>NC_142026.1:114100832-114730731 GCF_982192425.1 Myodes glareolus | reverse complement strand
TGGGGCAGGGATTTGAGTTGCTCGTTATGATAAGTCCGGAGGCTGCTTAGAAAGCAATAGAAATATTGTGACCTTGGTTAGGTCAAGGCGGCTCTTGAGCCCAGACAGAGTCCAGACGTTGTTGGATACTGCAGTCTTCTTGCCCTGTCTTCAGTGTTATCAGCATTGTTGTGCCGAAACTATCGGCTCACTTGTTTGCAGTTCTGTCTCAGCCACTGTCAGCCAGGTAGGTCAGACAGAGTTGCCCTGTGGCCACATAAGCCTGTGGAGCAATCACTTTTTATTGCTGCAACTCTAGAAAGCGATGACTTGCAGTTTGGCCTTCAATTCAATTTGTCTAATTTCAACTCATGTGTGTGCGCGTGCATGCATGCATCTTTGTGTGTGTGTGTGTGTGTGTGTGTGTGTGTATACGCGCACGCATGGGTACACAGACATAGACACAAATACATACATACATATATATATATATATACACACATATGGTATGTGTGTATATACATACTAATGCATAGACAACTTTGTTTGTTGTGTATGTGTGTGCCTGTGTCTGTGTGTCTGTGTTGTGTGTGCAGCCATAGGTCATCCTCTGTCATTTCTCAAGAGCTGTCCACTTATGTTTTGAAATAAGGTCTTTCTCTGGGATTCGGCTAGGTTGACTGGTCAGCGAGGACCAGAAATTCACCTGTCTCCGCCTCTTTTGTTGCTCAAGACAGGGTTTCTCTGTGTTGCTTTGGCTGTCCTAGAACTCGCTCTGTAGACCAGGTTGGCCTTGAATTCATAGAGATCCACCTGCCTCTGCTTCCTGAGTGCTGGGATTAAAGATATGTGTGTGCTACCAGTGCCTGACCTGTCTCTACCTCTTTCACAGTGGGATTATACAAGCATGCACCACCGTATATGACTTTTTACATGGGTGCTGGGGCTCAAACTCAAGCCTTTGTGTTTGCATGGTAAGCACCTTACTGATTAAGCTAACACGCATGCACACACACACCTTTTAAAAACTGCATGGTTCATCTTCACAGCTAATGCATTCCCATCGTACTACACTCAGGATACACCAGATTCAGAGTAATATGACAATGGCATCCAATCCATGTCTTAATAGCAATTGGCTTTGTGTGCAAATTGTTTCCAATGTCAAAATCTTACATCCCTTGTTTGCACTCTGTAATCCCAGTCTTCCATATGCAGGGGATGTGACAATCCCCAATTCTTTTCATAAACCCCGATTTCTAGTTTCTGTTGATAGGATCATCTTCTTCACTTAATTCAATCCATTGCTGGAGTGAGCATGCTTTGCTCTGACTTCCCCCACAAAGCCTTGAGCTCAGCAAGACCCTCAATTGAAACATCTTTCAAATTAAAGCACTCTGCTCTGTTTCTTAGTGCAGATAATGTGCAGCCTAGGAAGGCCCGTACCTCGGAGTGAGCTGGCAGCTTGCCCCAGGGCTCTGAGTAACAATAAATATGCTGCTGAAAGCAGAGTGCACGCCCTCCGGCAGAGTTTAATGGACTGCCGACTTGATGAGCTGACTGTCGACAGGATAGGCGAGAAACCCGCGGGAAAGGAGAGTTCCTGCTCACCATTCCAAACTGCTTTACACATGTTCAGTGTGAGCCAGCCAGTCTGTTGTAGTGTAAATACGTGAGTAAGAAGTAAGGCCGGGAGATACCGAGGAGCTGTGAAATTATAGACTCTAGGTCAAATAGACTTTCTTTTCTTTTCCCCTTTTAAAATCTTTCCCCTGTTTTAAATTTTCTCGCACCTTCCTTCCACTCCCCCTCTTCTCTTTTCTAGACTGAGGATCAAACGAAAGCTGAGCAAGTGTTCTGCCACTAAGGGACACCCCTAGCCCTTGCCTAAAACAAAACATTAAAAAAAAAATGGAGGTGGGCGTGGGGGACAAGCCCTCACTATGTATCAGACTGGCCTTGAATTCCGTGTGTATCCCCAACTTGTTTCGAACTTGAAATTCTCCTGCCTCAGCTTCAAAACTATTGGCATTTTAGGCACATGCCACCACATCCATCTTAGGGAGTTTCTTAAGCAAGAAAAGACCCATAGTTCCTTAAAGAAAATATTATCTCATCCGAATTGATTTAATTTTTAAATGGAGGAGGGCTGGAAGATAGCCCAGTCCGTAAAGAATTTGCTGTGTAGGTAGGGGTACCCGAGTTCCACCTGGATAGCCCACATTTAAAAAAAAAATCCAGATTCAGTGATATTCGTCTATAATTCCAGTACCAGGGAGGCAGAGAATGGGAGAGCCACTGGCCAGCACACCTCGTCTGCTCAGTTCCGGGTCAGTGAGAAACACTTTCTCAAACACTGAGGTAAGGGCTGGAGAGATGTATGGCTCATTGGTCCTCTTGCAGAGGACCTGGGTTTGATTTCTAGCACCCACATGGTGGCCCACAAGGGTCTGTAGCTCTAGTTCCAGGGGATATGACGCCCTCTTCTGGCCTCCTTGGGTAACGCACACATGTGGTGCCCAGACATTCATGCAAAGTAAATGACCCACACATAAACAAAAATAATTTTTTTAAAAAAGCAGATGTCCTTCTTAAGGAAATGCTGCTGATCTTGTCCTCTGTCCATATTCACACATGTGCACAACACTTACCAAATACACATATGGACCCACACAGACAACACTAACAAGTACATACACACAACAAAATGGAGGCTCTGGTGGTGTAGAGCAGTAGAGAGAGCTTGCTTAGCATGTGTTGAACTGTAAAAAAAAAAAAAGAAATATTGGTCAAAAAAATGCCATAAACATGCAAAATAGACAACAATGAAGCAAGAAAAATATTTAATGCAAATGCCGAATATGAAAGTTAAAGAAGGCGATCGTATGGAAAGCTAATTAACCTGATTAAGTAGACAAGAAAACACAAATTGGGGCAAGAAAAGGTTCTGGGTCTGCTGAACTCAAGTAAGTAGAAATTTTACACTCAGCAAATATCCAGGGACAAGAACATTTTAGATTTTGCTGGTGGACATTAAGATTTGCCAGGCTTTCTGGAGAATTGTCTAGGGAGGGGATGTTGAGAGAGACTGTGGAAGGGACTGTGGGGACTTCAACTGTATTTGCAAGGTCTGTTTCTTTAAAAGCTGTCATGAATCTAATGCAGTAGGACATTGCCGGTGTGTTCCGTGGGCATCAGCATTGTGTTCCATGGGCATCGCCATTGTGTTCCATGGGCATCGCCATTGTTTTCTGTGGCATCACTGTTGTGTTCCGTGGGCATTGGCATTGTGTTCTGTGGGCATCACTATTGTGTTCCGTGGACATGGCTGTTGTGTTGTGTGGGCAGAGGCAGAAAGGCACATGTTATCTTTCAGACTCATTTATGACAGTTTGTTTGGCAGCAATCCCATTTCTTCTCAAAATATTTCATGCTTTATTTGTGACTGTCTGGTTTTGAAGAAACTAAAATAGAGTGCTTTGTGCTTATTTCTTCCTCTCCTACTCCAGAATTCATAACTTGAAAACTCACAATTTCTTTCCCAGGCTTTGTTGTCACACTGAGATCAAAATTGTAGTTTTCTAATTCTCATTTTACCCAATGCCTTGACAATGTGATGTAGACACCCTCAGTGACCCACATGCCTACACTCTACCACCGACCAGACCGCCCCCTACCACTGACCGGACCCCTCCCCCACTCTACCACTGACCAGACCCCCTCACTCTACCACTGACCAGACCCCCCATTACCACTGACCAGACCGCTCCCCCACTCTACCACTGACCAGACCTCCCCCCATTCTACCACTGACCAGACCCACACTCTGTTTGGCTTTTTATAATTTTTGAGACAAGGTCTTACCAAGTTGATCATGCTGATCTCAAACTTTACATCCCAGCCCAGCCCCCAGAACAAGTGTGCATCACTATCGCTAACTAAACTCTCGTACACTTCATTTTGTATCAACTCTATAAAGCGTGAGTCTACCAGGAAGTTCCAAGTTGAGAAAAAACTGCTTTCCAGTTAATCACATGTCTATTTTTCTGTATTTGCATATATGAATAAGCGTTGTAGAAGCTGCTAAGACATTATTTTCAGAAATAAGAAAAACATATGGTAAATACATAAAATATATACAAGACATAAGTCATAAAGTAGCAGAGAGGAGTGAGGGAGAGAGACATACGCACATTTGTACATGCACACGTTTGGTAGTAAATTGTCACTGTATTTGGGTTCCCTCGGAAGGAAAGGCCCTTCCGGTGCTGTGGCAGTCACTGTAGTATCTTATCTTCACAGTAGCAGCTTCTGTGACTCATGCTTAGGGGTCTTTGGTGGTCTTGATTAGGATGATCACATTATTTTATGAAGTTCATCCAAAACCCAAAAGAGAATGCATAAGAAAATGTATTGGGAAACTGGGATTGTTTCCATTTATCTCATTTCCATATTTCCCTTCTTGTTATTCAAAGAAAAAACAAGCAAACAAACATGACCAGAGATACTGGAAAGTTTGCAAAATTATTTGGATGGTCCTATTCATTTGTACTCAGTTTGGTTAACTTTCTTTCCTTACCTCCATCAGGAGAGGCGTGAGGAGGGGGGTTTGCTTCTCACCTTGCATAAGCCTGAAGACCACCAACTTATCACCTAATGCCAGGAGCCGGAAGGGAGGAGGGGCCTGGTGCTCAGAGGCTTTGAGAGACTTAGATATACACAGCCTGCTAATATAGCTTCTGTTAGGCCTTGCCCTGCTCTCCTGCTTCAGAAGTCAGCAGTCATTGCAACGTTGGCTAGTGTGAAAGGCAGAGTATACACCCCATGGGAGCTTTATCCAGCACCACAACTCTGTTCAGTTGTCTCCTTTTCTTGGTTGGTCGCTCTTCTCTTCTTTCCCTTTCTCCTCCTCTCATCTCTTCCCTTCCTTTTCCACTTCCCTTCCTTCTTCTTCACTTTCCCCTCCATTCCTCTGCCTGTCTGTGGTTCTTTTATGTATGCTACAGATTCCTCTTATTTTGTCATTTCAAGGGCAGATCGAAGGGCTTCACAAACTTTAGGCAACGATAACCTTGTTTTCGTTCCCTGTCCCAAGTTGAGAACACACAGTGTAGAGTTCATCTATTAGAAACATTTGGGATGACAATAAAGACATAGTTTAACAGGAGAGGGAGTCCATAAGAGGCTGTGCTTCTCTGAAATAATGTACCCATAGCATTGCGGAACAGGGGCTGTCATTTGTTGGGGAGGAAACTTGAGAAGATGTTTTGGGAATTCTATCTTTTGTTCTCTGTTACTTGTTTTAGTATCTGAAATGCTGGGTTGTTCAAATGTAGTTGGAATTTTCTTTAGGCTGTCAACCAGCTTCCAAATAAAGACACAGAAACTTATTATTAATTATGCATGCTCAACCTTAGCCTAGGCTTGTCCCACTAGCTCTTTTAACTTAATTTAACCTGTTACTATTCATCTATGTTTTGCCTCAAGACTCTTTACTTTTTTTTTTTGTTCTGTATGTCCTACTTTCCTGCTTTCTCTATGTCTGTCTGTCTGCCCCCTGGCATCTCCCTGGTGTCTCTTTTTCTTTCCTTTTTCAAACGCCTAAATTCCTCCTCCTACTTATTCTCTCTGCCCGGAAGTCCTGCCTGTACGTCTTCCCTTGCTATTGGTCATTCAGCTTTTTATTAGACTAATCAGGTGACTTAGGCAGGCAAGGTAAAACGGCAACCCATCTTTACATAATTAAACGAATGCAACACATCTTTGCATAGTTAAACAAATATTCTACAATGTAAACAAATGCAACACATCTTTCTATAGTTAAACAAATGCAGCACCTCTTTGCATAGTTAAACAAATATTCCGCAACCTTCAGCTATGACAGCACCATTTCTACAGTGTTGCTTGAAAATCGGTCTTCAGTCTTAATCAGTAGCACTGAGCTTGACTGACTAGAATTGGAACCTTGGTTTACCCAGTAAGGGACATAGTCCTGAGTCAGAATGCAAGCTCTCATTGTGAGGAGATTTGTGGGAAAGCCTCTTATTTGATAGTAAAGGCCTTATCAAGAGATAAATTGGTGAGCTCTAAAAGCTTTTTATATTCAGAGTAAAAGAAAATTTGGGGGTTTTCCTGCTCCCTTTCTATTTCTATGTATAAATTAAGTTACATACATGCTGTATTATGGTAATCTTAGAGGTGAAATAATATATATATTGTTCCTGGTATGTGGCAGTTTTCTGACCCATATGCTTGTCCTTCCTTGCTCAGGCTGCATTGTATGTTTTAGTGTATTGGGAGTTTGTTATTTCTTGAAGACAGAGCCGTGGGAAGGCTTTTCTCCCCAGTTCTATCTGGTAAACTTGTTTGATTCATGATTGCTTCTGAATGTAATTTTTTAGTCAGCAGAGCACAAAGAAGCATTCCAGCTTCTCTGTAATGAGGTGATGGCTTTTCCTTTCTTCCTTCTAAACATCCTTAACTGTTAACTGTGTACAAAAAATTCAGGGCTTTGGTCTAGAGATATAGTCCAGTTGATAAAATGTTTGCCTAGCATGCACAAGTCCCTGGGTTCAGTCCCCAATGCTTCTAAAACCAGTAATGAAGGTCTGTGGGCTTCTGGGAGTTAGAGTCAAGATGATCATAGTCATAGTCAAAGTCATAGCAAGTTCAAGGTCAGCCTGTGGTACCCACAAGCCTGTCTCAATTTAAAAAATGGTCCTTAAGGGTCTATACAAAAAATAGCTATCACAACTTAAAAATTAGGGAGCGTACAGCATATTGATGTTATTCCCTCTTGGTATGAAGTATTAGTAATAATTAAACTCTTTCGTGTAACTTTTCCATGTAGATTCTCAACTAGCTTATCATATGCCCTTCATAACATCTCTAAATAAAATAACAGGAAATTTTATTTCTCTTATTGAATATTCTAGTTTTATATTGAAGGCAGTGCAAAGATAATTTTAATATTTCACATAGCTATATCTGATTCTTTGGGTTATATATAAAACTCTTTCAACAAAATCCCAAATTATTTATAAAACCGTTTTCATGGGAAGAAGTACCATACTACCAGCTTCTTATGATAAAGTGTGACAGCAGAGATCTGGAATTTCTATTCTAGAAATAGAATCTTTTTGGTGTATAGAAGTGTTTTTATCATGTTTCTTCCGTTCTTTGACACATTTATTTTAATAGAAATAGCATATGCATTACAAGATGATTAATTTAAGCTTTGGGAATGAGGTATGTATATTGCTTTGTAGCTAAGCTGGCCTGAAACTCACGATGTAACCCAGACTGACTCTGAACTTTCAGGGGTTCTCTGCCACATCTCCCGAGAGCCTTGCTTAGAAGCATGAATTGCCATGCTTGCTGAAGCTTTCCAAACCGGACCAGTAAGTTCTCCAGGGATAACCGAACTATGGACTTTGAACTATGACTTCCAGTCTGTTAGCAATAAATGCTGATGTATTGCTGGACCTTAGGATACCTGTATATCATGGAAAAACTCAGAAAGCTCCTAGCGACTCTCCAGAAGTTAAGGTGTTTTCCGTGGCTGATGCATCTGTAACCTCTTCTACATGGTGTTGGATTTACTGTAGCAGTTGTCACTAATGCAGGTTTCTTTGCCTTTTTTCTTTCTAGGTATTAATATTAGAGCCAACCAAAATCTATCAACCTTCCTACCTGTCTATCAATAACGAAGTCGAGGAGAAGACAATATCTATTTGGCACGTGCTTCCTGATGACAAGGTAAACGGCAATTAAGATAAGACTTTCTGCCTTTCCAGGCTCACTTCAGTAAAAGTGCTGATTAGGGGGAAATAGCTTGACTGTGTTTGTCTTGGCATACGTGCATGCTGCCATATAAACATTGCTAATTTGGGGTTATGAGTTTCATCAATTAGTCGGATATACTTGAAATAATTCAGCTTTTTAGTAGCGACAGTATTAACCATTTCAAGTGTGCTAAAAAATTGGGATATTTCTTTGTTTGAGAAATTCGTGCTGTAAGCTCAGTTATGCCCCCGAAGAAGTAACTTTTCAAAATTATGCCATAAAAATAGGTTTTAAAACTGAGGTTGCAAATGATGTATGTCTTAATTCTAAGAAGCTGGTTAGGACAAAGCCCCTTGTAAGCTATTGTTATCTTTGTACCTGCTGCTTGTTTATCTAAATAGCTGCAAAATTTCAGATTAGTGCTGACTCAATGTGGTCTGGATAAAGTAAGAGAGGATGGACTTCCGTTTGGTTCCTGAAGGGTCTTAGACCCACCCCCACCCCCTGTTCCTTATATGCTTCTGGCGCATGCGATCAACCTTCGCATGTTGGTTTGTTTTGAGACAGAGTCTCTACTTATAAGGTAGGCTGGCCTCTGCATTTCAGTCCTCAGCCTCAAGTTCCAAGACGACAGGCATGATTTTGTCCATTCTGATGCACATGCCACAACGCTGTACTGTTGCAGTCCACACAGAAGCATGCCAGAGGACCTGTCCGAGCAACAGGAAACGGTGTAGATATTAGAGAAATCTTAGGAGAACGTTTACTTGAGGGTTTTTTTTTCTAATTGTTTTCCAAAATACCCTTAATTTTCTTTAATCACCATTCATTCACTGGTTCCATGTGCAGATGTTGGCTGAGCTGTTACTGTGTGCCAGGCACTTACCAGGCCCTGTATTAAGCAGCGGGAAAAGTACTTTTTACTAGATGAGTGAAACTCCGCCTCTCATGCCACTTTCTCCCTGGGGAGGCAATAAACCTGCAGGTGATGAGCGAAACCCGCAGGTGTACACAGAGGCCGTAAGGGCAAAATAAAGCATGAGCTGGGGGCGAGTTTGCGGTACTGCTTGCGTTAATAGACCTGAATTTGTTTAGACTTTTGTCACTGCTTGCATGCAACATGGATTCCCTAAGTTACAGTGTCCTTATCTGTACAAGAGACAATAAAATAATAATAATAGTAATAATAACAACAACAGTAACAACAACAGCAACATCCACCTCCAAAGACACGGCACTGTTGCCATGTCTGTAATCCCAGGATTTGGGAGGTTTAAACAGAAAGATCATAAATTTAAGACCACTTTCAGAAGCATAGTGAATTCTAGGCCAACCTGAGCTAAAGGAAACCCCGCTTGGCCCCCTTTGAGTTTGTTGTGAACAGTGTATGAAGTTGTGTAGATAGGGTGCATTTCACAGAGTCCTTTACTATACTGAACGCCACAGATACTTTAAGGATAATAGCAACAAACACTATTTAAATGGCTGCTTTTTGTAACCCTATTTTTAAGACCCCAGAATTTAACCTTGTTTCATTCTTTAAAACATATGAAGGTATCGTTTGGGAGAGTGTAAGTATCCAATAGGTCACAAATTGAGCTACCTGTCGTATAAGCCTACAAGCTAGCCATAGGTTGTGATCTTTTGTGTTCTGCTCAGAGTGAGTCCTGGGCACATATGCACACATTGTTAAGAAAATCGCTGTATGATTCTGATGTGTGGCTGTGGTTGAGAACAAGTTTAATCATGGGTGTGGCCATACCGAATGACTTAGTTGGGGAAGAATCATTGTGTCCTTGACTTTATGGCTCAACTGGGCTCTTAGGGGTTGTAGTTTCCGAAGGCTCTCTCCTGGAAACCTCAACATTTGAGTGAGAAGTGGCTTCAGATCTGGATTTCCACTCTGTGTGTCCCACCTGGTTAGCAGAACCCACATGCATTAGCCACCGCTGTAAGGAAGCTCCGCAGGCCCATCCATACAGCGTGTCTGGAAGAGTAACTCATGCTTTGGGGTAGTCACATCCGCTGGGCTGAGCCTTTCCCAAATTCCAGGCATGGCCAGGTCCTGTAACCTCTATCAACACAGCAGCCGGTCACCTGTCACGGAGCTGTCGTTTATAGAAGAAGGGGTGCCTTGTGTTTAAAACGACCAGGCAGCTACCCAGAAGTCCTGGCATTGTACGTTATTGTATGTCTGAATGCAGTTGGTTGTGTGAAGCCTGGTAAGGTGCAGTGCTTTGGCAGACGTACTAAATGCCGGATAGCATGGAATCACGGCACGAGTGTGCCCAGGAATCCGTCTTCAGAAGTACGTCTGCCAGCTGCGTCTGAATGGCTTCTTTCAGAACTGTGGCCTTTCCAGGTCCAACCTGTGGAACCCTGGCCCCGCAACTACTTTCCTAGGACAGCTATGGATTGGCTGTGCTGGAATTTTACACTTTGCCCACTAACAGTTTTTGATAACTGTGGAATCTTCACCCAGCAAAACACAGCTTACCCCTGCCGGGACCTGCCTCTATGAGCAGTATTACTGTGAGGCCTGGCTGTCTAGCCCTTAATGAAGATAGTCCCAAAAGATAGTTTTGTCTTTTCCTGTAGTACTAACTTATTCGTAAAGGAAAACTGCCTTGATAAGAAACTTTATGACAGCTAAGACATTCTCTGCGTTCATCACTTTGTAAGGGGACAATGGCCGACATCCACATCAGTAACATTTCTGGTACATAAGTGAGTTTGGCCCTGGAGCATCATGCTACATGGAAGGAACATACTGTGATCAGTGTGACACTCTTGATCCTGACTATAAGGACTTCTGTGGTTCATGGGACCATGCTGGGTTGTGAGGAGGACCTCTTGGACTTTTGCTCTGTGAAGTTCAGTGAGGAACACTGAGTAGAATATGATGTCTTTGGGACGCTTCAGTTAGGACTTGGAGTCTGGGTTTTGGCTGTGGACTAAGGAATGATTCAGGTGGGGAGAGGAGAGCAAATTCCAACAGAGACACCATGAGCAAATGTGAACATGGGATGCTCACCAGGGGGACGTGATGCTGGCGGTGGCAAATACCCTGTAAACAGCATGGTGTAGAATCACAACCTGTTTCCTGAGTGAGAAAGGAGAACTTGGACACATGCTGATAGGAAACGGTTCGTCACTGAAGCCACTTAAAATCTAAGAGCTGTCAAGAGTGCAACCCGGAGCCGCCAGGAACAGGGTCAGAGTGAAGCCCCGCAGGTGTGAAGGCCGCTGTTACCTATTGCTTGCAGGGTGACCTGGGCGTCTGTGTGACGCTTCCTGTAGCCTCCATACATGGAGAAAAGACAGTGATGGTATTTTAGGGGATGTTGCAGAGAGTGCCTGAGATAGTTACCAGGAATTCTCCAGCAATAGGCTAAAGGCATAGAACATGCATTTATCATGTTACCGCTGTAGCTGGAAGACTTAGCGCGCCTTGACGTAGAGTTAGGGAATCTTGGAGCCCGAAGGGTCACAGGAAAGAGTATTGAAGGAACTAGTTAGAAATGAAGTAGCTAGAGATGTTGTACTAGGACAGTGGGTCTCAGCTGCGGAGTGACGGGTCATTTGCAAAGGAAAAAAAATAATAAGTGTATGGCTCAGCCACTCATTAGGAGAGAAACTAAAAGGGAGGAGTAAGTATTAGGAGGCTCAAAGTCGGCTGGGGGTCGCTCCAGTAGTTTAGAAGGAAAAGGTGAGCGAGCGGTAGAGGGCTTTTATTTTGGAGCCGGGTACTTGGTGACCTGCAAGCACCTACAGAGACGAAGCTGAGTGTAGTCAGCATGACTGTGTGTGTTCTTGTCGTGTTGCTTTAAAGTGCAGTGCCTGTTCGCAGCACTTTGAAGTGGATGCAGACATGTTCTTATACTGGGGCAAGGGCAAGATGGGAAGAGATTTTCAGAGGCTTGACCGGAAAGCGCAAGGTTACCCAGGGACACTTGGATCAGAATGTGGCTAAAGGAATTAGCGACAAACACGGTCCCGAGAATGAGCGCAGAGCCAATAGAATTTGGAAGACAGGAAACGAGCAAACAGCGAGCCAGAGATTTCTGGAAACAGTGCTGCTTCTGACTGTTGTTTTTGTTTGCTCTTCCAGAGCGGTTCCCTGGTCAGTGAGCCAGTGGGTGTGGTGGGGGGGCGTTCTCAGCTCTGGGACAATTTTAGGAGCAGCTTTTACATTGTGCTGAGAGAACTACATATGTTGTGATATTCACTGAGTATATGAGGAAGGGTTATTTATTAGTTAAGGCATGAATTATCTCTGTGCCTACTTCCACCGTCTTTAAAAAAAATACTACTATTTTATGAGCATTTTGCTTGCATGCATGCACGTGTACCATGAGTGTTTCTGGTGCCCGCAAAGGTCCCCTGGAACTGGACTTATGGACGGTTATGAGGCACCATGCAAGTGCTGGGAACCACACCTGGTCCCTCTATCAGTGCTCTGGACTATTAGGCCGTCTCTCCAGCCCTCCCGCTGCCTTTTGGCGCTCGTGGACCGCAGTTGTGGCATCCCATCCGTATAATCTTCATATTAAAATTGTCCTTGTCAAATGTCCCTTTGGTTTGTAAATTGATTCTCTGTAAACTGCTCGCTATTGACATCATTCTCTCTACCTTTTACCAGCAGAAGTGGTAGGATCTCAAGAAAGACAAACCTTTATTACCAGCCTTAAGTCTGTAACTAATCTGTAAGCAACCAGTTTAATAGATTGTTTGGTAAGCAGGAAATGGATTATGACCTAGAATGTCGTGATTTTCCTAGAATTGAAAATATTGCTTTTTATTTGTCATGTTTCTTTCTCTACCTGCTCAGCAGTTTCTAAACTGTGGGATGAACTGTTGTATTGTCTCCAGACTCTATGCTTCATACTGCAATTTTCCAAAACCTTCAGACAATGTACACCAGTTCCTGGAACTCTTGGAGAGCTACTTTCCATTCATGGGGCACAAGTACTTAATCCAAGCTGTGTCCCTTCTCCCCATAGGTGTCTGCTGTTGAGAGTCAGCACTCGAGAAAAATCTGCATGGGTACCTTGGAAGGAAAACCTAGATCCAGAGAAGCCACATGCAAGATACTTTGTGTGGCTACTTGAAATCCCTCCCTTTTAGGACTGAATCTTAAGCAACTGTTGGCCTGGGTTGTGCTTTTCAATTGCAAGTGTGGCTGCCAGGGACCCTTCAGGACTTGAAGGCTACCTACCCTCTCAGATCCCAGCTCTGGCCAGTGGCTATGTAGAGAGAATATGTAAATTGTGTGGAGGAGCATTCTTACCCAGTTCCAGGGAGACATGCTTTCTCGCTCCCCTGTTCAGCTGCATGGCCAAATAAAATAGAGCAAACACTCAGAAAATGGCATTTCCTCTCCTGAGGAATTCTGAGATGGCTTTCTGAGGGGAATTTGTGTCCGCGTTCTGACCTGAGTTCTCTGTAAGCAGCTGGCTGTCCTTTCGTGGTCTTAAACCCCTGCTACAGGCATTGCCTCACGTGAACAGCATCCTAGAAGGGAGAGCCCAGCCCTGCTGCTCAGAACAAAACTGCCTCATGCCTAAACCAATCACCAACGTAGAAAATGAACGTATTGTGGCCAGTTTAGATTAAATTCAGTGTCCTACCAGAACCTGAACAACTCCAAAATCAAAAAATGAAGCAAACCAACAACAACAACAATAAAAACCTTTGCTGTTGCTGCTGTTGGCTAGGGAGGAGCCGCTGCTACCCTAGAGAGCAATAAGGTCTGACAGAATCGAATTATTAAATTATTACTGTCATCCTCATTGTTAGCCCCTAGTTCTTATTCTTGCTCTGGCTGGGACATGGGATCTAGAGTGGGCCAGGTCCTAGAAAGTGGTGCTGTGTGGTGGTTCAAATAGGTGACCATGGTGGGTCTGTTGGGCCTCCAATCTGCATCTTAGACCCTTGTAATTCACTTTGTAGCTCAGCAGTGCCTCCCTGTGGCGAGTCCCTCTCTCCACGCAGGCAGTGTAGTGGCTGCATCTTAGATCCTAAGCTTAACAGCACTGTATTGGAAGGTGTCCTGGCCAGGTAGTCCTTGGGGAATAGGATATTTAGGAAGTGTTCCGCCCCTTGCCTACTGAATCAGCCTGGTCTATTCAGGAAAACCTTCCTTGGTTTCTCCCAGAGCAGGGCTGTTGAGAAGCTTGTTTTGCCGGTGTCACCTATCTGTGTTGATGCTTGCTGTGTTCAGTGGCTGCTTTGCACACTCCCCAAGCCTGCTCTGCTCTCATCCCCGCTTGCAATCCTGACCACGATCTTGGGGACAGCTCAGTAGCAGGCTTTAGAGGTAAGGATGTGTTGCTTGTGAGCAGTAAGCAGCTCAGCAGTGTAACTAGGCTACATAGTTATTTAGACACTGACCTTGGTTATAAGCATTTTCACGTGTATATTGATCTATATATGTGTGCAGGCAAGTACACATGCATGTATATGTGTGTGTGAAGGCTCTGCCCAATTCTTGGTTATTTTATATGTGGCCCCTTTTTTTATGTACATGTATATGTATATATACATAGGCACTTTCATGTGTATACCAGACCACATATGTGTGCAGGTACACATGCATGTATATGTGTATGTGAAGGACCTCATTGGTTATTTTACATGTGGCCTTTTTTATGTACACGTATATGCACATTTTCATGTGTATACCAGTGCACATATGTATGTGGGTACACATGCATGTCTATGTGTGTGTGTAAAAGCTGGAGGACAATCTCAGGTGGCATCCCTCTGAGTGCTCTCCACCTCTTTTTAGACAGGGTCTCTGAATGGCCTGTCACTCACCGGTTAGGCCAGAACGGTAGGATGGTAGGGCTCAGGGATCCTCCTGTCTCTGCCTCTTCAGTGATGGGATTACATGGGACCTACCACTCCCAGGCATGTTTACATGGGTTCTAAGGATCAAGCTTGGGTCTTTGTGTTTTCAGGGTCAGTGCTCTCGTGAGCCAGTCACACCCTTGGCTCTCTTCTAGCCCTTTCTATGCTGTCTTCCTTCCCTGGATCTTATGACAGTAGAGCCTGTTTCTATGCTAACTCAGCTCAGATCCCAGTAAGGCGCTCTGACATTGGTTTTAGAGTACTTTGCTTCAGACTTGAGAGGCTCTGTCTGCGCTCCTGGTTGCATGGCCCTAGCAAAGACTTAGGCACTGTGGATAGAAAATGTAGCTTTTTGAGTTGCTTTTGCCAAGCGAAGAGTTTTGGACCACCTCAGAGCTGCAAAGTTGAGCATCTATTTCACTAGCCCGTCCAAGACTGCAGTCTCATAGCAACAGTAGGAGCTGGCTTTCCTGGTGGTTTTACTTTAGCATGCTATTAATTTTATGTCATGGCTAAACATTTTTTTTATTTCTATTCTAATTTTTACTGAGGGAATAGTTAAGAAGATTATTAGGGTAGTTTTACCCTTATTGGAGGATGAGGTCAGGCGGGGAAGCCATCTAAGAATCCCAGGTTTCCTTTGTCATAAATCTTAGCAAGATTGATGGCTTCTGTCACTGTTGACGGTTGCAAGATGTGAAGCCATTGGTTTGGTGGAAGAGCTTGGGACATTTCTTCATTGCCTAGCATAAGTTCAGCGTCATCCATTAGGTCTTTTCATTACAACCAGAGTTCTGTGGCAGGTAACTCTAATTAGCTGTCAGTCTCCTGCAGAAGGAGCAATCACCCGGATGCTTGGTAAAGGAAGTCAGTTCAATTCAGCATCTGATTGACAGTTTAAAAGAGAAAATTAATCCTGTCGAGTCATTTTTATAGGACTGTCTAGCAAAGTTTAAAAAAATAAAACTGCTTGGATGTTCTGAATAATTAGCCAAAACTGTGAGTATCTGGCAGCCTTCTTAATCTAGGAACATGAGTGGTTAGGGCATAGACCCTGGAGTTAGCCTTCACTGCGAGGAAGAACTGAAAGCCAGGATGAAGGACAAGGCCATCTGGACTAGCATGCAGGCCCTATACTGGTCCGGTTAGGTAGGCTTAGATATAAGGCTCCCCCATTCATTGCATCCTAATATGTCAGTTTGGGAGACATTGAGATTTCCAAACATTTGTATAGAGACAGTAATCTGAGGATAATTATGTGATGGTTATTATGATATGCTTAATCATAATTGAGAGATAAATTTTCAATTTTTTTAAATATGGACTCTGTGAATCACCCATATCTATCTCTCACATAATAACCCAATTTTTATTTTCAAACACTATTAACATATTAAGCTTTGGATAAATTAGGTAATAATCCCTTAGAGTTGTAATAGGCACCCTGTACATGCATGTACAGTTTCACATACCACACACGCGCAGTTTCTGAAAAAAAGAAACAAACCAGTTGCCCGTTTAATTGAAAAGTTTTACCTTTCCCACGCTGGCTATGGCGCTAGGCATCTGGAATCCCAGCGATCCAGAAGCGTGATGTGCCAGCCTTTGCTGACTCTTCATGGGAGGCCTTACCCTGTCTGAGAAGTGGGGATAAGGTGGGCGGGGATGGAGTGAGAGGCAGGGAGGGAGGGGAAACTGTAGTTGGGGTGTTAAATGAAAAAAAAAACTTTTAAATAAAAAAGAGGCAAGAAGATGGCTAGTTCATGGCCAGACTGGACTACAGAATATGCCCCCTCTTTCAAAGTCAAAAGGGAAAAGATAATTCAGAGAGAATTATTTTTAAAACCTTACAAAGACTTTATTTAAATTAATTGGATTTTTTTCTCAGAAAATAAACATTGCTAAACCTGTGGAGGTAGCTCATGCAGTATAGTGTTCTTCACAGCTGAGAGCTGAGCTTCACTCCCAGAACCAGCATAAGAAAACCGGGTGTGGTGGTGTACACCTGTGCTCCCAGACCTGGGGAGCTCGAAACACGCAGACCCCCAGGGACCAAGTGACAAGCCCCAGGCCAGTGGAGAATGGATGGCATCAGAGGAGCCACACGTGAGGCTGGCCTCTGGCCTCCACATGAGTGTGCATATGTGTGCTTCCACATGTGTCCTCAAATGCACAAACACATACATGCATGGAAAATCATTGGCAAGTATGCAAAAAGAAAATAATTGCTGACCACAGCAATCTAATGACCGTGATCACTGATTTATTTTTGTTTGTTTCGGTTTGGGTTTTACTTAAAATTAAAGCATAAGAGTTACAACTAAAATTAAGGTTTACGTTTAATGACAAGAACTTTCAGGTTTTTTTGAAAGCTGTTGTCTTGAAGTAAAGGAATTCAGTAAACATCACCCTTGTGAGTTCAGAATGAAATGAAGGCTCCCAAAGATAATGTGCTCATGAGGAATTAGGCATCAGGAAAAATGGCCATGCTATTAAAATAATAAAACTAAATTGTTTTATGATGTTATTTTTCATTATTAAAAAAATCTTAATATTTTTTGTCATTGCTCTTCTCCTGTGTTCCAGAAAGGTATACACGAGTGGAACTTCAGCGCTTCCGCTATCAGGGGAGTAAGGTACGTTTTCCCGGACATTCTGTGTGCTTAGAAGACATTGCTCTGAAATTTTCATAGCCCAGATAGAGCTCTAAATCATAATTTAAACTGGGAAAACATTTCAGGGATCCTTCTTTGTTGTCAAGAGTCAGCCACCAGCTTCTCTGCCCCTGTGATAAAGAGCACCTCGTCATCATGGGCCCTCCAACTGATAGCATGATCATTACTCCGGGGTAAATGTGAACCGTGGCCTCGAATTGACATGTGGCTAAAAAGGAATTGTGTGGAGGTCCTCTCCTGCTCGCTGGCTGACCTTTTGGTTAAGGCTGGAAGATGTCTTTCTGTCCTTTAGGTTACCAAGAGGTCTGCAGGACATCTCCCAGGTTATACCTGGGATCTCGTCTTCATGATGATATACGATAGGGAATTCATGAAAATTTCTCCCAAGGTCACAATTGCTGATGCAATTGTGTTGGTGAGGTCACAGTGACAAATTCGAGTCCAGTCCTAAAATCTTGTCATAATGCCAGTGGCTCAGGGGGGAAAAAAAAAAGAAAAGAAAAGAAAAACTTTCTCCTGGGAATTAGAAATAAGGTCAGCGGTCAGAATCGGGTGGCAGTGGTTGAGTGTCTGGAACTTTGTCACATTAGCAGCCTGTGCCACACCAACTCATTCAACCTGCAAACCAAATTGCGTTTACTACTGTTTACCCCCCCCACACACACACATAATGGGAATGGGAGACAACAGACTTCTGCGGGCCAGTTGTGCAATATCCTGTTGCTTTCGCAATTGCTGTAATTGGCTTTGTTAGAGCCTGAACTGGCAGCGCGGTGAGTCACCGATAATTTTAGTGTGCCCGGTAGAACAACTACCTGTTACCTCAGGAATGATCTGAATAGAAACAAGCGCGATTACGAGTCTGACTCACGACTTTCCAATCAATACCTTCTCAAATAAAGCTGTCCGCTCTTAATATTTAATCCTTCAACCACTCATTAGCGAGGTACTCTTTCTTTATTGCTGCCTTCTCCGGCAATCCGTTTAGTATCGTAACAGTGCATTACACCTCATCAGCTCTGTTTTACAGTGATTTAGCTCTTATTAATTAGGCCTGGCAGGGCCTTCCCAACACTTCTTGTGACTCATGTTGTGGATGTGGAATGCCTCCCTCTGGTGATGGCTGGTTTACATGTTGGGAAACTTGAGTTCTGGTCTGTGACTTCAAAGACAGCCGGCTTTTCCTGGCTTCCTCCTCTATAAAGAAAGGATGACAAGCCAAGGAAGGGGCCATCCAACTAGGTCATCATTTTGCCTTGCGTCACCTCCGAGTGTGGCCAGCGCAAGCCAACGGCATGTGCTGAGCACCAGCTGTGTGCCCTATTGAGTCCTGTGCTGCTAAAGACGGAGAAGAGACAAAGACCTCTTGAATAATTCACAGTCAAGTGGGAAGGGGTAGCAAAAGTCTAACAACCAATGGCCGCGTGACGTGAGATGAGTAGGCTAGGAATACATCCAGAGAGGAGCGTCACGGGGACTCCTTCTGTCTGGAGTAGAAACAGTAAAGCCAGAGGGGGAAAGGATCTCATCTGGGCCTTCGATGATGACAAGAATCAGTTTTAGAAGATTGAAAATATAAAGTCTGGGCATGCTGGGACATGCCTACAATCCTTGTATTCACTGGGTCAGGGCAAGAGGATCATGAGTTCAGGGTCAGTCTGGGCCTTGTAGTGAGCTTGAAGCCTTTCGAAGGCACACAGGAAGACCATGCTCAAAAAGCCAAATGAAGCTGTGCATCTTAAAGGAAGAAATAGCAGGTGCAGCAGTGATAATACGGCCTGATAAGTTATGTTCATGGACCAAGTGGGCACCTTGGCTTGTTTTATCGATAAAATGTGTTAGACAGTAGCCACAGTCTCAACTGTCCTAGGCTTCCATGCTCCAGTAGCCGAACTGAGTGGTTTGGCCTGTAAAACCTGAACTATTTCCCTGTCTGACTCGTTACAGAAAACATCGGCCAACTCCTGGTATAAACTAGTGTGTCCTAACTCAACTTACCAACTCAGACTGTTCACATTGTTCTAAAGCAGTGATTCTCAACCTTCCTAATGCAACAACCCTTCAATAGAGTTCTTCACGGTGTGGTGACCCCGGCCATCAAATGACTTCATTGCAACTTCATAACTGTAATTTTGCGACTGTTATGAATTGTAATGTAAAGATCTGTGTTTTCCAATGGTCTTAGGCAACCCCTGTAGAAGGGTCGTTTGATCCCCAAAGGGGTCACGATCCCCAGGTTGAGAATTATTGGTCTAAGGGAAAGTACTTGCTAGGGCCTCACCAAGGGCTGGGCCACATGGCTCTGCTCCTTCAGCTCCGCAGCTAGTGTGGCGACTCTGCCGCTTGTACAAACTGTTTCCCTAGCTCTGAAAACACGTCCCATAGGCCCGGAGTCACTGAGGCTAGCCAGCCAGCTGGGATGTGTGCGTCCCTCTTGGAACAGGTCAGTGCTATACCAGACAGGACTCGTGCCCATGTCAAACCCAACATGTGGCACATGAACTTTCAGCACCCCAGAGCAGCCCTGTTCTGCACGTTTGCGTAGGAATCATATATAATTTTAGTATTATGGTCTGGGGACTATCAGTCTTGAAAGTGATGCTTATCACTTCTTGTCCTAAATGGCAGAGACGTCACAGCAGGGGTGGATATAAGAAATATCCATCTTTTCTTCTGCATTAAAGGACCTGTCTGAATAGAGTGGGGTTTGTTTGTTTCAGTATCTCCAAGTTTGAAGAGCGCTGCTGCTTTCTTTACGTGCTTCACAATTCGGATGACTTCCAGATCTACTTCTGCACAGAGCTGCACTGTAAAAAGTACGTATCTGCCCTTCGCTTGGAGGGGCTGGTTTCACATGGTTACCGTTTTCAGGTAAAGCGGCTCATGTGGCTTCTGTGGAAAACTGATGACAGAACGGTTGTACAGGCTGCTTCTTCTTCTTCTTCTTCTTCTTCTTCTTCTTCTTCTTCTTCTTCTTCTTCTTCTTCTTCTTCTCCTTCTCCTTCTCCTTCTCCTTCTGCTTCTGCTTCTGTTTCTTCTTCTGCTTCTTCTGTTTCTTCCTCCTCCTCCTCTTCCTTCGTTTGGTTTTTTTTTTCCTTCTCCTTCTCCCCCTCCTCCTCCTCCTCCTCCTCCTTCGTTTGGTTTTTTTTTGTTTTGTTTTGTTTTGTTTTTCAAGACAGGGATTCTCTGTGTAACAGTCCTAACTGTCCTGGAACTAGCTCTTGTAGACCAGGCTGGCCTCGAGCTCAGAGCTCCACCTGACTCTGCCTCCCGAGTGCTGGGACTAAAGACATGCACCATGACCGCCCAGCTAAGACACTTTATTTTTAAGATTGCTTTAGACGCATGTGGTATTGGATCCAGGACTTCTGTTTAACATCAGGCCCTTGCTTAGTCAGTGTATCTTACACAAATGAAACGTCAGCCGAGGTGTGCTGGTAAATTGTTTAATGCCATGCCTCATTTTTTAAAAGTTTACTTACTATAGATGAGTGCCAAATTTTCCATGAACAGATTATTTAGCATAAACTTACTCCTGTCTGCAATGGATGCTCTTAATCCTACCTACTAGAAGAACTACCTGGTAAGCATTAAATCAGTACCTGAGCCCCACTCCAGAACAGTTATGCTGGATTCTCTCTGGTGGGCGCATAGCCTAGGATCTGGCCTGTACCAGTAAAAGAGATAGCCCAAAAACCTGTGACCATGTTCTCCCCGGGTATATTTCTCTTAGTTAAATATTTCATATTCCCTTAGAACACAGTGATGAGCAATAAAGTAGAGGAGAAGCGAATAGCCACTTAGCAGCCAAAACGTGGGCGGAAACCAGGCTGAGCTTAGGTTTTATTGAGGGTTGACCTTTTTTCAAATGATTACCATAATAAATGTCTGATAGGCTAATTCAGTAGACAGTATTTGTTCTTGATGCTCATCCCCAGCCTAGTATCGATTTTGATCTTTAGTGAAATCCGATTAGATAGGTATGATTACCATCTTCCACAAAAGAAGGAAAAGAAATAGATTTTTTAAACCACCTTAAATCATATAACTTTTTTAAACTACCTTAAAATCAAATAACCAGTAAGGATAAAACTGGGGACTTGACCCAGGCCCATGTGACCTCGAATCCATGCTCCTGACATATAATGGCAGATTGTGTTATATTCTCTTATGGTCATAGTGAGAAGTTTTTCATTAATGGCTGGTGTGTGTCTTCATCTCAGGTCTTAATCTTTAGCTGTAAAGCCATTTTAAAGGTTCTTTTTGCTTTCTTTTCCCTCTTAAGCGACCTTACTTTTGATTCTAACTCATCCAGATATTTAATCTTACTTAGGATTTACTCTTATTCCACCAAATCATGGGATTTAGCTTTATTTTGTTTTGTTTCCATGCCATCGACCTCCAAGAAATGTGCGGTGGGAATGGAGAGTAAGAATTGGAGCGTGTGGGGGAGGGAGGACACAATCAAAATATATTGCATGAAAATATTGTTTTCATTAGGAACAAGGGAACTCTGTAAATAGGCCACAGACTCCAAAATCGCCTCATCCATTGGTTCCCATTAGGCAGAGCAGCTCTTGGCCCTAAGTGTTAATGAGTGTTTGTTGAATGGGTGGAAAGATAAACTGAAGCACAGAAATAATTTCTGAGTTGTGTAGGTAATCTCATCACATGATAGCCTGTTTTGTGTGCTTAGCCTTGCATATAGCATGCCCTGCCTGTGAAGCCAGCAGCCCACGTATCCAGTGCATCCCTTAGTTCATATGTCAACCACTGGCCTAAACTTTACTACTTTACTCAGAGGGTAAGGGGCAAATTTATTTCTCACTTACATTACTGGGCTCTGAAACTGACTTCAGAAATAAAGTCTAACAAGCATTTTAAAATGTCATCAAAAGAGAGGTGGCTCACCGGGCAGTGGTGACACGTGCCTTTAATCCCAGAACTCAAGAGGTAGAAGTAGGCAGGTCCCTGAGTTTGAGGCCAACCTGGGCTATAGAACAAGTTTCAGGACAGCCAGGGATATACCGAGAAACCCTGTCTTGATAAACAACAACAAAAGGAAAACCAGAGAGATGACTCTGTCTCCAGAGCATATATAAGTCAGTCTGTCTAGGTCACATCCGTGTTTCAGACTGACTTTATAGGATCTGCACATATAATGATGGAAGTGCTCAGGCAGGAGATTTAAAGGTACTGGACATTCTGGAATAGCCAGAATACGGCTATTTTGTTTATTTAATAACAATAGCAGGAACAAAATAGCATTAACGTTTATGAATGCAGTGTTGTGCGTATGTACTTTGTAAGGATTTCTCTAAGTATCTTCCCAGCCTGTGGAACAGGTACACCCCTGCTTTGCAATTAAACAGCCAGAGAAGTGGAAAAGTTTGCCTAAGTCACATAGAACCCAGTGATCTTGATTTGACTGCCAAGTCTACATTCTCAATGTTTTTATGACTTTGTCTAACCTCAGTGTTCTAGGTTCAAGTTACATTTACTAGTCTTTGCAGTCAGAAATTTCTAGAAAAAATCCTCCCAATCTGATATTTCTTTTTGTGTTCCCACCCCTACACCCCACAACTCCCCCAAAACACATAGACTAATCCTGGTGGTTTATTTGCCTAAAGACTCTTGGTTCTTGATTTTTTGCTCTGAAGTCGATTTGGGATCTATTTACTTACAGTGGTTGGGCTGAGAATCTTTCCACTTGAGAGAGCTGAGCCCATGATATTCATTCACCAGAGACTGGGGCAAGCCCTGTGGGGCAAGCCCACTTCCAGTTGCTCCTTCCGGTTGCTCCTCAGCAGGGTGACCAACCAAGAGGCTGATCTCTGCTGGGCTGCCAGGTAGATACAGGTATTGTATTCACTAAGATTCATGGGCCATTCAGAACGTTTTTATGAACAGGGCTTGTGTGCCATGACTGCCCCATTCCACTGACTGATGTAAAAGTTCTGAGTACGCCGGTAGCAGGTGAGGCAGGATGTTTGATGTGTTTAGTGCCCTAAATGAATTCTCCACCTAAGCTATTGTTGGCTTGTGATGGGTTTACTGAGCGAAGTGAAGAAGCCCGTGCTATGAATGCCAACTCTCGTTGTAGGTTCTTTGAAATGGTGAACACCATCACGGAAGAGAAGGGCAGAGGCACGGAGGATGGCGACTGTGAAGGGGACTCTTTGGAGGTAAAGACTGGAATAAACTGCGTTTTACAAATGAGCCATTGAAAACTGACTCCAAGGGGGATGGGCAGGGGTGAGGTTCATCACTGAGGGATGAGGTGAATCATGGAGGCACTCCATTGGAGTCTAAATTTTCTCTTAGTAAGAGGGCCTGGAGAGATGGCTTAGCGGTTCAGAGGCACTCTGCTCTTTCAGAGGACTTGTGTTCAGTTCCCAGCACCCATGTCAAGCAGCTCACAATTGCCTGTAACTCCAACTTTAAATTTACATGGTAATGTGAAGTAAAATTGAAAAAGAAAAACAAAACTATAAACTAAAACCCATGATCAGTTTATGTATATTTTAGGTCATTTTGGTAATATCATCCCATTCACTGAACTAAAAAACAATTAGCTAAAGTCAGGACCGGGAGGGGTTGGTCCACCCACTGAGACAGTATGCCTGATCTAATGGGAGCTCACCAAAGCCAGCTGGACTGGGACTGAAGGAGCATGAGATCAAACCGGACTCTCTGAATGTGGCTGACAATGGGAGCTGACTGAGAAGTCAATGATAATAGCACTGGGTTTTGTCTCTACTGCATGTACTGGCTTTTTGGGATCCTAGTCTTTTTGGATGCACACCTTCCTAAGCCTGGATATAGGGGGGAGGACCTTGGACTTCCCACAGGGCAGGGTACCCTATCCTCTCTTAGGACTGGAGAGGGATGGGGGAGGGTGAGTGGGGAAGCGGGAGGGAACTGGGAGGAGGGGAGGAAGTGGAAATTTTGAATGGTATTATTTATAAAGCAATAAAATTTAAAAGAGAAAAACAATTGGCTGTTGCTTAGTAGAGTGACAGTTAATATACTAACCAACCATTAATGCTGTCTGTGGTTATATTCTGTGATTATCTAATGGTTATATAAATTTTATATTAATAAATAAGCCCTAGGCCTCTTAAAGCTATAGAAAGATGATAGTTCTAATTTGGAAAAACAAATTTCTCCATGTGTTAACTTGCTGGTCATAGAAGTAGGAGATAATGATACCTATTTGCATGTCTTTTCATTCTGTACTTTTAGATTTGGGGATCAAAAGATTGTATTGGACTAGGTCTCTCAACTCCAGTTTGGGGACTGGGAACTAATTTCGCTATAATGGACCACATAGCACAGATTTAATTGCCTTAGATTTGTGATTCATTTGTCTAGCCTTCGTCTCTTGTCGTGTAAAAGGGAAGTACATCACGTTGCAAAGAACTCTCTTCAGTGTTAGCAGATGGGGCTGGTGTTATGAGAGGCTCTTCCTGGCTGGGCACGTCCACCAACAGCACCATGACCAGTTAACTAAGGAGGAGACTACTAGTGTTTCTTCCTAGGAACAGCCAGAGAGTTCCGCTAAATCAACCAACCTCTCAAAACCCAGCATGCAGTGTAATAATGCTCTAAGTCATGACAGCTCTCCCAACGCACCCTTCTCCCCTGAGCATGGGCAGACCAAGCTTATGTGGTAGAAAACACCTGCCCCCTGAGTCTCATCAGAATAATTTAAATCCACTGACAGAGAATGATTTCTATGGTATTCTCAATGGGCTGTACGGCCTTGCCCAAGAATTCAAGCATCTTTTGTTTTAAGAGTTTGGACTCAGTTTGCCATTTTGCCTCATCTTATCATAGTTGCTCAATTAGCGTAGCATCCTTGACTGGTTAAAGTGATCTTCTGGGCTGAAGGATGGCGAGGTCTATAAGGAATCCTTCCTTTCAGTGCCTTTCCATAGCCATGGCTGAGTATCATTCAACCTTAACTTACATGTTTGTATAGTGTATAACTTTCCAGTATGTATTTAATGTTTCTTAAATATTTTCAACCTTTCCTATTTAAATTGTTTTTTTTTATTGCTAGTTTATTAAAATGAATTCCTTCACTTCCTGACCATAGACTTCTTCAAACTTCAACCCATGTATGAAAAACTAAAAGTAATTCCTTTTCTTCTCAACCTCTATACCGTATGAGAAGAATTGTCTTAGAGATCATCCTTAAACAATGGTAGGGATTTGTATACACATCAACTATTTTGTATTTGCTTCAACTGGAATTCACTATCCATGAAGCCTTTTGAGTGCCTTATCCCAACAAATAGATACTCTCGGGAAAGATGGCTGACCAGGAGACTGGGAAAGATGGCTGACCAGGAGACTGGGAAAGATGGCTGACCAGGAGACTGGGAAAGATGGCTGACCAGGAGACTGGGAAAGATGGCTGACCAGGAGATGCTCCTTAAGGTCTTTATCTTCGCTTAGGACATTGTCAACATTCCGCAGATAATGTTAATTTGGTTCCATAAGCTCCAAGTTCATGGCCAGCCCCAGATTTCCTGACATTTGGGAAGCTTCTTAGAAATCAGAGTTAGAATCTTTCTCATTTCAATAACAAATGATGGGATGGGTACAAGCTGCTTCTGCTTGTGACCAGATCTCTCCTGTTCAGAAAGTCGCATCTACTCCCGCGAGATCTCTGAACTGGAGATAAGAGCCCTGCGTTCTGGTTCTAATTTTGCCAGTTATCAGCGTTGTTTTATGCCCTTTTTGTCTGAGATAATTTCATCCCTTAGACAAGAAGAGTTGAACAAGAAGGTCTTGACTGTCTTTTCTCAGCTTTAAGTTTTGAAATAATCTTCCAGATTCATACTCTGGTGGTTTGAAAGAAAATGGTCCCCAAAGGGAGTTGGAGGTGTGACCTTGTTGGAGGAAGTGTGTCACTGTGGGGGTGGCTTTGAGGTCTCTTTTCTCAAGCTTCCCTCAAGTGTGACAGTCGACTTCCTGTTGCCTCTGAGTCAAGATGTTGGACTCTCAACACCAGCTCCATGTCTGCCTGCACACTGCCATGCTCCCCATTCTGATAAGAATGATCTGAACCTCTGAAACTGTAAGAAAGCCACCTCAATTAAATGTTTTTATTTAAGGGAGTTCCCGTGGTCATGGTGTCTCTTCACAGCAACAAAAATCTCTAAGACACTACAAACTGTCCAAGGTTGTTTCAAAGATAGCATGACATCGTGTCTCGGAGAATCTTCCTGCCCTTCTACAGCAGTGTTTCCTTTTGATTCAGGGCCTTGCATTTTGACTCAAGGCTGTACTTTTTCTGGAAGGGTTATGAGCCCATCTTCCTAGTAATTTAATGTGTTGGTTTACAATGAAGTCTTCAAGCCATTGCTTATAACTAGCCATTAAGGTTTGAATGCTTACTACCTGCGATCCCTGTATTCTATTGCTTGCCTTCTAATACATCCCTGTAGAGTGAGGGCAGCTCACTCTATGAGATTATGGGTAATCTCATCCTGAGAGAGGCTCAGCCCCAGCCACTTACCCTCCCTGCCTTTCCTCTTGTAACCCTCAGAGACCTCCAGTTCAGACTTAATCTTGGGGCTCTCCAAGTTAAACAGTTCTTTGCTGCTCTTTGTAGAAGGACCGCAAAAATGTTTGTGTTTCTTGTGGTCATGCTCAAATATCTGACAAGAAGCAACTCAAGAGAAGGCGTTCTAGGGGATGCAGCCCATCATGGTGGACAGTTTTATTTTCAGTGGGGGCGCATGTAGTTCTAGGGGATGCAGTCCATCATGGCGAGGAAGACATGGCAGTGGAAGCAAGAGGCAGAAGGTAGACAGGAACTTCAGGTCTGCTGTACTGACCTGCTTCCAACAGCAAAGTTACTGAAGGTTCCACAATCTTGCAAGAACAATCCTATGAGCCAGGGACCAAGTATTTAAATATATGAGCCCATGGGGATAATTTCATGTTCAAACGCAACGAGGAGGTCTCTGTATCATGCAGTGACCCTAACTCTCTCTATGTAGTTTCTCAATCCACCCTGTGGTCTAACCATTCTATGCCCTTCCCTGTCCCATGCTTCCCAGCGGTTGACAAGCATTCCAGCTATCACGCCTGGTCGCCATATCTTTCTGACTTTTTAAATCGTTTTTAACCTCTCCCATTTCTCACTTGGCTCTGTTTCCATTGAGGTTTTGCCTGGTTTTCTGCCCAGACTTTGCCCACTATATTGTTTACCATTCAGCAGTATGCCCCAGACTGTCAAGAGCTAACACAGAACCCTCTCTGTCATACACGTGTACCTTTGTACCCCTCTGATGCATCAGCTGGCACAAGACTGAGGCGTCAGACCAGCATGCTTTGTGAACTTGTCTCTACGTTGTTTCCAGTGAACATAGGGAGAAAGCTGGCCCCGTGTGGGTGGAGCGGGAACAAACTCCGTAAGAGAACAGTTTCCTTTGACTCGGACAGCTGTACGGTGATGGAAAACCTTACCATTCCTCTGTCTGTTGACTTGTAAACAGAGGCTCAACGTCTATTTGAAATGATCATGTGACAAACTGGTTTGTTTCCTTTAAGATCCCATTTCTGTTTCTGTGCCAATCTGAAACATGAATGTACAGTTAGGTATCTGAAGAAAAAAGTCTATCCTTTAAAGTATTGTTGAGATGTGGTGTAAGATCAACATCAGCTTGATAGTTATTCATTCTGTTGATCTTTTTCCTCTACCAATTTAAGTTCTGTACCTAGGGACCTGCACTTGAGCTGACAGAAGGCAAGGAAAGAGGAGGAGGCACAAAGCTTTAGTGATAACCGATAAATATATATATATGTATGTATATATATACATATATATATGTATATATATACATATATATATGATGCCCAGAAGTGACTTTCTAGACAGCTAGAGTTTAATGTGGATGTACATCTTAATAAATGTCTCCTTAATAAATGTGAGAAGGCATTAATACAGAATACAAACTATATTAATACCCTTTCTCTCTAGGTCCCTTGTCTGTGCAAGGACTGGGGGAATCGCTGATCTGTTGTTTGTTCTTGCCACTCAGATCTTCCCTGCCAGCTCTCTTGCCGTCTCAGTTTAGATTGTTCTGGACAGTCAACAACGAAAAAAGAACGATTCAACATGTATTTCCACCTTTGTTTGAAATGCAGCTGCTGTCTCCCTTAGCAACAACCTGACTTGCTAACCTATTGCCATAGAAATAGAACACAGATTTTATAAGCAGTGTAATCATACCTTCAAAAGACCTCCCCTCTTCCCCGCCCACGTCTTTCCACATTTGTCATTGGACAGGTTGCTTAGATTATCACCGATGTTTGTTTCAGGTCTCCCACCCTCAGGTCTCCCACTCAGGCAGATTTCCCTGGACTGGACGTCCTTCATCCCTAGATTAAGCACCTAGCATGGGAGTATTGTCTAATATAGTTCTGGGTACTCACAGTGGATGCTCAGTGCTGCCATCAAGCAACTGAGCCCTCCTTGCCCTCCTGGGTACTCAGCCACCATTCTAAGCTCACTTTCCTGTCCGTCATGTAGATAATTCCCGGTCCTTACAGAACAGCCAGATACCGCTCATCTCAGTGTCCTTCAGAACTGCCTTTTTGATTTATGTCTTTGTTTTGTAAGAATAGAAAAATAAGCAATAAGGCACGCAAAAAAGCAATTGCCATTGAGGTGGTTTATTTTAATCATATTTTTTAAAAGATCTGATTTTTATTTTTGACTGATTTTTTCCCCCCAAGTAGGAGATGCTTTAACAAAAGTAGTCTTTGGATGCTTAAGTTCCTGAGAGAAACTGGAAGTCAACTGGCCCCACCCGCATACATGTTCTTCTCTGGATTAAACCAGTAGCCCTATGGCAAATACACTTGCAACCAAAAATAAACTAATGCTGAACCTTTTTTTTTTCCAAACAAGGTCTCACACCCAAGCTGGCCTCAAATATAGTCGAGGCTGCTCTTGAACTTCTGACTCTCTTGTTTCTACCTCCCAACCTGATACTGACTCCAAATCATTTGTTACCTGCTTTTCAAAGTCTTGGTATATCCCAACTTAGTTATTAAGCAAATAGTTACTGAGTGCCCCTGCCAAGTAACGCTAAGATGAGCAATGATGATGTAAACAAGTGGGGAAGACAGGGCCAGTGGGAAGTGAACAAAGGGCTCAAAGGTAGCTCCTTGGCAGAGCGCTTGCTTGGCATGCACCACACCGTGAGTTCAGTCCCTAGCAAAATGGTGATAACCTGTGACCAAAGGGAAAAGAGAAAGCCTTGGAAGCATGCCAGGCCATCTTGAGAAGTCAGTGAATGGTTGATGAGCTTGTGCCGCAGCACAAGGGAAAAGCCGCTTCTGGGGTCATCCACGCTGGAAGAGACTGAGGAGAAAAGGCAGGAAATTGGGAGCAAGTGGCCAGAAGGATGATCATGCTGTGCCAAGGAGTTTGCACTTAACCCTGAAAACAACCAGGAGCCAGGAATGCAGAGCTGGCAATCCTAACATGGACGGTCACTTCAGAACTTTGGATATTTCGAAGTTCAGAGTCATCTTCCTAATCTTATTAGAGAAGAAAGCAACAAGGGTGGAGGCAACAGGGGTTAGTGGAGACTTTAGAAGTAAGGCTTGTCAAAGATGCACCCTGGTACTCTGAGTCCTCATAGTATTTGTCAATGGCTTTGATGTAGGGAGGAAGGGAAGGAAAGATTTGAGTCTGATAGGTCAAGGTTACCAGGCATGTGAGGGGGTGGTAAGTGGGAACAGACAGCACACTGGAACATCGTTATGATGCTGGTCTTGAAAACAAAATACTCATTTTTGAGCTATGTGTGATGGTGTTCCCTATAGCATGTTGTTTTAGTTACTGTTTTATTGCTGTGAAGAGACACCATGACCAAGGCAGATTTATAAAAGAAAACGTTTATGGGGGACTTGCTTACAGTTTTAGAGGGTTATTCTATGGCCATCATGGTGGGAAGCACCGTGACAGATACAGTGCTAGAGCCCTAGCTAAGAATTTTCCATTCTGATTTGCAGGCAGCATGCAGAAAGAGAAAGAGGGAGGGAGGGAGGGAGGGAGGGAGGGAGGGAGGGAGGGAGGGAGGGAGGGAGGAAGGGGGAGAGCCTCTTGTGGCTTTTAGAATTTTAAAGTCTACCCCTAAGGGCTCAGCTCCTCTAACAATGTCATGCCTCCAGCAAGGCCAAGCTTCCTAACCCTTCCAAACCAGCTCGTCAACTGAGATCTAAGCATACAAATCTGTGTGCCTATAGGAGCCATTCTCGTTCAAATCACCACACATGGGCAGTGGGAAGACCACAAAGTCTTGATTTTAAAGATCTGGCTTTAGACCACAACTCTGATACTTTCATTGGAAAGAGACTTCTGGCCATGTGTAAATTAGAGGTGATCATATGCCTTTCTCACCATGAAACACAGACTTCTGGAGCGCAAGTGAGGAAGGCGATTTGAATTTTTTTCTTTTGAGTTTTAAAGCCCTGTAATAGTATAAACTGTTGACAGTTCTCAGGCTGGTGTATAGGTTTGTTTCTCTGAGAGGGACAATGGTGAGGTCGAGCGTCTTTGTTAGTGGTCTTTGTTAGTGGGATCCCAACCAGCACAGCACAATGTTACCATATTCTAGACATAGGAACTGGGTATGGTGATAAACTCTTTGGTTGGTATTGTTGAGCTAGTCTTATTGCATTTTTACCAGATCCTGTTTCATGTTCCAAGTCTGGGCGAATGCTTGTCACATGCCACATGCCCACCCTCACATTCATCTTCTCTCAGGCAGAGCTCCCTGATCATCTTTAGAAAGACTGTCCTTCCTCTCCACATTGGGTGTTTATTCCTAGCATGGGAAGGCTCTTTTGTGTAGCTCTGGTACCTCACAATGGATGCTCAGCCTTGCCATCAAGAGAACAGACACCTTTCCAGAATTTGCCCTATGTCCAAGAGATATGGCCCAGCTGCCTTCAACTAGGGCTTTAAAATCTGTTGGGGCCAGGCGGTGGTGGCGCACACCTTTAATCCCAGCACTTGGGAGGCAGAGGCAGGTGGAGCTCTGTGAGTATGAGGCCATCCTGGTCTACAAGAGCTAGTTCCAGGACAGGCCACAAAAGCTACAGAGAAACCCTGTCTCGGAAAAACAAAAACAAACAAAACAAAACAAAACAAAAAAAAACCTGTTGGAAACAACCTGAAGCTGATGCCAGCATGGATGGGCTGTTGGGTTGTCAGAGTCTGATTACCCTACTGTCTTGGTCATTTGTCCTTTTTATTTTTGCCTTTATTTATTTGAGACAGGATCTCATTTAGCTCAGAATGACCGTTGAACCCTTGTTTCTGAGGATGACCTTGAAGTTCTGATCTACCTCCCGAGCTGAGGGTGGGAGAAGCGTACCATCCTGCTTCTTTTTACTATTTGCTTAGTGTGTATATGTTGTGGTTAGAGTTGCTATTGCTGCAATGAACACCATGACCAAAAGCAAGTTGGGGAGGAAAGGATTTATTTGGCTTACACTGCTACATCATAGTCCATCACTGAAGGAAGTCAGGACAGGAACTCAAGCAGAGCTGGAACCTGGAGGCAGCAACTCATGCAGAGACTATGGACGGGTGCTGCTTACCGGCTTGCTCCGTCTGCTTTCTTATAGAGCCCAGGACCACCAACCTAGGAATGGCACCACCCACCATGGGCTGCCTCCCCCCATTAATCACTAATTAAGAAAATGCCCTCCAGACTTGTATGCAACTTGATCTTATGGAGCCATTTTCTCAGTTGAGACTCCCTTCTCTCAGATGACATTGGCTTGTGTCGAGGTGGCATAAAACTAGCCAGCACAGTGTGTATGCCCAAGAAAGCATGTAACTGCCCCCAAAGGGCGATCAGGAAAGAACTGGAGTCCTTCTGTCGCCTTCACCATGTAGGACTGAACTCAGGTCACTTGGGCCTCCACGGTTAAGTAGCCTTGTTCCCCGGGTCATCTTGCTGGCCCCATGCTTCTTTTTATAATCTTTTCTGTCGTTGGTATTTTATTTAGTATTTTATCATTTTTCCTGTATATCTGAGTGTGAATTTATTTATCTCCTATTTAAGGCCGAATTTCTAGAAGTTGCATTTGATTGTTGCAAATCTCTCTAGTCGGTTTTATTCTTTCTTATTTTTTAAATGTCTCAATTTATATCTTTATGTAGTATTTTTCAGTTTCTGGACCATTAGAGTTTCTACTTCAAATTTCTGTGCTAGAATTAGCCAGGTGTGGTGGGTAGCACACACCTGTAATCTATCCCAACAGTCAAGAAGTAGAGGTAAGGGAATGATGAGCCCCAGGCTAACATGAGCTACATAGCAAAACCCTGTCTCAAACAAAATATCTATTAGCTATATGCATTTCTTAAAGTTCCACTAAAGCCTCATTGCTTGTGTTTGTCTATTTTTCTTTATAAGTTTGTCAGCTGTACTGTGTGTATTTCAAGGCCATTTTCTTAATGATCATAAAAATCCATGACCATAATCATCTTCATGAACGACACATTGACATTTAATGTTAAATGTTCTGGCTTTTATGAACAGTGGGAGCGGGGGCTGTCCCTAATTCTTTGACTGGCTTTTGGGAACCTGTGCCTCAGACTGGTTTGCCTTGCCCAGCCTTAATACAAGGAAGGTTCTTAGTCTTACTGCAACTTGATATCTGTGTTTTGTTGATACTCATGAGAGAAGCCTGGCCCTTTCTGAACAGAGGAGGAGTGAATTGGGAGGGGGAGGTGCAGAGGGGAATGGGGGGAGAAAATGAGAGGACGGGAGGGAAGGAAAAATGTAGTTGATATAAAATAAATTAGTTAATTAAAACCTTTTTCTGGATTTTAAATGTAAGAAATTGTTTCCTTTTTTAAAGCAGACAGCAGAGATCACAAATCTTCACTGCAGATAGCTTTAGACAGCAAGGGGCTCTCTCCTACCTGTCTGTATCCCTTTTCTGGGTTCCTCCAGTGACACAGCTTGGTCACTGAAGGATCCTAAACGCTTCAGTTCCTGTCCAGGGCTTCAGTCTTGCCTTTCTGTGTACTGCGCCTTTTGATGTGCCGCCTCCAGGTCTGAGGTGGCCTCTACATAGTGTTCTCTGTCCCCATTAACTTTGATCCAGGCTCCATATTTGACCAGTATGCATGACCCTTAGAGGCTCAGGACTGTTTATTTTTACATAAAAGATCAAAAATGCCCTCTATTTTTCATTTTTAAAATCCCTTGGGGGATTTTCAGTCTTGCTTCTGTCCTGGGTCCGTGGCCCACTTCCGTTCCTGGGAGTGCTTCTCACTGCTTTTGTCTCATTTGATCCACCAAACAAACAAAAACACAGAGTCACCTTGGAAGACTGACTTTTCTATCGCCAACAGCTCAGACCTTCAACTCTTCTCCTCCTCCAGCCCTTCCGGTGCTTTCATTGTCCTAGGCACAAAGGACGTGCTTCTGTAGCACCCTTGGTCGAGTGACAAGATTAGTCAGAGGTGGTGGACATTAACGGATGTAGTGCCAGTCAGCTGGTGAAAGTCGGGACCCAGTGGGGTATATACTGTGATGGGCTCCTAGAGAGGCACTGGCACCCTCAACCATGAAACGACACGGCACTTGTCAAGAACACGCTACCTGTATTGTGTTGACAGCGTCTATTTTTTTATTCTGACAGGAGTTGTTACTTTTAAAAAAGTAGTTTTTGGAATTTTTCCTACTTTCATCAAGTTTTAATTATCATGCAAAATAATGGGTTTCGTTGTGACATTATCATTAGATCATTATACTCTCTTTCTGAATGACCCCTACCTTCCTCCGTCCTTTCCTCCCTGCTCACAGTGCTTCCTTCTGCTTTCATGGCATCTATATTATATTGCTTGCTCTTGTTCCCCTAGGAAGTCCATCTTACTATTTCACTTGTAAAATAAGGAAATGTTAAAATAAGGAAAGTCTTTGTGAAAAGGCTTGGTGTGCTCTGGAAGTACCTGAAATCCCAGCACTTGGGAAGTAGAGACCAGAGGATGGTAAATTCAAGGTCAATTTGGACTATAAAACAAGCCCCTCTCCGAAACAAACAAATTTTTTGAAACAGTGTTTTGAATGTCGCGTTCATCTAACGTCTCACTCTTCTGTCCCCCGTCACCCTTTGCAGTATGACTACGAATACGACGAGAACGGTGACCGAGTCGTGCTAGGAAAAGGCACATACGGGATCGTCTATGCAGGTCGAGACCTGAGCAACCAGGTCAGAATTGCTATTAAGGAAATCCCAGAGAGAGACAGCAGGTATGGTGATGGTTGCTAATGAAAGCTGTATTCTAAAGTGTTTGGGGCTGTTAATAGTGTGGCAGAAAAAAACTTGGTGGTAGTCTGATTATTGGAACTGTCCGGAAACTCTATTGTGTTAGTTCATCTCATTTCTGTTCGTTTAGAGATTTGTTTGTATAAGACTTGGCTGGGGGTAAAGAAAAGACTAACTGGGAAGGGAATGGCTTTCAAAAAGCAGAAAGGAGGACATGGCCCTATGTGTGTTGGCCATGGGTCTTGCTGGATCAGTGTGGTTCATGACAAAAAGAGAGGGAGAAGCAATGCAGCCATAGTTTCCAGTGCCATGTAAGGAAGTGCAACATCTTGCTCCTCCAGATCACTGAGCAAAGCAGATCGCTGAGCAGACTGAGAAGCCAACAGCCCTTGTAAGCTCCATCAGGGAAGACAGGTGACTGCTCCCTGAACTAGAACTCTCTTAAGGAGTCTAAGTCTTATATCAAAAATGGCTTGGAAATAACTTTGACTATCTAGTCTTCAACTCCATCAAAGACCTGAGAAGGAAAATAATATTCCCTGAGTAAACAAGAAGTGCAATCAAGCAACTTCCAAAAGGTACAAGAAATGACAGAGACAGCCGGCTACCTGGGTAATCACTCAAAGTCTCATTTGCAATGTTGGAGCAATCAACTTTGGCTAAGGCCATGAGTATCTGACAGACCATTATCAGAGGCAGGAAAATTTGAAAACTGTCTTATCCTGTGTTGGCAAGGTTTGTCAGCTGTTTTTGCTTGTATCCTGCTTGTCCAGTTTGGACACTGCACATTTTGTCAGTAGTCGAGACATGGGCAGTTCTTTGCCCAAAGGCCAGTGTTACCAAGAAGAAAACAAGCTCCAAGTGGAGTGTCTTCAGTGCTCAACATTCTCTCAGGAATAGATCAGTGCTGCCAGAATCAATCATGTCTCATGTCAACAGAATCCTAAATTATTTACATGCCATTTTCTACAGTCCTTTGAAGTGTTCGAAGATTACCTATCTATGCAGAATACAATCTCTGTGCATCTAAAGAACCTGACTAGTCTAACTATAAGTATGACAAACATGGATGACTATTGACCTGTAATTCTTAATACCTATATAGCTTAAAGACTGAGGCTTCATATTAAAAAAAAATTAAACAGTCTTTAACAAATGTGCAACAAATGAGGACAATGACCTCAGAATGTAAACAATATATATAGGTATCTTGGTCAGAGGTAGAAATGTATAGTGCAATATGTTAAATATATCCTAAATTTGCATCAATATACAGAATATCTTAAGCAGAGGTATAAACATGCCTACATACAAAATGACAAAATAACTTTGCATAGGTGCACAAATATTGTAAACAGAAATAGGAGCATATTCAATTTAACAAATATAATTTGAATTTAAATCAATATACAAGAATCTACCAATGTAAATTGACTATAAATAATAGCTCACAAGTAACACACAAATCTACCTATTATCCCTTCCCATCTTTTCCCTTTTTTTTTCCGCAAAAGAGATCCCTGAGCCTACTTTATTTCCACCCCCAATCCTATAACCAACCTCTAATAGATGTCCCTAATCCTGAGGACAGTTTTGTTGGGAGAAGGGATATCATTTTCTAGAATTACTTGCAGCTGTCATGAGGGCGATGTTATTTCTATGGGATCCTGTGAAAACAAAAATGATGGCTAAGTTTCAAGATTACTTTCTGGTACAATTACATATAGTCTCTGAGTAGTCAATAGGGTTTTTCTGAAATTCTTATTTGAAGTTCTGCCCAGAAAATTGTAAGAAGGTGCACCATCTCAAGTAGCCAAGTTGGAATCATCTTGAGCAATTTGTAACCCAAAATCAATCTTAAAGTGAAACTATTAGCATAGTGGTATCATATCAATCAAATGGAATCATTGTTGTGGGGCCACTTTTTTTTGAAGACTTCAGAGATTACTACAGGAAAATTTATTGTTCATTGTAGAAAACTTAAATATTTTTCATATCAAAACGGAATGTTTGAATTTCTAGACATATATTCAATGAAAAGTACCATAGAAACAAAAATAGAAAGGGGAGAAGTAAAATGTTTTGAAAGCAGAGTTTTGGTAACAGTAGTCCCATGATTTTATCTTCCTTCTGTCCCCACACCAGGTGGCTCCTGATATGAGACAGAAACTCTGAATTTTTCCTTTAACAACATGCTTGGATTTAGAGAAGGATAGCCACTGTCCAGCTCCAAAGCCAACTTTGATTTTTAATAAGTGACGAGCACCATTATATATGTCTGTTTAGATAGTGAGATCTTACCCTGCAGAGGATATTGGTATCATAAGAGATTTCTCTTGGCTTGGTGGTTCTTTCTGGATAGCTGTCTTAAAGGCTATTGGCTGAAGGAACTCCCACAACAGAAGAGACTGCAGCTTCTGGCTTAAAGAGATATACTTAATGGGTCACCAGAGGGAAGAGAGGAGAGGAGCAGATGAATTATTGGAAGAAACAATTCCAACTATACATAATGGGGCCTTGCAGAAGATGGAATCACTTGTAGGAAAAAGGCATCCTGGGAACTGAAAACCTCTGGTAGAAGGATTTCTCTTCTCTCTACCCTAGGGTACCGCCTGAGACGTTGTGTCTGCAACGGCGATTCCTCTCTCAACCTGCTATTTCTGGCTCTTGACTTCTTTTAGTTCTTCTGATAGCACTCCTACAATCATGGAAGATAAAATTGGATTATTCGTTATTCTTTCATGACCATACTTTAGTGCAGGCTCCATGATGAGCTTGTTTTGGCCATTCTCCCCACGACCCTCCAGTGACAGTGATGATAGGTTCCATGTTCCCCTGAACTCCCTGAGTAACCTGTGTCCCAGCTCCTCTTGTAAATCTACAGGCATCTCAAAGTTAACGTGGCTAAAACAATATACAAAAGGTTAAATGAGTTGTTGCTGCTAGGTTGCTTTAGCCACATCCCTTCTTCATTCCACAGATGGATTTACTGCACTTGGAAGAAAAACACTTTTCGAATTAACTTGCACATTAGGTTTATTCAGATGCTACTATACACACAATGCATGCTAACAACAAAATAAATGTCCTTGGTTCCTGTTCATAATGATACAGTCAGTATACATCTTTGAAAATGCCTGCATGGCGGGCCCTTCCCTTAAACAGTCAGTGCGGGGCAGCTTCCTGTTAAGTGTGCAGAGATTGCAGGGAAGTGTATGAAGAGATAGCAAACAGGTACTTCAGTCCATGTGCCCTAGAAGAAATCTGGATATTCTATGGGAAAGACGATCAGTCACCACGAAGGATCACTAAAGGACATACGTGGTGGCTACAGTTGATGCACAGTGGAGTACACTTGCTCCCCGTCCACAAAGAGGGAACCTAGCAGCAGCCATGAATAAGGAAGTTCTCTCCACCTTGGCACATGCAAGAACAATGACCTGAAGTCAGCCGGTTTGCTTTTTTACACCATGCTGTTTTCTCATTCCTGCTTAAACTATGTCAAACCTGAGCTGTTCTGCCGTGGCCAGCAAAGCTCCTGTCTGTTTGGACCAGATGGTGTCACGATTTACCAGTGAAAGCCGATTACATCATTGCAAACTGACTTGTTGAAATTTTATTATTTGATAAGCTGTGTAATAACTACACAAGTATTCATTGATCGTGGAATTCTTTGGCATCTATTAGATTTATAGTACTTTGTATAGCTATCAGAAGTGCTGTACTCCTCCAGAAATATAAAATACTATTAGAATTTTATAGTCATCAAGAATAGGCAAATAATTTTCAACTCTGGTTTACACCTAGTCAGGCAAAATCGTGACATAGTAGCTTTCTGAATTCAGAAGGTAAGGGATTTGAATCAGTGAACTGAAAGACACTGGACCATAAATGGTTTTGCGGTTTCTGCTAAAAAGTTTTTAAAAGTGGGCTTTTGAGAAGTTGTGGATGAATGCTAAAGATACCGGGAATTTTGGCCTTCCTGAACAAGAACCTCCTGAAATAGTAATTCTGTTTCTGAAGCCAGTGGAACAGGATGCCATGCTGATAGGGAAAGTCGGCTTTGTGGATGGTATTTCCCGGACTCATGTCTTAAGTCTGTCACCGGCTTTATGATCTTGGGTAGTCATTCTCTCTCTGAGTTTCTTCTTTCGTCTGTAAAATGGGCATCCCTAATAGTGCATTTAGTTAAATGAGTTAACATATAGAAGGAGCTGTGAACAGTGTTTAACACTTTTCTTCTTGGCCTGACACAGCTGCATTGTCAGAGTTTACAAGAAATAAAGACCTTAGATGACCTAAGGATTAGATGGTGATTGATTTTGTTTATGGGTGCAATTTGACTGTCCTTTTCAACGTGCATTGCTTAAATTAATACTCTAAAGTCTGACTGAACGCTTAGCTGTTGACATTTACACATCTTCCAGATACTCCCAGCCCCTGCATGAAGAAATTGCCTTGCACAAGCATCTGAAGCACAAAAACATTGTCCAGTATCTGGGCTCCTTCAGTGAGAACGGCTTCATTAAAATCTTCATGGAGCAAGTCCCAGGAGGTAAGAGCTGCTTTTCTTGCTTTCAGAAATGCAAATTTCTAAGGCCTGGGAGAAGACCTAACTGAATGGAATTATTCATGTTGAAAGAAGGTTACATAGGTGACATTGCCTTTATGCTTATGAGCAGATATTAAAGAAAATTTGAAACTATTCAGCTTCAGTTGTCATGACTTGGATTAAAACTAGCAATTGAGCATCCTGTTACTTAGACTGTGTTGCTAACAGCTGCCTTCAGAGTAGGGATATTTTCATATTCGTGTTTGAGTCCAGGTAACTAGAGGAGTTTCTGCCCTACCGTGAAGAGCCACTGCAGTCTGGATCAACTCGTGTCCCATTACTAATATGCTATACGGAGCTCACTCGGATGAGTTTTACCCACAGTTTTCTTATTTTACAGGAAGTCTTTCTGCTCTCCTTCGTTCCAAATGGGGCCCATTAAAAGACAATGAGCAAACGATTGGCTTCTACACAAAGCAAATACTGGAAGGATTAAAATACCTTCATGACAATCAGATAGTTCACCGGGATATAAAGGTAGGGTGCCCTGTGATTCATCCTCCTGGGATCCTTCCTGGGTGACTATTGTGTTTGAAAATACTAGGAATAAGGAAATCATGGCTATAGCAGAGCTGTCAGTTCTGGTCCATGCTGCAGGTATGTTCGTGTTATTGTGTTACATGAGGAATGACCAGCCTTCTTACCCAGTGAAGCCAGTAGACTTCTAAGAGCACTATGGGGTGGAATGCAGTGTCCCCAAACTACGCAGAACATGATCTCTTCTGGTACAGCTGCTAGGCCTATTAATCTTCATACAAACTTCTAAAATAAAAAAAAACCTAGCTTCTCTTGAAAAAGAAAATTCAAAACTAATAAACTTGTTTTGCGGGGGACTGGAGAGATGGCTCAGAGGTAAGAGCACTGGCTGCTCTTCCAGAGGTCCTGAGTTCAATTCCTAGCAACCATATGGTGGCTCACAACTACTTATAATGAGATCTGGTACCTTCTTCTGGCCTGCAGGCATGCATGTAGGCAGAACACTGTATACATAATAAATAAATCTAAAATAAAAATCTTGGTTTTTTTGAAATTAAAATATAATTCATCATTTTTCGTTTTCCTTTCTCTCCACCCCTTCCCATATACCCTCCCTTGCTCTTTCTCAAATTCATGATTTCTGCTTCTTTAATTGTTGAGATATATATATTCCTAAATATATAAATATAATCTGGTTAGTATGTATACTGTTAATTGATTGCAGGATTGACCACTTGGTCTTGGATAGCCAATTTGGGGACTCCTTCTGGGGAAGACTAATTCTCCTGCTGCCATTCTTTAGTTGCCTGTAGTTCTTTATCTTGAGTTAACACCCCATGAGATTCCCTGTTGCACATGCAATAAAAACCCAGAGACAGATATTGGGGTTCAACCTGAAGATCAGAAAAGCAAAGCATCCAACCCCTAGAGGAACCTTATACCTCTACCAAATCTTCAGACCGAATGGGCAAGATCCTGTTTCCAGGAATCCTCAGACTCCACACTCCCCTGAGTTCCTATCTCTCCCCGTTTATATTCTTCTCGTAGCCCAGTCATATTGCTTCTGTCTTTACCTTCCTAGTGCTGGAATTAAGGGTGTATGATTCTCAAACACTAGGACTAAAGATATGAGCTACCACCACCTGGATCTGTTTCTAGATTGATCTTGTTCAGCCCAGGGTAGCCTTGAACTCACCGAGATCCGCCTGCCTCTGTCTCCTGAGTCCTGGATTTAAAGGTGTACTGTTGGCAGAGACCACTAGTTTGCTTTCTGTCCACCCTTACTCGAAATAATCACACAGAACTCTGTATTGATTGCAATACTGTTTAGCCAATAGCTTAAGCATATTTATGGCTAACTCTTACATTTTAAATTAACCCATTTCTATGAATTTGTGTATTGCCATGTGGCTGTGGCTTATTGGCAAGGTTCTGGCATATCTGTCTCCAGCAGTGGCTGCATGGCTTCTCCGTGACTCTACCTATTCTCGATATATATCTTTTCCAGTCTGGCTATATTCTGTTAAGCCATTGTCTGAAAGCAGTTTTTTTTTTATCCATTAACCAATAAAAGCAGGATATATACAGAAGGACTTCTCACACCATTTTCCCTTTTCTCTTTAAATAAAAAGGAAGGTTTTAACTTTAACATAGTAAAATTACATATAACAACAGGTATCAAGCAAGAATTACAGTTACAATATTTATGTTTTATCTTTTATCATAACTAATGAAAACTATAATTATAATTATCTATTCTTCAACTCCTTCAAAGACTCCAGAAGGATATAATGTTACCTAAGTAAACAGGATGTGCATTGTAAGCAACTTCCAAAACTCTAAAATTGGCAGAGACATCTCGCTGCCTGGACAAACCACCCAAAGTTCTTCTGTACCATTTCAGGCAGCCATCTTCAGCCTGCAGGCCCATAGTATCCAGCAGATTTTTCCATGAAGCAGGAAATTTCAAAGACAGTTTCACCTATATTGCCAGTTTGTCAGTCACTTTCTTCTTTGTCCTGTAGAATGTCTGGCAGATTCTTTTATGAAACAGGAACTCTGAAGGATTGTCTCACCTTTAGGCAAGTTCAGCAGTCATTTTTCTGTGGATCCTAAATGTCCCGCTTATACATCATACCATCAAGCAGTCCAGCCAAAAGCAGTTTCTTGACCAAATGGCTAACAAACTCCATAAGGAGCATCTTTGATGCCAATCATCCTCTTGAAGTAGATTGGTGCTGCCAGGACCAGATGTGTTTCATTGTCATGAAAATCCTAAGATTTTAAATATTTTAAATGTCATATTCCATAGGTCTCTGAAAGATTTGAATAATACCTATCTAACTGAAATATGTCTTTGTACATCTAGAAAACCTAACTAAAATGACTACAAGCTTGACTATCTATTAACCTGTATTTCTTAATTGTACATTACATTTTTAAATAAGCTGCACAAACACAATACTTTCATCAAGAGCAGAAGTATACATATAACAAAAATTGACCTTAAATTTGTATCAATAAACCAAGATCTATACCAGTGCAAAGTATTCATCTCTATAGCATATCCCCCTTTGAATGTAAACAAACATTTATAAACAATCATTTAGGGAATTTGGGCATAGTTCTCTTCCAAACTGCTTCCTGCTTTTCTTGGGCAAAATAATTTTGGGGGTTGTTCACAGCCACCTTTCAGGCAGTCTTGGTCTATCAAACCAAATTAGTCTGGAAGGAATCCACAGGTTCTCATCCTCTGTGGAAACAGAAGAAGAATCTCTTTTCCAAAGAAACATATCCTAGACTCAAATTTTGAAGTCAAGATACCTTTAAAGTATATATGTTTGTTCAATTTAGCAGGCCCCAGAATCCAATGTCTCTTTGCAGTCAGAAAATTCAAAGAAAACACAATAACATATATAATCCAGACTCTCTGTGTATATTCTGAATATATGTGGCTTATTTTTCTTTCTCTATTACTTTTTCTACAAGTTACTCTGTCTCTTTAAAGACTTTGTTTTATTTAAAAAAAAAACCCGTTTACTTCTTTTTATAACTCTATACTCTTTTTCTTCTCTCTCTGGCTATATTCTGTTAAGCCATTGGCCGAAAGCAGCATCTTTATTCATTAATTAATAAAAGCAGCACATATACAGAAGGACTTCCCATACTAGTGTGCACCACCACCCCTTGACCTGTATGGCTGACTAGTGTGTCTGCTTTGCATTCTGATCTATAGGCAAGCTTTGTTTATTAAAACACAAATAATATAACACTGCATTTCCCTTTTCCATGTTAGTGTATCTATTGGTGTCATACTTGTATAGGCCTTGTTTAAGTGGCCATATTGATGAGATTTCCTAGGTGTAGCTACGACATTTTTAGGAGAAGAAATCTCACAACAAACTTCCTGTTGCTCTGGATTTGACAATCTTCCTGCCCCCTCTTCTGCCATGACCCTTGAGCCTTTGGAGTTGTGCTATAGATGTGTCATTGGGCCTAGGTACCCCACTGTCATTGTTCTCAGCATTTTGATTAAAGTTTTCTAAAATGGTCTCTGTCCATCGCAATGAGACATTTCTTTGATGAGGGCATAACAATAAATATTTAGCATGGTGCTATGAGTTACATTTAGTAGAGTGGTAGTTATAAGTTCTTCTCCAAGACTCTTAATGACTTCACAAGCCCTTTACACTTTGCTAGCATGATTTCCCTCTTGTTGAGTTGGCCTTGGGTCCCATTAGAGAACTGTTGGTTACCATCAAATGTGCCACTATGCATCCTTAAGGATATTGTTCTGTGCTGGTCGTTATTTTGGTCCAGAGGCATCATAGCTGGCTAGGACTATTGATTATATCCCTCTCTTGGAAGCCTATGTAGCGTCTTCTGGTACAGTGAAAGCTAGTCCTCATGGAGGAGGCTCTAAAGTCAGAACCAGCTTGGATCCTCCAGGTCTTGTGTCCAAATTATATGGTATATTCAGCAATAGAGACTTACCTTCAATCTCTGGGAGGCAACCGAGGGCAATGGCAATAGTCATGCATTGGGAGTCTCTTGAACAACCCCAATCCTCGACTCAGAAGGGTGCTTCTCATGCATGATGTTGGGTTTTTGTTAGGTTTGGCTTTGGGGGAGAACACTGTCAACCCAAATGTGAAATTTTCATTTAAATAGTGTGTGTATGTGTGTGTGTGTGTGTACATATACACACATATGTGTATGTGTGTGTATGTGTGTGGATAGATAGATAGATAGATAGATAGATAGATAGATAGATAGATAGATAGATAGATAGATTTGTCATATATGTAATTTTGGTAGATAAATAATAATATGATTCCTTATTATTTCTTCAGATATCCTTGCTGTTATTTAACCCTTCTCTCTCCTTCTGTATTAATAATCTCCCTCTGCCTTCCCATTTAATGCCCCCTGTTTTTTCTATTTTTCCCTCAAATCATATGTACCCAGGTATTCCTATTGTTCCTCACTGGCCTGCCATGGTTCCGTTTTACTTTCCTGGTTTCTTTGGCTGTTCTAGGCTATATATTCATATATGGAGACTTGGAGCTAGGGGTCACAGATGAGAAAGAGCATGGGACTTTTCTCTTTCTGGGTCTGGATTACCTCACTCGATGTGATCTTTTCTAATTCCCTCCACTTACCTGCATAAGTTCATGATTTCTTTGTTCTTTACAGCTGAATAGTATTCCACAGTATGTATGTACCACATTTTTATTGTCTACTTGTCATTTGAAGGGCATTTAAGTGGTTTGTTTCCTAGCTGTTGTGAATGGAGCAGCAATGATCATGGCTGAGCAAGTATCTATGGAGTCAGACGTAAAGACCTCTGGGCATATGCCAAGGGAGTGGTATAGCTGGGTCATGTGGTAGATGTTTAGCTTTCTGAGAATTCTCCATATTGATTTCTATAGTGGCCACATCAGTTGCAATCCCACCAACAGTGAATGAGGGTTCCCTATGCCCCTGTAGCATTTGGTGTCGGTTATTTTGCCATTATGACTTGGGTGAAATCTCAAAGTTATTTCAGTTTGCATTTCCCTAATCACTAGGGACCAGGTCATTTTGGAAGTGTTTTTAGTCACTTGTATTTCCCCTTTGGAGAACTCTGTTCAGATTTCACGCCTATTTTCTAAATGGGTCATTTTTTTTCAGTTTTGGGGTTTGCTTTGTTTTGACTTTGATTTTTGCGGTCTTTGTGTTTTCTGGATACTAGTCCCCTGTCAGATGTATAGTTGTGAAGACTCTCTCCTACTCTATGGCCTTCTCTTCACTGATTGTTTCTCTAACTGTACAGAAGCTTTTTAGTCCGTGAGGTCCCAATTTTCCCTTGTCGGACGGAATTCCTGGCAAATGAAGTCCTCTTCAGAAAAGTCCGTCCCTATCCCTGTATGTTGTTGGGTTCTGCCTGTTTTCTCCATTAGCAAAACTAATGAATTTTTGACAGAACCTGGCTTTCTTAAAGTGTGTTCCTTTTGTAAACAAAGCCAAAAGTACACCAGGAAGTAAAAAAAATGAATCACATTTTATTACGTTTCTTAGAGTAAGCAAGGAGAGGTTTTTGTTGTAGTTTGTTTTACTTTGTGTGAGGGGGCACACCTCCTGAACAAAGAGAGGACATTCTTGGGGAGCCTGTCCATACATATTGACTTTGGAAGGGGCAAGCACGTGCCTGCGCATGTGTGATTTAAGGTGTCCATCCTAACTGTGTTCACTTTAAAGGCAGTGATCTCACGTTCAAAGGGTTAAAAAGCAAGCATAATACTGAGACTCTAGAATGGTAGTGGGCAAAGATTACTATGGACTAAAAGAATGGGCGTGACGATAGGACTGTGGTGGGGCACAGACTACTAATCCCAGCACTCGGAAGCACAGGTGGGCAGATCTCTGCGTTCGAGGCCAGCCTGGTCTGCAGAGCAAGTTCCAGGACAGCCGGAGTTACACAGGGAAACCCTGTCTCAAAAGAAAGAAAGAAAGGAAGGAAGGAAGGAAGGAAGGAAGGAAGGAAGGAAGGAAGGAAGGAAGGAAGGGGAGTGATTGGGTAGTGGTTCTTCTCAATGTGAGGTCTCTTAGATAGGCAGCAGCATTCTCCAGTACTGCAGGTGATGTCCTGAGTGATGTAAAACATGTAAGAAAACAACACAGGAAAGAAAATAAAGTGACTGGGACCTTACGAAGTTATCAGTTATGTAGGTGCTGTGCACAGGTAACCCAGGCTGACTGTAAATGGTGGTGAGCTTTCCCTCAAGGTCATGTTTGACCTTGTGACCTGAACAGGCGATTATAAAAAATTGATAACATATCAATAAAAATTTATATCAAAAATTCTGTATTGAAAAGAATTCTCTATTGAGATAAACTACTAACAAAGAACACAGGATGAATGTCATTGTTTGTTCTGAGGGCATTTATTTTTTTAATTAGACTTAAGCCAACCACAAACAGCATCTATAAAAAGATGACATTTTGATTGGAGCATTCTTTCCCTAGGGTGACAATGTATTGATTAATACCTACAGTGGTGTTCTCAAGATCTCTGACTTCGGGACATCAAAGAGGCTTGCTGGCATAAATCCCTGTACCGAAACCTTTACAGGTAGGTTTTTACACTAATGATACCGATCTTGGATAATTAAAGATGCGATTGCTGAGCCCGAGTGTAAGGTGAGAGATGAACTGAGCCAGGGTTCTCACGGAACACTAATGTCGGATTGCCTGGTGCTCACCGGTAAGTATTCTCTGGGTCCGGCTTGCCCTTCCTGTCTTCTCTGTGTGGCTCATTCTGTACTTTATGCCACCAAAGACTACTTTCCAGTCTCAACTTTATTTGTTTTCTTTTATTTGCTTTGCTATTTTTTTTCTATTTCCTGTCCTTTTTTTCCCCGGTTTATAGCCACTCTGACCCTCACATGCTATTTTTTTTAAACAAACATTCCCTAGCCCAGCCTCTCTGAGCCTTACTCATCCCCAAATCACTTCCTATCCGGGCTCCAATTTCCCTCTTTCCTAGTCTGTTTTCTCCCAGGAATCGATTCCCTTACTCCACAATATAAATAACCTTAGGAATTCAATTCAGAAAAAGGAAATGACTCATCCCCGGAGGAGGTGGAGGATGAGGAATTAGGCAACGCAGGGGCTGAGCTGCCTCCAGTGCAAAATCCTGGGAGGGCGGGGACAGCAGGTTCAACAAAGGTGAAGCTGGCCAAGAGGGAACTGGAGCCCAACAGATGGGTGACTGCTCATTAGATCCTGGCCTGCAAACTCATCTCTGCTCCATATTCATAAGCTGACGCTTCAGAAGTGTTACGCTCTGTTATTATTAGAGAAGGGAGGGAGGCCAGGGCCAGAGATTGATATAACCAAAACAAAAGCATGCATGTTGCCCATATCAAGGTACATTGTATGAAATTCCCAAATAATTAATAAAAATATTATGTTGGGAGGAAAAAAGAAAAAAATAAAGAGGCAATGATTTATCTTTGATTTAATGGAAAGCAAAATGGCCAGATGTCCTCATTTCTAAATCCCCTGGGGTAGATAGAAAAGCATCCATTGTGTGCATGGAGACATTGATGGAGAGAAAAGGGAGGTATCCGGTAGTCGTGGTAGTTTGTACATGATGGGGCTCAGGATTTCAGCCCGCCCTTTGACCTTCAGCCCACAGTCAGTCTTCCAAGTCTCCAGCTAGCCCTGTGCCTGTGCTGGTGGCCAGAGAGGCAGAAGGATGAGGAAGACATTCTCAGTATGTTTCTCAGATTCCTTCATCAGCACCACCTCCCACATGCCACACGGTGTATTCCCGACACAGGATTACCCATATTTACAATGTATTTTTAAAATATATCAAACCTACCAGCAACTCCCATGTTTGCGTTTCTTTCCTCGTTCTCTATCAACTTGGCAAGGGGCGAATTAGATTCTGCCCAGATTCGGTAACTTGGGAGGTGATAATTCCAACTTCCGTGCTAGCTTTGGACAGGATGCTGATTTAATAACCTCTTCTCATCTTAAAAACTTGTCTGTAGTCCCCCAAGGCATTGTAGGGAAAGAGTCCTCACCAGGGCCCTATGCCTGTAGCTCTCCCAGTGGCCACACAGGAAGGTGACATTTATGCCAGTGACTAATGATTTCATATCTTTCTCTAGTGCTGATCTGAGAGCCACGGCATGCAGACCTTGGTCCTTGCAACACAGGGGCCTTTTTAGCCCTAACTTGATACTCTTAGGGGCATCTCACGGCACCTCATCACCTCTGGTGGTTGTGGACCTGGCTCTGTTTCACCTCTTGGTGATTTGATTGAGGGGAAAGGCAGTGGTGGTCTTCATTTATAGAGCACTGACTGTATACTTTGCTTGGGTGCACACCAAAATTTGTATAATCCTGAGGTATCATTATCCCTATTTATGGTGAGAACATTAGGGTTCAAACAGTTTAAATAACTTGCCCAAGGTCACAGAACTGGTTAGTAATAGATCTGAGGTTTGAACAAGACTTTACATGCTAAGTGGAATTAATTATCTTCGCCTCAAACCTTTCCCACCCACACTCTGTCTCCACGGAGGGCCACTCTGGACCTTGGCTGTCACTGACACCTTTTCTCACGCTCCAGCCCAGTCATCCAGGAAGCGTGTCTGTCCTGGCTTCAGGATATATCCGGAAGTGGATGGGCAGTCGCCCGTCCAGTGCCGCCGCTCTCCTGGCACACCGCCTTGCACAGCCTCTGGTTCTCTGCTTCCACGTTTGCCCCCTCCTGGTCCTCAACACCGCAGCCAAGTGATGATTTCACATCCACCAGAGCCCTCAGTGGCTGCAGTTGAGGGTAGACGGAGCCTAAGCACGTACATGGGACAAGACGTGACCTGCTTTGGAGGCCAGTTTTCAGACCCCATCTTACTGACGCAGCATCAGAAACACAGACTCCCCTGCATTTCCTCATGGTGTCCAAGCTTCCCTGGGTTACTGCACAAGGCCGGAACTGGGGCCAAGGGCTCCTGCCATTCCCCATCCATACCATCATACCTTTTCAGCTGTCTGGCTTTGCATAACCCCTCATCTCCCTTCAGCTGATTTGTATCCACTCTTACGGTTTGTCTTTAATAATGGCTCTTGACCTGTCTGTCAGCCATTAAAATTGTGGATCTTGAATAAGAAGAAAGGAAGGAATCAAAAAGAACAGAAAAGGCATGACTGCTTCTAGAGATGGTGGAGGAGAAAGTTTATTGTAGCTAAAGGGAGGGGGGCATTGGCAGAGGCAGAGGCAGGGATATCTAGGAGAGTCCAGAATGGACATAACTAGGCTGAGCTAGGCCATGTGGGAAGAAGGGGAGGGGAAAGAGAAAGAAGAGAGGGGAACCAGGTACAGCAGCCAGGAGGCCAAAGGTACAAAAAGGGGCAGTTAACCAAAATATATGAGGAAGAGCCTCTAGGGGAAGGGCAGTCCAGCCCCTGGACTGAAGCGTTCAGACTGGAGGACTGGGTGTGCCAGCCATACCTGGTAACGGGTGGGTGATGCTGGAAGACCCAGGAGGCCGGTCCACGTTGATCAGTTTGAAAGGTACCGCAGACATTTGTCTTGGGTTTGAAAGGCAACAGTTCTCAACCTTCCTATTACTGTGACTCTTTAATACAGTTCCTCATGTTGTGGTGACCCCCCCCAAACAGAAAATTACTTTCGATGCTACTTTATGGCTGTAATTTTGCTACTGTTATGAATTATAAATATCTGCTATGTGAGATATCTGATATGGAACCCTGTGAAAGGTCGTTACCCCATAGCGGGGCCACAACCCACAGGTTAAGAAATGCTGTATTAAAATCCGCCACTGAGGGCCACGGCAGGAATCGCATCTGTGTGATAGACAAAATCACATACTCCAGAAGTTTGGAGATTATTTTTCATCCTAGCTCTCAGAATCTTGGTGCCGTCATGAGTTAAGAAATAAGAATGATCTCTTTTTCCCTAGTTATTTTTGTCTGCGCTGGGGTTCACACGTATGCTAAGTAAGCACGGTGCCGCGGAGCCATATCCCTCTCTTTATGGACTCCCCCTCCCTCCCCTTGAAACATGAAGAATCGTGCAATTCATGAGTGCCATGCGAAGCCTGAATACAGGCATCGCATTGCTTAAGGTGGCACATTGGTCTCCACAAACATCTAAGCATTTGTGTGAAGGCGTGAGTCTCCTTTCTAGCTTTGTTTTGTTTTGTTTTTTTAACATTTAGAGTTATCGCTACCTCCTGTCACCTTGTTATAGAGTAGGAGCCGGAGCTCCTTTTCTCTGGACTGTAACAGTGCTGACCGAGCTACCGGCGCCTGTTCCTCTCACACACGCACTTTCTCCAGCTCCTAATAACCACTCTCCTGCTCTCAGCTTTGATGAGACCGGGACGTGTCATTGTCCTGACTTCCTTTGCATACCATAGCCATCCCCAAATAGAAACATGAGAGTCGAACAGTGGGTTTGAGAACTGGGAGCTATGGCTTGAAAGAGATCATTGAGTGAACTAGATAATCTCTGGAAAAGTTCATATAATGAGAGCCTTTATATATTGGGAGAACTGAATGTAGAAATATGTGTTGTGTTCCCCATTGTTCTGGACAAACAACCATGGACGGAAGCTTCCACAACATCCCTTAGAGGGATATATCAGCCGTATACCACTTTAAGAGTGAGAACACCCCACTTGTAACCAGATGCTGTTGATGAACCATTGGTTTCACTGATAAAATCCATTGTAAACACTTCCATTTCTTACTTTCCTTGACTGCAGAGAAAACTGGATTGCAAAGAAAGGTGGGACATCAAGATCTGGACCGTATTTTTTTAACTGTCATGTTTAGGTAGAGAAAGTGAAATGGTTATTAAGTATTAGTCTTACATTATTTCCAGGTACTCTGCAGTACATGGCACCAGAAATAATCGATAAAGGACCACGAGGCTATGGGAAGGCGGCGGACATTTGGTCTTTGGGCTGCACTATCATCGAGATGGCCACTGGAAAGCCGCCGTTTTATGAACTAGGAGAGCCGCAAGCAGCCATGTTCAAGGTCACATATCACAGATAAAGATCTGTCTGGATGTTTTGTGCATGTATGACTGTCAGAGTTTGTTAGAAAGGAAAGCTAGGGAAACACATGGTACAATCCAGTCAGTGCAGGGAGTCCGGCTCTTCCCCACTCTGCCGTCCACACCTGTGCCTCGACCTTGGCTTTCTCAGTTCTCAGCTGTGACTCAATGTAACCTTTTACAGCACAGTATAAATGCTACAGGACTCAAAGCTCTGTAGGAAATAGTGTGAATGTTTTCCAAATAGGAAAAACGGAAGGACATTTTGGGGCTGGGGATCTGTCACAGTGGGAGAGCACTTGCCTAGTGTCCCTGGGTTCAATCCATAGCACAGCAAAACATACATACATACACATGCACACACATGTTCGTGCACACACATGTTCGTGCACACACACATACATAAATTCTCAAAACAATATTTAAATCTATTTAGAAATCACATCTAATTATTTTCCTTATTTCTCTATCACAAGTGTTTAAAGAATCCATTTTTATAAAAGGTATAATTACCGCCTTAAGTAAATCAACCCTATTTTCATATGTCTGTTCTTTTAGTGTGTTTAAATGAGTTAATTGTAGGAAGTGAGAACACACTGCACCCCAGTGTAGAGGGCAGTGATATAGAAATGGGCCTCAGATTTGGAAACCCGAGGTCTGGGTAAGGCAGTGCCGTGCCTGAGACCCTATGATCTTCCCCAGCCAGGCTGCCTGTTTCCCAGGAAGCGAAATTCTGTGCCTGCTCTGTAGTAGAGACTTCAGAACATCCGTTATCCCAGCCTGGTGCCCGCCACAGCTCAGCCCTCACTCCATCTGCGTGTGGTTTCTTGCAAGGGTCCCTGTGTTTCTTACATACCTTCCACGTTTGTACAGAATGTGATCTACTTTAAGCCTGTTGAAAAACTGATAGAACACAGTTGATATGAACATGAAGAATATATGTGGGAGGCTCTGTGTTCTATCCCTCGCTCTAAGCTCTACCCTTGACACTGAAGAGAAAAAAGTCCAAAACTCAGAATGCTGATCAAACCTGCAAGAGCAATGAGAGGCAAGAGTGTCTCTCTCTTCTCCTGACTGGTCTCTCACCATTCTCTAGACTTCCTGGGATGCTGGGAAGAAATGCCACTTCACGGCCCATACTGCAGTGCTTAGTATGTAACAGTTAGGCACACCTCCATCGCTGAAAGGCAGCCTTGCATGTTCAGGGGAAACTCCACTGTCTCAGGCTAGCTCATCTAGCCACTGACATTGACTGACCGTATTCTCATACAGGCTTCAACATGCTCAAGGTATTTGGAACATTGGACAAGTTACTTGACCTCCTTCTCCTCAGTAGATACAGAATGGGGAGAATAAGATGATCTCTCCCAGAAATCTTTGGAGCAATATGAGAGCTAATCTGTGCAAAGCGCCTAGAATGACTTTTAACATAGAGTAAAGGCTATATGGCTATTACAAATATATGATTATTTATAAGAATGCATTTATATACATCAAAACCACATGAAAAGATCATTATATTAATTTTTTGCATGTGTGTAAGAGAGTATGAGTATGTGTGTTTAGTCACTGACCCATACATGTAAAAGCCAAGGGACAACTTCTTTCTTTCCACCTTGAGTTCCAGGGATCAAAACTGGGGTCCTCAGGCCTGCTTGACAGACACTTTTAAATGAGCCATCTCACTTGCTCCTTTAAGTTTTTTTTAAATACTAATGGTAGGAAGTAGATTCTAACTGTAATATGAAATATGCTTTAATTTCAAAGTGCTTTTAAGTATTTCTTAACGCTGGTTATTTGAGATGGGGAAATACGAGTTACGCAATAGGGGAAAGACCGTGGGCCTTAAGCAAAACAAATAAAGATGCAACCTCAGGTCACTGAAGCCTTACTTTCCTCATCGGTATAAAATAGACGATATTTAATTCACCAAGTTGTTGAGTGGATTCGGTGAGACGTGCAAATGGGAAGACTCCAGCCGCACAAGGCTGGCATATTGCTATTCTGAACAACTCAGTGATCGCAACAGACAGCGTTTTTTGAGTGCAGGGTATACTAATGAGTTAGTCCTCAGTCTTTGAAGGACTGTCTTAGTACTTTGTAATGTGAATGTCTTCAACTAGTTACTCTATCTACATCCTTCAAAACGTTAGAAAAGCACTCCGTATGCTGTCTGTAATCTACAGGAAGTGCATTCCAAGTCACCTGGAGACAAAACACGGGCAGGTTCAGGACATGTTTAATTCCTGGCACCACGGAAGGGAGAGAAAGAAAGAGGGGACAGGGGAGGGGGGAACGAGCCGGGAGAGAGAGAGGATCAACGCTCAGGAGACTCATTCTGCTCTTGAATCCGCTTCAGGTGGGGATGTTCAAGGTCCACCCAGAGATCCCAGAGTCCATGTCTGCTGAGGCCAAGGCCTTCATCCTGAAGTGTTTTGAACCAGACCCTGACAAGAGAGCCTGTGCTAATGACTTGCTTGTTGACGAGTTCTTAAAAGTTTCCAGCAAAAAGAAAAAGACACAACCCAAGCTTTCAGGTATGTTGTAACGCGAGGGTGTGGGTCAGACTCTAAATCTTAAGCTTTTAAGAGGGAAAATGTCTCCGTAAGTAAACATCTGTGTTCAGAATCGCTGGAAATTGGGATACACAGCGTATTGTTCTTGGTCATTCGGTTCTGTACCAGGAAGTCATGTTACTATGAATTTCACGAATGCTGGGACCTCGTGCCTAATGATCTTCCATCACATAGACTATAGTTACTGTACCAGCCTCTAGTACATTCTAGTGTTGGGAATTTCACAGTGTGAAAGAGGTAAACTGAGTCCTTCAGAGTTGAAACTCCATGTCGCCACTAGTGGGCTACAGGCTATAGCAAACTTGTTAAATTTCCAAACAGCTGGGTAATACAACTTTTTAACTGCGGGCAGTAGGACATACCTGCTACTTCTCAGAGAATATATTTCAGAATAATTACCAAAAATGGAAGGAAAGAAAGGATGAAAGAAGGAAGATAGGTAGGCTGGTTGCCACTGATAGTTAGAACATAAGTTATAAGTGAATTTTGTCAGTAACTCCATCGTTTATTTCAGAAAGAGAAATGAGGTAAAGGAACCATTTGTCCTTGGCATGTGGATGTTTATACTGGATAAGGGCAGGCAGATGGATATTTGGAAAAGATGTTGATCCCGTTTCAAGCATTTGGTTTTTTTGTTGTTGTTGTTGTTGTCGTTGTTGACTTTCCAGTTTAATAATAAAGCTATGTGTGTTTATTTATGCTGTTCCCATTTTTTTTTTCTCCACAGCTCTCTCGACCGGATCGAATGGTGAGTTGGCTTCATACCATTGCCCATCGGGCTGAGAACTGGCAAATTGCGATACACTCCATACTTTCAGGGCAGCCTCCCCCCTGCCCTTTGCTTACTCGGGAGGCTTCTGAACACCAAGGATTTGTACAGCTGTCAGCCTGCGTTATTGCCCTGAGTGCAGGGCAGTGATCGTTTGTGAAGTCATCAGTTCGGGTGACGGGTGTATCTTCTTCTCAGTAAGCTGCTTTTGGCGTCTTGGGAAATCTCAATACCATATACCTTCGTCTGGCATCTTAGGACAGACATGGACTCGAGGGGAGCAAGAGCTATGGTTTTGCTTCCTTGGGTCATCTTTTGCAAATCATAACCAAGAAGCCGAGTTTGCCCTCAAGTCAGCTAAAGCATATCAGAGACTACTAAAGAAAGGGGCGTGGCTGCGGATGAGTGGTTGATGGAAGCTCAGGTGGCTTCAGTCGCCTGTTGTGTGTGTTGGGGGGGGGGGGGTGGCACGCATGGGTCTTTGAGGCTTGTTCGGGTGTCTCAAAGCCTAGAGCAGAGGCCCATTCGTTAGGCTTTCCCCAACGCGGTCACTCCAGTTCCTTCTGCAGTTCTGAGTCGGGGGTTGGCTCTCAGATGCATAGAGACAGGTTTAGACCTCCTTTCTCCGCAGGCATCCTGGGATGTAGAAAGCCGCCCCTGCATTTTCACAAGGTAGACCCTGCAGCACTGCTTGGCTTTCTGAACAGCCTGCTTTGCACAGAAGTCAGGGACTTTTTCGTTGTTGTTGTTTGTTTATTGTTTTTACATATGTGACATGCAAAAGCTTACTTGTTTTAGCTTGTCACCCTGTGCTGATAACGACACCTACTTCCCAGATTTGATTCTGAGACGAAAATGATATTCCGGAAGAGCCTTGGAGCTGTACCCGGCCGCTCAGTCTGGCCTTGTTTGATCCCTTCCCACGTGGCATGGTTTTCATTCCCAGGAAACATTCCCATCACATATGCATTAACATCAGTGAGCTTCACTGTGCTCGGTTAATGAGTTGTACTTCTACCCACAGTTTTCCATGAGCATGCGCCTTGAGCTAGTGTGGAGATGTAAGGCGCCCTCTGCTGGTCAGCTGTGACTCCCGCGTCCTCTCCCTCTGCATTCAGGGTAACTCCGCAGGAATTTAGACTCTGCCCTAGCTTTATAGTCTAACTCTAGTTAAGACAGTATAAATCCTTAAGATTTTTAGAGAGTCAGTGAATGAGTGTTGGGGTCGGAGCTGGGTTACCTTGTTGATAGAGTGGCCTGAAATATGACTTACCCTCCGGTGGAGGCAAGGAGACCCCTGCTCCTGGGGTTGTGAGAATGAAATGGGACCACGTGTGACAAGACAGCTGTGACTGTTCCTCCACTGCTCCCCTTTGCTGGCTCAGGCCTCCTGTGCTCAGCCCCACCCTGCCCCCCAGTGGCTTGTGGAGAAGGTGAGCCACAGCCTGTAGGCCCCTGCTCTTTCCCTCAGGGCCCTCCTGATTCTCCAGTTAGAACCCCCTCAGACCTTCCGAATTCTCTGAGCTCTCCTTCCCAGAGATTATCTATCCCATTTACCCAAACAAGGTGGTGGACGACAAAAGAAGGGACCCTCCTAAGTCTCCAAGAAGATTGTTGGGGCTCTCAGCTGCACAGATGTCAAGACCCACAAATACTTCCCTCTCCTCCTTAGGAAGCAAGGTACATGTGCTAAGCCAAACCAGGATCCAAAGTAGCATCTCATTGCTCCCTGGAGTTCCTGTGACCTTTATACCTCCTGTCTTGTCGATAAACCTATGACCATGACCTGGGTTTCTGGATGGTAGCTGGTAGGACACCTCTTTCCTCGGGGTATTTGATAGACCATCTACCTGTTTCTGTGTAGAACATAGACATTCCCCTTCCAGGAAGTCTCTGCCCCAGAACTGTGGTGACCCAGCACTGCTGGTGTTTAGCATACTCACAGTAGGGATAAAGCTAGCCATAGGATTCAGGCTCAGATTCCCTGGTACTCTTCAAGAAATACTAAAGAAGTAGCAAAAGAGGGCAGGGAACCAGGAAGGGAGCTTGATCTGGGGTGGTGTCACCAGCCAGCAACAGATCCATAACCTTGTAATAACAGAAATGTCCCATCTTCACTGTCCAACGCATCAGACACTGGACCTTTGTGCTTGTCCCACATTCAAACACGGTGCTTATGACTGAGGCATTTAAGTGTTAATGTAAGTCGCCATCTGAGGCTTCCAGCTACCGTGCTGGACGGTGACACCATTCATTGATGGTTTGCTTAATAGCATGGGTTCAGTAACGCTGTCCACATAGCACAAGGAGAATTAGAGGTGGATGCGCAGTATGCAGAAGTGACTCAGACTGAGATCCTTTTGCTGGGATTAACCGGGTACTTGCTAGTCATTAGATGCCTGGCCTTTCCCACAGTCTGGAAGTATAGCCCGGACTCCTGTTCTCTGGAAGAAGCTCGGCGACTCTTAAAGCAGCTGAAGTGTTTGGGCAACTGGAGACAGCCAGGCCGACTGGGTAGGAGGCTTTGTGTTAGAGGGAGCGTTGTCTCTAGGTTGTCTTCGAGGAGAAGAACCCAGACAGTCGGTCCCTGGTGCTCTTGAAGAGCTGCTCCTGTCTGAGATTTCCTGATGGAAATTATAGTCAGCAAATTCCCTCTTTCCCCAAATGGAAATACACCTCGTTTCTCTATATTAGTGGCCCTTTCTCACCGAGATGGAAATTCTCAGCAATCTGGATCCCATCCACAGATGGGCCACCTGCCCCTTCCCCAACCTATCCCTGACCAGATTCTGGTAAAAACGTCTTTTCAAGGATTTTTCCATTGACCCCTAAAATTTAGTGATGCAGACCGTTCTCTAGAGACATACTTCTGAGGTGACCAGTCTGTAGCGAGGCTCACCAGCCTCTTCAGATTTCCACAGCCAGCTCCCCATAGCCACGGGCTACGTGGGACTTGGCAGAGCATTGGCGGAAAGGCTCTCCGTGACTGGAAACCTTTCCCAGCTCCCTTCCTTTTTTACAGTCTGAGAAACCAGTGTATCCATATCTGAGTCGGGACCCAGGCCTCCATGCTGTTAAGGGCCTGTCATCTTGTTCCTGTGGAAGCCTGGTTCTTCCTCTCAGGCCCACAGAGCTCCAGAACATGAGAGAGGAAGCCAAACAATCTAGAATAGATTCCCCCATAAGCATGTAAATGGGTATGTGCCCCAGTACCCTTTCTGTCCCATTTCCCAGCCCTAGGAACAGAAGCATCCATCAAAGGCCCGTTCCACGGCTGGGGTGTGGGGGATCCTTTCCTCTCAGCCTCCCCGCCTGCTCACCCCGGTCGGTGGCGTCTGTGGTGAACTGATCTTCCTCTGACACCCCCTTGCCTGGCCGGCCACTTCTCTTCTCCCCTGTACCATCACAGATTTATATCATGAAGTTTCGTATTTACAGATCTCTGCTTTCTATTCCTGGTAGCCCAGGATTTGCCTGTCCACTTGACCTCTGAACCTGAGTTCAGAGTTGACTACAGTTGCCAGTCAGACCTCTAGAGGCAAATCCAACAAGAATGTTCTCCGTTTTCTCCATTTCTGTGGGGTTCCTTGCCCTAAAGGCTGTTCCTTCTTGTCCAGCCATGGCCTGTGCAGGCCTCTGAGGCCTCAGCCACCCGTCCCCTCGTCTTCTGGCTGTCCCTCGTCATTCTCCATTGCTGTGTCCTCTCCCCTTTCTGGAAAATATCAGCTTTGTGAAGCCGGCTTTGTGTTCTTCTCTGGCCCTCCCCTACATTATGCCATCCCTTGCTTTAAACCCCTTCTAAACCATGGGTGACGAGGATCACACCTCTGACCCCAAAACTTCTTCTGAACCTCAGACCCGTAGCCAATTGCCCTGTTCATTTTGCAAATGGAGTGCTCGAATAACAGCCTTTGTCTCCTAACGAGAATTTCCCCTCCAGCTTGTATTCTCTGTCATCAGTACGTGAGTAGTGGATACATCTTTTCGGTGTTGGAGGACAGACACCGTGAGGGCGTTCTGATTTCTCATCTTAACATCCCCTTCTTCGGTCTGTCTGGAAGTGCTGAGACTGGGCTTATAACAAGAGAAGCAGTTTAGGGGCAGGTTCGCAAATTGACTGATTGCCCATCAGACTAAGAATGAGCCAGGACTATGTTTGGGGTCCTTTCATCCTAAAATGACAAGCCCTTGGTTCCACCCTTAAACATGTACACTTTTGCAGGGTGGTGGTGGCGCATGCCTTTAATCCCAGCCCTTGGGAGGCAGAGACAGACAGATCTCTGTGAGTTCAAGGCCAGCCTGGTCTTCAAGAGCTAGTTTCCAGGACAGGCTCCAAAGCTACCTGTCTCAAAAAACAACACAAACAAACAAATAATAATAATAATAATAAGTATACTTTTACCCCCATTAGGTCTCCTTTTAAGCAGTCGGTATCCATAGCAACTTTAAAACTCACAGGACACAGGCTTTCTCATTACGGGCTACTCAAACCGCATGATGAGACCACAGAGGTAAAAAGCTGGCCGACTTAAGGCCTTGCTCCCTCTCTGTAGACACACACGCATGCGTGTCACACAGAGTACGTTTATAGAAACACAGGATTGGCATGCCTTACCTGATAGCACAAATAGTATCGATCTGTTCATTACCAACAACATCAGTTCTGTTGTGAAATACAAGTGATCACAGTGCCGGTTCCTTCTTTATTGGGGAAGAATGGAGTCTAACTGACTTATGAACTTACACCTGCCTGGGCTGGCCAGAGCTCGGCATCCTCCTGCCTCAGTATCCCAAGTTCTGAGATTACAGTATGTGCCACCAGAACCTAGCTCAGTCAAGTTCTTACCAATGCTCCTTTGCTGCCTGTTGAATATCTGTTTGTGGAAAACATTTCCATAACATTTTTCTGACCAAAAAAAAAATTATCCATGGGCTGCTCTAGTTTGCTTTCTTTTACTGTGGTAAACAACACCAGAACCAACTGGGGGAAGAGTTTATTTGGCTTACTAGTGACGGTCCATCCCAGAGGGAAGCCAAGGCAGGAGCTGAAGCAGAGACCATAGAGCAATGATACTCACTGGCTTGCTCAGTTCCCTTTTTCTTTCTTCTTCTTCTTCTTCTTCTTTTTTTTTTTTTGATTTTTTGTTGTTGTTGTTGTTTTGTGTTTTGTTTGGTTTTTTGTTTTTTCGATACAGGGTTTTTCTGTAGGCCAATCTGATTCAGGTAATTCTTCAACCAAGGTTCCTTCCTGCCAGGTCACTTTAGGTTTGTGTCAGTTGACAGCTGAAGCCAACCATGACGTGGACTGAAGAGACAGCTCAGTAGTATAGTATAGTGCTTGGCTACCTGCGTTTGATCCCCAAAATTCACATTTAAAAAAAAAAGTCAGCCATAGCAGTGCATTCTTGTGAACCTAACACTGGAGAGGCAGGGACAGGGAGATTCATGGAGCTCAGTGGCCAGCCAGCTTGGTCTACGGGGTGAGTTCCAGGCCAGTGAGAGGCCTTGTGCTTAAAAAACAAAGTGTGTGTGTGTGTGTGTGTGTGTGTGTGTGTGTGTGTGTGTGTGAACATTACTTGAGAAACAATACTGGATTTTGTCCTTTGGGCCCTACACATATCATAAACACATGTATACATATCTACAAACACATGCATCTGTATGCACATACAAAATACTTGTTTATTGTAGAAAGTTTGGAAAACATTTTACCCTAATTTGATCATATCTTCTCGAAAGAACCACCATTAATATTATAGCATATATAGTTTCATATATTTTCTTCCAGTTATATGTATAGCATGTAACATTTACACACACACACACACACACACACACACACACACACACACACACGTACGTATGTACATTGAAGTCCAGTGCGGCGCGCTTCCTGACCAGCAGGAATGAACGCCACTAAAAACGAGAATTCCTTCTCTGTACACGTCTTTATTCGGAGTACTCCGTTGAGGAAAATTGGGGGAAGGGAAGAGAGCAGGGACAAGAGAAAGCTTAGAGAGAGGAAGTAGAGCCCAGAGGCAGCTGCTTTTAAACGGTGGAGAGGCTTGAATGCTGATTGGTTGATGCCATTTGCTGTTCTGCGCATGTGCAGGCAAGGGTGCTCAGCCCCACGTGGCTAAGCCAGGTATGGACTAGTATACCTCCAAACTGCAGGACCACCTGTGCCTCCAGGTGGCTCCCTACATCTCCCTCTTCTCTTGTTAATAAGAGCAATAAGGCAAAACTATTTTCCAATCTGGTCCCCACCTCATGCTGTGTGGACTGATTAAAGAAAAGAAAAACAAGACACACCCTTCCCGTGCAATGGGACAACTACCCTGGGAGTGCTAGGGCTGTGTCTGCACACCCTCCGCCTATGCATACCTTCCTCTATGCCGTGGGATTATCTGGTCCCTAGAGGGTATGCATGGCTAATTGCCTATGAGCTCTTTTGAGGCTGAGAGCCAAACTTGGGGTGAGGATACACATTCCAAGGCTGCCAAGGCCTGTGCCACAAAGACCTTGTCCCACCTCACTTGGGCTAGCAGGTAGCACACCAATCAAAGACATACAGCACTTCCACCTAGACACAGCATGCCAAGAATATCTCTGCTCCCACCCATTCCCAAGGAGGGAGAAAGGCAGAATAGAGTCAGTCAGAAAATTGTTAAGAGATAAGAGGTTGCACAGGGTGTTGCTCAAGGCGATAACGTGAAACAGCTGCTCTTGACACCGCCCAGAAGGTCATCTCTGCTGCCTCCGCACGAATCTTCCACAGCAGGATACTCAGCATCCACTGGGTCATCTTCTTCTTTATTTCTCTTGTCAGTCTCGCTGGCATCCAGATGTATGTCAGCATTCCTAGAAAAACATAAACAAAACTCTCCTCCCAAATTAACATTTAAGAGTACTAAAAACTCTCAGTGTAAAAATTCAGCACAATCAGTACTGGAAGTAGGCTGGTTTTGAACTTAGAGACCTACATGTCTCCGTTTCAAAGAGTAAATCTTGTTTGCCTGTGCCATCAAAGCAGGCCTTAGAATTAGATGGAATTGCTTTCAAACAGAGCGTCTCTGTCTGTTGCTGTTTTTCCAGCAATATTTTGAATTAAAAATTAAGTGTAAAGAATGCAAGAGAAATCCTTTCTCTGGGGGAAGCTGCTACGGCTATTCCCCCTTTTTTTGTCTAAAACCAAAAAGTTGTCACTGGGAATTGAACTCAGGGCCTTTGGAAGAGCAGGCAGTGCTCTTAACCTCTGAGCCATCTCTCCAGGCCCTTTTCAAATGCGAAAAAAACCTCTAGGTAGCATTGCTTATTCTACCCGTTGCTTGAGGCAATAGGTCCACCTTTGTTACCTAGGATACGGTAACCAGGTTGACACGCTTTTATTATGATAAATACGACCAATTCTTTGAGGGAAAATGGGCGTCGACAATCGATCTAGCTGCTTCCTGCTGACTTGGGGACGATGTGCATTTTTTGGGGGATAGATGTTTTTATCTAACTGAATTCTTGGCGACAAATGTTTTTATCTGACTGAATTTTTTGGCGGCCGCGGCTGAGGCACGGCCCATTGTGGCCCATTGTGGCGCGCTCCGCATGGCCCAAAGGCATGGCCCCGCCCCGGGCCGTGCGCGGGCTCGCCGTTTATCCTGTACCTGCGAACTGTGCACCCTGCCTCACCTCAGGCATTGAACTCGCACTACCGGCCGTGAGTCTTTTCCAAGCTCCGGCGAGGGGGGGCATCCGCCCACCCGTGGGGGGGGCCTCTCCTGCCCGGTCTGCCCACGGCGGAGGACCCGGTTAGGGCCGCGGGGGGCCCCAGTCTCAGACCTTCCCAGGGGCCAGGGAGTGACGAGCACTCAGCACGTGGCCCCGCCGATGAGCTATGGAAACGCGGTTTTTCGCAGAGCTTGTGCTCAGAGCTCAAGTGCTGGGATTAAAGGCGTGCGCCACCACGCCAGCCCATTTCCTCAATCAAAATTAAAGTTTTCTGTACGTGAGAGCCAGAGACTGAGCTCTCTTATCAAAATTAGGCGAAAATCACCTCCAAAAGCTCTGTGGCTCTTTAAGAACAGGGAAGGCAGTCTTCAAACATGATCAAGCCCGCCTCCCTACGAGACTGTTGCCTCCAGTCTCTAACAGCGAGTACGCAGGTGGACGGAGAGGGGCTGGAAGCCGCGGTCTCCCGTACCCCATCGTCCTCATAGTCCCGCTTTTAGTTACCTCACTTTTTTGGCTGCTGTTTTTTCACACTCCTCCTGCACTGAACTTAAGGAATTTTTCTTCACCGTTGCTTTCTGTACCTTCTTTCAGATACCTTAACTTTGATTCTTTCTATTTTCTTTTCTTTTTAGGCCTATACTTTTTCCATTCTTTTTCCTCCCCTTTCTGGAGGATTTAACTGACGTCACTCACCGCTCCACGTGGCAGAGTTCTGAAATTCACGGCTCTCTGTTCAGTGTCTGATTTCAGCTCCTTCCCGGGCTTTCAGCACCAGTTGCGGCGCGCTTCCTGACCAGCAGGAATGAACGCCACTAAAAACGAGAATTCCTTCTCTGTACACGTCTTTATTCGGAGTACTCCGTTGAGGAAAATTGGGGGAAGGGAAGAGAGCAGGGACAAGAGAAAGCTTAGAGAGAGGAAGTAGAGCCCAGAGGCAGCTGCTTTTAAACGGTGGAGAGGCTTGAATGCTGATTGGTTGATGCCATTTGCTGTTCTGCGCATGTGCAGGCAAGGGTGCTCAGCCCCACGTGGCTAAGCCAGGTATGGACTAGTATACCTCCAAACTGCAGGACCACCTGTGCCTCCAGGTGGCTCCCTACAGTCCAGAATCCAAAAGTACCCAGAAAAGCTGAAGACATAATGAAAGGTCCCTTATTGTTTGATTTAATTGTCAACTCAACACGTCCTCAAACCTCCTGCGAAGAGAATCTTAGCAAGGGATTGCCTAGATCAGTTGGCCACTGGGCATGTCTGCAGGAGATTATTTTGTATAGCATAATTAAGGTGTAAAGACCTACTCATTGTGAGCATCATTCCCTGGGTTTGGGTCCTGGACAACCTTGGCTTCCCTGAAGTGATGGGTTTTAACCCCGAATTCTGAATTAAGATAAGCCCTTTTTCACCTATGTTGGGTTTGCCAGGATTTTTCCCCCTAACAACAGGAAGGAACTAGAACAGTTTCCTGGCTTTCAGATGCTTGGGAATCAGAGGTAAGAGTGAGTGATCACAGACGTGTGTTGGTCCATGGCCAGCGCCCCTCTTAATGACTGCTGACTTGCATAGCTGTGAATGGTGGGAGGGGGCCCTGCTGACTGATCAGCTATTGTCTTTGAGACTCGGGTGATCTCAACTCGACCCATCTTAAGAGAAATTAAGTAAAAAGAGGTTTGTTTCCAAGCAACCACGGATTCTTTTTTTATGACTTTACACTTGCCTTTTTTAGTAAGAGATGTTTATAGTGTTGAGACAGTAAAGATGTTTCTGGCAAAAAAAAAAAATTACTGTCTTTGAAACCAGTGTGGAGAGAATGTAGGGAGCTCCTATTATGATTTCTTAGTTGCCATCAAAATAAAACAGAAGCCCATGTTTGCCATGGACTTAGGGTCTGGCAACTAGGAATGGCCTTAGCGGTCAGTTGATCCCTTGGTTTCCGAAATTCCGTTAGCAACAAATGCTTTGTCAGATGCATCCTCAGGTTGCCATGGCATGTGGCCGTCAGCATATTTGTCTGAGGTAAAGCAGTTTTGGAACCTGCTGCACAGCCCCTTAGCATCCCATTCCTTCCCACTTGCAAGGCAGCCGCAGAGGCTAAGGTGAACCCGCACACTTGTGAAGATACAGCCGCAGAGGCTAAGGTGAACCCGCACACTTGTGAAGATACAGCTTAAAGTCGTACATCTCATCCTGTTTCTAGATGTGGGAACCGAGACCTGTAAATATTGGTGTAAGTCATCAATTAAAATAGATCAGAATCCAGGACCTGCTGAGCCTGCCACCTGGTTTTCCCACCCCGGGAAACATTCCTTTCAGCGTTCAAGAGGTCCTTTTCCACTTAGCTATGTTGTACAGAGCAAGGCAGGGTCCATGATCACACGACCAGTTTCCTGTATGGTGTGATTTGTCTGCTCACTCCCGTCATGGTCTCTTTGGTCGATCTGCCAGTCTGTGTGGTGTTTTTAATGTGTCTGCTGCCTCTGTCTCTTCTCCTGTCACAGAGTATCTCAGAAGCATCTCCCTGCCGGTCCCTGTCCTGGTGGAGGACACCAGCAGCAGCAGCGAGTATGGCTCGGTTTCTCCGGACACGGAGCTGAAGGTGGACCCCTTCTCGTTCAAAGCCAGAGCCAAGTCCTGCGGGGAGAAGGATGGGAAAGGGATACGGACACTCTTTCTGGGGTAAGGAGCTGACCTCTTTGTGTTGACGTACCCTGGGAAGTGTGCGGCGTCAGGAAGGAAACCCTGGCTTACGCACCACCCGTTATTACAGCATTCCAGACGAAAACTTTGAGGACCACAGTGCGCCCCCTTCCCCCGAGGAGAAAGACTCCGGCTTCTTTATGCTGAGAAAGGATAGCGAAAGGCGGGCCACCCTCCACAGGATCCTGACCGAAGACCAGGACAAGGTCGTGCGGAACCTGATGGAATCACTAGCCCAGGTAAAACAACAGTGGGCACTTCTCTTCCTGGAGATTGGCAGTTTATTTGTAATGTAATTTGATTTCTCTTTCTTTTGAAGATAGACGTCCACTGTCCTGCCCAGGTTGGGCTCGGGCTATCCCTCTCTATCTCCTGGTTAGGTGGGGCTACAGGAACATTCCACTGTTCCTTGGCCAGATCCTACACGTTTCCCATGTCCTTCTGACATGAGCTTGTGGCAGATGCTCTGAAGTGTGAGGATGCTGTAGGACCATGAGTCAGAAGATGCATCTGCCCCTGGGAGACTGAGGCAGGAGAATGGTGCCTTCTAGGCCACCCTGGGCTACACAGGGAGACTTTGTTTAAAAAGTAATAATAAAAGCCCTCTTCTTGGATAAACAAAGAAGAAACCTTAAGTGTAGAAACTCTTTGTGAATATTATTGTATGTTGAAAGCAGTGTTATTGCTTTTTACTCTTTTTCTTGCTTGTTGCTCAGTTTCCATTCCATCCTTCCCTCTTTCCTTCCTCCATCCATCCTGCCTTTGTCCTTTCTTCCTTTCCCCATCCATCCTCCCTCAGTCCTTCCCTCCTTCCTCCATTCATCCTCCCTTGGTCCTTCCTTCCTTCCCTCCTCTATCCCCCCTCAGTCTTTTCCTCCTTCCTTCTTTTCCACCCTTTTTCCCTCCCTCTCTCCTCCCGTACCCCTTCCTCTCTTGCTTCCTTCCTGTTCTTATGTTGTTGTTTTTTTTTTAACAGAAGAACTGGTGGTATTAAGGTATTCACAGCCCTGCTTGAAATAATCCAGTGTTGAGACTAATGGACCCTCAGCAGTCATGTGTGTGCTCTGTTTGAGTCCACATTAGTGTGCATAACTTAGTGGCCATGCGCATATACACTACCTGGATGGCACAGGCAGATTCTCATGTTAAGGAACCTCCACCTGGCCCCTCCACAGCACTTTTGCCGTTCTTCCTTTGTTCATTCCGTCAACACACAAGGATTAGGCCACGTGGAATAGCTGTACCTCTGATCACTGGAAGCATCAATGGGTCTAACAGAACCCTGGCTTATCAGGTCATTGTAGTCCCACAGGGAGGGACTGGCAGCAACGAGCAACTGTGTAGTATGTCACAATGCCTGCGCACAAAATAACTAAATAACTGTTTTCCCTGTTACATTAGCTTGCTAGGACTGCCATAACAGAATGCTACAAGCCAGGTGTCTTCCACAGCAGAAATTTGCTTTCTCACATTTCCAGAAGCATACAGTCCAAAATCAGGAGGTGAGCACATTGACTGTCTTCTGAGAACTCTCCCCTATGTGGCTGTGTCTCAAGATGCCCTTCTCTCTGTGTGTGGGCACCCCAGTATCTCTTCCATTTTATGAAGACCTCAGTCCCAGTGGCTTAGAGCTCCATCCTATGACCTGACTTAACCTTAGTTATCCCTTTAAAGGTCCTTTACCAAACATTTACCCAAGGAGTTGGGCCTTCCGTATATGGCAGGGGCAGGGTTCACAGTTCCACTCCTGGGGAAAGAGTTTCCCAGGAAAGTATTAGGTCTGTTTACAGACACAAGGAAACTTTTCCTCTCCATAGATACACCAGAGAAAATAGAATCCCATGGTTCCAGCACAGTAGGCCACAGCTCAGACCTCTTGTGAATGCAAGCTGTCGTCCCATAGACCGTGAATCCCGAACACGATGCCTGTTGTCCTCCATTGGTCCTGTGGACACCAGGGACCCGACCACCTGCGTGAACTGCTTGCTCATGGCCATGGTCACTGTGGGCTGTCCATAGCTTCGTTCCTCCTTGGGTCCTGGGAAAATGCCTACAAAGATGATAGAGGAATGGATCAGGCTATTAATGGCTCTGTGTCCAACAGCTGGCCTGTTCTTGTCTTTCATCAGGACAGATGTGGAGCCAGGCTCTCTTCCTTGCCTCCTTCTTACTGTTCGGCTCCAGCTGTACCTTGAGAGCCCCCACGAGGCATCTGTGCTGCTCCTTGAACCTGCACATTGTGTCACCATAGAAACCCCCAACATCTACCTTTTGGATCCCATAAGAACAATGTGTGTGCCAAGAAAGACTCTGGTTGCAGGAAGAGCTTCCGTGGCACCACCTGTACCTTCTGAGAGAAACCTTGGGTGGCCCTAGTGGAAAGCTGTCTCAAGCAGTGACCTACAGGCCCAGGGAATGGGTGTTCTGGCGTGAGAGGCAGTCAGGCCTCTAGGTAGAGAGATAGGGTAGTGTTCATGGATGCTGGGTGTGCCCATGGGAGTCAGTCAGGAACAGGGCAGGTTGAGTGAGGAAAAGCCAGGCTTAGATGGAGGGAGCGGGTACATGCCGTACAGTTCAGTCAGTCACTCAGCAAACACTGCACGTCTACCAAATGCCAGCTCTGTTTCAAGTACAGAGGATAGAACAATGAACAAAACATAGCTCGGTATCTCACCGAAGCTGACATTCTAGTAGAAAAAGGAAAAGAAACTGGTAGCTGTTTGTTAGATGGATCATAATCATGCCTGACAGTTTCTCTGGCCATTATTCATGTGTGTGCTCATTCAATCCTCAGGATGCCAGTACTAAAGAGTTGTCCTGTTAGCAGCCACCTTTTCCAGACATGCCTGGAACCCCAGCATTTCTGAGCAGAGATGGAGGATCCTGGGAGTTTGTGGTTAGCTAGCTTGGCAGAAAGAGGAGAGGGCTTTAAGTTGAGTGAAACACCTTGTCTTGTAATCTTGTAATAAGGCAGAGAGGGATAGAGGTGAATACCCAATATTGACCTATGGTCCTTCACATGTATGCATATCTGCCTCTCTCTCTCTCTCTCTCTCTCTCTCTCACACACACACACACACACACACACACGACTGGAGAGGACTTTTGCAGAAAACCTGTGACTGCTTGGGAAAGGCTCATCGTCAAATGCTCCCGTTGTTCTGAGCCACGTTTGCCCTGCAGATCATGCTCACAAAGGAAGGCCCTCGAGTGAGTTCACACAGAGGGGCTGGCGTGAGCACAGAGGGAACGGCTGAGCAAGTGAATAAAGTCGTCTGGACAGGAAGCATTTCCCAGAGCAGAACGTGTTCTTTCATAGGACAGCAGCATGCACGCGTCCAAAAACCGGAAGCAACATGGTTTTGTTTTGTCTTCTATTTTAAAGCAAACCTGATGTCAAAAATAAATGCTCACTGTCCGTGCCATTGGCAAAACAGTAGCTGGTTTTTCACGGAGCTGAGCTCCCAGTGTCTGAATAACTCGGTTTTCCTTCCTGATATCTTCCTGGTGTTATGAAGTTCCCTCTGGCTGTCATTTAGTTTGTGGTGAGAAAAAAACAAAGCGTATAATTGTTCTCGGTGTAATTTTAAAATGTTTCCTTAATGACAGCCTTTAGGCTTTTCAATTTAGACTTTTCTCATGAGAACTGAAACAAGGAACCAAGCTCCCAAATCAAGATTTTATGTAGACAAAGAAGTCAGTCAATGGTGCTCTCGAAATTTTTTTGATGGTATTCTGATAATTGGAATTATTGGCCCAGTGGGGAAACTTAATTTTAATAATATAGCAAAAAATGCAATATGAAGTGGTAATGAGCTTAGTAAGAATTCTGTTGGTTCTTGAAGTTAAATGAGGATCAATAACATCTTTAAATTAGGCTTTTTTAAAGATTTATTTATTACATATACAGTATTCAGCCTTGCAGAATAGCATACTGCCAATAGAGGGCACCAGATCTCATTAGAGATGATTTTTGAGCCACCATGTGATTGCTGGGAATTGAACTCAGGACCTCTGGAAGAGCAGCCAGTGCCCTCAACCTCTCAGCCATTTCTCCAGCCCCAGATTAGGCTTTCTTTACAGAAGCAGTGTGCCAGGCTCAAAGTAAAATAAATAAATAAATAAATAGATAAATAAATAAATAAATAAACTTACTTTGAAGGAGAGATCTATTTAAATATATAAAAACTGTCTTTTTATAACTGATCACTCAGCAGTTGTTAAGGAATCGCTCCAATGGGGTATGTGAGACTGGACCGTTTAATGATGAGGAGCTGACTCTAAAGGAAGGGGAAGGACGAAGGACCTGCTGTGATAGTCACACACAGCCAGGAGCGAGGTAGCCCCTTGGTACCTGGCTGAGCCTGGCAGAGGGGAACCTGGGCTACTAAAGCTCCAATGGGTCCATCTTCTCCTCCTTGGCTGCTGCTGCCCTTCTGGTGTGCATCTCTTTTCCCTGCCTATTGTCATTCTCAGCTCCCTGCATCTACTCCCTTGAGTGCACTGGACACCCTCTTTTATGACCTTTCTGTGGCAGACTTGGAGACTGAGATTCTCCGGCTCAGTGCCTCTCTCTCACTCTAGTGTCCAATTAACGTTTCTGAGAACAAGAGTCAAGCTGCCTCAGCTTAGCTCCGTTTGGGCAAAGCATTGCCTAGCTGACTGTGTCCTGGCTACCGAGCAGTGTGAAGGCTAAGTGCTGTTTTTCCAAAGGCTGGTTAGTGATGACTCCTGACAGGAGCGGAGCCACAGAGTTCGAAGCATGCCCCCTTTTCATTAGCAGGAGGCCTTTTCGGGGCCCAGTTCTTCCGAGAGAAGACAATGAGAATGGGAAGCTCCTGGGTGATGTGTTCGGTGCAGAGTAATTGAGGCCTATGGGTTTCATTTTCAGGGTGCCGAAGAGCCTAAACTCAAATGGGAACACATCACGACCCTCATCGCGAGCCTCAGAGAGTTTGTGAGGTCCACTGACCGAAAAATCATAGCCACTACACTGTCAAAGCTGAAACTGGAGCTGGACTTCGACAGCCACGGCATCAACCAAGTGCAGGTGGTCCTCTTTGGCTTCCAGGATGCGGTAAGTGCTTACCGGCAGGGTGCCCTTGGCTCTCCCCCACAGGCTCTGCTAAGTATTGTTACAAAAATAGGATACAATTGCAATTCTGTTCCCTTTCACCTATTCAGTCAATTTCATTCTCTTTGGATGACAGATGTGAGACATTTATTGGGTTCCCCCAAAGATAAGAGACCCAACAGATTAACCAACATGGAAAACAGCAAGACTTACAAACACTCCCGTGGCTGGTTTCTCCTAAGCATCCTGTGGTGCCTTGCTGTTTATTTTGGCGGCCTCAGAAGCATGGTACACTTAATGCCGTACAAGAAATGCCATCTAGTGGCCATTGAGGAGAATGCACTAATGTGCCTGGGAATGCTCTCTGTTCAATAGGGGATTCCTCTGCCCGCCTTGGTTTTTCTCCGGTTTCCATATAAAACATTCTTAAGAGGTTCGTTTTATAAGTGTTCACTATGTTCTAGCCAGGAATATAATTAAGAGTACAGACAGAGAGAAAATTAATTCACAGGATTAATTAAAGAGAGAGGCTACCGATGCTATGCAACGCAAAATAGAAGCTAGTCTGCAAGTCTGATTCAAGATTCTTCCTGTTATTCTTGAGTAAGCCTTCTCTGTAGACCTGTGTGCCCCAGATACCCTAAGCCGCTCTCAGTCCCCTTATGGAGATACAGGAGACAGAGACAAAGGTGTCTTGATAGTATCTGTGATGTGGATACAGAATGACACTGTATGGTTTTATTTCAATTTTACAAATTAATTAGCTCTTAATGTATTGTCGCTCCGATATGTAGACGGTTTCTTGACCTTTGTATCTGAAATAACAAATAACCCTTCATTCAAAACTAAGTTCCTGCCCTTCTACAGCTGCTGGTGTTCTGAGTGGAAACGGCCTGGCCTCTCTGCTGTGTGAGGAACAGGAGGAAGGGCCCTGACTGGACTGCCGTCCTGAGAATGGATGCAGTCAGCAAAGCCCAGCACTAACATTAAATGCTGAGACGTGTTTACACTGCCTCTGTGGAAACTCCGCCATCTGCAGTGGAGTGAGATGCTTTAGCTAATTTGTGCTTGCCCAAGAGGTTGGAAAGCAAACTGGCTGCAGGATTCAGAGTGAGAGCTCTTTAGCTGTGATCCCGGGCCGTGGGCCCAGGTCAGACACAGACATGCAACTCCCTCGCTCCTGGTCTACTTGCTGCCCGCCCAGTGTTCTCCCTGGGCAGTATGCTGAGGAATGAAGCAGTGGGCAGTGTGCTGTGTAGTGAAGACCTGGGCAGGGCAGGGCAGGGCTATAAAGGATCGGCTCTTGAGAGAAATAGTCCAGTTTCCTAAAGGATACACCGGTTAGTTACATAAGCAGGTCAATCCACTTAAGAAATGGAAGCGTTTCAAAGTCAGTCCGAAAGAATTTCCTGGAACAAATGAGGTCCAAGAAATAGCTCATTTCCTTGGGAGTAACTGCGACAACGAAGTCCTCAAACTGACTCTCTCGTAAATGGAATGGTTTTTGATGAGACTGGACCAAGGGAAAGACTGGGTGACTGCCCTTCCAGCTCTTGGCATAAGTTCACGGCTCAGTCACCATTTCCCAGCTGCCTCCGGGGTCTCTAAACATAGCCCTGTTCCCACAGATGCGACTGTCAACCAGGATGTAGTAGAATCAATCGAAATGCTACGAGAAAAGTTTGTCTTTAGAAAGTTAATGCACACAGTATTGTACTAACAAGGGGATTGTTTACTCTCGAAAAATAAAGAATTCTGAGATGGGTTGTAACGTGGATGAATCTTAAAGAATGTTATGCGGCCGGGCGGTGGTGGTGCACGCCTCTAATCCCAACACTCCAAAGGCAGAGGCAGGGCAATCTCTGTGAGTTCAAGGCTGTCCTGGCCTACAGAGAGAGTTTCCGGACAGCCAGGTCTACACACAGACAGACCCTGTCTGAAAAAAAAAAAAAAACAAAGCAAAACAAACAAACAAACAAAAAGAATGTCATGCTAAGCCAAAGAAGCTGGTTACAAAAGGCCAAATACTTTGATGTCATTAAGTACCCAAAGCAGTTAGACCCCAGAGACAGAAGCAGGTCAGGCGTGCAGAGACTGTTGGGTAAGAGCGAAACATAATCGGAGTGAGTGCCGAGTTCCAGTCGTGTAAGAGGCAGGGCTCTAAAGATAGACTCTAGACATCGGAACAATAGTGTGTGGGTATGTAGTGCCTCAGGGGTCAAAATCATTAATGTTATATTTCTAAAACTCATTGGATTAAATAAATGTGATTAATATTGGAAATTTTATATCGTATGTATTTCACAATGGTTTTCAAAAAAGACAGAGAGGTCAGGTTGTGTCTATGTCAGTGTCTGTTTAAAAGGGTGGAACTTTACAATCAGTGTAAAACATTATCCTTACAACAAAGATTTTTTTGTGTGACTAGGATTTCTAGGATATTCGAGCAGATTATTCCCCTGTATAGAGAGGCATCAGCAGCAGTGGGGGTGAGACTGAAAAAGAAAAAAAAAAAAGACCAGGGTTGTGGCAAGGCATCGGTAGTATACAAATGCTAACTAATATCGGCTGAATACGCTTAAGCATTTGACTGTGTTAAGTGGCAGGCATAACATTGCAGGGTAGAGTTTATCTTTATTGAAAACCCCTCGAATTCTCCCTGCTTTTATGCCTTTCACCCCAGTCTGAGTACCGAAGATTCAGCATGCCCATTTCACCAGAGGCCTTCCCACTTAAATACTGGCCTGAATGAAATGTGATCATCTAGGTCCAGTAGCCCAGGTTGGCCTCAGACTCATGAGCCTGCCTCCCGCCTTAGCCCCCTAAGCATTGGGGTTCCCGGTGGGTACCAGCACACCTAACTTTCAATCTTAGTTTGAAGTGACAATGTTTGTTCCTGGTGACATGGAGAAATTATTTATAATTCAAGGTGACGAAGGCTCTTAGTTGTTTTTGTAGACAGACATTCACCCAAGTGCTTAGATCAGCTGGGGTATTTGCAATTAGAATATTAATGTAGACGAGGGCTGGTGAGATGGGTGAAGGTGCTTGCCCCTGAGCCTCATGGCCTGAATTCAGTACTGGGAACCTACACAGTAGAAGGAGAGAACTGACTCCACAGGCTGCCCTCTGATTTCACATGCATGCCATAGCATGCACGCGCGCACATGCGCGCGCGCGCACACACACACACACACACACACACACACAGGGCGGGGGAAGAGAATAATAATAATAAATAATTTTTAAAATTAAAGTAGGCTAAAGGTCACTTTTTTTCCCCAGGTCAATAAAGTTCTTCGGAATCATAACATCAAGCCACACTGGATGTTCGCCTTGGACAGTATCATCCGAAAGGCTGTGCAAACAGCTATTACCACTCTGGTTCCAGGTCAGGAATCATTAATGGCTACGTAATTAGTACTTGCATATGTTCGGTGGCTCTTCCCCTGTCATTTCATTTCTGTTGTTTCTTTAGTGTTCTTTTAATAGAATTAATTTATTTTTATTTTATGTTGTTTTGCCTATATGTCTGTGTGAGGGTGTCAGATCTTGGAGTTATAGACAGTTGTAAGCTGCCATATGGGTGCTGGGAATCGAACCCAAGTCCTCTGGAAGAGCAGTCAGTGCTCTTAACCACTGAGCCATCTCTCCAGCCCCATTTCTTTAGTATATTTAAGAACATTGGTTGTCTTTTAAAAATGATCTCAAAGTCACTGTCTTACTTTCTTTTGCTGTGGTAAGACACCATGGCCAAGGCGATTGACAGAGGAAGGGTTTATCTAAGCTGCTGAGTTTTCAGCTCCCGAATGCGAGGGGCCATCACATCATGGGGGAGGCTTGTCCGACGGAAGCAACAAGCCCAGAGCTCACATCCTGAACCGCAAGCATGAAGCCAGCCGAGACGGCAAACTAGGATGGCTAAAGTCTTTAACTCTCAGAGCCTGCTCCCAGTGACACACCTCCTCCAGTAGGCCACCACACCTCCTAAGCCTTCCCAAATAGTGTCACCAATTAGAGACTAGGTACTCAAATACATGAGCTTTGGGGTGGAGGGGGATTCTCATTCAAACCTCCACAGTCACCAAATAACATGTCTCTAGTCCATCTGGTATACACAGTGATACACCGAGCAAAACATCCAGTGTGAGGGTGGGAGATTTGCTTTGAGCAGTGTTCTTGGCCACTGACGGAAAAACTAAAACCTCTAAGATGCCCCGACTAGTTACGAATTTCAGTGGATAGATACCTGTGCACACAGACTTGTTTGTCGTCCCTGATGCAGTGATTCTCAAGTCTTTCAATGCATTCAGCAAAAATCACAGCTCTCAAGCCCATATCAGACCAGACCAGCCAGTCTTCTACAGTTGTGTCCCAGAAATTGGATTTTTTTTAAGAGAAAATTAAGAATAAAATGCTTTAGATCCATTGCAAAAATTGAGAGGAAAGGTGCAATTCCCTATATGCTCTGACACGGACATCGCCTCTCCCAGGATCAGTATTCTCTACCCGAAGGGCTCGTTTGTTAGGACTGATGAGCTTGTACTAGCATATCATAGTCCCTTGTGCTCTTTATATAGGAAGACTTCTAGATCTGCGTCATCAGTGGGTTTGGTTGGATACAATGATGTCTGCCCACTCTTGAATTATCATAGAGAAGATTTCTCTGGCTCTGAGAAGATCCTCTATGCTCTAGCTATAGCAATCCAGTTTGAGCACAGCTCTCAGACAATTTTGATGCATGGCTGGGATTGGAAATCATTGGCCTGAACATACCCTGCACTGTCTTGGCAGTGAAACACAAAAGGCTTAAGTGTTGATGGACCAAGGTTTATAAAGTCATGTCCTTTGTAACATGAGGGCCAGCTTGTTGGTGTTTCTGTCCCGCCCGGTACCCCAACAAGCCAGCAAGCCCCAAAGAAAATCACTCAGAGTCTACATTAGGTTATAAACTGATTGGTCCATTAGCTCTGTCTTCTTATTAGCTCTTATAGCTTATAGTAACGCATCATTCTCATCTATGTTAGCCACGTGGCTCAGTACCTTTTCCAACAGTACAGGTTACATCTTGCTTCTCTGTGGTCTGGGCAGGAATGGGAGGAATGGGCTTCCTCCTTCCTACCATTCTCCTGTTCTCATCGCCCCGCCTCTACTTCCTGTCTGGTTGACCCACCTATACTTCCTGCCTGGCCAATCAGCATTTTATTAAAATATGATTGACAGAATACAGACAATTCTCCCGCACCATTCCTTCTCTGAGGCAAACCTCTGAAGTAACTGCACAGTTTATTCACTAATAAAAACTTTTTCAGTTGAGTATTTTATACCTGCATTCTAAAGGTAGGAGGGAGAAACTTCAGAGGATCAATATGAAATATCTTAGGTCACCAATTTTTAAGTCATGTGAATCCTTCTCAGTTCCAGAGATACCTTGCTTGGCTCGCAGGTGTGGAGGAAGCATCCGCACTGCCTCTGCTTCCTAAGTCTGTCTGCTGAGAGGCAGGCCCTCAGTTGTGGTTTCTGAACACCATCCGTTAGCACAGTGCTCCTCCACCTTCCTAAGGCTGCGACCCGTTCACACAGCTCCTCCTGCGCTGGGGACCCCCAACCAGAAGACTGTGTTTGTTCCTACTTCCTAACTGTGCTTTTGCTACTGTTATGAATCGTAATGCAAATACTTTTGGAGACAGCAGCTTGGCAGAGGGGTCCTGACCCACAGGCTGAGAGCCCCCGCTCTAACCGATGGAGTTTGGGGTCCTGTTGAAGTGGGAGGAGAAATATAAAATGACCTTGAGGTACCACGTGGTGGCAGGAAGTAAGGAAGACTCTGCAAGGACAGGGGTTACGGGAAGAGCACTTGGTCCACCTTAAAGAAATTCCCGCTAGTCCATACTGGAACAACAAAGTGAAATGAAGTAAAAATAGTATTGGGTTATAGATCTGTATTGGTAGTTTTTCTATCATTATAACAACTTCCTAAGTTTATAGAGAAAAAGTTCCTTTGGGCCATTGTTTTGGGCTTGTGGTGACACATCGTAGCGCAGACATTCATGGCTGGGAAGCACAAGAGACGAAAAGCAAGAGACTGGGTTCCACGACCCACTGACATAAACCCCTCAATGACCACAGCTTTAAGGTTCCTCCACCTCCCCGTGGTGCCATACCAAGGACACAGCCTTTACTACCTGGACCTCTGGAGGATGCTTAAGACCTAAACTATAGCAAACCTAACAGGGTAAAACCCTGTGGGTCCAGGATGAGATAAATAACTGACTATGTAAATACAACAGAGTCAGAGGGCGTGAAGGAACTAGGAAGGCCACCGCTATGCAAGCACTAATAGCCATAATTATTGCAGGCAAGGACCGTGAATGGCTGCTAGAATTAGTAGGAAAACAGTGATGAGATGCAGGATAGTGGGCTCTTTCCTAATCTCTCATTGCAAAGTGTTTACTCACTACAAAGGGAAAACAGTAATCGTGGTGGCAGGGCACACAGACTTCCTCGACCAATAAAAACATCACTAGTAGTAGCAAGACCCATGGACCATGCACCTCTTGATATGAGGGGCACAAGAAGGACACAGCATCAGGGCTGTGATTTTTTTTTCTTCAAAGATGCAGTCTCAACTTGATCATGGCAGTTTATCAAGTGTACCTAGAATAAAGGACTTTCTATACAATATCTGAGTAGCTGTCCTCAAAAGTGGGAAGTTCTTAGGAGACTAAGACAAGAGAATCGTGAGTTCAGGGCCAACCTGGGCTACCAGAGACTCTGCCTGAATGAAACTAAGACAAACAGAAAAAGAAAAAGGGTGAAGGTCATGAGAGTTAGCACAGAAATACCCGTCACGGATTGGAGGAGACCAGGAAAGCGGGCACTGCCGTGAAGGAACACTGGTCAGGAAAGGGACAGACTCAACAGGAAAGCTGGTGCCAGTGTCAGGGTGTGCGGCTGTGCAAGCCTGTCTCCCCGGCACGTGGGAGGCCTAGGCAGGATGGCGGAGACAGTAAAGACATTGAGATCCTGTTTTTATTTAAAAGTGAGAGGAAGGAAGGGAGAGCAGGAGAAAGAGAGTGAGGGGCTTCATAGTGTCCGTGTTAATTTCCTGGTTCAGACAGCAGGTCTGAAGTCACATGAGATGTTACGGTTAGGGCGAGCTCCCCCTGGATACAAGCAACACTCTGTGTATCATGTAATGTCCCTGTTACTGTAAAATGGTTTCAAAATAAAAGTTATAAGTGTGCAGACTCCCTGTTCCCAAATGATCGTCCAGGACAGAGTGCAGTGGGAGCCCCTTGGGAGTCCTTTTCTCAGGCTGATCATTGGGAACATGGAGTATTTCTTGTTACTTCTCAAGTGCAGTGGTGACCAGACAGAGAACTGCTGAGCATAGACACCAGGATGGCCTTGGGAAGCTGAAGACGACTGATAAGACAGGCTTGTTTCTGGCATAGGAATGATATTTAGAGCTGCCCAGGTTCCCCCTGGAAGAGCTGTGAACCAATGCACAGAAATCCACCTTCCCTTGAAAGAGCAGTTTGGGTAGACTGCATGGGAACCGATGCATCTTAATGCATGACTCAGTCGATCTTACTTGTTAATACTGTATTTTGCCACGTAGAGCTGAGGCCACATTTTAGCCTCGCATCCGAGAGCGACACAGCCGATCCAGAAGACTTGGATGTCGAAGATGAACACGAGGAATCCCCTTCGAATCAAACTGTCCGGAGGCCTCAGGCCGTCATCGAGGATGCTGTGGCGACCTCAGGGGTGAGCACGCTCAGCTCCACTGTGTCCCACGATTCCCAGAGCGCTCATCGGTCTCTGAATGTGCAGCTTGGAAGGATGAAAATAGAAACTAACAGGTAATGGGAGGACATGGGTTGGTTGCCTTTTTTCTTATTTCTACAAAAGTGAATAATTTGAGTCTGCTTTAGAAGTCCGGCCCACAGACTCCGTCATCACCCCATCCTAGAAAGTTAACTGCTTCTCTTTCATAAAGCAAGAGGTGTTGATTTTCGCTGTCATAAAATCGCACTGTCTGCCTCTAGCAAGGGCGAGCACTCGTCTGCTTGCCGCTCTGCTTCACGTGCACTGGGATTTACAGGAAAATTGAGTTGTCATTTCACGAACCCTTTGGAAACATTCTCGGGGCAGCCTGTTCCTGCCAGTAGACAGGGGAGAGAGAACAGAGAGTGCCCAGGATTTGGGATGTCCAGTTCTTTTAGGAAAAGATCTTGTGCTCAAAGGATAAGACTCAGCCTTGCATCCAGAAGCATGAAGGTACCCGGCCACATCGGTGACCCTCTATATGTGGTGTGTCGCGATCTGTCTGGGGTTTGTCGCTGAGGATTTGCTGAGTGTTTGGTAGTGTAGAACCCACACCATCCAATTATCAAATTAGCAGTAAGTACTGCCTGTTTCTTACAGATGTTGGCGCGGTTCAAAGTCCGAGGCCTTATGATTTACAGCTTCCTGTGCCTGCCCCTGCTGACATGTGGGAAGCTGGCTTTATGGCTCTGGGTCTATAATGAGAACTTTCAGTGACTCAATAAAAGGTGTTCAAATATTTAGAAACCTTTGCTGAAGGGTTAGTTGTTCACCAGGGTAAGGAACCTTCTTATTCTTATTGTAAGTTTTTAAAAGTTAGGCTTCAATACGAAGCCTGCTTTTGTCTGCATCCCTACTTATCTTTGAGGGCTTTCATGGGGAAACGTTTTAGAATTCGGTGGCATTGGCTCTGATGTCCATCTGCCAGCTTTGTCCTCTGATACCCAGCCCTGCCTTGTTCCTCCTTTCTCTGGCAGTAGCTGGGTTTTAATAACCCATCCATCATGGTGGCTGCTCACTTGATCACTTCACTTTGCCCTGCCAGTCAATACTGACTGGAGCTGGTTCTGGAACCCCTGTTCTGGTCTCTGGGGGAAGAAAGGTTCCCCAATTACTATGCTGCTCCAGGCCTGCCCATCCATGGTTTCTGGTCAGAGTGAGTCTGCAGGACAGCTTTTCTGTTTACCAGAGAGCCGGGCTGGCTGCTTGTCTGCTCCCAAACCTCTGTCTGGCCACCCTGGCTATGCTGGGACAGGACCTGCCTCTCTAAACCCATCCTGGACGTGTGTGTAGTTCTCCCGTTCCTGTTTGCTTTGCCTGGTGCTCACCGTCTGGCCCTGTCTTCTGTCTACCATGACATCTACAGTTCCCAGAAGTCATGGTCTCCCTGCTCTTTTCTTCACACCTTCACATGTCTTTCCTGAGGTCCTTTTGGTTCCGCCTAAAGATTTGCTTCGGAAAATCTAGCCACCTCTATCGAGAAGGACATGCGTGTTTACGATTTACATTACTACATAGCTACCTTTTGTAATGACCTACACATTTGTGTGTTTTCTCTATATGCTGATAGCTGATTCTGTGAAACCTAAGGACCAATGACCTCTTTCCTTCCTTAGTATTTCATCAGAAAAGTGATGAGGCACAATGTTTCCTTCACGAATAATTTGAAGAAGGGTAGATGGTTTGGTAAAAGCAGAAAAAAAAACCAAACAAACAAACAAACAAAAAAATGGGCTGGTAACATCTGTCATAGTCCTCTTATGCTTTTAGTTGAATATTTATTATTATTTTTTAATTTTTTCAATCCTTTTATATAGGGTCTCATGTAGCCCACCCCGGTCTTAAACTCGGCTTGTAGCTGAGGATACCCTTCATCTTCCTGCCCATTTCCCAGGTGCAGAGATTATAGGCTCCACCTACACTAACCTTCAGTTGACTGTTGTTAGGGGGGTGTAGCTCAGTGACAGGATATTTGCCCGACATATCCAAGGCCCTGGTTTCAAGCCCCACTGACCCCAACTACACACAAAATGTGTGTGTGTGTGTGTGTGTGTGTGTGTGTGTGTGTGTGTGCATGTGCACACGTGCAAAGGAAAGTGGATATATTTAGGAAGGGGTGAGCTTAGGCCCAGAAGAGATGGTCTGCCATGCAAGCATAAGGGCACGAGTTCAGGCCCCAGCACCCACATAAAAGCTGGATGCGGCAGCACATATCTGTAATGCTAGCACTGGGAGTTGTGGCCCAGAAGATCTTTGGGGCCTAATTGAATCTGTGAGCTCCGAGTTCAGTGAAAGACGCTGATGCAAAAAATAAGATAGAAAGCAATTGAGAAAGACACATGGCATCGAATTCAGACACAGACACACACACACACACACACACACACACACACACAGAGAGAGAGAGAGAGAGAGAGAGAGAGAGAGAGAGAGAGAATATACTTGGACACATACAAATATATACACAAAGTCTTTTTATTATTTACTTGGTTTATGTGCACTGGTGTTTTACCTGCATGTATGTCTGTGTGAGGGTATTAGATCCTCTGGAACTGTAATTACAGACAGTTGTAAGCTACCACTTGGGTGCTGGGAATTAAACCCAGGTCCTCTGGAAGAGCAGCCAATGCTCGTAATTACTGAGCCATCTCTCCAGCCTCAACACACAAAATCTTAAGCTTGTCATTATTAGAATTGCTGGTGACGCTATATCAGCTATACCCAGCTCCTGACTTAATTCTAAATGACAGAAAGAAAGCAGGTAGCTTTTTTAGAATATATATGTCACTTATATTTAGGCAAACCCTTAATAAAATGTTCTGAAAACTTGGTTCTTCCAAAAACTCTTAAAATGAACTCAGAAGTCACTGGCTGGTTATCTGATTTCCCTGCTCTGAGGTTCTAGAATTGCCCATCAGCTTCACTGCTATGGACCCGAGTTAGCAAACTGGCCTCATGGCAGCTCCTTGCCATACTTTCCTGAAACAGAAAGGGAGACAACTGTCAACCTTACGCATTATTTCCCTGCTAACTAGCATGTGGTGACGCTAAACGCATGGGCTAAATCCACACTTCAGGTGAGTGGTCTTAGAGCTGGACCGGGAAGAGCTGAGGTGGCCTGGTGAGGCGTGCTTACAACGTGAAGTTCCTGCTTCTAAAGACAAAAGGGAGCTGCATATCCTAACTGAGTTCCAGAAAATGTTCACATCCTTTGAGAAGACAATAGCAATATGCTGTCACCTTGCTATAGGTCTATAAATCAGCAAGGCAGACAAAGATAAATTCCTGACCAAAAATCGCCCATTTGAAAATTCATCCAGAGCTTGCATCCCATTCTGTGACTGTCATGGGCGCTGGTGTCGACAGAGAGTCTTTGTTCAGCCTGCTGCTAAACAAAGTCCCTGCTGTTTAACTCACCTAACTGTGCACAGTATTTTCTCCGCAGGTGTCTTGCCTTTGTGTCTTCTTCAACCCTCCTCTCTCTCCTATGGGGCCCGCTTTGTCCCACCTCTGCTCCCGATTCTCCTGTGACCCCTCTCCTTCACAAGGGCTTCAACTTGGGGCTCAAAATAGGAACCCCTTCTTGGGCTTAGCCCTTTGTCTGTGTTGTGGAGTTTTCACAGTAATCCTTTCTAGAAGTTTCCCGTTTCCTTTTAACAAGTGAGAAAACTGGAACCCAGAAGCATTGGGAAATGTGTCTAAGGTGAACACAGGAAGTGTGTGGCCGAGCCAGGCCACAGAGCCAGGCTTATCTCTCAGTTTCAGCATGCTGCCTACACAGCACAACATGTCAACGGAAACACACAGACGTTTGGCCGTGTGTGATCCTGGAGTAAATCTCTCAATGGTTAGAAAGTGAAATGGAGATCGCTTGCTGAGCGCTGCCAGCTAGGCAGTAATTTGTCTTGAAGGTTTTGTTAATAATTTTGTGTTTTATTTTTTAGATTTATTTAATGTGTATGAGTGTTTTGCTCACATGTATGTGTATGCACACACTATGCCTGGTACCCTCTGAGGTCAGAAGAGGGTATTAGATTCCTTGAAACTGGAGCTTTGGATAATTGTGAGCTGCCATGTGGGTGTTGGGAATTGAACCTGGGTCCCTTGCAAGAACAAATGCTGTTGACTACTCAGCCATCTCTCCAGTCCCAATAATTCTATATTTTAAATTTGTAGGACTGCCGATCAGAATTACTCAGAGATAGTTTTCTAGAGGACCAGAACATCAGTTTCTATAGGCTGGAGCATTTCCTCCAGGAAAAACACACTGGGTACCGCCAGCAGGTCACAGGTTGGTTTTTAGTTGCTGAGGGAGCCTACCATGGTCCAAAATGAGCATCAGAAGTTATCTTTCGGAAACAGTTGGAAGTGCACCAGACCCACCTCAGGAACTGAATGTGCCAGGAGCACGGCTAGCTATTTAAATGTCCCACTCCCAGAAGTGAGGGCGAAAACAGCAGTACTGACAGGATTGCCACAATAACCATTAGCCTTTATTGAGGCCTTGTGTGTGCCAGATATTATAATGGGCAGCCTCACCTAAGTCCTCCAGTTTTCATAGTTTACAAAGAATGATTGCAGCTGGGGCAGTGGTGGCCCACGCCTTTAATCCCAGCAGAGGCAGAGGCAGGCAGGGCTCTGCATTCAAGGCCAGCCTGATCTGCCGAGTGAGTTCCAGGACAGCCAGGGCTACACAGAGAAACCCTGTCTCAAAAAGAAAAGGAAAAGAAAAGAAAGAAGGATGATTACAAGTCTCCACAGATCTGCTACATGCCCATCTACTGAGAGCTCATTAAATATGCCCTCTCTGACCTAAGCCCAGAGCCACTGGCACCGAGTCTTTTCTTTCTATAAAATCCCTGGGCTCGCTGTCGCCTGAGAAAGAAGCCCACGCCGACAACAGCTGTTACCTCCTGCTTCATCATCCCCCAGTGTGACTCTCTCCTGCAGATTACTTGAAGAGTTAGTGCGGAAAGAGAAAGAGTTACAAGCGCTCCTCCATCAAGCTATTGAAGAAAAAGACCAAGAAATCAAACACCTGAAGCTGAAGTCCCAGCCCATAGGTAAGCAGCAGAGAGTTTCCAAGTAATCCTCTCTAGGCATGACTGTTCCGTCAGGGTGCCACAGAAGGCTGGGAAGCCAGCAGGCAGGTGCGTGTCACAGCTCAGTCATAGCTCCGTGACCGACCAGCCAGCCAGAATTCTGTTGAAAAGATCCCCTTCTGAACTGTAGTGACTGATCATCTTCTGTGAGCACAGTGAAAATGCAGGCTCACAGTTACTCTTTCGGGGATAATGTGTTATTGAGGTAAGTGAGGATCTCCACTGTTTCCGCCTTTCTTCTTAAAGATTTCACAGTACCAGAATAAAATAATGCTCCTTTGTTACTTAGCATTTGCATTCAACACATTCCAGCTTTCTCCCCTCTGATTTGGAGGGACTTAAGTAGGATAAGCTTACAGGGGGGAAAAAAAAGTCATAGGTTGAAACATGTTTTCTGAGAACTTGTAAGTTGTATCTAGAGTTATTTGTTCGGGTATCTGGATCTTCTTTATTAGTACAAATCATGGGGCAAAGAGCTTATAATTGTATAGTATTCTGCTAACTGTTCCTCTTAGTTGCATGGAAAATCCAAAGCATAATTTGGGTGCACAAAGTTAATTCTCAGAAACCCCGAACTTCAGATACAAGTGTGAAGGGGGCGTATCATTGCAATGTTACCTCTGACTTTCCATTTATTTCTGTTGTCATTTATACAGCCTGTCCTTAATTGCTTCTGTTAGTTCTTCTCTGACAGCCTGCAAATTAGCAGGAAATGTCCATGAATGCTGAGTGTTCCAGATTACTTCCATGAAGCTAAAGATCCCCCCCCCCATTTTGGTTCTAGATATCCCTGGGTTTCCCACGCGCCGCCTGAACTCTCCTGGCACAACCACTGAAGATTCTGAACTTACTGGCTGGCTGAGAGACAATGGAGCTGACGAAGACACTATAAGTCGGGTAAAGAGAAACTGTCTGTGGGCCCTGTGATGTTCTGCTTTTCTACATAATGATGCGTTTACTATGTGCCAGGTACCTTAGACACAGAGGACACCCTGCCAAGCAAGTTAGTCATAGTTCTGCCTTCCTGAGATCTAAACATTAGGAGAGAGAGGTGAATTCCACTGATTAAAAAAAGGGGGGAGGTCTTACACCAGCAAATTCTGACATAAAGTTTTTAGGTGTGTGGGAGCATGTGTGTGTTTATCTGTGTGTGTGCATCTCTGTGTATGTGCTTATCTTTCTGTGTGTGTGTGTGCGTGCATGCGTGAGAGAGAGAGAGAGAGAGAGAGAGAGAGAGAGAGAGAGAGAGAGGTTCTCCCAAAGGACAATGAATGAGTCTAAAGGTGCGAGATGCATAAAGGCAAGAGGTAAGGCAGACAAGGGCACCGTTGTCCATGACCTCTAAGGATTCTACTGTTTGTGTGCTGGAAATAAGGAAGAATAAGAGTGCATGGAGCTAGAACTACAGGAAAAATGTCCTTCTGTTGCTGCCACTTTTGTTAATTTTTTTAATTCTTTTGTAACATTATTAGCCTCCACTAGGAAGTAGCTATTCATTTGTTCCGAGAAAAAAGTAGGTGTACCTAGTGGATTTATGTCAGAAATACTTCCTATGTAAATCATGTGTCTATTACAACCTGATTCCTCTCTCACCATCATAGGCTCAGAGTTAGCATGAGCATTTGACTTGAGATTGCATGTATAACACATACATTTGCATTAAGATGTACTACTTGAAACTGGGGAGATGCCGCTGCAGTCAAGAGTGTATACTGTTTATAGAGCACCTGGCTTTGGTTCCCAGCACCCACGTCTGCTGACTCACCAGATATGATTCTAGCTCCGGGGGCTCCAATGCCCTCTTCCGCAGTTCAGCCACATCTGCACTCTGTGCACACACCCACATACAAATACATATACATACACACAATTAGCAATAAAAACTCTACTTTTAAAAGATGTAGTATTTTTGATTTGCTATAAAGGACCTCTTAATAATCCTATACTGTCATCAGATTTATATCTACAATTTAAAATAACTAAAATAAAATTTTCTTTTCTCAATATATTGGACTACATAAAATTTATGGTCTCCTTCGAAATCTACATTTAACAATTGGTTTCTAACTAAATTAAAATAACTCCCTTACTGAGAGAAAACAATACACCCAACTACGTTCTCCAACATTTATCCTCTTAGGCTTGAGTCACACTCAAGGAGGAGGAAGTAATGACCCACTAAATCATTGTGCCTTCTATTTGTTTTAAAATTAAAAGCTCCGCTCTTGTCCAGGGCTGACTTTGCAGTGGATTGCAGGGAAGTCCCTGCTATTGACTATGAAAGAGTTCAAAGGCTGAGTAGAGGCAATAATGTCCCAGGAATATTAATCTACTTGGGAACGAACAGAGCTGCAGAGCACTGGACCTGTTCCGTACAAACACTAGCTGTCAGCAGCCTGTGTCATTAATGACAAGTGAGATTAAACCTGCCTCTCTTCTAATCCGTAAGCAATGCGAATCATACGAATGTGTTTCTTTCTAATTTGGTAACCAGATCCAGAAGATTGTTTTTTGTGGCTTTCCTGTTAGATTCATCCTTTTTTTCTTTTTTGGTTTTTCGAGACAGGGTTTCTCTGTGTAACAGCCCTAGCTGTCTAGGAGCTAACTCTGTGAACCAGGCTGGACTCGAACTCCCTAGAGATCCACCTGTCTCTGCCTCCCAAGTGTTGGGATTAAAGGCATGCACCCCCACTTGCCCGGCTTAGACTCATTCTTAATTATTAGAAGTGTTTGTCTTGTGGACAGCTTTCATTTTTTAAGGCTACATAAAGCATCTTATTCCATACATACTGTGCTTTCTGCAGTTTCTGGCTGAGGATTACACGCTCGTGGATGTTCTCTACTACGTGACGCGGGATGATTTAAAGTGCCTCAGACTAAGGTACCGCTTCCCCTCCTTACTTTTGGTTGCCATGAGGAAAAGAACCCCGGGTTGAGAACAGGAAGCCTGGGTTCCTGCCCTGCAGGGTCTCTCACTGGCTGGCTCTGCAGGCTCAGGAAGGGCTGTGTCTAGTTTTCAACCCTCTGAGTCAACTGAGTTAGTTGGGCCAGCCTATTGGGGGGAACTCTAATAACGAGTATTTCTGTTTAAATGTGTGGCAATCAACTGGAAGAGAGTTCCTAAATAATATCAGACCAAAGCCATGCAGATTCTCCGAGGCTGCCGTGCAGAAATGCTCACAATCCTATAAACAGCAGATCTGTCGCTGACTCACCAGCTAGACTACTTTGTATCATCTGGTACAATTCCTTGGCACAGCCCGGGCAGATCTGTAACCGACAGCCCTCTCTATAAAGACACAGTTCCAGAATGCTGAAAACATCAACTGCTGTCTTGTACTTGGTACTTTCAGAAATGGACAGGAAAGACATTGTAGTGAGGAGCTGCGGGCAGGCCTGCTTTTCATCCCGCCCGGCTCCTGCATGGCTAGCTTAGTCCCAAAAATAACAACACATAAGTTGTATTCATTTAAATACTGCCTGGCCCATTATCTCTAGAGAATTAGTTACTGGCTAACTCTCACATCTTGATTAACCCATTTCTAATAATCTGTATCACACCACGAGGTGTGGCTTACCGGGAAAGATTCAGCATGTCTGACCTGGTGGCTGGCTCCATGGAGTCTGCCTCACTTCCCTTCTTCCCAGCATTCTATTCTGTTTACTCCGCCTACCTAATTTTCTGTCCTATCAAAGGGCCAAGGCAGTCTCTTTATTGACCAATGAAAATAACACAATAGACAGATAACCCTCCTCCATCAAGACATGAAGGGTAGTGAGGAAACACCATGAGTGCAGAGTACATCAGTACACATATGCCTGTGCACTTCATGGCCCCTTTTCTGTTCCAAGGGCATTTCCAGGGGACGGTGCTCTTCAGCTTGTTCTTCTGTCTTTTACACAGGGGAGGGATGCTGTGCACACTGTGGAAGGCCATCGTTGACTTTCGGGACAAACGCGCCTGACTGTGACTGATTTAACCTTCAGCGGGGACTCTGACCGTCAACACAGAACTGCTCTCCTTTAAGGGAGGGGAAGTTGGAGAGGAGAAAGAAGCTGCACTTTAAATCCAGTATTTGTTTACTCGTGTCAAAAAAAACAAAACGATAGACGGAACACACTGAAATTTCCTGACTTCTGTTTCTACGAGACTCCTAAGGACTCTCCGCAAAGGCTGTCGCAGTCACGCTGATTAGCACCCTAAGGCCGAGGACCGTTGTAGTCTGCGCACTCTCATGGGGATGGGGATGGTTTTCGAGTCAGCAGCTATTGCATTCTCAGCCCAGTGTTTAGCACAGAACAGACAGGACATTTCGTGTGACAGTGTACCACTGGATCAAAACCAAAATGTGACCGCGACCTTTTAAGGATTCTGTGTGTGTGTGTGATGTGCCCTGGGCACCTGAGCAGAAATGCGTAATTTGGATCGTTGTACAAAGTTTTCTTTCGTTCTTTCTTTATTAGTGCGCAGAACCTAAGAGTTATAGTTTCTACTCTCTGTACCGGTTGTCACATTGACTGTATTTTGTAACTTAAGTGTCTGGCCCGAGTGTGTTTGTCGGAGGTGGTCATGTACTACTGAACCGCACCAGGTGCACATCTGGATCACGGTGATGTTAGCTTGTTCTAAAGCTACCCGCTGTGTCTTATTTACTCCAGAAGTAAAAAGATTGCCAACATGCTACTTTGACGACGTCCAGAACATGGTTCTTTTGTGATGATGAACTAAATGACTGGGTTAAAGTTTGGTTGGTTTTTTTTTTCCCCCAATTATGACATTAAGTAGGATGTGTCTCTACTGAAGCAATGAAAGGACAGCTGGCATCCAGATTGTTCCTTGGGGACAACAGAGGGGCGCAAGAGAGTGGTCAAAATGAAAATTTTTTAAAGACTCAGTGTATTTTTCCCACGTTACCTTGGAAACGACAGAAGCCATTCCATGTCTTAAGAGGTTTGCAAGAAGGAATCATCTGGACATCATTTTCTTTTCTGTCTCCTTAATGTGGTTCTCGTATTTGGGGATTTTTTTTTGAGCCAGATCTTATATTTTTATGAGCCTTCCCACGTTAACAAGATGAGATCTAAAGCTCATAGATGGATAAATAGGATGAACTTCCTACCTTCGCAGGGATGTGATTAGGACGTAGGACGGAAACTGCAAAGGTGTGGTCGAGTGGCGTGACTTAGCCCATACAGAAGTCTTCAGTAACAGGAACGGGCTTTATTTCTATGTGAAAATAAACGTACAATGCATCATACTGCATCTGGATATATGAAATAGTCTCCTGAATATTTTCTCACTTGACACTAACAGGGCTGATCGTCTCGAAAACACTCTAACTTTGGACAGGTCATTAGTCTCTTGACTCCTTTGTGGGAATTTTGAAGAAAGTTGGTTAAGACACAATTTGTCTCATTAATTCCAATGTTTTAAATGCTTCTTTTTTGCACTATATGTACATAGGATCGAGCTACCCATTTTCAACTAACTCTTCAATTATACTGTCTGTCCTTAGGTCTTCCCCACCCCCAGTGCCGGTCTCTGTTGCCTCCCACCCCACCTGGCTTTGAACCTTCTTAATTCACAAATATGTTACAATATGTTCCCAAGTCACCATCCTTAGGCTTTTGCTAACACTTTGTATCAAGCACACAAGAAGGTAGTGCCATTGTGGGTCAAGGTTCATGAAAGGTTTGTATTGGGAAAGCCTTTAGCATCGCCCATACCAGGGCTTCTCAATTTGGATTTATGTTCAAATGACCTAGATGCTTTTGAAGTAATATAACAGAGTACTTGCTTAGCCCTATGTAAGACTTTAAATTCTATCAACGCCATACACAACAAGAAAAAGATACTGATCTGCCACCTGAAGGAGTGGCAGGTTCCTTGGGAGTGGAGAAATGGCTCAGTGCTTAGGATGCTTACTGCTCTTTCAGAGGATCCAAGTTTGGTTCCCAGCTCCCACATCCGACAGACAGCTTATAAGCTACCTGTAACACCAGCTCCAGGGGAATCTGCCTCTGGCCTCCTTGGATACCCAAACTCATATGCACATGTGCACACACGCGCCCATGTACACACACACACACACAATTTAAAATAAATGTTTTAAGAAAACAAAAAGAGGACTAGACACATTTTAAAAATTCCCCCATCAGCATTTAACGTGATCAAATTACACCTCGTGTCTGGGCCCAGTGAGAAGCGGAGAGGGAAAGGGCCCTCTCAGGGTGGTAGTGAGATGGTGACTTCAGTTAAGGTAGAGACTGTGACCACTCCTTAGCCCAGAGGAATGCTCCCTCCTGACCTGTGACCTCCGACAGATTGGCCTCTGTGAAATGGGGAAACTGTCTTCCTCCAAGGTCTGTGCTGAGACTCAGACAAGGACAGCGCAGGTAAGGCCCTTAGTCGGTGCTTAGCGTGTGGTAAGAGCTCAGGGGCTGCCTGCTCCTGGGATGGGTCCTCACTCAGAAGCACCTGTGAGATACTGACTGTGGACCAGGAGTTAAATGAGTCAGGGGTGAGTGAAGGTGCCTGCCGTGCGAGCCTGGTAGCCTGTGATCTACCAATCCCCAGAACTCAGGTAAAGAAGGAAGGGGGGAAGTGATTCCCCAGTTGTCCCCTTAGCTCCACACGTGTGCAAGCTGAGTTCCGCACACATACACACAGCACAATAAATAAATAAATAAATAAATAAATAAATAAATAAATAAATGCTAGGGTACTAGTACATGCTGTGGTATAAGTTAAGACACAGTTCTTGCCCCTCAAGCCCAATGTCAGAAGTGGAATCAAAAGTGTAGGGAGGACTAAGCATTAAGAAAAGCTTTTCAAGACAAGAAAGGATGAGAACTAGGAATATAGTTTAGAAAAAGAAAAGTTATGCAGGGAAAAATAAGATGGCTTTTCCAGTGGGTCCAGTGTTGTTGTTGTTGTTGTTGTTGTTTTAAACAACATTCTTGTCTCTTTCTCTAAATTCTGCTGTTGCATACTTTGCACCCTTCATTGCTAGGCCACTACATAAAGGAGTTTGACAAAGATGAACTTCACCCATTTGAAAGGCTATATGACGTGTAAGACACTGTAGCACCATCAAAGCAAAATAAACGACGCCCGTATAGCATGATTAATAAAAACACAGAGGCAGAAATTGGGGTTGAACCTGAAGGTCAGAAAAGCAAAACAGCCAGCCACTGGCTCTTAGCTCTACCCCAGACTGAAATGGCGATCCTGCCTCCAGGAGTCTCAGAATGAGACTATGGGTGAGATATGTTTCCTCCCATCTTATATTTCTTTCTAGTGCTGGGATTAAAGGCTTGCACTATTACCCCTGATTTCTATGGCAAACTAGCATGGCTACTGGGATTAAAGGTGTGTGTCACCACTGCCTGGTCTGTAAGGCTGATCAGTGCAGCTGTTTTAACTTCAGGCAAACTTTATCAAAATACAAATGAAATGTCACTACATTTCCTCTTTTTGTCTAATATAAAAAGGGAAGGCTATAATTAATATAAGAAAAACTATACAATAAGTACAGTGACTATATACAATATATACAGGCAATAAATATATCAACAATGTCTAGTCTATTTGCATTCAAAAAATTTAGAGAACATACTCCACAGCTACCCTATCTTGGTGAGTCCAAAGTCTTACACCTAATTTACTTTTCTATAACTATCCAATCTTTAACTCCCTCAAAGGCCCAAGAATGAAATAATAGTAACTGAGTAAGGAGGAAGTGCAAGGAAGTGACTTCTAGCAAATGTGCGAAATGACAGAAATAGCTAGCTGCCTGGACAGTCACCCAAAGTTCCTCTGCAAAAAGGTTGGGGCATCTATCCTTGGCTTACAGGCCTACTTATCTGATAGACTTTCCTGTGAAGCAGGATATTCTGAAGGGCTGTCCCTCCTTGTCTTGACAATGTTTGGCAGTCACTTTATTTGTGTACTGCTTATCTAATTAGGACAACATACTGTCAGCAGGCGAGACGGGCATTTTCTTGCTTAGCAGCTTACTTTTGCCACAAAGAAAGTAAAATCCATGAAGAGTTTCTTCAATGCCCATTATCTTCTCTGAAGTAGACCGGTGTTGCCGGTAGTAGACATGTCTCATTGTAATAAAAAAAAGAACCTAGGTTATTAAAACATCTTAAATGTCATATTCTATAGTCTCTGAAGTGTTTGAAGATGACCTGTCTATCTAAAATATGTCCTTGTTTGACCTTGAAAACATACCTAATGTGACAAATTCGATTATAACAGATGACTAATTACTAACCCTGTATTTTCTTTTATCCCAAACAGTTGGTAATAATAATTTTCAAGAACTAGAAATTTGCACTACATTGTTAGCTGAGTTGTTAGTAGAGGTACAATACCTTGAATAAAGGTAGAAATATATGTATAGTATAGTCTAACAAAATTAATCTCAAATTTGTATCGATATACAAAATTTGTATACTATATACAAAAAAATCAATCCTATATAAAACATTTAAAACTAGCAGTTGCTTTTTAAAAATAGAATCAATAATCTATCTTTTTATCTTATATCTATATCTTTTATCTGTATCTTTTATCTACATCCTCTTTTTTTTCTTTTCAGAGTAGATTTAATCTACCCTTTTATCCTATAATATCTATATCCCCCTTTAGAAATATCACTAATGCCCACAAGTGCAGACAGTGTATATGACATCAGCAAGGATATTTCAACCTATGGACAAATAAGATAACTCAAAGTCCCTGCCATCAAAAATGTACATCAGATTGAAGACCCAAATTTGCACTAAATTAGGCAAGTGTTAAACCCAGCGAGTGCTATTGAAGTTCAGGTAGGCCACTGAGCCAGGGCAGGTGGACACATTCCATGTAGGAGAAGGCTGCTGACTGGCTTTCCGAGGTGATAGTGAAGGCCCAGAGAATCACCATGGGCAGACAACAGGCTAGGAGGGGATGAAGCATTCTGAGGAAAGTGAGTAAATCCATTAGCCAGGAAGAAAAATGCTTGCTAGCTTGTAAAAGTTAGCAAGGAGGAGGGGTCCAAGGACCTCTCAGGGAATGGGGATAGGGAGGGAGTAAGGTTGACATCAGATGATGTGGTAATAGGTACTCTCTTAAAAAGGTTTGAGCCAGGGAAAGCTGTGTAAAGTCATCTTGTATTAGATGATTAATAACCTCGTGACACAGTGTAAGGGTGAGATGAACTGAACAGGGCAGTTCCAAGCCTGTCTCAGATCTGAAAGAGGGTCAGGCTGGTAGGAAGCCAGGGTGGCATGAATGAATTGTGAAGATTTGAGAACTATGGGCAGTGATGACAAGGGAGAGGAGGGATAAATGCCGAGCCCATGTGGGTAAGAAAAAGATTCCAAGAGAGAAATTCGGAGGGGGTGGAGGTGTGTTCTGGATATGTAGAATTCATAGCAGAGTATGATAGAATTGTTCAGGGAATATTGAGAATAGGCTAAGGGGTTATTTCAGTCACTAAAGTGCTTGCCTTGGAAGCTAAGGACCTGAGTTCAATTCCCAGAATAACATTAAAAAAAAAAGCCAGGTGTGGTGGTGTGTGCTTTTAGTTCCAGCACTGGGGAGGTGGGGACAGGCAGATTCCTGGGGTTTGCTCACCAACCAGCCAGCCTAGAAGCAGCTCTAAACTAAAGGAGAGACCCTGTCTCAAAAAACATGGTGAGTAGTGTTCTGAAGGACACCAAGAGTTTGACCTCTGGTCTTCACACACACACAAACATGTATAAAAAAAATACACATACACACAAAATCTAAAGACTGTGTTGGAGAAGGTTGATACTGAGTCAGGAGTATATGTTCTAGACTTGAGCATCACCAGCTAATCACTTGAGCTAATTGTTAATGGGGATGACGAGAGGCAAGGCAGAGAAAGGAAAGCCATGGCTTGAACTCTGGGAAGGACGGAGATCTCAGGAGCAAACGGGAAGGAGGGGGGCTCCAAGTCAACAGGGGAGCCTGAGGAGTCAGTGGTGAGTGAACCAGTAGAGGGTAATGCAGAATCATGTCCACATATAAAATAGCCAGGGGATTGGGGGTGGGGGTGGGGAATGGTGTTGTGCTTCCATCATGAGGTGATGGACCTTCCGTCAGGAGGTGAAGGCAGAAGATTCAGGAACTCAGCCTCAACTACACAATGTTTGAGGTCAGCCTGGGCTACATGAGTCTCTAAACAATAACAACGGCAAAAACCCAAACAAACAAACAAACCAAACCAGTCAACCAAATAACAAATCCCAGATGTCTAGGGGAACAATTGATTGAAAAACACTCAGTAACTTGGTATTGTGACTCAGAAAACTACTATAGGTGAACAAGAAAAACGGCATGTCTTGTTTTTCAAATAACTATGTCTCAACATCCCATACTTGTTAATACTTTAGTTGAACAAAACATGTGACAACGGATGGAAAGTGAAGAGGACAGACTGTGGGGAGCCAAAGGGCCCTGGGTGGAGAGGCATCTGGGAGCCAGGGAAAAGAGCAGGAGGTAAGCAGAGGCTCGGCTCCACCCCGGGAGAGGAGAAGGAAGCATGGGAAACTGGAGAACTTTTGAGCTGGATGTGAGCACCCAAGGCAGATGGCTCCTGTGTTCCTAGTGAAGAACAACCTAAAGGGCAGTATGGTGGCATCTGACATTTAACAGATGCCATTCCCTCCCTGATCAACAGTCTACTGTGCAGCAGACACTGAGTTAGGTTTGGAACTAGGAGTCTGTCCAAGGCTTTACGTGCTGGGTTTGGTGTCCTTATTGCAATTAATTTGGAGCAACTGAAGCACAAATTCATCAAAAGAATAGGAGTGTGGACAAACACCCACCAGATCAACTAATACCAAACAGCACATACCAATAACCTCTTTCGATTTGTTTGTTTGTTCTGAGACAGGGTCTCACTATTTAGTCTAGTTAGCTTCAAACTCCTGACAATCCTCCTGCCTCAGGGCTTAAGGTGGTATAGAAACACCCAGTATAAAATCTTGACTTAGGTACTTTGTAGTGTCAGTCAAAAGGCTGAAAACAAATCACTTCCTTTTCTAGGGGTCTGCCAAATACTTGAACTACATACAGCAAAGAGAGTCTTGCTGGTGTTCAGAAAAAGGTGTCTGTCCTAAACCCTCCTGAGTTTACCAAGGAAAACATCTTTGCTGAGGTCCAAGCTGAGTTCTCTGTTGAGAGCTTCCTTCTGCTCACCCGGGGCTTTCTGTGTGTTGATCCAAAGTGTAAGACGGATTTGAAGATGGTGGAGGACTGTCTCACTGTTCAAAGAATGTTTGCCTCTTCCACTGTAAGCATGGTGCTTTGGAATAATCCATAAGTAACCAAAATAAAACCAAAACCAAAACAAACAACCAAAATCAAACAAACAAAAAACAACCTATGAATAAAGTGATACAGTCCAATCCTGGCCTTGGAGGGACACTGTTCAGACCCTCTTTAGTGTCCTCGCTACATTTTGTGGGGTTTCAAAGTATAAAGAACTCGTTGGTTATGCTGAGAGAGCCAATGGTGGGGACCTGTCTTTCTGTGTGAAGGCAGAATTGGTTGCCTGCTGTGTTCCTTCGCTTTGTTCCTTCTTTTGTTTCCATTTCTGTAGCTTACTTAACCACCCCCTCAGCATTTTGTTGCTTATCATTTATTTTGCCTACTCGGGCAGAAATTTGTTTCTCAGTTGCTAATGTTTCTTTTTTGAAAACCGCCTTCCCCAAGCCCCTAGTCCTTCAAAGCAAGACAGTCACAAGACAGTTTACTAGTCGGAAATCAAGAATAAGAAAAACCCCAGCAGACAACGCAGGTTTCACTAACGCGCGTACTGGGGCACGCGTACTCATCAGCCACGCGGGCCAGGTGAAAAACCAGAGCGCAGACGGAGCCCGGTCTCGGCGTGGAATCCTGCCGGTGTACTTCGGCTCACCACGTGGCATCATCTCCTCGGGCGACTGTCACCGCGAACTCCGGTCCCCAAGAGGCTGAACTGACCTGACGGCTTCAGAGTTCAAAGGGGAACCGAGCGCTCGAACGCCTTCACCGCCGCTCCGGGGCCGCGGGTGGACGCTCTCCTCACTCACTCAGGCGCGGCGGCGACCTCGGGCGACAGGCGGAGGTGGCTGGGAACCGCCGGCCGGGACACCGAGCTCTGCCGATCGCTCTGACCGCGTCCGTCGGGGCGTCTGCGGCGCCGCACCTGCCCACGAGGGGGCGCGCCGAGCCCGGGCGGCTTCGGGCGAGCTCTCGCCGTCCCCGCCCCCCGCCCGCGCAGGCCACGGCTCACCTGTCTGGGCCGCGGGCCCGGGAGGCGGGGGCCCGGCGGGAGCGGAGCCGAGGAAGAGGGCGGAGCGGTTCTCGGGGCGCGTCATCGGAACACCATGGCGGAGCAGGGAGCTGGCGGCGACGGCCACAGGGGCGGCGACGGCGCTGCGCAGAGCGACCGAGGTGACGACGCGGCCGAGATGGGAGGGGGTCGCGGGGGTCGTGGGAGTGGGGGGGGGGGCGTGATTCCCCTCCGGCGCCAGCGATCCTCAGGGGCCGCGCGACCGGCCACCGCCGAGCGCCCGGGGGCCACAACAGGTGGAAGCAGGCCGGGGCGCGCGGGGAGGTCGGGGGCGCGCGGGGCGTCGGGGGCACGGGGCTGGGGGCGCGGGCGGACGTGAGAATCCCAGCGGGCGAGCGGCGGGAGCGCGCGGCCAGGTGCGCGGGGCGGGTGAACTGTGACCCGAGCGCAGGGGACCGACCCGGGGGGCAGCGGCCGACGGGCTCCCGAGCTCTCGGATCACCCGGAGAGAGCGCCGGAGAGAGCGCGGTCTTGAATCCCGACTCCGTGGAGTTTCTGCTACTCCTGTGGCGCCAGCAGCCAGAGTCGGGAGCATTGGCTCTGCCACCCGGGTTGGCCCTCGGGCCTCGGTGTTGACGATCTGCCTCCGCCACCACCACCACCGGACACGCAGGGACGTGGCTCACACCCTCGGAATGTCTGCCTACTCGCGTCCATCTCACTATAATATGAAGCCAACTTTTTACCCCCTCCTCGTGATTTTGTTTTTCCTCTTCAGGGACTGTACTGCAAATCATACCCTCCCGCCTAACCACCCTCCTCCCGTTCTATTCCTAGCCAGTACGCTGTTCCTTGTACCTTCCTACACTTGGGATGGGGGCGGGAGACGCTTTGTTATTTTAAAGAAATGTGAAGTTGCAGACCCCGTAGTTGCAAGCTGTTACTGCTTCTACACACCCACAACAAGAAGCAATTGTTTTCTAAATGCAAAAATCGCTCCACCTCTCTTCCCCCACCCCAACATACGCGTTTAGAGGGCAGTCTTATTTTTAACATGCAAGGTCCATGGAGCGTGGCAGTATTTTCCAATCACGAATCTACAATTGTACCTAAGCTCCTGAGGTTGAGACTGACAAAGTGTCCTGAATGTATTTCCAAGTCAGGCTACATCCTATAGGGTGGTTGACTTTTGTCTTACTGTATCAAAAGTTCGGTGATCATTATTTTGGTTTGGGTGGAGGAGATGCCTGAGTAATTGAGGAACTTAATTAGGTGGGAACTGTCCAGGCTTCCCAATCCAGGGCATGCTTGGTTGTGAATAAGGCATGGATAAGTAACACCTTCTAGAGAAAAAAAAAAATGTTATAGTGATCTAATAGGCATCAGTTTGTCCCTTGAATGCTTTGTAGATCTGCATGGGAACTTGTTGAGACAGAAACGAACTTGCAGCTGGAGTATATTCAGTGCCTGATCGCGTTAAGGAATGAACTGGCCGTGTGTCTTAACAGTTCGTATGCAAGTCAACCATGCGTCATTGAAATATTTTCTTTTTAAAAATTATGTTTACTTCGCACGCGCATGTCTGTGTGTGTGTGTGTGTGTGTGTGTGTGTGTGTGTGTGTGTGTGTGTTTTGCAGGGGAAGGTGTTGTGTGCATGCCACAGCCTGCATGTGGGAAATTAGAAGGTGGCTCGTAGGAGTTGGTTCTCTCCTTCCATTATGTGGGTTCTGGGAATCAAACTTTGGCTTGGTAGCAAGCGCCTTTACCATAACATTGACCAGACTGAAGTATTCTTTCATTAAAAGTGGAAATTTTGGGCTATTATTTCCTCCACATCTTTGCCTAGAAATTTAATTTTCCAACAAACGTGTTTTGTGTATGATCAACATAGGTATGTGTGTATAGTCTTATATTTCTGGCCCTGTATTTTTCCCCATTTTTCTCTTTCTGTTTTTGTATTCAAACACACCTGTGCACAACAACTTCCGGGAGTCAGTTCTCTCCATCATGTGGGTCCTGGCGATGAAATTCAGGTCAAATACACATTTAAACACTCCATCATTTTTAAATCATAGACTTGTATGGGATTTTATTTATTTATTGAAAAGAGGGGTATCAAGGCCCGTCTTTTATTACCACAAAGAAGTAAAAGTTACCACCTCAAAATGCCACTTCTTTCCTTTCTGTTTTTTTGCTTGTTTGAGACAGGGTCTTGCCATGTATCCCTGGCTTGTCTCAATTTTAGGCTCCTCCTGCCTCACCACCTCACCCTCCCACGTCCTAGATTGCCTGTGTGCCGTCTTTCTCAGCTACAGATGGCAACACATTTCTCAAAGCATTCATTTTGTTTTCTTTTTAGATATAATTATTTTGAGGTAGAGTACTACCTTAAGTGGTTTTTAAATTTTATGGCCCCGCGCAAAGGCTATAATTTAAGGGCTCTTCAGATTAAAATCTCGGGTTATTACAAAAACAATACCTGTGATATGTTCAAGATTATAGGCTTAAGTGTTCATATGTGTGTGGCTCGGATGGATTGAACTTCGAGAGCATAATACCCATTTAAAGGATGCTATATAAATGCAACATTCAGCAGCATTTCTGTGGATATATGTTTCGCTTTTGCTCCAGGGTTGTGACTATGTTATTTTAAAAAATTAATTTTTCCTGAGGATGAACCGCTCTTTCAGTATACTGTAATATTTTTCTTGCTCATCGTCAAAGGGAAGCAAGAACTAAAAAAAAAAAAAAAAAAAAAAAAATGCAGTTACCTTGGAAACAAATTTGTATTTCACCACTAGAGGATGTCAAGCCCCTTTCTTACGAATATTATTGTGAGCAGTCAAGTTCACAGGCAATCACATCACAAAACTATTTGACTCAGAGTCTGTGTACCACATTGTATGCACATGCGCATGAGCTATGGAAAGTGACTGTAGAGAGTAAGTCCCCCATTTGCCAGCCTCCTGTGAAAAATACTGCAGAGTTCAAAGGCAACGCTGCTTTTTTTTCTTTTTTGATGCTCAAACTTTGAGGTGCAAAGGGATAAATTAATGTCCATAACTGGTGACTTCTGTCGCCATCCTTTGGGAAGAAATTACTTAGAACTTGGAACTGAGTTTTTATTTCTCTTTTAGCAGGACTCTGGTGGGAGAACTTTGACCTTTTTTACTTTGGTCATTGTCCCTTCTGTACAATTTTTCCAGAGTAGTGATCTTTGTGGTCTTGCTTGGCTTGAAGAGACTGACTTAGATCAACACAGTAGATGCTCCGGTGGTTCTGGGTTGTAAACCCCTCTCTATTGAAAGCCAAATCCTAAGAATTAGAAGTCCTTCATTCGGTGCAAACTCTACATCTCGCCAAGTCATTGGCTCTCAACCTTCTTGTTTCTGCGACCCTTCAATTCCGTTCATGTTGTGGTGACCCCCCCCCCCCACCATAAAGCTATTGTCGCTGCTATTTTATAACTGTAATTTTGCTACTGTTGTGAATCATATGTAAATCTCTGATGTTTCTGATGGTCTTAGACAACCCTGTGAAAGGGTTATTTGACCCTCAAAGGGGTTGTGAACCCCAAGTTGAGAGCAGCTGTACTAAGAAGAAGGAAATGTTAACCTGAAGCAGTCATGCCTCTGTCACTACTCAGGCATGTGTGTGAAACACTAATTTACATTGGCATTGTCTTTAAAACATTCTGACACACTTGTGTCATGAGACCTGAGAACAAATTATTCAAAGAGCACAAGAGAATTTATTAAGTCTGGTCATGTTAGTACAAGAACTAAAACTATTGAGGCTTAAACTAATTTGACCAAGAATGTGTACTTTCTATAGATTATTAAAACTATGGAGGTTGGACGGTCCTTAAATTTGGAAAGTGCATCCACAGGCAGATATGTACAGGTTCTGAGGGTTCAGTGGAGAAAGAATCACTCCTGGCTGTGGGCATCGGAGTACTTACTGCTGATAGCACCTAGACTTCAAACGACAGGTAGGTAGGTGGAGAAAGGGAAAATAAAGATACTGGCATGGAGAAGTGCAAAGGTTAAGTCATCTTAGCAAGACAGCTGTGAGAGGCTCCAAGTAAGTGTCTGGGGAAATGAGTCTGAGACGATGGTGCATTGAGGCCAAGCCAAGGAAGGGCCAAAGGTCGAGCCAAGAGTTTGGCATAGTGTCATGTGGGCAGGGACTAGTGTGTCTTGATTAAGCATTGCTAATCAGATAGTTTTCTGTGCCCGTGAATTGGGACTCTTGATTGCCCATTCTAGTGATAGAGCCGTGATGTTCCTTTAACATGGGCACAACCTCCACAGGACTCTGCTGCTTCAGGACAACTGTCAGCAGCATATGAGGGACATCTGTCTAAAAGACAGATGAGACAGATTTGCCCTGGAAGCAGGGGAGGAGGGCTTCCTCTCAGAGTAGCTGTGTAGACCAGAGGAGGGATGCAGTCACTAGAGAGATCGCTGGCATGGCCGTGAGCACGGGAGGGGAACAACTAATTCAGGACTGGAAGGGGCATATGTCAAAGGATCGAGGGGAAAAGGGTGATCTAGGGAGTGATACTTCAAACCTGGTTCATTAGTTTATTCCTGACATGGCCATATTAATGACTAGGGCTTGGCTTTAGTAGAAGAAAGTGGGTGGGGGGTGGTGGTCTGTCTTATATGAAAAATTGTGCAGCAAAGGGGACACCGAATAGTCACTGATGACACCAGAGAGCCAGGTGGACGTGTGTGAAGCAGGAGGAGAAAATCAGAGGTCAGGTCTGGGAGCCATTCCAGGAGAGAGTAATTCTTGGGAGGCGTGAGGAAGAGATCAGAAAGAAAAACTGCATATGGATGACCCAACATTCAAAATGGAGGAGGGAGAGCCATCTGAGGCAAATAGAGAAGTAAAGGATGCCCAAGAGGGACAAAAAGGCCAAGCATTCTAAGACTGAAAATTTAAAGCCATTGCTTTGGATTCAGGTGTCCACTGATCACTGCTAGAAGAGGACTTCAGTTGTTGGCCCAAGAGTTGGGTGCTTCCAATTATAAGCAATTGATGCTTGAGTAGTTTGGAAGACCAGATAGCTCAGTAGACCTTCCCATAATGGTTGCCAGAGAAAATCAATACATTGAAAATCCTTCACTAAGTGGAGAGCTTTTTTTAAAATTTGCTTTTTAATTTGCATGTCACTTTTAATTCAGTGTACAATTAACACTATCAACAGGACAGAAGAGTTCTGTCACCCTCAGACTCCCTTAGGCTCACTTCCCACCCACTGGTCTGCTTGGCATCTTTTGCTTTGACCTTTTCCAAAGTCTTAGAAGTGGGAACATGCAGCAGGGTGTGGTGGCACACGTCTTTAATCCCCTCAGAGGCAGGTGGATCTCTGTGAGTTCCAGGCCAGCCTGGTCTACAAAGTGAGTCCCAAGGCAGCCAAGGCTACATAGAAATCCTGTCCAAAAAGAGATGGGAAAACAATGTAATCTTTGCAGTGCTCCCCCCAAAAACTTGGCCTAATGCATCTGAGATTTGAGCACGCGGTGATACACATTGGCAGCTCCCTGTCCGGATGCTGATAAGTAGGAGGCCCTGACTGCTTCCCCATCTACCCACTGAAGGACCTTGGGTTACTCCTAGGTTTTTGCAGGAAGAACAACATTGTTGCAAATATTTGTACACCATCTTTGGTGTTAACTGGTTTTCATTTAAGGCAAATACATTATTGTCTCTAGTGCATTTAGATAAGACCTTGCCACACTTCCTGTGTGGCTGTATGGCTTTCTCTTTTTGCGAACATCATATGTGAAATTATTTTTCTGTATCCTTGTTCGCCCTTGTCTATTTTGTTGATTTGATGATTTTAATTTTTGCCATTCCAAGTTTTTTGAGTAAATTTGAGTCCTCTCAAAGTGAGGTATTTATATGCTTGATGCTAACACAGCCTCTTCAGTGACATCATGTTGAACCCAAAACCCAAGTATAATGTGGAGTTTCTGTCTGGTGGGTCGTTCTTACTGTTCTGTGATTCTGGGGATTGAACTGAGGGCCTTATCCATGGTAGACAAGAACTCCAGCTACGTTCCCAACCTAGAGTCTTCATTTGGCTCTGTCTCTTTTTTTCTTTATCCCTGTGGATTTTCTTACTTCCTGTGCAGTCCAGGCTCTGAGATTATGAGCTGAAGCACTTTGACCCCACATGACCCATGCCAGTTCACAGCTCCCTTCCTCCCTAGTGCGTCTGTGCTCTCACCTCTGGACCTTGGAAGGGGCTTTTATGTTAAAAAATTGTAACTAACCTGGCACAGTGATGCTGGCCTTTAATCCTAGCACTCAGGAGGCAGAGGTGGACAGATCTTCCTAAATCTACATAGGAAGGGCCAGGCCAGCCAGGGCTGTAGAGTAAGACCCTGTCTCCGAAAAAAGAAAGCAAGCTGGAAATACTGGTTATACACCTTGCCTTGTGATACGTTCCTCTTTCTCGCGGTACACTGTGTTATGGAGATGAACACTTAGTACTAATTTTCAGTCTATGCAATGTACTCACCGTGCCCTGTGATCTGTCACTAGACACTCTATCCCTAGCAGGGACCAGGTCTGTGTACTTGTTGTACTGAGGCTTGTTCTTCTCCAGGCTCCCTAGTGATGGTTCCATCCATCTCCTTACTTATCCTTTTAATGCATTGTAGTTGCTTGCAATGTAAGTTAAAATGACATTTAGCTTTTTCTGGTTTGTTAAGTATTATTCTCCTTAATATATTTCTAAATTTGAGAATTTATTAGCCAAATGAAGAATTTTATTTTCTTTAATTAGGTGCTACTTTGATTTTTCCTTTCTTCATAATTTTCTTTAGTATGTGTGTGTGTGTGTGTGAGAGAGAGAGAGAGAGAGAGAGAGAGAGAGAGAGAGAGAGGGAGGGAGAGAGAGAGAGGGAGAAGGGGGAGAGAGAAAGAGAGAAGAGAGTGGTGTGTATGAGTGGCGTGTGAAGATGTGTAAGGTGTGCCCGCCTGTGCCAGTGAGTGTGGAGACCAGGGAGCATGGCTGCATTGATTTATCACTTTGTGCCTTGTTCCTCTGAGACAGGAGCTGACTGTGGAGCTGAGCTCATTGCCATCAAGTGCACTCATTCAGAGCTGCCTTATACCTGGCTTTATACATGGATACTTGGAAGTTAACTCAGGTCCTCAAGCCTCTTCATAAGCCCTCTTACTCACTGAGTGTCTCTTAGCCTTTTTTATTTCCCTTCTGGAGAAAGGAGGGCTGGGACCAAACCTGGACCCTTTTGCATGTTAGGCAAATGCTCTGCCACTGAGCTGCACCCCAAGCTTTGAATGTTAATTTGCAGATAAATGTATTTTAGACAATATGAAAACAAGTTCATTAGAAAAATAAACCGAAAATAAATAGGACTTAATTACATGCAATAATTCCACTTCTTTGATGCTCCTACAGAGCTAGTTCTGAAATCCATGTTTATTGCTGCACTATTCAAAATAGCTAAGAAATGGAGCTGGCCTAGATGTTCATCAATAGATAAATAGATAAAGAAATGTGGCCCAACTGAGCATGGTGGTACTCTGCTTTAATCCCAACACTCTGGAGGCAGAGGCAAGCTGATCTCTGTGAGTTCGAGACCAACCTGGTCCACAGCAAGTTCCAGGACAGCAGAACTACACTGAGAAACCCAGTCCCCCCACAAAGAGAAAGAAAGAAAGAAAGAAAGAAAGAAAGAAAGAAAGAAAGAAAGAAAGAAAGAAAAAGAAAGAAAGAAAGAAAGAAAGAAAGAAAGAAAGAAAGAAAGGAAGGAAGGAAGGAAGAAAGAAAGAAAGAAAGAAATTTGGCTCAGTATATACAATGGTTTTTTTAGCTATAAAAGAAAATGAAATCATAACCTATGCATGGAAATGAATGAAACTAAAAAATATTGTTAAACAAAATAAGCCAGACTCAAAACAAAAATTTCTCACATATGTTGAATTTAGATTTAAGAGTGTGTATGCTGGAAATGGAGGCAGAGCTTAGATGTACCTCTGTAATCCTGGTACTTAGAAGATGTAAGCAGGAGAATCAGAAGTTCAAGGCCATCCTTGGCTACATGAGATCCTACTTCAAAAAACGGCTTGCATGTAAAAAGAAGTCATCTAGAGGGTGTGAGGGTAATGGAATTCATGTGGCTTGTAAGCAGAAGTGGGGGGTTATTTAGGGGAAGGAGGGGGAACCAGCAAAGTGGGGATTAAGCAGGTAGGTATTAAGCAAAGAAGATGAATAAAGACTGTATAATAACGCATGTGGATGGAAAGGCTAAGATGAAACTGTTACTTTGTGTGCTAACTTAATTTTAAAACCCAGTTGCATGAGAAAATGCCCAGAAGGATTGGCACAGCTCACCAGATAGTGCAGGTGGGCACAGCGACTCGAAAGAAAGCAGAGTGGGAACTCGGGAGTGGTTTGCCATGTGTGAACTGCAGGCATCGTAAGTAAAATCTGTGTTTCTAAGTTTAGAATATTACCATATGATTATCTTAAAATTCTGTGGCTTTTTAAAAATTGTCCACAAAACCTCCTCGTTGGAGTTGGCTTTCTGGTAAATAGGACCATCCTGTACTGTGCCATACCTTCTGTATATGAAACGTGTGTCGTTGACACTCCGTTGGATATAAGAAGGAGCTAGACTCCAGGGAAAGTTTGTATTTCAAAGTGAGATTCTAGGAAGAGCCCCTTTCTCCAAACTATGCTGGGTGGCGCTGAAACACATAATAATTCAGCTATGAATAAAATGGGTCCCTACTTCAGATAGCTTGGCTGCGTCTCAAGATTTTAATCTAGGTCTGTGGTTCTCAGAAGCTCCTCACCTGAATCTTCTGTGTGGCAGACACCACGGCAGGACCTGGTTGACAATGTTCTGCCTTCCAGCTGGATTGGTTTCTATTCCCGGTGCTCTAAATTAGCCCGGTGACACTCTTAACCACAACCCTAGGGGCCTTATTTGAATAAGGCTTACTCCTTGGGCAGACAGTCATGTTGTTGAAACAATGACCGAGGTCGCATGCTAGAGCGCCATTGGTTCAGATCAGTGGTTTTTAGTCTTGGCAAAGAGTTAAAATCACTTGGGGGATCTAGAACTCCCGCAGTGCCCAGGCAATTACCAGAGAATCTTGCAGGTGGGAGCCAGGTGGCAGTGGGCTTAAAACTCCCCAGGTGGCTCCTGTGTGCAGTCCACACCCAGAACTGGTTTCAGCCCGCCTCCTGCCTCATGCTTTTCCACCTGACTTTGTGAGTAGGTTTAATTTGGAGGTGTCAGGTGCACCTCGCTTACAATAACCACATGGAGAATCTTGACAGCTGCTTTCCTGAAGTTTGTAGAGTTTGGGTCCATTTCTCTCTCCAAAACTGTTTGAAGGAAGTATAGATATAAAACTGAATGTGAGTACATTTGTTCAGACAAGCATTCACAAATTCAGTGGCACACTTGTGTACTTTTATATAGAAATGTGAAGCTAGACCAAATGTTACGTAATGAGCTCTGGTTTTTTAGTTATACACACACACACACACACACACACACACACACTTCCTTTAGTTTTCCCTCCGTCTTCTTCCTGCTCCCCTCAGAAAAGGGAAAGGTTCGTTTGGGCTGAGTAGATGGCATCTTGTCACAGTGTGTATACTCTCCTCAGAGAAGCTGCTGGTGACCCTGTGGCCTCTAATCTCCTTGGTTCTTCTATCATCTATAAATAGTGAGCAGGGTATGACCTCCTCCATCTGTTCGCTTTGGTCCTCCTGTGAGGATGCTGGATGCTGATGGCCTTTAGGCGAATGTTCCCTCCTCTCTCCCTCCCACCAGGCTCTGTGGTGCCCAAGGCTCGGTGGGTGCTTAATCTTTTCACATGAAGCTTTTTTTCTCTGCAGGATTCTTCACACTCCAGATAGCATCTCCAATTAGTTTCGGACGCTAGGACACTGTATGTACCTAGAGGGCTCCCGTGTTGCGTTTGTGCCTGTTTCTGCGAGTTTGCAAAGCCATCTGTTGCAATCTGTTGCCAGGGCCAACCGGCGGCATCCCTGGTTCGTTCCTCCCGGCAGCTTAACCTTGGGTACAAGATCTAGGACCAACATAAAAAGAACTGACCCCTAAAAAGAGAGTGTCTTTGATTTCTCCTCAAGATTATACTGAAAATGATTTCACGTGACACCAGATCTTGCAAGGACGAAGCAAGGCCTTGCTCTTAAAACTGAAACTGCTCAGGAATAATACTAATTAGTTAGGGGTGCAAAACGCTGGGCCTCCACCACCTACTGCCTGTGGGATCCTGACAAGTCACCTAAGCAACCGCGGCTTTCTTTTTAAACCATCCTCTTAGGGAAGAAGCGAGTTGCCGTGTAGAACAGTCCCTAACACAGCGAGGTAGGAAGGGTGTATGACCAAGGGCTGATCCTGCGTCACCACGCACAGATGGGCATACCCCGACATGCTGAACTCCCCCTCAGGCAAGGCTCTCCTTAAATCGGTGAGCTCACCACGGTGAGGGCATGGGAATGCCTTGCCGACTCAGCCAGTTGTGACTGTATGACCTCACTGTCCCAGGTGAGGCCAGGAGAAAGGCGGCTCAAAGCAGCTCCTCACCTGTCAAAATGTCACGCAGTGTTCCGTGAGAAGGTTGCGCCGTACCAGTCTGTGGGACGCTCGCTGCGATCGTGTTGTGTCCTTGAGTTAGGCACCGGTGTCAGCCTCTGTTGGCTCACTTTCATTTTACTTTTATCTTATACAAAGTGACTTTATTATTTTTGGTTCTTTATTAAAATATTATTGCTGCAGAGGTTCATTTGATTTAAGCCATGAAGGCGGACTTGCATTCCCTTTGGACCATGAGGAGGGGCTGCCCAGTTCCAAATGAGTTAAAGGACTCCCTCCCTCCCTCCCCTCCCCATAGTCCATGCACTGTCTATGAGGAAAACAGGGGAGCCATGGAGCTCACCTCCACCAGGCTGCAGGAGAAGCAGGAGGCAATGTGCCTTCTGCAGACAAAGTACCTATGTGAAACAAGACATCAGAATGTAATTTCATGTCTTAAAGTCACCAGTTTTAGAAGCTTCCTTAAGTTGCAGAAGTCTGTCCTGGTTGTAGAGGGCGCATTTCTCCCAGTCCTGGTTGTAATGGGTGCATTTCTCCCAGTCCTGGTTGTAATGGGTGCATTTCTCCCAGTCCTGGTTGCAGTGGGCGCATTTCTCCCAGTCCTGGTTGTAGTGGGTGCATTTCTCCCAGTCCTGGTTGTAGTGGGTGCATTTCTCCCAGTCCTGGTTGTAGTGGGTGCATTTCTCCCAGTCCTGGTTGTAGTGGGTGCATTTCTCCCTGTGCTGGTTGTAGTTAGTGCATTTCTCCCTTAGGAAATGATATTCCCAAGCCAGGCTCAGTTGTAGTGTAGGTTTTGTATCTTATTAGAAAATAAATAACAACTTAGCAAAGTTAAAAATGTGTTGCTTCCTCAAATGAGTTCTGATTTCAGTTCCCTAGCTGGTTCCTTCAGGGTTTGTGTACAGCAGCCACTGTGGTGGTTGAAGAAGCAAATGTGCCTCAGGATACATCTGAAGTATTAAAATGTAACCTTCTTCAGTGACGGTATGTTATAGGACATGAGAGCTTTTTATGGGCCAGTATACTCAGCATTAAGAACAAAGTCAGAATGTTTTTATTCTAACACTGGCTTTATACTTTCAAGCCCCGTTGTGAAGGTACATCCAATACATTCAGTGCTCTGTATGGAATTTTGTAAACCAAGGTGCAAGTAGAAGAGACGGCTCTGCCATTGGAAGAAAGTATTGAAGTATATCGAGAAGCAGGAGATCTGTAGGAGTCAAATGACTTTAGGTAGCAAAACCTTGTAGCCATGTAATCCAGCGAAGCCTCGCAGGACAAAGCCCTGCTTTTGCATTTCACACTCAGTCCTCCGTGGGCCTAGCGTCCAAGTCAGGGATTCCATTTCAACTCACTTCCAGGTTGAGCAACTCCAAGAAATACCTGCTGCTCACTGATGAGAGTGTAGAGGGCAGGAATATGGTCCCACCCATCACACAACTGGCGCAGCATAAAATCCAAACCTTTCATGGAATTAAAGCCACAGAGAATCCTGAAGGTGTCACAGGATGCCTTGTCAGACATGCGAGAAAGTAAGTCTCAGAACAATTTGGAAAGAGAGACGGGATGTGTGCAATGCCAGAGGAAAGGGCCAAAGGCTGCTGTAAATCCTGCAAGTGGTTCAGAATAGGACTTGGAGTGTGGAGCTCAGACAGCTGGGAACTGAATATTCCAAACCACTGTGAAAAAGATTCCGTGCTTTACAAAGCATCAGGCCTAGGAGTCGAGTTCGGAGATAAATCTGTTACTTAGCATGTACAGGCCCTGTGTTTGATCCCAGCCACCAACCAACCGGTCAACAACTGCTTTTTTAAAAAAGGGTTAGCTCATTAGGAGTACTGGCAATTACTCAAGAGAGTACCGGCTGCTCTTGCAGAGAATTTAGTTCCCAGCACCCACATGGTGGCGCACAGCTGCCTGTGACTCCAGCTTCAGGGGCTCTGATGTCTCTTGGTACCGGGTACACATGTGAAACACATACATATATGCAGACAAAACATAGAATTGTGTGGGGGCCATCCTGGCCAGCAGGAATGAACGCCACCAAAAACGAGAATTCCTTCTCTGGTCACATCTTTATTTGGAGCATTCCCTTGAGGAAAATTGGGGGAAGGGAAGATAGAGCAGGGACGAGAGAAAGCTTAGAGAGAGAGCGTTGGGCCCCGAGGCAGCTGCTTTTAAACGGTGGAGCGGCTTAAACGCTGTCCTGATTGGTTAATGCCATTCTGCTGTTCTGAGCATGTGCAAGCAAGGGTGCAGGCAAGGGTGCTCAGCCCCACGTGGCTACCTCCAAACTGCAGGACCACCTGTGCCTCCAGGTGGCTCCCAACAGAATTGTGCACATAAAATAGAAATAAATAAATGTTAAGAACCTTGGAGTATGTGTCCGTGTCTATGTGTGTGTGTATACATTCATGCGTGTACCTGCGTGGAATGTGGTCTGAGGACAATCTAAGGTGTCTGTCCTCAACTTCCACCTTATTTGAGTCAGGTTTTGTGTCTGTTTCCTTCTACCTATACTAGACTTGCTGGCCCATAAACTTGCAGCAATTCTGCCATCCCATCTTCCATCTCCCGCTAATGTGCTGTCCTTGCTGGCATGCATTCCTACGTCTGCCTTTAGATAGGTTCCGGGAATGCAGACTCAGGCCCTCACACTCGCATGACAGGTGCCTTAGCCACCAAGCCATCTCCTTAGCACCCCCAAATCACTTCCTCATTTCCTGTTATAGGTGTATCTTTCTGGAACTATATTCCTAAACAGGCAGTATCCATATATTCAGTATTGCAATATTTATAATCAACGACTTGGTTATCCAAACACCTATCCTTTTGTTTACAAGTCAGATCCTTTTCCAGTGAGCTGGACAAAGCCTTTCTCTGGGTGCTAAAGGCGAGGAATCATCTTTCAAAGGTGTGGCAGTTGGGGGCAGGGAGCAGTATTTCCTCCAGACCTATGTAGAAACTGGTGCCAGGTAGTTAGGATTCTGAAAAGTGAGTTTGATTCCCTCACCACAACACGGCATGTGCCTGGAACAGGTTTCAAAGCACTTCAAAGATTTGGTTGACTTACCAGAGTGTAGCCATTTTGCCTCATTATAAAAAGTATAATAGTACAATTAGGGTGCTTTAGGAAGTTTGCCAAATAAAATTGACATGGCATGGACCTAGATGGTGGGTATGGTGGGTAAGTGGAAGGACTTAGGAGATAAAGCGGGGGTGGGGGGTCCAGTGAGTGCTTATCAACCTGTCCGTCTTTCTGAGGCGTTTTTTTCTTCCCATATAGCCCCCCACTAAAACCTTAATGGCTTTAGCTCAATCAAAACAAAGAGAAAAGTGTTTATTGAAAACAAACAACACATATACCAGTTTGGTAATAATATCTGGTTCATGGGAATTAAAGAAATGCTTCATATCTTTGCTAAGAACAGTTACTGCATTTAGAATCTTTTGGGCTTTGCATTTGTAAATTTTTAAAACATCTCTGCTTCCCATTGCATCCTACATACATGAGCATCTTATCTTACAGTTCAACTTAAGGCTTTTGATGGCCTGGCTGGCTGCTGACAATTGCATTTGTTGCCATTCTCGCTGTTGTTTTGTGTGATTGAAAATGGACCAAGCCCCAGACTTACCCTGCCAGGGTCGTACCCTTGGGCCTTTCTGCTAGGTACTCTAGGCCACTTTCAGAACAGTCATCAAGGTCAAAAACCGCTGTGTCTGTTTCTTTGTCAGAATTGGTTCTAGTTGTCAACTCATAGGTGTTTACAGTTTAGTATTCAAACCTTCACAAGCTGTTTTGGCTTTGCTTCTCCTCTTTGAGTCAGGGTCTCACACTGCAGCCCAGGCTGCTTCCAGATTATAAACTGAATGTCCTTGGCCTCCCAAGTGCTGGAATGGCAGGTACAGACTCCCTCCTCCCTCCTCAGCTGCACCCTTCAGATACTTCTCATGGAAAGCATGCTGTCCCCAGCTTGACCTCCCAGGACCCTAGCCACAAAATTATATGCTTAAATTTCTAAATGAGACAGTGGGTTTGACAATAGGAGTGTATTGTGTGTGTGTGTGTGTGTGTGTGTGCTTTGTATTCTATTTAATACTAAGAAAACCAAAATGCTTAACTCTCAAAATGATAGAAATGATTTATTTGCTAATACTTTAAGCTTAGCACTATTAGATTCTCAGTGGGAGATCATTTATAAAGACAAAAGGGGATTTGATAGAGCCAGGCTGAAGTATCCTGATCCCAATTGTAGACCATCATTTTAAGAGTATTACTATATTGGGAAATTCTATGAGTAAATAGTATCTATTCTACTCAGTGACGATTATGACCATTGACACATAGACTTTTGACATGTTGGCTGGAATGTGGGATATGACAAACCTTTGCCATCATCTGCCTTTAAAAAGTAGATATCCTTGGATGATGTTTGTAGGCATGACCCACTGTTATAAGTCTTAACAGCAAAAACTGGGATTGGTAGGAAATCAAGACTGGAGGGGAAAAGCCCTGCCCTACACTTGCAGGTAGTAAGTCTCACAGTTAAGGAACATCACTTCAAACAGATCTTCACACATATGTACATGTTTGCTATGTGTTGAGCCAAAGATACTTGTGTTTCTGTTTGTCTGGGCTGATATACTGTATCTCCCACCTCCCCACCCCCCCACAATCAAATTTTCCCCAAGATTCATGCAAATCATTAAATTATCTCTCAAATGATAAATTTTCATAGTCACAGTGGCCTTCCCTTAATCAGTTGTCTCATCTAGGAAAGAGCTGTGTGTCTTCCTAGTTTTTTCAGTGGGTTTCGTGAAGGGGGGTAAGAGATTGAGGGGCATCAGAGGTGCAGAGACCAGCCCAGTGTAACTGTCTCCTAACCAGAGTAGAGTGGATGTTCACTATTCTGTTGTTCAGCCTTAAGGCCCGAATCGCTGGGGCTCTCAGTGGGGTGAGTGGGGCAATCCAGGCGTATCCACTTATGAAATGCAGCCATATAAGGTTCATCTTTATGGTAGGTGCACAGATCAATGACAGCAAAGGAAGGGCTTATCTGAGTCTTCTTTTTCCTTTGCCCACTTCCTCCTGGGTATATAACTCGACTTTCCACCCTCGCCAAGTAGGAAACAGGTCAGAAAAGAGCTGAGGGCCCTAAAAGCTCAGCCCATACACAGCACATTACTCTAACATCAGCACTTCAGCTGTGCCTGGCTGCCCAAAGTGATAAGAAGTAGTTAGGCCAGGCGGTGGTGGCACACGGCTTTAATCCCAGAACTCAGGAGGCAGATGCAGGCGGATCTCTGTAAGATTGAGGCTAGCCTGGTCTACAGAGTGAGTTCCAGGACAGGCTCCAAAGCTACAGAGAAACCTGTCTCAAAAATTCAAAAAAGAAATAAAGGAAAGAGAGAGAGAGAGAGAGAGAGTTAGTTTCCAGCCACTGCTTCTAGTTGTCTCCCAAAACTACATTAAAGTAGAACTTCTACCAGGCCTAACGGTATGTCTGTCATCCCAGAACTGTTGATATAAAGCAAGTGAATGGACTGGAAATTCGTCCCTATGTTAACACTAATTCTATTACCCCCAAATCTTCCATGCTCAGAGAAAGTGCTTCTCAAACAAGGCTCCACGGCTCTGCTGTGGCCTGGAATGTTTGTCGAGTCCTGCGGTTCTTTCCTCTGAGCACGCTGTCATTTGTCATCTCCTCTGAAGCACCTTGAGAACCGTGTAGTGCCAAGACCAGAAAATAAAGACCATTCTGCTCTGCCTGCTGGGCGTCTGCTGAAACCTTTGGCACTGCGAGCAGTTTTTGCGGCTTCTTCGTGTTGATGGTGTGTGTGTAGTGAGCCTTTTGGTCATCCATGTGCTGCTGCAGCTCCATAGGCCTTCATTTTGCTATGTGTGAGGCTGACCCCTTCGTTACGGATTTATCGTTACCATTGCTGTTATCATTATTATTAAATTATGTGCATGTGTGTGCTTCTGCATTTTTGTATGGGCACTTGAGTGTAGGTGCAAGAGAGTCAGGACATGGGCATCAGATTCCCTGGAGCTGGAACTGTAGACAGTTATGTGTTAGTTAGTGTTATATGTATGTATGTTAGTTATGTATGGCGTTAGTGTTAGGAATCAAAACTGCACGCTCTGCAAAAGCCATGTAAATTCTTAAGTGCTGAACCGTCTCACCAGCCCCCACAAGGGATAACTGTCCTAAGAAGTGGTCACTGTTAGAGGAGAGGCCCTTCCATGTACAGTCCTTATCAAGGAGTTCAGAAGTCCATGTGATGTATGTCAGTCAGTAAGGTATCAACGATGAGAATCATGAGCAAGAGAGCGAGAAGCATTCTAGCATGATCCTAGGTTAAAGTTTAATGCGACATTTGGTAATATTCCCAAGTCGCCTAGTGAAACAGGGCTAACGGAAGGGGTTAATACAAGCTTAGCATAGACCTCGTGGCCATGTAAATGAATCTTAGAGGCTCCACTTCCGTCTGGTAGAGCAGGGAAAATGCACTTCATTGGCAGTGAAGTGGCTAATGTGTAATGAAGGTTTATAGAAACATTATAAAAGGCACCGCAGGGCTCCGGCAGGCCCTGTTGCTAGCTTTGCCACCATGACCACAGCACTCACTGTTCTTCCCATAAGCCCGTGGCGAAAGGTGGTCACATAAAGATCAAAGCAACCCTGCTTTTTGATTTTCCTCTCAAAGGTCAGCATGGTTTTTGTTCAGCGTTCTTTGTGCTCTTAGCAGCATTATAGCTGCAAGATGGTAGAACGTCTGCTTTCTTCACCGCGGAAGCCATCCTTGAGTGGCAGCGTCCTCGGAAACTGTGAGGAGCCCCTTAACTCCAAGGATGGAAATGGCAAAGCACCACTGGGCCCCTTTGTTCCTCAGGGGTGGCTTGATCCCACGTCAACCTGTGCTAGCATTGCTACTTTCAAGTCATCTGAGGTTTTAAACTTGCGTTCAAGTGTGGGTTTCTAAAATCCCCTGCTGGAAGTAAATTACTACTCACCTTGAGGGGGAAATGTACCAAATATTTTTTAAATTACTAAGTCTGGTAGTTTTCTAGGATTAATCACCCCATTTAATGAAAAAAATATTGAAAAGAATTTTTTGATATTTCTGGGCTCTACCGAAAAGTAAGTAACACACATATATAGAATTTGTAATTTACTAGTGGCAGACACTCAACCCAGTGATAATAATTTCTGTTTTTAACTATGGTCCAAATTAGGCTTTCTCCCTCTGCAGTGTGTTTCTTTATAAAGCTCAGTAGGCTTTTGGAAAGGAAAATTGTAGGTATAGTTCTCACTGATTAGGCGGATCTCTTTTGTCCATTCATGGGCTGATGGAGGAGAGTTGTCTGTATATTGTGTCATTTTCATTGATCAATAAAGAGACTGCCTTGACCCCTTGATAGGACAGAAAATTAGGTAGGCGGAGTAAACAGAACAGAATGCTGGGAAGAGGCCTATGAGGCAGACGCCATGGAGCCAGCCACCAGGTCAGACATGCTGAATCTTTCCGGGTAAGCCACACCTTGTGGTGCTATACAGATTATTAAAAATGGGTTAATCAAGAAGTGAGAGTTAGCCAGTAACTAACTCTCTAGAGATAATGGGCCAGGCAGTATTTAAATGAATACAACTTATGTGTTATTATTTCTGGGGCTAAGCTAGCCGTGCGGGAGCTGGGCAGGATGAAAAGCAGGCCTGCCCGCAGCCCCTCACTACAATGGGCTCTGCTATTTTCTAAATCTCTGCTTACAGCATAGAAGGCTGGGAAGCAATGATGTGGCCATGCTTGCGTATGTGTTTGGCTGCATGTGCTTAGTCGCTGCATAGCATTGCTGCCGCTGGGTCCACATCTCGAGCTCACCTTCTCTAAGCATGAACAGGTCTGACTTTGTCCCATGTTCTCCCACGTCAGGAATTAGAGCGTGGCCAGAGGTGTTGGCCCAGCCGGCTGGGAGAGGAGCACAGTGACAGAATTCACAGTATCCTTGAGTTTACTTATTTTGTTGGAGGCAGAGCCTCGTTACCTAGCCCAGGATGGTCTCAGTGTTTCAAGCCTTCTGTCCCAGCCTCTCAAGTGCCGGGCTTGTAGGCATGTACCATTGTACCTAACTCTGCTTTGTTTGAAACTTTGAACATTTGTCTTATGACTATGACAGTTTTGCTTTAATATAATGCTGATCTGGTTGTAAGTCTACCCTATTTCGCTAAGCAGTGTTTCATTTGTCATAAGTTTATACAAAGTCTTTATTAACACAATTTTAACAATTTCAAGAAAGCAATGGCAAAAATCTTCTTACCTACCAAGGCCTACATGCCCTCTACCTCACAGGGACTAACGTAAGGCCGCAGGTGGCACGCCAGGACAGTTACACTGCATCTAACTGAAATGACTGCTGTTTCAGCAGGGTATGGTAGCACGCACCACGGTGCCATCCCACGCAGCGTGGGCAGCTGTGCAGGAGGATTTAGACTTGTGCAGCATTTAAGTACCAGGCCAGCCTCCGCTACATGGCAAGATTCTGTCTCCAATTAATTCATTAATTGATCGAGAAGGAATAGCTGAGGAGGGAGGGCATTCAGGAATTCCAAGTGGTACCCGTTTTACTTCGAGGAGGGTTTAAGTTGAAGGTCTTGCTGTTCCCCTTCTCCCATTTGCCCTTGTTGAGAATCAAAGTATGAAAGGCCAAAGGAGTTGGGGTGAAGATGGTAGTTACTTGATGCCCCTGAGGGATTAAGTCTTAAAACTGTAAGAGCAAACTGCTCTGTCCATTCAAGTTTGGATTGAAGCCAGGTGGTGGTGGCGCCTGCCTTTAATCCCAGCACTCGAGAGACAGAGGCAGGCGGATCTCTGTGAGTTTAAGGCCAGCTTGGTCTATAAGAGCCAGGGCCAGGACAGGCGCCAAAGCTACACAAAGAAACCCTGTCTTGAAACACAAAAGCAAAAACAAACAAAAAAGTTTGGATTGAAACAGTTAAGAACCTGATCTGGATGACTCAGCAGACAAAATGTTTGCCGTGCAAGGATAAGCACCTGAGTTCAAACCCCCAGCATCCACATGAAAGCTGGCCCTGGCAGTCCACGTCTTTAACCCCATTGGTGAGAGGATGGAGACAGGCAGGTCCCAGGAATGCACTGGGTAACCGGTGTGACTGAAATAGGGAGTCCCAGGTCCAGTGAGAGAGGTGTCTCAAAACAAAGGTATAAGGTGTTTGAGGAAAGCAGTTTCAAGTCCACCTCCAGCCTCCGCGTGCACCCACGTGAGCGAGCATACCAATATACCACACACCCACATACTCAGAAAAGAAAGTGCTATCAAATGCATGTTTGTCTTAAATGAGGAGATCAAGCCTTGGTATTCCTAGGATTGTGTTAGATCAAACTCCTATATCAAAGATTGGGTTGGAACCTTTAAGAAATTGATCACAGGCTGGTTGGGGCGGAGGAGACTCACTATTATTGTGTGATGTTGGACTGTTTTCTTCCCCATAACTGATCACAAACATGACTGTGACAGAACTAGCTGATACCAGAATCAGGGTTCCTGTGGCCCCAGGACAAAAGCGACTTGACTCCTGGGGCAAATGGCCTGAGCTTTATCCTGACTCAGTGACCCGCATGGCTGTTTAACTTTGGCCTCTTTGTGCCCGTTTTCTGCTAGCCAGGTGGCAGGAACCTCTCTTGGCTCTGTGGTGAGTAACCACAGTGACATCCCACTGACCCCAGTAGCATCTGCTGTGCAAGACTGAGGTGTTCCCAGCCCGTGGGTCCCTGTTCTGCCCCTTGACTTGGACTCACGGTTTGTTTGGAGGAGACTTCTGCCCCCCTTCAGTCATGCTTTCATTTTTCCCCCCAGTAAAGGCTGTCAAAACTAGCTAAAACTAGCTTAGCGTGTTAAAGAGAAAACAAAAGCCTTCTTTTGGCGATTTTCACACATTGATACAAATCTCATTTCAGGATCTCGCTAGAGGGTGAAGAGTCCAGTCTTTGTCATTGGAGGAGATCCCCTGACAGAGACACAGAAAGGAAAACCACTAATCAGTTGGGCAGGGTGGGTAATGACTTAGTTCTGGTCTTCTATGGGGTTCTGTGTCCTGTAGTCTCTTCCCTGGTACCTCCAGCACGTGGCACTCCTTGGTGAAAGTTGTTATTTGTGTGGGCAAATTAAGCTCCAGGTGGCTTTTGCTTTGCTGTTGTTTCCCTCCTTCCCAGTTAAGCATTTGAGGCCTTGTGAGCTCGCCTTGAAAGTAACGGAACCACATTCTACTTTTGTCCAAAGTTATAGCACATAAGTTAACATGGTTTTCTGTGGTATGAGGCCACCTGTTCATTTCCCGGATGCCCTGACTTCTGAAATAATCACACAGAAACTATATTAATTAAAATGCTGCTTAGCCAATAGCTGAAGTGTATTGCTAGCTAGCTCTTACATCTAGAATTAACCCATTTTCATTATTTTATATTTTACCACAAAGCTCATAGCCAGGTTCCAACTGGTAGCTCATGTCTTTTCCCTTTGGTGGCTCCATGGTGTCTCGCTACTCTGCTTTCTTTCTTACAGCATTTAGCTTAGTTTTCCTGCCTAGCTCTATTTTGCTAAGCCACTAGCCAAAACGTTTCTTTATTAGCCAATAAAAGCAACATTTAGATAGAAGGACTTCCTACATCATCTCCCCTTTTCTGTTTAAATAAAAAAGGAAAGTTTTAACTGTAACATAGTAAAATTACATATAACAAAACAGGTATTAAGCAAGAATTACAATTACAATATTTATATCTATTTTATCTTTTATCATAACTAAGGAAAACGATAATTATAGCTATTCATTGCAATTTTTTTCAAACTACCAGTCTAAATCAAAACGTGCCCTAACTTAATTAAATCCCCAAGCCTTTGGAGGAGAACGTTTTTGAGGATTTATTCATTTTAGTGGGATTTGCCAGCAATTATACCCAGCCATGGGCAGGGCAATGCAAGTAAATGAAACAGTGGATCTTGAGAGAGTTTATAGTGGAGTTGAAAACACCTTGAAAATGAATGCAAAACGATGGGCTCATTCCAAGTGGCTGTATATATATATATAGTAACAGTTGATATTTATAAACCATTTTTATTGCTAGTACTATATTCATTTAATCCTTCCCTTCAATCCCATAAAATAATGGAGCCATCATCCCAGCTATCCAGAGAAAACCGGGACCCGAGAAGTGCAGTCCAGTACCCAGAGTTTATTTCACACGAAGGATCAGCCTGAGAGTCTCTGATAATGTGAGTTTTTAAGTACTGAAAAAATTTTGAAGAGCAATTTAGAGGTGGAAGGATTGCTCCTGACTTTCTAGATAGATTTGACTTTGATTAAAAGGCAAAAGGAAGAACAGCTAGCTCTTTTTCCCCTTAATTTGGTGATTGGCATTTTTGAAATGTTATTTGTAGTAAAAAAAAATTATTAAGAGTTTTTATATATAGTACAAATTTTAAGCAACCTAAAAATTCTGAGTCTTAAAATGAGAAAACTTATTTCGGAAGATAACAGAAATCATACTGCTGTGTGCTTTTGAGAGAATAGTCCAAAAGAGTTGAAACTGTGTCTGTTGTTGAGACCTGCTCGGCGGTGCTGCTGGGCCATTGGGATGGGGTGTCCTAGGGAGCAATGTAGTGGAGGCAGCTGGGACTCCTAACTATGGTTCCACATTGTAATTTTTAGTGGGAAGAGGTACAGTCTCCAGTTTCTGGTCTTCATTGGAGGTCCCAGAGACGTGATGCTGGTTGGCCTCATGAATAAAAACAGCTTATCTTGGGGCTGGAGAGATGGCTCAGCAGTTAAGAGTGCTGGCTACCCCTTTAGAGGATCCAGATTTAATTCCCAGTACCCACATGGCAGCTCACAACTGTCTGTAACTCCAGTTCCAGGGGATCTGACACCCTCACACAAACATGCAAGCAAGCAAAACACCAATGCACATAAAATAAAATTAATTCGTTAATTAAAAAACAAATCAGTGTATGTTGAGAGAGTTTATAGCGGAGTTGAAAACACCTTGAAAGTGAATGCAAAGCAATGTTGTCCATGTACACACACGGGACATACACGGGATGTTGATTGTCAGGAGAGCTTGTCATCTCTGTCCTGCTCTACTCATCATAGACCACCTAGCTCGGGAAAGGAGAGTTCCGCGCTCCCTGCTGAAGAATTGGCTGTTGTTGGTGCAGGCCGGACTCCTTCTCCCCCTCCACCCATCCTCTGCTCTCCTCTGCCACCCAGAGGAAGAGGGAGCTGCACGGTGGCCTCCCGCGGCAACCAAGCCTCTGCTTGTTGAGTTCCGAAGACTCTGCATCCTAGGGCAGCTGGAGGGAGACGGAGCTGCTTCTGTCCTCCTTGATTAGCCTCTGTCAGGGTTGTCAGGGCAACTGTTAGCAGCAGACAGTGTGTCATCTTTTGCCCTCTGCTGTATGCCGAATGTTCCGCTGCGTGGTAGCAAAAAGAAGACAGGGGAAAGTGGCGCAGCAGGAAGGAGAAGCTGGGATCTGATTGAACAGGTTAGGCAGTCGGAGGGAGGCTTCTGAACCTGCACGTCTCTAATAGAGTCGTCCTGGGATGGGTGTGTGTGTGCGTGCGCGTGCACGTGCGTGCATGTGTGCGTGTATGTGTGAGAGTGTTTACTCACCAGCGCATGTGCCTTTGGTGGGGAGTAAGTAGGAGGGGGCTGCTGCTAGGTGAGGGGGAGCTGCAGGGCTCAGTTGCCAAGTAGCTGGTAGTATCTGTCAGCTGTTTGCACACTGTTTACCCATAGGGGATCTATTACAAGTGCTCAAATGAACCGGCAGCTTAGGAGCTAGCAGCTTCCTGGGAGCTGCAATTACATAAGCATATATTTTTAATATAATTGTTGAACAAGTAGCAGCGGTATGCCTGGATCCGCTACAGCTATCCGACAAGAGAGACTGAAGAAGACCCATGCAAGGCCAATTCCCCTTGGTTTATTCACCATTAATGAGGAAGATGAGCAGCAAAAGAATGGAAATTCCAGAAGACCCAAAGGTATGCATTAGCCCTCCCCTTCGGCTGGAGCTGCCGGGATCCAGCACTGTTTCTTAAGCTACTATAGCATAGCTTCCCAGCCTTACCCACGGTGCCTGCTTCTCAGAGTACTCATAACATAACACAGCTCGCTGGTCGTGTTTGCACACCCCCTAAGCAGAGGATGATGAATTGGGAATAATTTTTTGCAGGTTTAGTTAATTTGAGATCAGCTAATTTTAAGACCCAAACTGTTTTCCTAGTATAAAGGTCTTTAATATCCACTCCTTCATTTAAACAGGGGCCAGCAACTCTGACCTCATCCAGGGAAAGAAATTTGACTTTGAGGGGTTAAAAGAATAACCCTCACCTACCTGTGGGCACATTAGATTCTTTTCATATACTTTAATGATACGAGTTTCTCTGCAAAAAGAATGGATTAGGTAAAGTGGTAAAGCCCCTCTCTATGGGCAGAGGATGAGGATGCTTCCGGGGTGTCCTCTACTGAGATGCCGAGGGAGAAGGAAAGAAGGCAAAGTTCCACAGCAACCACAGAGGGCAAAGCCAGGGAGCCGGGAGCGCACTGTGGCGTCTAGCAGCTGACGGCTGCTGCCAAGCACTTGTGTAGACGGTCAACCGTGCTGAAAACAGAGGTCCAAGTCGTGTGGCGTTTTCTCCTACTTATGACATGTAGCAGCTGGCCAGGCTTGAGTCCCATGTGCTATGTCATCCGAAGCAGTGCCTCCCAGCCACTCTCATGCATTTTTGGAGAAGGACTTTCAGGCTTGTACTTAAGTCTTCCAGCATCGTGATTCCTGTAGCTGCCTTCCGCAAAGCACGCAAGCTGTTGTTCCCTCTAGCAGATGTGGTACAATTTTGTTATTTTTATAAACTGATTAAGTTTTAGCTTGTATTCTGTCACTGCCAAATTATTCTGTCACTGATATTAGCAAATTCTCCACAGTGTGGCTCAGAGTACCAGCACCGCGTGGCAGCCACAAATGGTCAAGCAACAGTAGGGTGAACGTGAGCAGTGTCCACCAGCCGTTGCTGCCTTCTTGTTCCTGGCTCTTAAGGACTCGAGTTGCTTTCGTTAAAAGTAATGGGCACTGCCTACTTTAAACCCAGAAGTATGTGTTGCTTCTGGTTTTAAAGAGAGGTTTTAGTAAATAGACTCTCGTCACTATGGTTGATTTCTATTTATTGTCTCGGCTTCAGGAATCCAGGGCTGTTGTAGAGGGAAGGGGAAGGTCCTTCTTGTTTGCCCGGGAGTTGACGGTTGAGCCAGAGCTCGTGCAGCTCTCAGTGGTTAGTAGCAGCTCATTCAGCCTCTGAGGAGCTGGGAACTTTTTAAACTTAATGCATATTTGTTGAAGCTTTCCCACGGTGTATTTGTCAAAATTGGCCCTTTGCTTGAGTGTCCTGGGACAGTCATTCCGGATAGCTACCCACTGTGTTCTCAGTCGTTTTCGGGACTTTATCTTCCTGGCGCTGTCTTTGTTTTGTTTTTTGCTTGTTTGTTTATTTGCTTTTTAATTTTCCTTCTACATGAAAACTGCCCTTGGATATTTTATTTAAAAGAAAAGAAGAAAGGGGAAAGTCAGAATTTCTAAAGATGTTTGGGTTTTGGCAACTTATGCACCAAGAATCTTAAATCAAGGAGTTCTTGACCCTCTGCCATGTGTCCTTTTTCATGCCTGCACACATGCACAAACACACACACACATACACGTGCACACACACTCACACATGCACACACACACTCACACCAGGAAAACAAAAGATTTGAGGGTGCATGTGCAGGATTTTATCCTAATAAGGATAACCAGAGTTTCTTTACATCCCTGTGTGTCTCTAGTTTGAGACACAGGCAACAAAATGAGCCAATGAATAATTCTGGATATCTCGGAGTCTGCTTAATGAGAAAAAGTTCTTTGGCTCTAATTTTTAAGTTTCTCTTCGGGCGTCTGATCAATAGGAAATGTCTACTTTCTACTCCAGCTCTGCAATAGGAAACTGTCAGCAGTGTTTCATTTCTGTCCAGCGTGATAACTGTTACCCACGCACGGCTGTAGAGCACTTGAAAGAAAGCTAGGACAATAAAGAAAGTGATTTATTATCTTTAGTTTATTAAAATTCAAGTCACTGTGTATAGCTATTTATGGTATATCTATAGTATAGACTATATGACATAGATTTGTATTTGTATTGTCTCTGTTTCCTCCGTTCTCACTGCCTCCTAGTGCCAGACAGCAGCCTGCATAGACAGTTCATCCCTCCTTCTCCTCCAGGTGTTCCTTACAGTTGCTCCTGTTGTAGTAAGTCATCTTCTGCAACTTTTAATGGGGCTTCTATTTCCAAAACAGAACCTGATGATACAAGTTGTCCTTTATGAGTGACTATTAAGATAAGCAATCAAATTTGGTTCTCTTCCCACTCCACAGCTTAATCCGCCAACCATGTCTGAACCTGGTGCACAGTGCTGGTTTGCATGCCTAATGCCTTTTTTTTTCCTCCTGTTATCATCAGTAGTAAAGAACCTTGCTATCTGAATTCATTAAGCGGAGAGCTTCTGGCTAGGATTACCCTGGGTAGTGTGGGTTCTGTCTTTTCAGGTGTCCATACTGTTGTAACCATCACCAGGCTCTCACAGGGATGAACAGTGCCGTGCAACTGCCGTCTAGACTCCTGGATAGTGTGGCCTCTGAGTTACATGGTGGAGTGGGTCGGGAATTTGGTCAACCGATAGACAAGATCAATTCTTAGAGCAGTGAGCACTTGCCCATGGAATTGGAATGCACATGCTTCACGTGCCCTCCAGTTGCTGACACATAGCATTTCAATAATATTGGAGCAAGCTAGGCCGATGTGTTTGTACACCTCCAAATGCTGGGCCCCTGTGTCATGCTGACCTCGGGCCTGTCTGGGCCAAAGGTACTGCTGTGAGTAGCTGCCTGTGCTAGGTTCCAAGACATCCTTGCTGCGTGTTGCTAAGCACGGCCTGTTATTAAGTGATGAGACGTTTTTTCTTTGAGCCAGTGTTCATTAGCTGTTGTTCGTTGGGGCATTGTAGAAGTGTTGTGATGCAAAGAGAATTGAGTGTTTTTGCCCTCAGAAGTGTTAACTGTCTAGTAGAGGAAGACAAATGCAGCCAATAATATGAGTGGAAATTGAAATGAGGGGGGGCTCAGGAGAAAAGAGGGAGTAGAATGGTGTGCCCACGACAAAACAGTTAGCCTGCTGTCTTCAGACTGCAGCAACAGGAGCACAGCAGACACTTGAAACCTATCCCTGACATCTGGGTGAGGGTGGGAAAACATCTGGAAGCATACGCAGGACCCAAGGTAGGAAATAGGATGAATGGTTGAAAGGCTTCTTTAAAGATATCAAAGCCAGGCTGTGATGGCACATGCCTTTAATCCCAGCACTTGGGAGGCAGAAGCAGATGGATCTCTGTGAGTTCCTGGAACTAGCTCTTGTAGACCATGCTGGCCTCAAATTTACAGAGATCCACCTGCTTCTGCCTCCCAAGTGCTAGGATTAAAGGCGTGCGCCACCACCGCCCGGCTCGACTGGACAGATTTTTACACGCCTGATTCCATGCTTCGTCTTCCAGCCATGCCATGCAATGAAGGCCTCTGTGACAGCAGGTCTTCTCCCTCACATGCTTTGGAGCCTCGCTGTGGTAATAATGCTCCAGCAGGGAGGGATAATGTCATAACTGAGATGCGAAGCCATATTTGATCTACAGGTATTTTTATTTAGCATCTGTTGTTGTTGTTTTTGAAGAGGCTTCCATTGAGAGAGATTTTTTTTCACAGTAATCTGGATTTTAGCTTCTCTTCTGTCTTGGGTTGCTTTCTTACTAACTAAATGCAATTTACTGAGAAAGAGGTTTATTTCCAATTATAGTTGCAGCCCATCATGAAGGGAAGTCAGAGCATGAACTCAAGGTGGGAACCTGGAGGCAGAAACTGAAGCAAAGACTGTGGAGGGGTGCTTTTTGTTGCTTTGCTGGTTGGCATAGTTTGTTTTTTTTATAAACCCCAAAACATCTGCCCAGGGGTGACACCACGCACAGTGAGCAATACCATCCCATGTCAGTAACCAAGAAAATGCTCCAGAGCTTGTCTACTGGCCAGTCTGAGGAAAGCATTTTCTCAGTTTGTGTCCCTGGCTTGTGTCAGTTGACCAAAACGAAAAAGAAAGAGAAAAATCCAACCAGTATACCTGGAAAAATTGTAAGGCATGCCACACCTGGTCATTTCTTCTCCTCAGTAATTAGCAAGAGCTAATTGGCAGCTGCCACACAGAGACGTCATACTTCCAGCAACCCCCTTCTGTAATAGAATGTGCACTAACTGGTCTACCTCAGTTGCTGCATCGTCATGCCCATTTGCTTTTAAAGCCCTTGACCTAAAAAAAAAAAAAATAAGTCCCAAACTCCTTACCCTGGACGTGAGTTTCCTGTAGTCTGGTCCTTTCTCTCCCATCATTCTCTTCCCTTTTACCCTTCAAACTCTGTGCCCTAGCTGCACCAAAGTCCTCATATTTCCCTGCCCCTCGTCCTCCTGTTCTGTGTCCTTCTCGTGGTCTTACCTCCACCCTCTTCCGCTTTCTTCTCTATCTGGATATTCTAACACGTGGTTTGGAATCAGATCAGGTGTCCTCCCCTCCAGACTTCTTCCTCCCTGGGCTTCTCTTAGCCCTCCCCTCTCACTGCCAGCCTCCCAGTCTTGCTGCAGAAGGGCAACCCTTCACTTGCTTCTCTCCTGACGCTCATCTCAGAGTGACTACCCCTGCATACCCCAACTGGTGCTTCTTTAGCCTGGAAGCCTAAGGGCCCGAATGCCTCCACTTTATACTGGGTCTGGGCAGTGTATACAGTGCCAGAGAAGGTAAAGTTAGCATCTAGAATAACTTCTACAGGCTCTGAAGGTCTGGTAGCGATTTTAAGAAACGGAACTGACTGACCTCCCAAGATAATTCTTGAGAGTGTGTCTGCTCTGTCAATCACGTTACTCTACACACTGCAGTCAGACAATAATATCCCAGGATTTGACTTCATTTTGCTGTTTTCTTTTATTCTGCTATTTCCTCTGGTGCAAAAATGAAGGCATGTACTTGCCAGGTGTAGTGACTACTTGGCTTGTATCGAGGCCAATAACACTTCCTGCCCTTCTTTAACTGTTCAGATTAAATTGTAGTGAAATACAGTTTCTCCTTGAAGTCCTAAGACAGTAGTTCTGAAAAGCAGCTTTCCTCCCACCCCTTAAGTTAAGCTGCATGTACAGAAACCTTGGCACATTCCCTGTTGAGGGAGAACCCTGCTGGTTAAGGTCTGCAAACGGAGTATGATCTGCCCTCTCCCATACATGCTCCTGTTGGACCCACGGTGATCTAGTGACCATTATGTCCACCTGATAAATCACGAGTCCTTGTTCACAGAAGAGTCTTGGGACAAGGCAAGTGAGCACCGCTCTTGCTGGCCTCACACATCTTCCTGCTTCTCTCTTCTTTGTCCTGTCAGACATGATCATTGTCTATGACCAGTGTCCTTTCTTAGCCATTTCAGAACAAGGTAAATGGTTTTAGTAGGGAAATTTAGCAGTTAGTGAGGCAGAAGGTATCCGAAGCATAGGAAACCCCAAAGCCCACCCCCACAGTGAGTTCCTTCCTCCACCAAGGTCACACCTACTCCAACAAAGCCACACCTCCTAATAGCGCCACTCCCTATGAGAAAGATTATGGGCCAACTACATTCAAACTGCCACAGGCCCTAAATGTAACTTTATTCAAAATGTTTGTGTCCGCATAGAAAGTGTTGGAGAAGGACGACAGTAACTGATCTGTAGCTTTCTCTTTGTGGGGTTTCTAAGCATTTGTAAAGGAAATGGCTTGAGCTGTGTCCCAGGCATCTGTGGTAGGGAAAAAGTCACTCCATGTCGCTGTGCACAAGAGAGCATGCTCAGCCTGAAATAATAGATTTTACAGATAGATGCTATAGAAAATGGAATGTCTTGAAATGGAAAACTAGCAGGTTTAAATTAGATAGACATGGTTAAAAGACAACTGTTCAAATCATAGAAATGAGGCACAATTAAATATTGGCTTAGAAATCCCCAGCTTGTAACTTTTCGACATTATTTGTTGGAAGATTAAAGTCAGCTTGAATTGAGTCTTTTGTGTCTACTAATATCGATGCTTCTAGGAGTAGCTTTAATTTGTTGTTCCTAAGAAGTACTCAGATGAATTGCTAGCACCTTCATCATATTGTGCTTCTTGTTTTGTCTTATTTGACTTTTTGTTTGCTAGTTTGATTATTGAGATAGTAACTTACATAGCCCAGACTATACTCAAATTTTAGAAATTCTGAGTATCTAGGAAAAACCTGACTTATTTGGGGTATCCTCTGTGTTAACTTACAAAGGCAAGTAATAGCACCCCAAGCCGAGAGGCAAAGGCCTGCAGTGTGTCCCAGATGAGCAAGAAGACATTGCCTTTGAAGTAGCTACCAGAACGCCATTCCACGTATGCTGACTACAGAATTCAAGCACTATGTTTGAGGCTCTCATCCCAGTAAGGGTTTGTTTGTGAGAATATAAATTATTTCTAGAGTCCAAAGAATATAAACCCAAGTCCAGTGTGGAGTCTGGAAACAATATGGAATATGGTGTTGAAATGGAGTTGCGGAGTATGGATGAAGGACTTCATCCATATATTCAGTTTCAGTCTTTAATATATATGATTGGAGCGGCTAGAATCATCTCATTAAAGACCCTGGTCTTAGTCAGTAGGAATAAGGTATTAAAGTAACAGAGTTCAGTATTAGCTCCTGTCCTAAAACCACTGGGAACTATATCATGGAGGCTAGGACCACCTCTGCATGGTTAGCAGAATTATTTCCAACATTAGGAGTCAAGCATTATCAAGAGACGGCTTGGAATGGGGTTGAAGAGCCAAGACGCTTACTATATGAGCCCCCTTAAAAATCTTTCTGAACAACGTAGCACAGAATCTGTTTACAGTTCAAAGAAGTCTTCCGTGTTGATAGTTGCCCTGATCCTCCATATGGGACTGCACAGCTTCAAGGCCCACCTTTCTTGGGGACGTAGTGGTTTATGGTGGGAAAGCAGAGTGATGACCAGGCTGAGAAGTGCACAGTGGCCCCAGATCCAAGGCAGCTGCTGTGGTTCTGTGAAAGACTGTGTGCTGTAACAGGAAAAGTGCTGCTTAGGAGTGCCTCGTTCACTCGTCCCAGCCTTCTCACCTGTGATATGAAAGAAGGAAATCATGCTCAGGTGTCGGTGAGAACGCGAAAGACTTTATGAGTACATAACTCACCTCTGGGACAAAGCTGGAGCTCACAAAACGACAGGATTATAATGGCGATTTGTAACCAAATGACCCTTATTTCTTTCCACTTCTGTTTTGTAAGATTTATTTTATTTTTAATCATGCATATATTTTGTGTCTCTGTGAATATGTACAAAGATAGCCAGCAGAAGCTTGAAGAGGGCACCAGATCCTCAAGTTGGAGTTACTGGCCGTGGTTGATGCTGGGAACTGAACTTGGGTCCCCTACAAGAGCAGCGTGTACTCTTAACTGCTGAGCCACCTCATCTCTCCAGCCCTCTCTCCACTTCTGCCGAGTCCCGTTGATTGGCTTTACAGGGACGCTACCATACCTGCCTTTCTACGGCCTTGCTCAGTGTGTTTACGTAGTTATGCTTCTACAGGTTGAATTCACTGCCTTTATTTTAACATGTGTGTCTAGGGATGTTGCCTATTTTCTTTTCTCTTTTGGAGACAGGGTCTGGCTGTGTAGACCTGGCTTGTGGTTCCTGCAAGTCCTGGAGCTTGCTGGGCTTGAAGTCAGAGATTTCCCCCCACTCTCCAGCCCACGTCTCCTGGGTGTTGGCATTCAGGGCTTGCATCACCACCCCCAGCCTTGAGGAGTTTTTAGTAATTTTCTTGCCACGGCCCTGTGTGACTGGATCCTTGTTCTCTGTTTACTCACGTGGATCAAAAGTCTTAGATGTCAGGTAGGTTACTCATGAAGTACTCTGTAATTTTCTTGGGCTTAATGAAGGAAGTAAATTACTACATTAGGTCAGATCACCTCACTTGTTACAGATACAATTGAGGGAGTGTACTTTTTTATTCCTTGAAATTAATGGCAGACTCTTACTTAGTCTTTGTTGACCAGGGAACAATAGCAAGGATTCATCTTGAAGTGTTCAAAGGAATTGCTTTCTTAAAATCTTCAAGTTCGAAGTTGGGCGTGGACATGCCTATCACCTGACGGGAATTCTCTAGAACTCTAGGCAGGTTTCTGCTGGCGCGGTTAGTGACAGATGCTTGTCCTCATCCTGGTTCATGCCAACCTCCATTTCAGAACTTCTTTCTCTGTGATAGTCTTCTTTTGTTCATTAGTCAACTGGCAAAAAATACCGCAGAGACGTATGATGGTAAAGCACCCAATTAGATGATGTGTTATCAGACGTGTGTGTGTGTGTGTGTGTGTGTGTGTGTGTGTGTGTGTGTCTCAGTCTTGGTATCCTGAAGCAGTGGATTCTGGGTACCATCTGGTTTTCTGTGTGCCCCCCCCCCCTTATTGTTCTTCTCTTCTCCTTCCGCTGTACCCGATCCTCACCTACTTGACCCCATTTCCTTCCCATAAGGATGTCCCCAAGCTAGGTCTCAGGTTTCGCTGATCCTGAGTTCCAGCCAAATTATAAAGTATGTGCTTGTTTGCTGAGTCACTGTCATGCCGTGCCCTCCAGCATCCTAATACAGAAGCTCGGGTGCAGTTGAGGCTCCCCGAGCATTGCTCGTGTGAACAGTATCACAGATAAAATTTTAAATTGACAGGAACGAATCCAGCAGGCTTTTACATTTATCATCCATAGTTCTAGGACACGTGCCTTCGGCTTCCCAGTTGATACACATTCTTTTCCCATTAAGCCATTAGGGAAATACCTTCTGGAAGCCAGTCCTAGACTTCTGGACCATGGGTGGTGACTGGGTTGAGGCACAAGTCTGGCATCTCAGGAGCTGCAAGTCAGAAAGGATAGGGGAGAGCAGCCAAGGAAGTCTGGTTCTACAGGCTAGAACCGTCCAGGGCCAGGACTTTGTTCCAAACCTGATAGAAGATGGAGATCAGTTTGATCATTACCCTGCCTGTGGTTACTACTGTGACTTTTGTATGAAAGACCTTTGCCCGCCAGCCTTCATGCGGAGGTGATTTGTTGGTTTTAAATTAGACCACATTATGGCCTCGAGACTCTACTGTTCTGGTGGTAGATCCTCCTGGAAGCACCTTCTGCTGTCATATTCCTGTTCGTACCAGAGCTAATTATGAAATGCTCATTTTGAGTTTGTGGTGTGCAGTCACGACCACATTTGAGTTGTGCACATGCTTTCCTTTCAAGCAACTGGAATTCACTATCAAGGTCATAAAACCTGAGTTGTAGGCCGGTGAGAAATGATGTAAGAAATCCCCAGTGATTTTAAACTCCTCCTCCCACCCCACCCCCACCCCCACTCCCACTGGCTGCTCTGCGCATCAGAAAATGTCCTGGAAAAAGACCCAGAGCTGCTGCTAAGTTAGCAAAACTCAGTCTACCCAGTCGCCTCCCTGCCTGTCCCTGTCCATGGAAGTGCGACTCGTTAAGCCGCCCCCGGAAGTTGCCTTTTATGCTTCTCTTTCATAAAGCCGTCTCGGCATCAGATTTTTTTAAGGCCTAGAAAAACAGGTTTCTTTGTGGGCAGACCTTTCAGTCAGCATTATAAAGATGCAAAGTGGCAGCTGAGACCTGAGTTTCAAAGGCTCAGCACTGTGGGCTTTTACCCTAGGCTTGCTTGGAAGCCATGTTTTCTTTTCATGAATGTATGCAGGCTAATTCTCCCGTGCGTCTGCAGCACTAATCCTTTTCCCTGTCTGCATGTGGTGGAGCTCACCGTCCTGCAGCTTCCCATTGCCTCCAGCAGTGTGGACTGCTGTGACAGTCACAGGGCGTGCGTTATGAACAGAACTCTAAAACAGCTGCTTCAGCAACACTTCTGATCAGTAACCAGCTTTATGTATTTCCTGTCAATCCAGTTAACTTGAGACTCCTCTCCACTGCCTTCTGTAAATGCAGTAACATGTTTGAAGCTGCACAGCCTTCACACCAACCCCATGCAGGCGTTCTGCAGTCCAGGGCTGTGCCCAGACTCGTTTCCCCTCCACCTACTACATCCTGAAGCCAGCCGTTCCCCGAGGCCCACAGGCTCGAGCAAGCGCTGATGTGTCTGTCCTGTACTAGGCAGTGTGCTACATCTATCCATATATGTGAATGCGTGTTCCTGCAGGCCTAGAACCTCACCCCTGGGAGCCAGCATCTGTGTGAGTCTCAGATTTTGGCCTTTTTAGGAATGTGTGTCTTTGGCCTTAAAGGGGAGGGGGTGTTATAATTGATAGTAATTAATTTAAGAAAAATGCTAGCAAAGATAACATAATAAATACCAACATGTTCATGATCTCAGCCAGTAAACATATTTAAACATTTTATAGTAAAAGGCCTAATAATGGTGTGTGTGTGTGTGTGTGTGTGTGTGTACACATAATCTGATGTCTAGGGACATCGTTTTCCTGTTCCCCTTCCACAGTCAACTTATGTCTGTGCCTCCATCTTCCCATTGTCCCCAGGAGGGACAGTATTTACCCTCCCCAGCCCTTTCTGCGTCTTCGATACATGCACACATGTATAAATACCATATATCTGTCACTTTACAGTTTTGTGCTGCACCCCCATCTAGAGTGCTAACTGCTGCCCAGAGTTCTGTGATGGACAGGCTTAGCATCTATATCCCCTGCTGATGGGAGTTTTTAGTGACTACAGCTTTGTTCTGGCTCTTATCCTGTTGCTGGTCTGAAGCTCCACACCATACGCTTTCAAGGACTGGAAGGGCCTGTGCTCATTCCTGGAAGTGGGTGGTGTGTGCACTCACATGTGCAGAAATGCTCTGCTGCAGTGCTTTTGTCAGCATGCTCCCTCCCAGGCAGAGGCTAGCAGTCCTTCCCCACATCCTCACTTAGGCTCCACGGAGCCAGACACTTTGATTCATGAATTGGACAGATTATAAAGTGGTATTTGATTTCAACAAACAAAAATAGGAGACATTAACTCCTATAAATTCTTTTAGTACTAGAAACGACAGGACCACTGAGATGTTTTTCCTCTTGAGGAAGGCAAGAGAAACCACCACACTGGTAATTAGATTTCCGCCTTTACTGTGAGATTGGGGGACTTGAGGGAAGGCAGTTTTCACAGCATTGCCCTGGAGGCTTTGGTCAGAGCTGGCTGCAGATATAGTGCCTCTGGTCTGCAGACCTGGGCCTTTTCATTTCCTGTCTGTTGCTTCTTCCTGTTCTAGGTGAGCAGAGACTGCAAGGTATGCCGATTAAGCCAAGCTTTGATCCAATGACTTCTCCCAAAATTTCACTGGGGTGAAGGATATTAAGTGAAAAGGAGGAGCAAGCATTTGGAGATTCCTCAGGAGAGCACATATTGAAAACAGTACTCACAATCCGATTGGCCAGTCATCTGTGGGTTTCCATTATTCATGGGTCCTTGGGCTTTATTAGCATGTGTAAAGTTTAAATTCCACAAATGCTGTGCATTAGCATGAATAATTAAAAGGCCAGGAGGTAGCACGGTGTGACTGAGGGTTTCTTTACTATCTTGGAGGCTATTTTAGTCACGGAGAGGAAGCTGGAATGTGTAGACAGCGACTCTGAGGACCTCAGTTGTTGCTTTTAGCCCAGCCACACATATGTATGGCTGCCTTATTTTCCTGGAAAAGGAAAGTTGCTTTGCTGGGGGAAAAAAAATCAATGTTCTGTGGTATCTGTATTGGTAAGATACGGTCTGAATTCCTAGAATACTCAGCATTACCAGGACAGACCAAGAAGAACACGGCTTTGTGCGCTCATAGTTTTAAATTGCCTTGGTTCTTGTCCTGCAAACTATTAATCCCAGATTTTGGGCATTCTTTAGGGAAGTCTAATAAGTTCACACTGTTACTGTGAATTTTGGGGTGTCCCAGCTGGGTTGCCAGATGATGCTGGGGAAATCAGGGTCCCCTCTCAAGAGTCTTAGTCTCATTCACAAGATAATTTAAGAATTGACTTAAACAGAGGACAATTTTATTAGTCTTTAAAAGAAAAGACCCTGGGGCAGTAACACCATAACTCTTATCAGCTGCCTAGAGGAGAAAAAGGAAAGCAAGAAGGGAAACAGCCATGTTGTGTGATACTGGCATGCAGCTCCAATGCATGGCGTGGATAGGGGCTTTAGAGAAAGAACAAGGAAACCCAGGTACCAAAAAAAGCTTACTTAGGTTCTGGCCAGAATCCCAAGGAAAGATACAGAAAATAGTCAAAATAGCACCTTTCAGCGCAAGTTTTCAGAAACATGGACAGAGCCAGCAGAACCTCACGGCTGCCTGGCCTGAAGGAGCTGTGATGGAGAGTGGGGAGGGGAGAGTACCTCATTAAAAGGATAGTTATTCTGCCTAACTCCAGCATGACTAATATGTCCACCTTCTTAGAGGGCCTTTACCCAGGTCATCGACCCTGTCTGACTAGAACGCCAAGTCTCAACTCAGGCCAGAGAATCCATTCTCTTGACCAGGAGTTTTCCGTTAACGGTCCTTTCCACCCTGGTACCCAGGCTACCTCAATAAACCATCTTCCCTCCGGGGCCCAGCCTGCACTGCTCCACCATACTGTGAAGCTGTGTTTCCCATACAGGGGTCTCTTACCAACACTGGGGGAAATGAAATTTCCTCTCAGAGCCTCAGGAGTCTCTACTAAGATGCAACTGGGATTACTGAAAAGAATTTCAGGGCAGAGCAGACAAGCAATGTCACCAAGTTTACTCACTGGGAGAGAGGAGGAGAGTCAGGGGTGGGCATCAGGACTCTAACTACCCAAGCTGACCCCGTTGGTCTCCACCCCCTGACGGTTGCATATCACACACTTACATTACAGTTCATTGACAGTGGCAAAATTACAGTTATGAAGTATCAACGAAATGATTTTATGGTTGGAGGTCACACAACATGAGGAACTGTACTAAAGGGTCATAGCATTAGGGAGGTTGAGAACCTCTCTACTATATAGTCTTTCTGCTTTTTTCCTTTTGAAACAGGGCCTCATTCTGTAGCCTGGTTGGGCCCAGACATCACAGACACTACCTCCTGTGTGAGCCTCCAGAGTCCTGGGATCCTAGTGTGCACTCCCCAAATAGGAGTTCACACTGTGCTCCAGGCTGTTTCCAACATCAATGAAGGGGTGTTTACTTGAGATAGCTCTAGGCAGCAGCTGGGCAGGTCTTCCTGATAGAAATGTGTGTAAATGCTAGACACTAACACCCATCAAATATTAGCAATCGGTTCCATGAAGCAGGAGTTAAGAGAAGGAAGACCTTTTAAAGAAACAATACAGACCTAGGAGCAACAATTTTCCTCTCCCGGAGCACGTGTGAAGCCGAAGGCATTTGGAATTTTTATCTGAATAGTTGTTTAGTGTGATGCTGGCCAATATTAATCAACTCTTTCCATGTGACACATGCTTTATATACCTAATCTGTAGTACCATGCTGTTTGGACACTGGCTCTCAAAGAGCCAAATAGCCTATTGTCTCTATGACCTATACCCAGCCTTGGGCAATTTGTTGTAGCAACACAAAACAGGCTAACTCACAGTCTCTGCTTCCAGACTGGCAGGTTAGCAATAGCTGTCCTTGAGGCATTCCTTAACCTTCTTATCTTTTGAACTGTAGCCCATTTTAAACTCCTGGCTAGACTTGTAGACCCTGCCCTTTCCTGTCAGTCTCAGTCCTGCAGAGAAGGACACGAGAAGCCCAGGAGAGAAGCCCAGGAGGCAGACTCCTTATCTGGAGGACTTCAAAGTCACCTTCCCTTTTCTACAACAGTCCTTGGAAGTAAAGGACCAAGAGAAAAGGGACAAATTCTCTCCCTTGACAGTTGAAGTAGCCTTGTGGTTCAGCTCTGGTGTCTCCAGCTAACTCATAGGAACCCCGGTTCTTTGGAATTCCTCGGGAAGGAGGTCTCAGTGGTACATTAACGGTTGATAACTGCACCTGCAGCTACAGCTGATTGCCCTGGGTGTCGTATCCGAGCGGGAGGGTGAGCACGTGAGCGGGATTGAATCCACATGTGACTTTTTCCCTTGTAAATCAGCATACAGAAAAGGACGGGTGATCCCAAGCCTAGCATACACACTGCCTGGCCTGAAGGGGCCTCTCCACCGCCTGTGGGTCTTCTATGTAGATGGAAAGATCGTTTATGTGCTGTGGGATGGGAAGGCTCTGGGCTCGCTTCTGGCTCTGTTGCTGTTACCAGCTGTGACTTCAGGCAACGTGTGTGACCTCTGAGCCTTTTCCGCCCAGCCTTGTCAAATGGTGACGCTAACAAGCACTGGCTTCAGCATTATCCTGTGGTTGAAAAAGAGGACACATGTGAACCTGCAGTGTTAGGTTAAACAAACTGAGAAGGAGATTTATTGGCCTATGTTCATGGCATGTGCATAGACAGAATGCAGGGAAACCCCTTTCCTTGGAAGTGAAAGAGCCATCAAGCCTCAGAGTAGCTGACCCAAGAGGAGGCCAGAGTGAAGAAAATGCTACAAAACACATGTCATGGATACAGACACCTGCAGTCCCGTTACTCAGGACACCGACTGGGGAGGACTATGAGTTTGCTCCTAGCTGGTCTACATAGTAAGGCCCTATCTCAGAAGAAGGGGAGATACCTACTCAGCAAGGAAGGTAAAGTGGCTTTTGGGAAAGAGTCATGATATTACTATAAGCCCTTATTACGTTTCTTTTTTTATTGTTTTTATTGAGCTATATATTTTTCTCTGCTCCCCTCCTTTCCTTCCCCCTCCTCTCCCCTTCTACCCTCTCCCATGGTCCCCAGGCTCCCAATATACTCAGGAGATCTTGTCTTTTTCTACATCCCATGTAGTTTTAGATCCATGTGTCTCTCTCTTAGGGTCCTCATTGTTGTCTAGGTTCTCTGGGATTGTGAATTGTAGGCTAGTTTTGTGTTGTTTTTTTTTTTTGCTTTATGTCGATAAGCCAGTTATGAGTGAGTACATATGATATTTGTCTTTTGGGGTCTGGGTTACCTCACTCAATATGATGCTTTCTAGCTCCATCCATTTGCCTGCGAATTTCAAGATGTCATTGTTTTGTTTCTGCTGTATAGTACTCCACTGTGTAAATGTACCACATTTTTCTTATTCATTCTTGGTCGAGGGACATTTAGGTTGTTTCCAGGTTCTGGCTATGACAAACAAAGCTGCTATGAACATAGTTGAACACATGTCCTTGTGGCACGATTGAGCATCCTTTGGATATATACCCAAAAGTGGTATTACTGCGTCTTGAGGAAGTTTGTTTCCTAATTTTCTGAGAAATTGCCACACTGATATCCAAAGGGGCCGTACCAGTTTGCACTCCCACCAGCAATGGAGGGATGCGTGACAAAGGAGATCCAGCTTCTCTGCCTAACACTGGCATTCAAATCCTAATTCACAGCATCGGTTATCTGTTGTGTGCAACCAGCCACTCCACAGCCAGGTGTGTCACACACAGTTCTGCGGTCTGGACCAGCTACTCGCTTATGCTCACTCAGGCTCCTTTCAGTGAGGGCCTGGTAACTGTCAACAGGGCTGTCCTTGGTCCTTGTTCTCCTCCACAGGGCCTTCGACCTCGCTCCTCTCACCAAAATATTCCAGCAGAATAAACAGCCGGCGGGTGCTGCCAGTTCCCTGAGGACCTAGCTTTGGAAGTTGCCTGTGGTTATCTTTGCCATGTGCAATGCAGGGTCAAGTGTGTCTACTCCTGTCCTAAATAAAGGAGTGAGAGAGGCCCTGCTTCCTGGTGGAAGGGTGGCCAATCAAATTCAAAGAAGACTGTGACTCAGCAAGGACCATGACTGGTGCCTTCTCCCACAGCTGCTAATGTTCCCTGACCCCATGCACAGCACACTGATTGAGGGGGATGCTGACAGGGATGCATTTCCAACCTGGGAGCCAGTGTGCTGCACAGCATACATTTTCCTCAACATATTGGAGTGTACTTAATTGGAGATTTGCTTGTTTTTACTTTATGTGTGCAGGTGTTTGCTTGCATCTGGGTGGTCCACCATGTACATGCCTGGTACCCTCAGAAGACAGAGAGGGCATCAAATCCCTTGGAACTGGATTTGAGACAATCGTGGGCTGCCTTGTGGGTGCTGGGAAATGAACCCAAATCCTCTGGAAGAGCTGCCAGTGGACTTGACCACACACACACACACACACACATACTCCTGAGTGTGCTTGTTTGTATGCGGCATTCCAAAGCATGCAATAAAAAGAAGCTTGTCTTTTACACTTTGCTTCCAGGACAAGGTCACTCTGAGCTCCCATCTTCCACCATTACAGTGGCCTTATTGAGGGTCTTCAACTGAGTTGATCAAATAAGTTGTTGAAATGATTGACATTTTCATTTGCTAGGAACCTCAGAACAAATCTATCTAAACTATTAAAGTATTACCTTTGTTTTCCAGATGATTTTTCACACCCCTTGCTTTTTTTATTTGAATGTGTTTTTGTTAATAGATCGGGATCTTTGATCAAAATAGAGATCAAATTCTATCACATTCATATATTCAGATGCGGTGGACACGTGTACATAGCTGTCTATAAATAGCCCTGTATTTTAAAAGGCATTTTTATATGTGTAAAATCATCTTGCTTATTATACACACACGATAGATGGGTACAGCCCCCCAAGTCAAGTGTGACTGGTGGTGAATGGATGGTGATCTCTCTGATCACACAGCCCTGAATCTTTTCTTCCACTCATCTATCCCTCTTAGCTGAATCTGACTACCTCCCTTCTCCCTCTAATCTTAAAGCATTCTCGTTCTGTTTCTTCTCTGTAGACAAGCATGCTTTTGTAGTAACAGGTGCATGTGACAGCCTTTAACCCAGAGCCTCCATATCCAGCGGAGTCCAGTGTCCCCGCCTGCGTCTGCTACCCTTATATGTAGGTGTTATTTTCTTTGCTCTACCTCCCATCTGTGGACATGCAATGGCGGACAGCAGAGCTTCCCTGGGTGCCCATTAAAAAGCATTAACTTTCAAGTAAGGATCTAAATACAGGTTCCTTTTTCTCTGACAAAGTATCTTAAGAGGGGGTCTCCTAAAACTCTTGTGCTCCAAAAGATCAAGGATATGAAGTAATACTCGAGGTTTTAAGTAGTGCATCACACCCTAGAATTCAGCCTCCAGGTGGCAGGTGCCCTTGATTCTCTCCTCTAAGACCCAGTAAGATGAAAACCACATCCCCCCCGCCACCCCCCCCCTCCGCATGTCGACTTCCACTAACTCAGCCCAGCGACTGCCTGACAGACTAGCTCGAGTCACCTTCCATACCAGGGGCTACAACCCCTCAAACCAGAAAGTGCAAATAAAAAAGGATAAGATGAATTTATTCTTACAAATAGAAAACAGATATGGTATTTAGGACTCTAAAAAGTTTAATCACTTGTAACTTTGAGAGGCAGTGGGATATATCATTCCGATTCTGTGGACCTATGATCAGAGTTCAAGGCTTCAGCAAACAGCTTCTCAGTGGTAGTTGTGTTTTAGCCTGTGCCACCTCACTATAGAATATATCCTACACTTACAATCTAATGTCATCTTAGACCTACAGGGAGACAAAAACAGAGGTATGAGGATCCAATGTACTCACATGCATGAGGCCCTGAGTTCAGTCCCCAATGACAAAAGAATGTAAGGAGTGTAAAGACGCTCGGTGTTTACACTACATGTTCTTGCAAGGAGATACCATGGCCATGTGGTTGTCATTTACTTTTCATAGTAGAGCACAGATCTCTGCATATAGCTATTTGCTTACCTGCCCTAACCGCTTCCTGTTGGAATATGGATTCCATGGTTACATGAGGACAGGGAAGATTTCCGTTCCTCCTCTCAACCCCCGATCAGCTTTGTTAACTACGAAGAGGGCTATGAGTTCTGTAGGAGTGCTGAATGACTGTTTATTGTACAGAACAAATGTGTTTGTTGCAGCATAATTATCCCGCTGTTTCCCCAACAGTGCCCTCTTTCAGATCAGATCCAAAGGCAAATAGAGCAGCCAGTCATGTGGAGATGGCCACAGGTGGATCGTTTAGTGCTTTTGCTTTGGGTTTCAATTCTATACTTAAATCTAGGATGTCTCCTTATTTTATACAGCCCACTAAATAAAATGTTTCACTCACGTCTTACAGATGAATTTGGAGTGCCAGGGGAGGTGACATATACCTGTTACCTCAGCACTGGGGAGTTCAAGGTCATCCTTGGCTACGTAGTGATTCCCGGGGCCAACGTGGGCTACATTTGATATCTGTCTCAAAAAGAAACAAATAAAAATCAGTAAAATATTTGGGAAAACAGCTGGGCAGTGGTGGCTCATGCCTTTAATCCTAGCACTCAGAAGGCAGAGGCAGGTGGATCTCTCAGTTCGAGGCCAGCCTGGTCTACAGGAGCTAGTTCCAGGGCAGCTAGGGCTGTTCCACAGAGAAACCCTGTCTCAGAAAACCAAACCAAACCAACAACAGCAACAAAAAGTATTTGGACAAACAGAGGGGGAAGGGGAGATGTCGTCCAGCTGTGCTTCCACTGTCTGTCTCTCTCTGACCCTTTCTTACACACTGACGGTGCACTTTGCACACACCTTGGTCACTGATGGTGCACCTTGCACACACCTTAGTCACTAACGGTGCACCTTGCACACACCTTGGTCGCTGTTACTGCACCTTGCACACACCTTGGTCACTGTTGCTGCACCTTGCACACACCTTAGTCACTAACGGTGCACCTTGCACACACCTTGGTCGCTGCTGGTGCACCTTGCACACACCTTGGTCGCTGCTGGTGCACCTTGCACACACCTTGGTCGCTGCTGGTGCACCTTGCACACACCTTGGTCGCTGTTGCTGCACCTTGCACACACCTTGGTCGCTGTTGCTGCACCTTGCACACACCTTGGTCGCTGTTGCTGCACCTTGCACACACCTTGGTCGCTGCTGGTGCACCTTGTACACACCTTAGTCGCTGTTGCTGCACCTTGCACACACCTCGGTCACTGTTGCTGCACCTTGCACACACCTTGGTTGCTGATGTGCACCTTGCACACTCCTTGGTCACTGACAGTGCACCTTGCACACACCTTAACCAGTTCCCTCACCAGCGCTGTCCTTGTCTGCATGCTTGTGTCAATACCATTAGCTGCCTACTGGCATGAGAAGCTGGGGGAAGCCACTTGATAGACTGAGTTCAGGCACCACAGGGTCGCAAAACTAGGCTGCCAGTTCTGAACAGCTTTGTCCTAGGAACAAGAGGCTTGCTGGTTGTCCTCTGTCTTTGCACAAGTAACTCATCTTGGCACCAGAAAGCATTAGTATAAACTGGGTCAGGTAATAGGTTGAATAGTAAGAAATTATTCTATTTAACTATTTTTGACCCAACATGACATTTAATGTTGTTCAGTCTACAAAGCACAATTGAGGAAATGCATTTAAATTTTAGACTCTCATGATATAATATTAATCCATTTAATTTAAAAAAAATGCTACCTGATGAAACCAGGCTCAATAATCTGAAAAGTTATATAGCTAACCACTTTTACTTTCAGAAATGTCATTAATGTGCTAACCATGGCAGAGTCCTAACTGGGACAATGTCAGAAGTCTTTGCGGCATGAAAGAAGCATCCGAAAGAGGGACAGCAGTTGGGAGAAGGGAGGTGGTGCACATAAGGCTAGTACCGCAAAGGGAGCGTAGACAAGGCCAAGGCCTACCAGGCAGATCCGTGGTGGAAAGGCTGACCATCCAGGCCCACAGAAGCAGTGAGGATCAGACTCTGCCTTTGAAATAGTACAGGGAGGTAAGTGGGCATGGAATGAGCTCAACACCACATCCCACTTATCCCAAAAGGACGGCTTCAGCCTCAGACTCGGAAAGACCACTCTGTTTGCTGATGTCTGAAGTCAACTTGAGGGATTTCATTTTCCCTTTATCTTAAATAAGCAAAATGTAAATAGCTGAAGGAAACAATCTATGCAATGCTTGATAATATTACATTGTAATCAGCTTGATAACTAAAGGAGGAAAGAGTCAGCTAATAGACCATTTGGTGGTTTGGAGGATTATTGAGATTCAAATGTCCAAAACCAGGAGAAACACCCCTAGAATAACATGAGAGCCGGAGAAGCAGCGTCCCTTCCTCCTGGAGCAGGCCGAGTGTGCCTTGTACAGTGTGCGGAAGTGCAGCTTCACTAGCAAGGTCACACTGTGACTCTGTGTTAAGATTAAAACAAAATACAGATCGAGCATTCCTAATCAGAAAGCTCAAAGTCCAGAAAGATCCACAATCATTTTGAACTCTAGCATGGTGCCACAAGTGGAAAATTCCACATCTGTCCTTCATGTGATAGTTCCCTGTCAAACCACAGGTGCACAGCACTGAAAGTACCGTATAAATTACCTTCAGGCGGTGTGTCAGGACCTACGAGATGTAAATGAATTCCACGTTTAGACTTGACTCCCATTTCCCACATTGTGTGCGTGCGTGCGTGTGTGTGCGTGCGTGTGTGTGCGTGCATGCGTGCTGCAAAATCCAAAGAAAATTCGCCCTCAAGCAGTCATGGTCCCAACCACCTCAGATAAGGGGTACTCAGCCTGTGTAAGAATCCATGTGATCTGATGATGACTTTCAAGTAAAATGTTCTATAATCTTCTAATGATTTTGTATTCTTGGCTCCTCAGCTTTCTTGGGCCCATTCTATTTTGAAAGCTGAACTTGATAAATACAGGATTGCTAATTATGAGGCATGACCTTGAAGGCCTATGCTTACACATGTTTCTTTGTGCTTGTCTTTAAAGACATGGAAGGATTCTTAGTCTCCCAAGCTCTCGGGATTATCTCTTTGTGAGGGAATGTATATTTGGAAGTGGAGTTGAATGTCTTCATCATCAGCTGTTCTCTACTCAGAGCTGTCTTAGGAATCTCTGAGTGTAATTGATGCCGATCCCAAATTTAATGGCATGAGCTTGCTGTTCTAATTCTGTTAAAGTGTTTCATGGTTGCCTTGGCAACTGTGGCTAGGTTTTTCACAATTATAACATGGAAAATAAAATTAAACTCATCAAATTAGAAAACTGACAGAAGGAACAACATTTTGTCTTTTAGTTTAAAATCTAGTGTTTTAGTTGTGGTTATCTAATTGTAAATCATCTTAATCTTAAAGTTATGCGATGCCTAGTTTTGAATATTCTTACTTCTCTAATCACAGATCTTTTGGTTTGGTTTGGTTTGGTTTGGTTTTCTGAGGCAGGGTTTCTTTGTGTAGCACTGACCGTCCTGGAACTCAGTTTGTCTTCTAGGCTGGCCTCGAACTCGGAGATCCACCTACCTCTGTCTCCTGAGTGCTGGGATTAAAGATGTGTGCCCAGCCAATCACAGATCTTGACATCCATTGCTCTCTCAAGAGTCTTATTCTTTGTGATCTTCTATTAATGTGGTTTAATTTTTTTTTCTATTGCTGTAGATAAATCCCTCCTTCCCAATGCCCGCCACTGTCCTTCACTTGCTGTCTTCCTAAGATCGTGAAGCCACCGTGACTCTGGCCTCCCTAACCTGCCCTGTGTTTTCTTGCTGCTAGCATCTATCCATGCAGAAGATAGGAAACCTTTTGTGAAGGACCGTCAGAGTCCTCCTTGTGGTGAGAAACCTGTTGTTACAGATCACAGTGGTGACATAAGGACACTTCAGGTGTTCAGGTGTCAAAGTAAATAAGTGGTAGGAAGGGCTGAGTTGAAGTCTTAGGCAGGAGTAGAAGGAAAGGAAGCAGTTGTTGACGTTGCTAATAAAGGCTGCAGAAGCAAACCTCTTGTAGTGGAAGGTTCCCATGAGGACTAGGGAGACGGCTCCCTCAGTAAAGTTCTTGCTGTACAACATTAGGGTCTGGGTTCAGATCCACGGCACCCACGTTAAAACCAAAAGCCCCGTATAGCAGTGAGTGCCTGGGAGTCCAGCGCTGGGGACACAGGCAGGAGAAGCTCTGGGGCTTGCTGGCCACAGTCCAGCTACGTCAGTAAGCTTCCAGGAACCTTAGAGACTCTTCCAACAAGTAAGACGGATAGTAATTGAGGAGAGCATCAGATGTGGATTCTCTGTCTCTCTGTTTGTCTGTCTCCCCCTCCTCTAGGGAGAGTAGGATCAGTTCTGAAAGCTCATCTTATAAAACATGATAGTTTGCCTATAGAGATAAGGCCTTAACTTGGAACCTACTAAAATCTATTCCTGTTAAAGTCATAAATTGTAAAAGAAAAAAAAAGGGGGGAGTGGTGGTGAAACATGATCTAGGTAGGGTAGAAGTAGACCTTTGTGCACAGACTGCCTATGCATTGTCTGCATCATTATGACGTGCTATGCCTTAGTTCTAGTAGCACATACACACTTCATTAAGAGCCTCACATGGACGCTGGGCAGTGATGGTCACGCCTTTAATCCCAGCACTTGGGAGGCAGAGGATCTCAGTGAGTTCGAGGCCAGCCTGGTCTACAGAACAAGTTTCAGTACAGCTAGGGCTGCACAGGGAAACCCTGCCTCGGGGGAAAAAACAAACCAAATAAACAAACAAAAAGTGGCAAATATCATAAATGAATATATCTGTTGTTCTATAGAAGAAACTTACTTTATCATGTTCTGGATATTTTATTTTATTTTAATTAGCTGAATGTGAACATAATAGAAAATTGAAATTTAAGTGTGCATTTAACTTAAGACTTACGTTTAGGGAGTTTTGTTTCTGGTGAATGCCTTTTTCCTTTTTCCTAATAAATACACCTTTTCACAGAGGACTCACCTCTGTTCATTAGCGAATGAAGTGACTGCCTTCACGGGGTTCTCATGTAGCTTAAAGATTTTTACCTGTCCTCACTAATAACTGAGCCACACGAAAGAAATCATGATCAGAAGTCTCCAGGTATTTCTCACCTGTTTGTGCCTAAATATTTAAAACTGAAAATGCATTTTTCTGATGATAAGTGGCAGTGAAACACCAGGGTGTTTGAATAACACAGAAAAGGATTAAAGCTGTAAGTTAGCTGTAGTCATCCCTCCGCTTGGAAGTAGCGCGTCAGCGTTTGTGTGCTTCATCCTGGCTTCTAACAACGCATGTATCTGTTTAGAACGTTGGTGTGTCATACATATGTAACGTTGTAGCCATTTTTACTTAGTTTCAGCCGCATTTTTGAGACATTGTTCTGAAGTAGTTTTGACAAGTGTCCTCTCATTTCAGATTCCTACAAAAAGAACTGGTGGTTTATCGTTATAATCTGCATCTTTTTGACTGATGGTAATGATAAGCATTTTATATGTTTATTGGCATTTTCCATCTTGCACAAATGTTTATGCCTTCAGGCATTGTCTGTTTTCCCCCAGCACTGGGGGTTAAGCCCACTGATCCTCACTTGCTAAGCAAGTACTCTACCACCGAACTACACCCCCAGCCCCTTTGACATTTCCTTTTGAGATGCGTTTCTCCTAAAGAATACTTATTCTTATAAAGAACGCTTACCCTTTTCCGTCCACGTCTATAACAAATAACTTTCTCGTGTCAGCATTAGCGATTTATTGCTGTTACAGGGTTTTGCTTAAATTGTTGCGATTTGAGCTGATTTGGTATGGCCCTCAGTGATCAGTCACTCAACTGGTTTTGAACAGCAATTGACCTATAAACGGTAAACTCCTAAGAGCTGACGAACCCTAAAGCCTGGAAGCCGGGGCAGGATTAACCCAGCTCAGATGCACTCAGCCTTCCAGTTCTAACTAGGTCAGTCTGTAGCGACTCTCCCAGGCTCTGGGCTATTTTTATCAGTGTTTCTTCTGCCTATGAAAATTAAAATTGAGAAAACCTACAGATGCTTCCCATATGGTTGGTGTTCGTCACATGTGCTGAAGGTTCCGTCTGAAGAAGCAGAGTGGGAGTGGATAGGATAGGACAGCAGCCACAGCAGCAAGCCCCTGCCTGCGGGGAGGTTCAGCCCTTCTATGAACCTCTGTCCTTCTCCGGGGGTCACCTCTATCCGGTTGACTGCCTCGCCTGCTATTTAGTGTGGTGCTTTATGAAGGCACTGGGTGGTTTTCCCCGTCTTCCCTCTCTCCATGCCACTTTATTCAAATAAACATCTCCTTGATTTTTATGACCTTGGTGGATTTTCCATCGGGCTTAATGAATGGAACGGATAGCGGGCGCTACCCCCACATCAGGGACTGAGAGAGCCTCTGCTTTTGTAGCCGGTTGTGCATGTTCCCGCATCTGTTTGTTCAGGCACAGGGGAGTGGGCGATGATGGTTTACCACCCTAATTGGTCCATTAGACCTACTCGCCAGCGCATGAAGTTCTAGGAAGATGGAAAAAAAAAAATGTTCATGCACATCAGACTTGTGGAGCCTACTAATGGAGGGTAATATCTATAATATCTATTTTTGCCATCTTTAAAAATGCATTATAGATTTATATTTAAAACCCCAAAAAGCAAGAAGAATTGATTATTAAGTCATCAAATTTAGTTACCTTCTTCTGAGGCAATCTGGTGACCCTCTAAATTAGATTTCCCCTAAATTTCCTATCTGTGTGCTTCTGCTGACGCACTTGAGTAGGAAAGAGAATTTACTGCTGTGCTGTGCTGATTTTAGGGGAAATTATGTGAAGCTGTATAGTGTAAATGGAGTTTTAAAAGAGACTCTTGTAAATAATATAATTTAAAAATATATTTTAAGGGGGTGTGGTCCATGCTGTAAACCCAGCACTTAGGAAATGAAGGTAGGAGGAAAATTAAAAGTTCCAGGCATCCTCCAACGCATAGGGAGGTCACATCCAGGCTGGGCTACACAAGGCCTGGTTGAAACAATAATAATAATAAATAATAACAATAATAGCAAAGAATTCCCATAACTACTCGGGATAGTAAATCCTTTTGAGAGGAAAAAGAGCCGAGAGCTCAATTAAGTCGGGAACCTCATAAAATTACTTGCCTTAAGGATTCTACAAATTTTCATTGTTATTTACTTGTCATTTTTTAAAAGAGGAGACATGATTCAAACCACTTCCCAAGTGCATTTAATGTGTGAAGCCTGTCCTTTTGGAAGCAGAACATGCCCTCAACAGGTCCTGAGCCTTTGGTTAAGCCTTCCTTGTGCTTGCAGGTCAGGAATCATTGAACTTGGGTAAGTTTATTTTGTAACAGAGACATGTACATTAAATGTATCCTAACGCATAGCAAATGTCATCAGTCCTTTTTATGTGCAAATACCGGCAAGGAGAGAGAGCTGAGGCTGTAGCTCCTTGGGAGAGTACCCGCCTATCTTGTTCAAGGAACTGGGTTGGCTCCCTGATACCGAGGGGTGGGGAAAGCTAAGGAATTCACCAATTGTTTGAGAGTTTAATAACTCAGTAAGTATGTAGTTAAGGGGACTGGGGACCTGGCCCAGCAGTTAAGAGGGCTGACTGCTCGTCCAGAGGACCCAAGTTCAATTGCCAGCACCCATATAGCAGCTCATAGCTGTCTGTAACTCCAGTTCCACGGATCTGACACCATCACAGACATACTTGCAGGCCAAACACCAATGTACATAAACTAAAAATAAATCTTTTTTTTTTTTAAAAAAAAAGAATGCAGTTAATGCACCATCCATCCGCATCCTACTGGAATGGCTGTTTGGGGAAAGAAGAAAAACGGGGTGAGGGGGTGAGATTGCTTGTTAAAGATGATGCTGATGTTCATAACATGGTAATGTTACAGTTCAACAAAGGTAGCTTTTATTCCACAATTCCTGACTATTACAGTGCTGTCTTCAATAAGCACATGTACTTAGCTTTTATCTTACTTTATGGGGGAGGAGCATAAAATATATTTCTTCTTGTTTTTGTGTTAGAACACTGCCAGTGTTTCATTTGGCTCAAGTTGTTCAACATTGGATACATCCTGGTTCTAGGAGGACCTGACTTTTCTAGAGATGGATCTTCTAAGGTTAAGTCTGAGATAGGAGTAAGATTCTCAAGTCAGCTATACCCCATGGGGGAATTGCTCTCTGAAACTACCCTAGCTCTTGTCTTCTGTTCCAGACTTCCCTTTGCCACAGGCCCGTCAGTCCCGCCTCCAGTTGCTTTTTTGCTTTCTTGTCATACTTAGTTTTGGCTAGTGTGAAATCAGAAATCACTGCTTTTCCCATCTGAAATCAAATTGATTTTTTTTATTTTGTAAAGGGGAAAGGGAAAAGCATCTGCAGATGGTATACCATGTGAAAGAATAGATTTGATTCTTTCTTCTGGAGTTGGAACGAGTTGCTTATAATTGAGATAGAGAAAGGAGGGCATGCGAAGCTCACATTCCTTTCTGCCTTTTGCTTTAGAGAAGTTGTGCTAGTCTATTTTAGAACAACATGAATTTGAGAGTTTTTTGCATTCAATTCTGTTTCCACTTTCATTAACGTTCCTGTGTATATGAAAGAGCCCACAGTTGCATTCAATTTTTTAAGATCAGGAATAAATAGTGTTTCAGAAGTAGCCTCAACTTAAGCCTTTTTCATATAACTTCAGGCCTCAGGAAAAATTGAAGAGCTGCAAGAACGGTACAAAGATTTCCTGAGTACTTTCCTCTCTTAAAGTGTTGGAGATGGAGAGATGGGTGGCTCACCAGCTAAGAGCACTGGCTGCCCTTCCAGAGGTTTCCTCCATTGTTAACTTAATTTTTAGCTTGTTATAAAAAAAAAAGTTTCAAGTAAACACACACGCACACCAAAATTAACTAAACCCAGACTTAAACTTTTCTTTAAATGATTTTCCTTTTAATGAGCGTGGTGTTTTGCTTTCGTTTCTGTCTGCTTGAGGGCGTCAGATCCCTCAGAACTGGAGTTATAGACAGTTGTGAGCTACCATGTGGTTGCTGGTAATTGAACCCAGGTCCTCTGGAAGAGCAGTCATTGCTCTTAACTGCTGAGCCATGTCTCCAGCCCCAAGAATTTAACTTTTGAAGATTTTTTTAAAATTTATTTTTAATTATCCTTTTTAAAAAAAAAAAAAAAGCGTCTTCTGGGCATATTGCATTTCTCAGGTGCAATAAGCTAACTCCAGTAAAACACTGTTGTCTGACACCACTTGTCTCCAGGATGGAAACTCAGGGTTGTGCACTGTATTTCCTTGTCTCTAATCTTAATGTTTCCTCAGGGTCTTTCTGTGTAGTTACTAACACCTCAAACATGAAGAGTCTAGACCGGTTTTTCTGGGGTAGAATCTCTATTTGGGATTTAGCTAGTGGATGATAAAATTTAGGTTCCATACTTTGGGCAGGAATGCCACAGAATGGTATCAGGATGCAGGATTTGTCCCGGCCCTGCTGATAGTAACCTTTTCACCTGGTTGTGGCGTGTCTGCTAGCTCTTTCTCCACTATCAAGTAGCTAGCTTTTGTTTTGTAGTGACTTTGTTGTGGGAAGATATTCTGATACTTTGAAAATGTGCTCCTCTTGCTCATAAGCTTACCCATGAGTTTCAGCATGGGTTTCTTCCTGGAGCAATTCCTCTCTGTCAGATGCTAAGTAGAGATTTGGTAATTCATTATTCTCTCTGCATTTATTAGTTGGCCTTCTGCCATAAAAACTGCCTCCCCTTCTCTTAGTTTTTATCAGTATACACTAATGAATGTTTACTTTCTTCTATTAGCTATAGTTCTTTTGCCAATTATTTTTTATTTATTTCAGCATATTTTTTATGCTAAAGTTCTCTCATTTGATCAGTGAGACCCCTTTCAAATTTTCACAGTTCAGTGGGTATCTATGATATGTATGTTGTAAAATTACAAATAATCTAAAATTAGGTTGTGTCCTATATAAATTAGGGTGATCTCCTACAGTTCAGTATTGTGTAGCCACTAGTAGAGGTATTTTGGAAGTTATACAGAAGCTTTCCAGATGGATTCTAAGATAGTATAACATGAAGATTCTGGGGTTTGTATTACACACATAGATCTTTGAAAAAAAAAATCTGTAAGAGCATATACTAAAATGCTTGTATTTATATCTAGACTGAAACCGTAGCTTATTGTAAACATTATGCCCATATATATTTTCTATTTTCCAGACTTAAATTTGTTAACTTTTTGAAGAGTAAACCTTCATATTACTGGAAATTGACAGTACCATTGGCCTTTGCAATTTGGAGTAAAGCTTTTCCATCCTGTGGCTCTTAGGGAAGATTAATCAGTCCGTTTCTGTATTTGTAAAAAGAGAGAACGCCTTTCCTGCCAGAGGATCAAGGCAGGCTCCCTGCAGAGATGCCATTGGCTTAGGCTCTGGAAGCATCCCAGAGGTTTAACTTAGATGACTGAAGAAATGGTCCAGGTGGGAAGAAGAGCAGGGCGCGTCAGGAAGCACAGGTGGAGCAGCTGAAGCATCCATTGTGTGTGTAAAGGGGATTCTGGTATTGGAAGAAATTAAGGAATATCCCCTTTGAAAGTAGGTCATGGGCCTCGTTTCTGTTTCTGAGCTAACATGGGATTCCAGCTGTCAGGTTCTGCCACCAATCCTCCACATAGGAAAATCCCCTCTGAAATACATTGTAATTAACCTGAGTGATGTGACACCAAAATAGAGAGCTCAGATCTAATCGACCTCTTAAAATTCATCAGAAGTGCCTGGAGAAATGGAATTCTTTCCACTGGAGGAAGCAGTAGACTCTTCCAGCAGTTTCAGCTTAAATCCTCCCAACTAACCAGGCAATTGGCTTTGCTTGGTTGTTTAGTAAGATGTCTGACTTCCAGTATGCAACTTTTTTGACATTGTTTTCTTTTACTTTTGAGATTATATTTACATCATTTTCCCTTCCCTTTCCTCCCTTCACACCCTCCCATATACCCATCTTTGCTCTGCTTCAAATTCATGGCCTTTTTTTCCTCATTAATTGTTGTTACACACACACACGCGTATATGTGTGTGTGTGTCTAGACATATATATTCCTAAATATAACAGCCTCAGTCCATATAATGTCATTTTAAATAACTTCAATGTGTAGTGGCATTTCAATTGTACATTTAATCTCTCCTTAAGTAATTTTCATTCCTTTAAGTAGTAAGATACCAGTTTGACCCTTATTCATCTGTCAATATCATTCATTAATATAGTTTTGCAGTACACTGAAAATGAAATAAAAATGGAGTGATAAGTTGAGCCTTTCGATGTGAAAAAGCAACCGAGAGGATAGCTGGAGCCGGGGCTGAACCCCCTTCCAAGCCGACTTCTGTGCAGCTAAGCGTGAGTCAGCACTCCCAGGGCTACTCACAGCTGAGTGCTGGGCACAGGCACCTCTGGAGCCACTTGTCTTGTAGAAAAGCCTTTGTCCCCCTTTCTCTTGGTGACTGTCATTGTTCTGCTGCATGAATGCATCTCCGATTAGCTAAAACACTGTTGTTCTCAGGGAAGAGTGGAGCACTGTGTCCGCACAATGTCCTCCCCTGTCTCCCTTTCTCCTCTCCTTGTGGCACTGGGTCATTTCCCATCAGCAGGGCACCCTGGCCTAAATGCTTCCTGGGTGCTCAGCCCCTCCTTCCTTAAAGAGCGTGTGGTGCACTAGAGCATGGTGGGAGAGTTACAGAGAGACCCACACTTACTTACAGGGGACCCTCCCACACTCTTAAATCCTCAGCATCTGCTTGTGTACACTCCACACATCTTTCCCTGTACTCTAAGTCATGCCTATGTTTCTTATAGTACCTAATGCCTGGTAAGTAGCTGTTAGACTGTACTGTTCAAGCAGTCATGTTCAGCAAGGTACAATTTTTCCATGGTATGAATGACCAGAAACTGAGTAAATTTGTGGATTTAAGACTAGCTTCAATGCGGTTCATCTCTGTGCTGCCCAGGGCCCTCATCTACAGAACCGGCATAATCAAGTTATCGCGATGATATCAGATCAGCCCACATGCGTGACGCTCTCAGAATAACATTTTGACCCCCAATAGATCATCATTAACTTTGAACTGCTATCCATAACAGGGAATTTTTCAGGCTAAAGATCAATGGCACCAGGGTTGTGAAACCCTATATCACAGAACTTGTCTACATTATCCAAGTGCTTTTTACTAGCATAAGAAAGTGGGGGGAGGGTGGCAACAGCAGCTGTGATGGTGGGTCCTGAGGCTGTTGGGTGTTGGGGTGCACCGGGGAAGCTAGTGCTCCATTAGTTCTGGTGAGTAATCTTTACTTTCAAGGACTTTCTAAAGGGTTCATTGCCGAGTCCAGGGCGTGCTTGAGTCTTTCATCTCAGAAACCATGGTGTCCAACCTCTCACCAGGGCCATCCAAGTCACTTACCCAAAGATACTTAAAATTTTTCTTTTCTTGTAAAAAACCCGTATCTTCTATTTGAAATTGGGCCCATAACCAATTTAAATTCAGTAGGTGAAGTGCTTTTAATCAAAGTTTTCTGGACTCCATGCCATGTGTGTGAGTTTTCTATTGTGACTCCACACGAAAGCCCCTTTAAAACTCAGTTTTAGTGGTCAGAGCTATAACCCTGCACTGTGTTGACAGGAATAGGAATTTCATGAGCTTAAGGCCAGCCTGGGCTATATAGCAAACTCTGCTTCTGCCTTGACTTCGTAGGGAGCTACTGTCTTTAAAAAGCAAACGAGACTGGACGCATGGTTCGGTGGTTAAGAGTATCTACTGCTCTTGCAGAACCCACACTTAGCAGCTTATAACCACATGCACACAGACAGGCCCCTCCCTGGCCTCTGTAGGCACCTGCACACAGGCAGCATATACCTACATGGAAATGCACACATGCACACAGACATACAAATAAAAATACTCTCTTTAAAATAAGCATTTTACGGTGAAGTAAAACTGGGCATGGAGAGGTGGCCCTCTCCAGGGAAGAGCACACAGTTGATTGTCTAGTGCGAAATGATCAGCCCAGAAGGCATACACATTGGTGACACCAAATGGGCAGGGCGGGCTGTGTTTGCAGTGACAGCTGGGGAACAACGGGGCCATGAATTTAAAGATGCAGGGAGGAGCACATGAAGTGTGTGGAAGGAGGAAAGGGAAGGAAGGGAGAAAAGCTGTTAAAATACAATCTTAAAAATTTTTTTTAAAAATTAAAAGGGGGGAACCCCTTTAAAAGTTAAAGCAGAATGGCAGCAGAGACACTGACCCCAGAGTTCCATGTGACTTCCCACTGGCTGAAAGTGGCAGATTCTCAAGACCTGCACGCAACAAGTGCAGAAATAATTTCCAGAGCGTCAGCATTTGTATCGCTTGGTCCTTGCCCTCCTCTTTGAAGACTTTTATCATGTCTTCAAACCCGAAAGCAAATCAGTGAACAAAGCAGCTAAGCTTTAACCCCCCACCCCCTGCAGTGGCTCAGTGGCTCTGTGGCTGTCCTCAGCAGCAGAGGGAGAGAAAGAACAGAGGTCTCTCTGCATGACCGAGTCCCAATGACTGCCATCGGATGCTTGGTTCAGAAACAGAGTTAATCGGAACCCTGAGGGATGTAAATGCCATTGTTAGAGCATCCCAAACCAAAAGGCAAAAGAGCCTGGAGAAATAGAAAATGATGCATAGATAGATGCTTTGGATCAACAATTTATTATTATTATGATTATGATTATTATTTGCTTCATGCACAGCCTGCCCCCAAACCATGAATCCCTGAGATTGGGGTGTTTCCCAGGCAGTTTTTAAACCAGGAGAGGCCTCTCAGCCTGCAGCCCACGCTCCTGTGAGCTTCAGTGACTCTTTTGAACACAGCTTTTCCTTGGTTCAGCGAGCAGGGCTACTGTTTCAGAACAGGGCTGCGGGGTTGGCTAGAGGTCTCATCACCCCTTGGCTGACTCCCGAGCATACCCCGAGTGTAAAAGAGACTCTTAGTGTGATTACACAGCCCCTCACTGAACATTTGGTGTCTGCCCGGCTGAGGGACGCAGAGCAAGAAGAGAGAGACATGCAGCTATGGTGCAGCACATTCGAGAAGGGGGCTCGGGATGGAGGATGCTGAAATGGACTGTAAGTTTCCCGGCTCAGCGTTTTGTGAGAACTTTAATAAGGATCTACAGAAAGTTCATGTCCTCTAGGCCAGTTCTGACAGATTAGCACTTTCGGCAGGTGGGAGCTGCTGGCTGAAATGAGAAAGAGCCATCTAGTTTGGGTATTTTTAGAAAGTGAGTAGATTTAAAGCTAGCTTCGCTGTGTTATATAAATGAGGGTGTGTGCCTGTTCTGTCCGAGAGCCTCTCCACTGTTGTCCCTGCCTCTGCTTTTCCTCCCACAGAGCCAGACGACAGCCCCAACAGCTCGTGGGGTCTCCCTAAAGACCCGCAGCCCCACAGCAAACCCCACGTGCGGCTGTGCTGTCGTCTGAAGAAAAGTTTGGTGCTTGATTTACTGACAATGTCTTACTGCTCCCAACGTTTCCCCCGGATCACATCAGAAGGCTCTTTGGGAAGTGATTGCTTTTCTATATAGAGTAATGCGTTTGCAGAATGCTGCTGCCGCCATTTGAAAAGGCTGTTTCTCTTGCTCTCCCCCTTTCCTTCCTGCTTTTATTTCAGAAACATGGCCTGTTTTCCTCTCGTCTTCTCCTACCAGAACATGTTCCTAGTCTTGGCCTATGAACACTGATGTCACAGGGGCTCTACAGAGGAAACGTCATGTTTCGAGAGTTACTTTCATCATTTTAGTTTCTTCTGCAGTAGACGTTCATCAAACTTAAGTTCCGAGAGTAAGGAAGAACTTATTTACTTTTAAGTGTATCTTTATGGGCATCGCTTATAATGTTTACTACACAATACTTGCTATAGGAAAAACATGAATTTTATGTAGTTACCAATCTCCGGCAACCACTAGAAGATGATTTATAGTTTGAATAATTGTTATTTATAGTTTATGGCTAACATTAAGAATCAGGATGGCATATTTGGAATAGATCTGAGGTTTGATTTGAGTTTGCCTGTAAGCTCTGACCTTTACTAACTTGAGATGTCAGGAAAATTATCAATCAAAGTTATACAAAAGTTCATACTCTGTAAGTGTGTCAGTATTGTACATCTCAGATTTGTTAGGATTCCATATATATTAAAGAAAGGCAAAATGCCTCCTTATGGTTTACTTAATTGATTTCCAGATTCCTTTTGCCCTTGAGTGTGTTTGACAGAGACAGCCTTCTACCCAGAAAGAAAGTACATTTACATGGCGAGGGGTGGGGAGTGGGGGCAGAGGTCTCCTGTGTCCTTGGCCCTGAGTTTGACCCTCAGCATTGCTGAACAACATAAAGCAGGTTTACGAAGAGTGTTTGTGTCTTGATGAATAAGCAGTGGGTTTCGCATTATTTAGAGATGGTGGACGACGGTTCACTCAGCACAGAAATGGGATAAACCTACAACAGGTAAATGTCAAGTGAAAAGAGGTGGGTGCTAAGCCGGAGAAATCTTAATGTCGTAGATAAGTTCTCATGTGCTACCGGGTCTGGGTCCTGCTGTTGTAGTTTCCGCCTCTTGATGCGATATTAGACCCTGCAGAAGCAGGGACCGCGAAAGCTTTGTTTCCGTTGACTAGTATCAGTGTGACCAGCGCTTTAGAGGGGGATGAACTGACTACACTTAGCTATGGATGCCCTCTGCCCACACAGAGCCCAGCCGCTCAGCCATGGACGTGCACACAGGTGGGAGAAGCCAGTTTCCGTTTGTCCCTGGAAAGGAACAGTCGCAGATGAGTGAGCACTGGAAACAAACCGCCTCTCTGCTGCTGTCTGGGCAACCTAGCGCACACCACTTCCCACCACCTCGTCGTCTATGGTGCTCACTGACTGAGTAGCTTCTGGAAGGCTAGCAGACCCCCAATCCATTCGTAAGTTAGTGAACCCATACTAGCTCCAAAAGAACAGAGGCATAGAAGAGGCCACACTTCTGTTTTGCTTTTTGTTTTGTGTGTGTGTGGTTTACAGAGTTTCTCTGTGTCCTGCAACTCGCTTTTTAGACCAGGCTAGCCGCAAACTCACAGAGAGCCACCTGCCTCTGCCTCCCAAGCATTGGGATGAAAGGTGTGCACCACCATACCCAGTCTGAGACCATACTTATTTTCTGGAACTTTTCTGGGCTGGATGATGTTTAGATTTGTGAACAAACAGCCATCAATAAGATTAAAATTGTCAAGCACCATCATTTACTGACCTACATCTTCCAAGACTTCAAAGTATGCCAGGTCAAATGTAATTTAACTTACTTCTCCTGACCAAAACACACAAACACTCAGCAGGAGTGAACTCTGCGGGGGGTGGGGTGAGTTAAGGACAGAAAGTTCTTTTTCTAGGAAATGTGCGTTGTTCCTGACTCTTACTGTCCAACCACAGTTGCTGGAGTTTAACCTAAAACTCTGCGTGTGTTCTAGAAATGAGATGGCTTAAAGGGAAAGGGAGAAGATGTAAATCAGTGGGGGTGGGGGATATAACAAGGCAGTGTCACATATTGCCACCTGAAGGTGTGTAACATCCTGAGTTCCAAGACTTAGCACCTATCTTCTGGGGTGCAAATCATACATGCAACTAAAGCCCCTAACCTATTCTGATAGTATTTTATTAATGGATATTCTCTCAACTGAAATTTTACTGCTGAATTGAAGGCCCTTGCATAAGTTGACACTGTAATTTGTTTCTCATATCGAAACCTCAGAGTAACATAAAATTTTTATTGAACTGTAAGCTGACAGGGTCTTTCAAACCTTCAGATTTTTAACACCCGTAAACAGCTAATATGTGATTACCAGGCATGAGTCAGAACAGTTGTGGTTCTTTATGTCAAAGAGATTTTGCTCCTAAAATATAAAGTGCCCAATCATTTATTAGAGAAGTACATGTGTATAAATAAATTCCCTGATACTAATAATTAGGCTTCTTGCTGTCTTACTTCAAAACATCCACAGAAGTCTTTAAAAACATAATTCTTAATGAGAAATTACTTTTTTCGTTCCTATTCTGTTTGAAAAGGTAATGCCACAAACCATTTCTACACTGTAATCTGTTAGCTTGTCCAAGTATGTTTTTAATGTCTTTAAACACAGAATAAAACATGACCAAAGAGCAAGTAACATGACAAACGGACAAGAAAGTAAAAGTTAATGTTTAATCTTTCTGCTTACTTGATTTGATCCAATATTAACAATGCAAAGGTTTCATGTTTTTCTTTAACAACCTTTATAAAGTCAAAGATTAACATTTTATGTAACATTTTCAGATGTCTTAAGGCTAGGGGTGTGGCACATTCTTACAATGTGAGAAGCTCTGGGTTGATTCCCTGGAACCAATAAGAAAGCTTCTTACTTTGTGTAGATCTGTTCTGCTGTATATTTCTGATAATCAAAATTTTCAACTTAAGGTGGAAGGAAGATGATTGGGAGCTCATCCTTAACTCTGTAGAGAACACAAAGCCAGCCTAGGCTATGTGAAACCTTATCCTACCCCAAAGAATAGTGTGATATCAGTTATTGTCATTATTTTTTTAAAGAAAAAGCAAATATATCATTCAAAGATGTTAGCTACATTTAAATGAAATGAAATCACTAAGAACTAAGAAAAGATATTTAAATATTTGCATTTTTCTATATGTGAGAACTCTTCCTTACCAAATGTGGAACTTGGAGTCTTCTTTAATATTCCTCAGTGGATTCATAGGGGAATATTAAGTATGTTTAAAGGTTTACAGTGGGTGTTGGTGGCCCGAAGGGGCCCGTGTACTGAAGTAGTTCTCAGTTGTGTGAAAGTGTGCAGTGCTTTAGACTTTTTCATACTTACTTTGCCTCTGCCGCCCATAATCTACAACACCTGAGCTGATTGAAATCCTCTAGAGAAACTAAGCATCGCGTTCACCATGGGTGTAGAATCAAGTAACGTGTTCTCTGTGCATCTAGTAGAATTGTGTTCCTCATTATATTAATTGTGCCTCCGGCTTCCAGCAATTAATCTTTCTTAAATTTAAATTCCAAAACAGATCTTGGGTGTGGTGTCTATCATGATATCTACTCAGCAATTTCACAGCCAACAGCAGCAGAGGAGCTAAATTCTCCCGTGATGGTTGATAAGGCCAGGTTCTGTAAGTTACAACCAAGCAGGTTGTGAACTTGCTTCTTTTGGAGGGTAAAGACAGCGCAGAAGATCCTTCTAACCTACAAGAAAGGGACAGTCTTTCCAAGGGACACATAGCAGGGGGTGGAGCCACATGCTTCCCACCTCTTACCCCAGTACTGGGCTGTGCAGTTGAAGCAGGAGGATCGAGAGGTGGAGGCCAGGCCGTGCTTTGTAGCAAGATCCTGTCTCCCAACATCAAAGCAAAACTACCAGCATCCGAGCAGCAGAAACCACAGCGGAGTAGATTTGTTTCCTTTTACCTTTTATGGTCTGAGTGAATTTCAGGTATGAAATTAAGGAGATGGATCCATTTAAAGGGCAAAGGTGTGTTTGTTTTCAGTTGTCTTTTTAAAACAACACTGCTTCTGAGATTTATTCTAGGTAATCAAAATATGCCTCAGCACTATACAACCCTTGACAGAAATGCTAAAGAAACCCCACTGGCACGCAATCCTGTCACCACCGAGCAAGCTTAAGAGCCTTCCTGTAACCACTTCAGAATCGGTGCTCAGAGTCATAATTTAGTTACAAGCCATAATACTGCCGCTAAGTGCCCTCATTGCTGGTTATATAATAACCCATGGAGGGATATTTCCCCGTGTTACTTTTGATTTTTTTTCCCAATTGCATGTTGTTCTAATGGACCATCTTTAGATATAAAAGTATCTTCTGTGTTTTAGGTTATTTCCTTAAGGTGACGTTTCAGAGAGGGATTGTGGAGTCTTTAATTTTGAACTTTTTAATGTCTGAATAGATATTACTAAATTCCTTTTTATTAATATACTGTAATTTTGATTGTTTATTATTTATTATTATTTTATTATTACTATTTGTGGAGGTGAGGATGGAACTTTTCTACCAAGACAGTGACCTACTTCCCCAGCCTGTGTTTTGTTCAGTTTTACTTTTAAACTATGTCAAGAACATTTAGCATAAGACCGGCCCCTGATGTTTTACAGTATCATGCAGTATTGTTTCCTCTGTGCTGTGCTTTACGGCAGCAGCGTCTCTAGAACTGATCCATGTTCTGAAGCGTTAAGGTATTGGCCAAGCAGTATTGCAAGCAATGGTTTCTGTGTGATTATTTTGGGGCCAAGCAGCTGGGAACAAACAAGTGGCCTACAACGCTAGCTCACTAAAATGTTGAGAATACTGATGCCCAGTTGTATGTAACTCACCATAATCACACATTGTTCTCCTGCCCATAACTAATAGGAGATTAGTCTCTTTATTACAACATGTATGCTGATGGTAAGAAAAGTCCTTTACAGACTATGGAAAGTAGTTAGATCTCCTAAGAGCTTCAGATCCCGAACACACAGACACTGGCTGTTGTCTTCAGAAGGTGGATTATGACAATGCAAACCCAGGAAGCTAAAGAACTAGGGTAGAATCCTAAGCAGTGCATTTGAAGATGCAGAAGCAGCTTGGATTTATTATAAATTAATGACATAGGATGCTCATTAATTATTAACTTTGTTGAAATATGCTGAATGTTTTACATGGGTTTTACTGCCAATAGCTGTCATCAGAATGGTTTGAAATTATACCCTTGAGAAAAGTAGAAAGGTTTTTACCCCCGTGCATTTTGAGCTGCTTGTTAGTTTTGCAATATAGGAAAGGAAAATAAATAAACTTTCCTTCTCCCTTTCTGAGTTCATTATAACAACAGGCAGATTAAAAAGCAAGCAAGCCGTTTCTAACACATGTCGCACATGTGTGCGTGGATGATCCATAGAGAAACTGCGTGACAGGCATCACTTTCCAAGCCTCGTTTGAGTGCCTCCCTGCTGGAGGATGTTGTGGGGAAGGCAGAAGGCGGAAGCTGGGCTGCTCTGGAAGTGTGTGCTAATGGGGAGCGAGGCCAGTTGGATGTAGGAGTTTCTGACTCAGAGAAGGGCCACCTGAGCACAGAACTTTCCTTTAGAGGCTTGTCTTTTGTTAAAAGGAAACTTCCCTATCTCTAGAGCTTTTCCAGGCCTAGTGTTAACCAAAATTCTCAGTGCAATGTGATATGGGCTTTCATATTCTTATCTCTAACCATGTTTTGTCTGGCCTGTCCTAAATGCTGTCATCAGCCACCTCCAAAACACAGAATATTAATTCATAGTATTTTATGTCTCCTTGCCCCAGAAAATTTAGCCACTGTTTGAAACACTATTGTACGTATCAAAAAGTGCTTCTTACAGATGGCTTCCGCAGTCCTAGCTACTAAGGGGAAATTCTTTGCGCCTAAAGTTTGAGGCCAGCCTCAACTTAGGAAGCCCCCATCGCAGATTCTACTGTTGCTGATGAAGGTGACTGCAATGACAATACTGAGGATATCATTCGAGCCAGGCTGTGGTGACTTAGGAGGCAGAGGCAGGCTGGTCTCTGTGTGTCCAAGACAAAGCAAGTTCCAGGACAGACAGGGCTGTCTCACAAAACAACAAAAAAGCCAGACTGTGGTGCTGCACGCCTTTAACACCAGCACTGGGAGACAGAGGAGGGTGGATCTCTGCATTCGAGGCCTGCTCTACAGAGCCAGTTTCTGGATAGCCAGGGCTACATAGAAAACCCCTGCCTTGGAAAACAAACAAACAAACAAAAAAATCAAGATAATCAATTACTAATCATTTTGTAAATGTTTAGTATTTTGGCCAGTTATTTTATTGTAGAAATTACATTGTTTTAAATATATATTTATGACATTATAAAGGGAACATTCCTAGTTTAAGAAATTAAGTAAAGAATTACTCTGTGAAATAAACATTGGATTTTAAGTTGTTTCTAGCTAGCATGTATTAGAAGGGCAGAAGCCCTGACAGACGCTACACCATATATTCATCGAGCTGTGTTCTTCCCCTTCCAAGTCCATGCCAAAGTGGGGATGCCCTTCCTTAGTATGTTCCTGAGGCCGACACCTGGGTGCCGTGAGAGCAGGGTACTGCCTGCCTCTGCTCACCTTCATGCCCTGTGCCTTGCATGTTGTGCGTGGGCATTCTGTATGTAGGCAGGTAAGGAAAGGGCTCATCTGGTCACCCTTCAATGCATGGAGCACTTTCAAATACAATAGAACATTTTTTTGGCCTTGGCCACTAATAAAAGGTTTGCTTATTATTTTCTTTCTTCTTTACCTTGGGTCATGTATCTGTCAAGCGTTGCTATGATACCGTTTTGTAGAATGGGAACCCTTCATCAGATTTCACGATCCTTACATAATTATAGCCTTTTGAGAAGCTGGAGTCACAGGAGAGGCATTTATATAACCATGTTGTTTAAAGGGCCTCATTTCAAGCTAGGTTTGTATGCAGTGTTTTCCCCGAGACCACAGAGCATCGTTACCTAATCCCCAGCTTATTCCTTCATAGGCTTGAAATAGCTGCTTACTTGTGACTCCCAGACTTGGTCGCTTTTTTTGGAGAAGCCAGCATTTTGGTGTTCGTGTATTTTAGCAGCACAGGGCTATATGAGGTCGTTGTTTAAGAAAGCGTCTGGACAGTTGATGAGATAGCTCAGCAGAGAAAGCACTTGTCTCCAAGCCTGACGACCTGAGTCTGCTCTCTAGGACCCAGGTAAAGAGGAATGAGAGAAGCCACTCCACAGAGCTGACCTCTGACCTCCACACATACACTGTGGAGCCTGTGCCCCCACATATAAACCATCACACAATAGTAAATACAATGTTTAAGTTAAGAAAAAAGAATCTGTCGGCTAGACATGCCATCCTTGTACTGAGGAGACTGAGATCAGGGGAATCACAAGTTGGAAGCTGATCTGAGCTACATAAACAAGGCCCTGTCTCAAAAATAAAAGTTAAATTGAGAACCAGATGTGTCTATGGCTCAGTGGTGGACCCAATAGTCATGAATGCCTTTTTGAATATGAAAATGCCTTTTTAAATTTCTTAAAGTAGTAAGTACTTGGGCATTATTTTTTTCTTTTCAAAATAATGTCACTGATTCTGCCAGTCTTTGGGGCTTAAATTTGGCCTTAAATATTACATTTTAATAAGCCTGCTTGGTGCTATACAGCTATGCCAGCACCCAGGAGGTGTGGCAGTAGGATCATAAATAGTCCAATTTGAGTAGAAAGACCCTGTTCAATACACCTGAAAAGTAAGTAGTACAGTTTAAGATGTATAAATCCTAAATCAAAATATAAATATTAATTCAAATATTGAGATTTCTTAACTCATTTCTACTTAATCAAACTTAAAAATTATGAAAAAAGACCAGAAGCCTTCAGTTCTTAAAAATATTCATGGTATTCTGTGTTTTAAAATATTTGTAAGATTCTGTAAAGGACAACATGCAGTTTTATATATATGAAGCATTTGAGGAATAAAAAATTAAACCACGCTAGGCAGTGGTGATGCATGCCTTTAATCCCAGCACTCGGGGCAGAGACAGGAGGATCCCTGTGAGTTTGAGACCAGCCTGGTCTTCAAAGCAAGTCAGGCTCCAAAGCTACAGAGAAACCCTGTCTCAAAAAACAAAAAACAAACAAACAAATCGAACACCAAATCTGGAGGTAAATAGTACAGGAAACCCAGTCCTCCCGAAAGCACACTGTAAGTCCCTAAGAAGTTCCCAGTGTCTCTGAAGATGTCCACAGTGGCTGTAGGTGGGGAACCTTGCCATCATGGTGATCTTCCCTGGTCCTCACTGGTGCTTTCTCCAGAGCCTGAAGGGACTTCCTCATCCTGAAATTGAAAAGCAGCAAATATGCAACATATAAAATGTCTGCTTTCCTCCTTGAAGCAAGTCAAAATTCTGGAAACTGAACCCAGCCTCTTTGCAAGAACAGCCAGCACTTTTAACTACTGAACCATCTTCCTAGCCCAAGATTTTAACTGTGGTAAAATATTCATCAGTATATAATTTACCATCTTAGCCAGTGTTGTTTTTGTTTTTGTTTTCTTTTTTGTTTGTTTTTTATGTTTTTGTTTGTTTTTTGAAACAGGGTTTCTCTGTAGCTTTGGAGCCTGTCCTGGAACTCCTCTTGTAGACCAGGCTGGCCTTGAACTCACAGAAATCTATCTGCCTGACCCTGTCTTCCAAGTGCTGGGATTAAAGGCATGTGCCACCACCACTGAACATCTTAGCCAGTTTTAAACAGAGTTCAAAGTCTAGTGGTATTTGGATTAAATATGTTCATTTGTAGCTTCCATGTGTCTTCGTGCTCTTTGCCTACCAAACAATAATTCCATTCCTTTCTGCCACAAACCCCACGGCTCTTGTGGTTTGTGTGCCTGTGACTTTAAGCTAAATGTGTTAGTCTGTGACCCATTACTGTAAGGAAATAAATACCCAGCATACTGATTACCTTGTAAAGCGTAAAGGTTGATGCTCATGATTTATTCTGGAGTTACTGATCTAAGATTAGTGATCTCACTGCTCTGTGCTTCTGACTGTCAGCACATCACAGGGTGATGGTGAAGCAGAGAAAAACTTTCATCATAAGTCAGCCAGCAAACAAGAGAAAGGCAGCCTTCAAGGCCATGCCGCCAGTGACCTAAGGTCCTCCCACTAGGCCTCAGGACCTAAAGCTACCACCCTGGGTGCTTTCTAAGATAAAGAACACGAAGATGTAACTCCAGTTCCGGGGAGCTAAAGCCCTTTTCTCCACTCTGCAGATACCAGGCATGCACATGGACATGGACAGACATGCAGGCAAAACACTCGTGCACATAAAATCAATTTTAAAAATTCTTTTTAAGTTGAAAAAATAAAGCTCTGTACCTTTTTATAGATTTAGAAATTAACCTCCAACATTATTTATTTCAAAGTAGTTTTACTTCAAAGGGCATAATTGCAGAAAACTCCATAACGTATGGACGATTGGAATGCATTTGTCTCAAAACCTTGAAGTTGTAGATTTGGGCCATCTGTCATATCGTACTTAAAGTCTGGGAGTAGGGTGGGTTTGCCTCCACCTTTATATATTTGTACCCTGGGGGGGCGGTGAAGAGGGTCAGCAGGGGTGTCTCCTCCCTCCAGAGGGTTCGCAGCCTGAAAAGCAAACCGTGGAGAGCTGAGGCTGCATTTTTGAGGTGTGTCTTTCAGTGAGAGCAGGAGTCAGGGCTGCAGAGGAGTGGGGAGGGTTTGGGAAAGAAGCTGCTGCTGAGTTTGCCATAAAGCTGGCCGTGTGCAGGCTTCTTAGAGGAGGCTCAGTCCAGGCCTTGTGAACGTGAGTGAAAACAATCACGTTTTTTGCTCGCTAGATTTTGCCTGGAAACTGAGAACCACTTTTCAAGTATGACTGACAAGCCTGTGTGGCCCATGCCACACAGTGGGCAGGTGCTTCTATTCCATTTGATAATGGCTTCCGATCGCTCCAAAGAAGTACTTGAATTGGTGGCTACTTTGAAACTGTGGCAGTTGTTACACCTGCCCCTAGATGGGTTAATAAAAAGCAAATATAATTCTATAGTGTGAGCATCCCTTGACACCTTGATAACCTTTAGGTATAATTTAAGCATGCTTCTATTGGCTTTGTGGTTCTGTCTTAACTCGTGGCTTTTCCAGATCACCAATAGAGTTGAAAGGACTGAAGCATGGAGTCCATTTGTGGAAAGCCTGTGAGCGGCCATAAGACTGTACACCCACTTCCGGCTGCTGGTTTAGGGAACGTGGAAGCCACTAATTAGCTCTTAATCCAGGAAGCCCAGACTTGCCATTATTGGTAAGCAATGAAAAATGTGGAATTAAACTAAATTCTGCAGTGCAGTGATGCTAAAATGCACCAGCATGCTCTGGGAACCTTTTAAAACCCGGGGCTCCCTCCCTGGGGATTGTAGTTCAGCCGGTCTGGGTAGGATTCTCCAGGCCTCTTTGCGTTAGGGGCCCTCCGGCAATTCTCTAGCAAGTCTCTTAAGAGAACCAGTGCTTTAAAGCAGACAAGCTTTGATGGCTTAATCTGTAAAGACTATTTTAAGTATCCCATTAAAAAAAAATTTAAAGGTTTGTGTTTGATTCAGAACACCCTGGCAAGAAACTGGGCACATTCTCTTTACAGTGTTTGTAGCCAATAGAAGAGCCGTCCGCTGTGGCAGGAGGCGGCACACAGGTCTTCAGCATAAGGTACTGATGGCTCTCCTGAGATTTGCGATGATACACATGATCCAAAACCATGGGCTGCTGCTTGCGTTGGAGCAGCACAACCTATCTATCTGCCCCAAAAAAAGGCACAAGCGGCCGACGTTAGGAAATGATTGTGGGAATGGCACCCATCTTAATGTTGCTCTGATTGACTCTCGTCAGCGCCGTCGGCCTCATATCCTGAAGTCAGTGCACTGCATTACCACAGCACAAGTGCACTTACCACGGGCGGACTGGGTGTTTTCTAGTCTGTAGTCCAATATTATGACAAGACCACCAACACAATGGACTTAAATGAGGGCAGTTTTCTTTTGTCTGACAGTTTCAGGGACGTCAGCCTGTGCCTTGATCAGTTGGCACCATTGTTTTTGGTCTTGTGGCATGCTTACCCCAAAGCAGGAGTCAGGGGCATGTGGCAGGAAGGGTTGGGATTTATTGTTTCCTCTCTCAGGACATGCCTCCAGTGAACTGTATTTAGTGAGGTGAGGCCCACCCTCTGAAGGTTCTGTCATCTTCCCGTAGTTCCTGGGCTGGTGAACTAGCCTGCAATACGTGGCCCTTCAGCTAATGCAAACCACAGATGACATAAGAAAGGTTGATGGCTTCAGGAATCACTCCCCGAAGACATGCCATTCCTGTGTACTGACTAGTTAGTCAGAGGTGGGAATGTGGGGAGTAACAACAAGAGGGGAGACCTTCCAAATGAGCTCTGGTGGGTGTCTGATCAGGGAGAGAAGACCAACCTGGATTACCCCCAGGAGGAATCGGGGAGCGGGCACCACAGCCAGACACTGTCATGGGTCGGCAACTGGTTTTTGTTTTGTTTTGTTTCTCCAAGACAAGGTTTCTTTATGTAGCCCTGGCTGTCCTGTAACTCACTCTGAAGACCAGGCTGGCCTTGAACTCCCAGAGATCCACCTGCTTCTGCCTCCTGAGTGCTGGGATTAAAAGCATGAGCTACCGCCACTCATCAGCGGCAGCTGCTTGGTAAGGGTTTGTTCATCTTCCCCCAAATCACTTACTGTCCCCTAAGTTACCCACATCCCCCCTTCCCTTCTACTCTGTGAAGCAGGTGTATAAACTTCTAGTTCTTACTGTCTGCCTGTTTTAATGAAATTTAAAAGCTTTTCAGATCAAAGTCTGTCATGTTAATGAGCTTCCTTCCTGCATGTAGCTAGGAATTGTGCTCTTGGGTCTCTGCCCTGACTCGTCACGGTGACGGTCCTCTGGTCTTAGCTGGTGCTTTACTCCAGAGCCTGAAGGATTTTTCGCATGTCCTAAAATTGAAAAGCAGCAAATATGTAACATATAAAACGTCTGCTTTCCTCCATAAAGCAAGTAAAGATTCGATATTTTGACCACAGACAGCGGAAAGGTATAATAACCCTTCATGAAGGAATGTGACAGGTTTTTTATCAGGGTGATTGAAAGCTGTGACTCCGCCCTTTGTCCCCACTGTGCCATACAGGGCAAACTCCTTCCTTCTCTCATTTATGGTACCCTCTCCCTGGGGACAGTGCTTGCTCACTGACCAGAATCTGCATGGATATCCTGTACTCCAGAGCCCTGCCCCTTGTCTGTCTCTGTCTCCAACAGAGCCTTGCTCCTCTTTCTCCTAGTACCTAGCGTGTTCCATTTTCATTACCTGTATGCTTCTCGTTTTGGAGACTTTAGCCTCGGTGCCATCATCACTGTAGTAAACCTGGATCGGTGCCTGCTCATTATGCATCCTGCTGTGTACTGGAATACTGTCCAGCCTCACCTCCCATCTGCCATACTAGTCTGTGTGCTGCATAAACAGGACAGCTGGCCAGGCAGCTTTAGCCTTCACGCTCCTACGCTAGCCAGCTGAGCTGAGCTGCCTAGCCTGGCTAGCAGGCCATCCTAACAAAGCAGTCACTAACTGGTTCCGTGCTGTTGGTTGAGCCACCAGCCTGATACTGCCCTTCAGAGCTGCTGCTGAGCCAGCCACTTGCTGCTATCTCAGTGTCAGCCTCTGGCTCCCAAGCTTACAGCTTCATTACTGTCTTCCAAGGCTGCCTTTGTTCCAGGTCTGTCTATCAAACATGTGGAGGGGGAGAGAAGGATCCACTTAATATAACAATAGCAGTTTACTTAACACAATAGTATCTTAATTATGTACTAGAAACTAGTTTTCTGTTTTCTTTTCCCCTCCTTCCCTCTCTCCCTCCTTTTCTCTTTCCTTCCATCCTCCCCTCCCTTCCTTTTCTTTCTTTTCTTTTTTATTTCTTTCCTTGTTCTCGGTAACAAGAGGAAACAGGGTCTCTCTGACATTATACCCCAGGCTGACTTGGAACTCATTATATAGCCCAAGCTTCCCGAGAATTCACAATGAACCTTCCACCTCAGCCTCCATGAGAGCCAAGTGAATTTAGTGGGAGGAAAAAAAAAGAAAAGGGGTGAGCGGGCGGGAAGGTGTTGGAGTGATGAGGAGAGACAGCAGTGGGGCTTACTGAGTGTTCTTACGCATTTCCGCTTCCTGTGTCCAGTTCAGTAGGGCACAAAGTCAACATGACTCGTTTGGACTGAACACAAGTTAATAGGGCTGAGGCTGAGCAGCACACTGATCAGTCCTGAACAGCTATGCTCCAGAGCCTGAATTTTGGTAGAGAGCATGGCTGGAACATTTCCTTCCTGTCTCCTCTCAGCTTGCTGTATCATCTTTCCTTCTCTTTCCACCTGGAGTCTTTTCATTAAGCAAGGGGTGGCATGGGAAGGGGTGAGAACGAGAGAACAAGTAAATTTTTCTATTATTTTAATGACACTCTAGCTTCTGTTATATGATCTGCAGAAATCTAGACCTCTAAGAGATGGCTCAGCGATTAAGAGGAATGCCTGTTCTTCCAAGGTCCTGTGTTCAATTCCCATCAACCACATGGTGGCTCACAACCATCTGTAATGAGATCTGGTGCCCTCTTGAGGAAGAGACATGGTCAGTTGTCCTCATCAACTTAGACCATGAAACCCAATATATGGGCTTCATGTTCAACAGAACCACCATATACAGGCTGTCCATGCATGCTTCAGTATTGCCAGAGAGTAAATTCATTCATTTTCATTTTCTATAAATGTGACTTTGTTATGAATCCATCAGTGGATGAAGTGGATACTGAGTGAATATATGCTTGCCTGTGAATGAATGAAGTGGATACTGAGTGAATATATGCTTGCCTGTGAATGAATGAAGTGGATACTGAGTGAATATATGCTTGCCTGTGCATGAATGAAGTCTCATAAGGCATTGAGGGAAATTGTCGACAGGACAGAGCATCAAAACTCAAACCCTATTGTTTCTCTTACCAGAAATGTTCAACCACATAATTCTAAGCCCAGCACTTAGAAGGGAGAGGCAACAAGAATGCACCAGCCCAGCTTTGCTCAGTAGTGAGACCCTGTCTCTAAAACCCTAAAGTCAGAACCCACACAGTGTGTCTTCTCTCGGGCCCTTGGGCTGCCTAAGCCTCTGTCTTCCAGAAGAAAGTCTCAAAAGGAAGCATGATGACGCCCAGCGTGGTAGTGTGTTCCTGTAATCCCAGAACTTGGGAAGTAGAGAAGGGGGATCGGGAGTTCAGGAGTTATCCTCAACTACATAGTGAGGCCAGCCTGGGCTATAGAAGAGCCAGTGCCAAAGAAAAAGCATGATGAATGTAGTCAGGGCTGGGCAATCCAAGGTAGACTTAATCCCTTGTGCTGAGCGTTCTCTGCTCCTGCATTTTCATGTCACATCTCCATCTCCTACCTTGTAAGGAGCCTGAGAGGGCCCCAGAACTTATCCAGCTTAATGCCCAGGTCAGTGCTCTTGACTGGGGTTTGACTCTGACGGAAAGCAAGAATACCTAAATCACAGAGCACACAGTGTGTGTGTAGGCCAGCGGAGTGGGAACGGGCCCAGGAGGCAATTATGCACCAAAACTGAACATAACCAAATGTTTCTTCTGTTATTTCTGCCTTAGCCAGCAATGAAAATTCCAGTATAGCCTGGGCTACGTAGTAAGACTCTAGCAGCAGGGGGTGAGCAATGAACATGAAGTCGGGTGGGTAAGGATGTGGAAAAAGTTGGGAAAGGTAACCATGAATCAAAAAACGTTGTATGATATCCTCAAAGAAGTAATAAAAACATTATTTAAAAAAGGTCAAGTAGTATTAGGAAGATGCCAGTGTTGTCAGAGTCAGAGAAAACAAAGTAATAGTGTGAAGAATAGCTTGACCAGTTTCCTGAGAGCTAATTGAGCTCAACTATGATAAACGGACGGGGCTCTGGACACTTGTGTAATGGTGATTGCAGGTCACAGCGCCTTTATAAGAGTGTCTGTGCCAAGAGTGAGCGTGATGTGACGGAATGTGACCTGTGTCCCTGCAGGTGACCGCTGGTGGCAAATGCATCACCCTAGTGGGGGAATGTGGACCGTGGGTAAGGCCAGGACCAGGGGCCGTTCTGACCAGTTGTGCCCTGAACCCAGAAACAAAGGAAGATTTAATGTGGATCACTGGGGAGGGGTGGGGCCATTGAGAGCAGGAAGGGCAAAGCCGCAGATGTGGAAATGGCTAGGCGTGAGGAGAGGAGGCTGGCAGAGCTGGGCGGTCACTGACAGAAACTGGGATAAAATTCGTCTTTCAGTGCCTAGCACTCATCTTAGTGAAATTACACGTAATTCATGTCAGAACTTCAAAATATTTTACTGATTTATTACAGAAGAATAACAATTATTGACGTTGAGCAGCAAGCTTCACTGATTAAATTCTTCCAGCTAATACTCAGGATTTAATTTTTTTCCAAACTAGTATTTTAAACTGTGTCCACTGTTCACTGAGGGCTGTTTCCAGGAGATGTATATTTTTGCTTAAGCATGAAAGCTTTTCTGTCTTGTAAGCGGAATAGTAAGTCTGTAAAATATTGCCTCTATTTGTGTTGATTTTCCTTGAAGTAAATCATTGTCCTGGTACACTTTGCTTTAACTAAGCAATGAAGTTGAATTCTAATTATGTCTCTTTTCCAAGTTATTTAAATAGTTCTTTCTAATTACAGACCGAACTTAATTGATTTAATCTAATTTTATAACTGTACCCAGCTGTTGACTTTTTGCTGGGTGATAATGATACTCTCTGATTTCCTGTCTCTCATGATAACTGGAAACCTCTCCCATGGTTAGACGCTCCTCCCTTTGTGTACTCTGCCCTGTATTTTGCATAGTCATGCACATAATTCCCAAGGGACAGGGATGCTGTGTGTGGCAGCTAAGTCACCAGCGAACACCGTCTAACCTGGCGCCTGCCGCAATAGGTATTGAAAATGAGGTTTTCCGTTTAGAGGCTCGTCCTAGGTCAGAAGGAAAGTTTTCCATCTGTTTGCTTAATTGTTTTAAGGTAAAAGCACTTTTCCTGGCGCTGAGAAGGTGGCTGAGTGATTACTCCAAGTGCAGCCCCTGGCACCCAATGCCTCTCCAGGGATTCTAGCACTTTCTTCTAGACCCTCAGGCACCTGCCCTCACAAGTTCACCGACACAAACATATCTCCACAATTTTTTTAATAATCTTTTTGTAAAGCCTTTTCCTACCTGGTGTACACTTGTAATCCCAGCACTTGGGAGATGAAGGCAAGAAGATTAGCAGTTTAAGGTCATTCTTGTCTACTAGTAAACTCAAGGCCAGCCTGGGCTACATGAGATCCTGTTTCAAACAAGCAAACACACCTCCCTCTACCCCCCCCCCCAAAAAGAGTTTTTAAATTGAATTTAAATTGTGTCAAGTTTAGTTCTATTGGCTCGGCGTCTGGGGAGCTATAAGACGAACCAAGGGATCGTCTTCAGTAGTAAACAAAGCAGCTTAGTAGGTGATGCCTCTTTCCCAGAAAATATGTTGAACATATGTGTTCTAAAACATGCTTTCCCTCATGTTTGGCTAAGGTGGCTGTTTCTTGGGTGGTTTTAGAACCAATTATCAAAACAAATGTCATAAATTACTTTAAGAGACAATGGGATTTGCTCATCTCTGAGGCTGAAAGGCTTGTCTCTGTTCTTCCCCATGCCGTCAGCTGGAGCTGTAATAGCCTTGTGATTTCCTACACAGTGCCAGCGATAGCCTCTTTGTGTTTGGATAGTGGCTCTGAAATTCCTCACATTCTTGCTTGATCAGTTGATTTTAAATCTTGTCTGATAGAACGCTGAACTTCTTTTTTTTTTTTAACATTGACTAATGCTGCAAGCTGAAAATTCTACATCTGGCTTCATGTGATAGGTTTCAGCCAAAATACATGTAAAAAAAGTATATTAAATTACTTTCAGGATAGATGTACATGAAATATAATAATTTCATATTGAGACATAGATCTTATCTCCAAAATACGTAATTTTGTATATACAAATGTTCTGAAATTAAGAAAAAAAAACACAACACAAAACAAAATCTGGAACATTCTGATCCTGAGTATCACGTCTGTTGTTTTCTCCTGAGGAACACTATCACAAAGTTGGCCTAGGTTTCTTCCCCTCAGAACCTCAAGGGCTACTCAACCTCTATTTCTGATACCTAGCCTCATGAGTTTTAGTGGGGCGCTGTCGGATAAATGTAAAGGAAGAAGAATGCTGAGGCTGGCTGGGACAATGAGTATGTATTTGTCTTGAGCTTCGATTGTTGCTACACAAACTCATAGTGATTATGGCTCAGAATTTAAGTGGAAGAAAAACTCTCTGTCGTGTGAAATACCCAAGCTAGCAGGTGTTATGAAATTGCTTTATGCCTTCTTAGAATGCAAATTTCACAACTAAAGTTGGATAAATAGTTAATATCTATGATTGAAATGTTATAATAACCCTGGCAGGTGTAGCTGAATGGATAAGTATGAGGAATGATTACATATAAATATATAAAGTGCTTATCTGTGAGGATAGCAGCATCTGATCGATAGTAGTGTCTGGATTGAAACTATTAGATTAAACATGGAACTGCTAATATCCAACAATGATAAAATGTGATGTTGTGTGTTCTCAGTTACAATCCCAACCTGAATGTGATGTCGTGTGTTCTCAGTTACAATCCCAACCTGAATGTGATGTTGTGTGTTCTCAGTTACAATCCCAACCTGAATGTGATGTCGTGTGTTCTCAGTTACCATCTCAACCTGAACATGATGTTGTGTGTTCACAGTTACCATCCCCAACCTGAACGTGATGTTGTGTGTTCTCAATTACCATCACCAAGCTGAATGTCCACAAAAACCAATTAAATGACAGAGAGAGGAACTGAGTTCTAAACTCTGACTGCTTTCCAGTTCATACTCTCTATTTTATTAAAACTCATAACTAAATCCATGCATGATGTTGTATGCCTATCATCCCAGGACTAGGGAGGCTAAAGTAGGAGGATCATGAGTTCAAAGCTAGCCTGAGATCCTGTTTCTTTTTTTTTCCCAAGGAACACTGTACAGACCAAGTAAGTTTTATTTAGCAATATGATGCATATACATAAATATTTGCATAAACACATGCATATACATATATAAATCTAATGACAATTAATAAAAATAGGCCATAGGACCATCATTAAGTTTTCTTTTTTTGTACTGTGAGACCATGGAGACATAACTAATATTCTGATTCTTGTTCCTGACAATACTATTTTTCATTTATAAGCTTTAACAATTTTAGCTGAAATTTACAGGCATTTCTCTATATATGACTCCACAATCTGCAAAGATAGACTATGCTTTCTCCTTTCCACTTAATAAAACAACTTTTGTTTCTTCCATAATTATAGTAGGTAGAATTTCCAATAGGCTGCTAGAGACAAGGTCTAGTGCCAGCAATCCTTACCGTGTTCCTGATCTTAAAACAACTCCCAGATTCCATGACTGAATATGATTTGGCTATAAATAGTTATCTATGATGTTACAGATCTCTATACCTAATTATTTGGGCTGAAAAATCATAAATCAATTTTGAAATTTGTCATTATTTAAGTTTATTCACTATATAATGTTTTTATCTTTCATTCCATAAATATAATACATGATATTTGCCAAAGTGGTACAATGGTTCCTTTTTATCAATAATGGGAAAATTCTTTGCAGTCACTTGCATTTTTGGTGTGGATAATATTTTGCTGAAGAATCTTGACTCTACTAGGAAAACCAGCAACACTGACACTATAAAATGAATATCAAACTCCTCCCCCCATTTTTTGGTGGGGAAGTTTAGAGGAATTGGCACTTATTCCCCTTTAGTTGCTCACTATAAGTTGGCAATGAAGCTGCATGAGCCACAGATTTCATTGTTAGTGATTTTCTTTATTGCATTTAATCTCTATCCATTATTGTTCACCCAAGGTTTTCTGTTACTTTGTGAGTCAATAGGTTGAAGGTGCACGTTTATAGAAATATATCAATTTCACCTTGCTTGTTCATTTTGTTTGTGTTCAATTGTTTATGGTGATCTTTTGGGCTCTTTTGTTTCCATGATGTTTTGTAGCATACATTTCATTTGCTTTCTTTCTTCTTTTTTCCTTTTTTTAAATTTTAATTTATTTATTTATTAAAACTTTCCACCTCCTCCCCTCCTCCCATTTCCCTCCTATTCCCCCCACTCCCCCTCCCCCTCCCTCTCCAATCCTAAGAGAAGTTAGGGTACCCTGCCTTGTGGGAAGTCCAAGGCCCTCCTGGCTCCATCCAGGTCTAGGAAGGTGTGCATCCAAACAGACTAGGCTCCCAAAAAGCCAGTACATGCAGTAGAATCAAAACCCAGTGCCATTATCATTGGCTTCTCAGTCAGCCCTCATTGTCAGCCACATTCAGAGAGTCCGGTTTGATCACATGCTCCATCAGTCCCAGTCCAGCTGACCTTGGTGAGCTCCCATTAGATCAGTCACATTGTCTCAGTGGGTGGACGCACCCCTCGTGGTCCTGACTTCCTTGCTCATGTTCTTCCTCCTTCTGCTCTTCATCTGGACCTTGGGAGCTCAGTCCAGTGCTCCAATGTGGGTCTCTGTCTCTATCTCCATTGCCGGACTCACCCTCTCCTCTGCTGCCCAAGGACCTAGCTGGGGACATCTCCTTGGACACCTGGGAACCCCTCTAGAGCCAAGTCTCTTGTCAACCCTAAAATGGCTCCCTTAATTAAGATATCTTCTTCCTTGCTCCCATATCCACCCTTCCTCCATCTCAACCATCCCATTCCCCCCAAGCTCTCCCCAATCCCCCCTTCTCCCTTCTCTCTCCCCATCTTCCCTTCCCTCCACCCCACCCTAACCCCTGTGCTCCCAAGTTTTGCCTGACAATCTTGTCTCTTCTAATATCCAGGAGGATAAATATATGTTTTTCTTTGGATTCACCTTCTTATTTTGCTTCTCTAGGATCATGAATTATAGGCTCAATGTCCTTTGTTTATGGTTAGAATCCTAATTCCAGGACTAGGGAGGCTAAAGTAGAAGGATCATGAGTTCAAAGTTAGCCTGAGACCCTGTTTCAACCAAGGGTTTAGATTTATCCCAGGGGAGAGCTCTTGGCTAACAAGCACAAGGCCCGAGGTTTGTTCTACAGATCCATTTTTTGAATGTGCTGTAAAATCCAAATTCTGACCAAATGAGCAGTTCATTCATTAGACCATAAAGCTGTTCAAAGAAGGCACTCCATCATGTCATAGGTTCAAAGGTCAAAAGGAAGCCGTGAAAACCCCCTGGACCTTCAAAGACAGGCCATCACAGTGTACATAGAAAGTCCCAGCGGTGTGGACTGTAGAGGCTCAGTCACAGCCTGTCTGAAGCTGCACAGCTCTTAGGAGAAACAGTCTCCAGTGCCTGCTGTCTCTGTATTTTGGCCTTGAGTGCTTCAGGGAGTGTCCCAAGGCTGTCCACAAGGCGTCTTGTCTGTATGCTTCCTCTTGGTCTTGTTCCAGCATGCTCATTTAGACCTAATGGAATAAAGCTTTCAAAGATGCAGGAAGATCACCGCAGTTTCCTAAGGCTGGCAAAAGCTTACTGAGCATCATGGTATATGGCTCAACTTTCCCATTTGAACATGAAGAAAAGATTCAAGTAAACAATATTGTCATTTAAAATGTTTTCTTTTCCTACCAATAAATTTAAAGGTGGTATGTGTAGCTCTATCTAATAGTTTCCTAAGAGTTTTGATTTTTTTTTAATTTTGAAAAGCCAAAGATAAATTTCTCTTTTCATTGTTTGGTGAGTTTTTTGCTTTGTTTTTGCTTTTGTTGGCTTTTGGGGGGATAGGTACTGAGAACCAAACCCAGAGATTTACACATGGCAGGTAAGGTACCATACTCCTGGATTAACTCTCCAACCCCATGTTGTTCTTATATAGTGAAATTCCCTGTACTATTAAAATTAATATGAATAATTTATTTTTAATATTACAATGATTGAGGGTTTTAAGGCTTATTTTCCACTTGGCATTATAAAGGCCTTTAAGTTTCTCTCTCAAACTTCAGAAAGACTGATTATTAGCTTTTCCCAGGCCAGATCATACCCTGAAAACCACGCCAACATGTTCAGTCTCTGCAGGGACCCCAGGGAGGTGATTGTAGCGGAACTGAAAACCTTTGAAACCAGCGCTGCACCAGCCTTCTCTGTCTTATCTGTTGTTTGCTCCCCTGGAACGCTGTCACCAAGTTAGTCTAGGTCTTCTTTCTCCAAAGCTTGGAGGAAAGAGAAAGCCAGTTTGCTAAGTGTGTAGGGAATAAGAGGAAGACCCAAATGATTTTGTATGATTTGCTACCAGCAAGGCATTGGGTTGCCTTCCTAGCCATTATTTTCTCAGCACCAAGTCTCTTTGCTTTCTTTACCAAAGGGAAACTGAGCCTTAGCTTAAGTGGTACACAGAGGACTCACACAACAGAGGCAGGTTTGCTGGCTCCGAGACACACTGCTGACATGGAAGTCCCCAGAAGTTGGGAGAAAGGGCCTGAGCAAACTTTCTGTTTGCCATGTCCGTGTGCATTGTTAGCACACATCTTCCTGATTCATCTGTGATGTAGGCGTTATCTCCCCATTATCTGCTTGTCACTCAGCCAATGAGAACCAGGTTTCAGATCAAATTCAGGTCTGCCTGTCTTGTCCTTACTATAATCACCAAAGAGATAGTGGGCGAAACATGGAGTCCTGTGGCAGTGGAGCACAAAGCCTGGCATTCACGCCTGGCACGGTGGTGCACACCTGTAGTCCCGGCGCTTAGGAGCACGGCGAACACAGGCGGATGTAGCTGAGAGTTCTACATCTGCATCGCAAGCAGCAGGAAGAGCAAAGACACCACAACTGGCTTGGGCTTTTGGAACCCCAAAGCCCACCCCCAGTGACACACTTCCTCCAATAAAGCCACACCTACTCCAACAAGGCCACACTTGCTAATCCACTCCCTAATGACCAAGCATTCAGATACATGAATGGCCTCTTGGGCCATCCTCACTCAAACCACCACCCTTTCAGACTCACGCTTGCACAATGGGCTCTTTACTGAGTCTCCTTTTTCGTAACTTTTTAAAAGACTTTTAAAATGTATTTATGTCTGTATTGTGGATGTGACAGAGACAGGGGAGGTGTGTTTACATGTATACTGCTTCCTCCAGAGGCCAGAACAAAGCCTTGAATTCCCTTGAGCTGGAGTTACAGGTGGTCAAGAGCCATCAAACCTGGGCTTGGGAAACCAAACTCAGGTCCTCTACAAGAGCAGCAAAAGCTTTCAACCACAGAGCCCTAATCTTTGTGTTCTCAGGAGTAGCTATGCTAGCTGGATGAGATGCAGTCCCAATAGAGTTGTTTTCTATTCGTGAGTTTTGTTGTTATCAATTGCTGTTGCAGTATTGGGAACTTAGGGTCTTATGTCTGCTGAGTGCTCTAACCACTGAGCCACACCCCAGCCTCCATGCAGTGTTCACTTCATTTCCCTGACATTCGGCTTTTTGTACAATAGAGCAAACTAGAACCAGACGAAAGAGATGAGCTTTTCTTGGGGCTGATTCGGATGCACGACTCACACTGAACATAGCTGTGCGTCTTGTTGGACTTCTCAGTTGGGGTTGGTATTTGTCATAAGGAAGAAAATCAATCAGCATTGGAAAATTAAATGATGTTGGGTGAGTACGCCAAACAAGAAAGACATGAAAATGTATGAAATATATTTTAAACCAGTGGTGCGATTATAGTCTGGTTATTTAAAAAATAAAATGACCATTTTTTGAAAATTTGCAGTCATACTTTCTCTCCCTAAGTCTCCAAAGGGTTGGGACTGCAGCCATGCTCTACCAAGCCAGCTGACTCAGTGGAACACTCGCTTTAGTATGTTTTATTGTGTGTGTGTGTGTGTGTGTGTGTGTGTGTGTGTGTACCAAAAGTTGGATTTTTTTTCTCTAGGAATCTGCTTATTTCCTCTAATAAAAAAACTTCTAGAAGGTAACATAAAAGTCAAGGGTTAGAGGGATGTTCTTAAACAGTTTTTTATGCATTGGCAATGATAGTAAATAAATAAATAAATATAGAAAATCAGCTGCTGTTTGTAACATGAGGGGGCCGGCTTGTTGGGGTATCTGGCCCATCCAGTACCCCACAACCGGCAAGCCCCAAAAGAAAATCACACACAGGACTCCATAAGATTATAAACTGATTGGCTCATTAGGTCGGGCTACTTATTAGTTCTTATGACTTATCTTAACCCATTATTCTGATCTATGTTATCCATATGGCTTGGTACCTTTTTCAGCTGGGCAGGTTACATGCTGCCTCTTCGGTGATCTGCGCGGGAATGGAGGAGTGAGTTTCCTGTTTTCCCAGAATACTCCTGTTCTCATTGAATCACCTCTACTTCCTGTCTGGTTTTCCCACCTATACTTCCTACCTGGCCAATCAGCGTTTTATTAAAATACATGATTGAAAGAATACAGATAATTCTCCCTTGCCTCAGAGAACAAGAGAAGGAGGGACAAGGGCAGGGAGGAAACACATCTTGGAAAGCGCCTTTAAACTTGGTCTTCATGAGGCATAATCGTCATCCCACTATTTAGGTTCCAACCCCTTGGTCAAATGGAACCCTGTTTTCTAGGTAATATCCTGTTCTGTCGCCGTCAAACAGGACATCATAGATGCCCATGGGTAAGGACTAATTAGACTAGGGAGGAGAGGCGAGTGCCTTTCTTGAACAGGTCAGAGGACTCTGATGTCACAATTGAGCAGAGATGCAAAGACAGTGAAGCACAGACCCAGCTGCTGACCCCACGAGGAGGAGAGTTTCTGAGTACATGCTCAGAGTCTGAGATGGACTATGGAGGCAGCTGGTTCTCCTGGAGCCAAGCAGAATGGGAGGTGTTACCCCATCAAGACCAAAGCACACCAAGTCTTCCAGGCCATGGTAGAGACCTTGGATTTCCCTCCGGGTATAGTGGGCGGTGTCGCTGGACAGCTTTGAACAGAGGGAGAGTATGAAGTGTTCTCTTGTGGTGGTTGATGTGAGGAGAGACTGAAGGGGCCGTGACGGGGTCAGGTAGACAGTGATGTGGTCAGAGACACTTGCAGGAGAGGGGATCACAGTGTTCAGATGATCTCCGAGGAAAACAGAAAGAACTAATGAATTAAATGTAGGGAATAAGAAGAGAGGCAACGATGACTCCATAGGACCTGTTTAGCTGAAAAACAGTACCTGAACTGGGATGGGGGTGTTGAAGGCGGAGCAGCTGTAGAGGCAGGAGAAGGGAAGAACTGGGATTTTGGCATGATTTCTGAAATTGTAGCAAACATCTTTTGAAAATGGATTCAGTCACGTAATTTATTTCAAACAGCTGTTCTGGACATGGCGAATCCTATATTTGTAAGAACCAGAGAAATACCTGTGATTTGTGCCCCTCGTTCCTCTCCCTGCATCTAAGATTCTCTGCTGTACCGAGGATGCAGTTAACTACAACACTTGCCTGGCAGCCGTGAGCCAGTGAGTGATCTGGTACCCAGCACTGAAAACTGAAATAATACTAATTTATCTTTGAGTTGAACTTGGGACAGAGCCTTTCTTAAAATCCTAGTGTATATTATCTCCTGGTTCCCTTTCGGTGATTTCTGTGATTACATTTGTGGAGTTTTTTAAATTCCTTGTTTGAACTTTCTAAGAACAGAGCTCAAAGACGATTTCCTGTAGAGGCTGGAGCTCAGGCAGGAGCATTTCCCATGAGTCTGAGGCCAGTCTGAGCTACATACATAGTAAGCACCAGGGTGGCCCAATGCGTCCTATCCAAGGCTGTCTCAAAACAACAGCGAAAAGACTTAGTTTCCAGGCTGCCTTCTGTGTGAAATGTGACAGCAAGGGGGTGTGCTCTTCTGGGCCCTGAAGCATGCCATTGATACAGGATTGGTCCCTTCTGCTGCTGTGCCCTACCTCCTGGGTGGGTATTGTAACTACTACCTTGTATTTTTGACCCGTGCCTCCTACCTGATACAAAGGTTAACAGTAAATACTGGATAACTGGATGCTTGTGAATCAATTTTAAGGAACTAATGAAGTGTCTCCTTTTGTCTCACCCGCAGCGCCTGATGACTGTAAAGTACAAGAAAAGAAAACTACCCCCAGCCGCCCCACTTCTACAGTTGCAGGACAAAATAGCAACCACTCAGGAAATAAACCAGGTAAGACGTTATGTGGAGAAGGGAAAGGTTACTTCAGAAGCCTCCGTCACATGGTAAGTAGAAACTAAACGTAGAATCTAGGAGTGTTTGGCCGTGTCCTCGCCACCAAAAGCCTCTCACACAGATTTGTGGTGCAAAAGTCAAATCTCTCGGTCACCTTAGAGTTCTCTCTTTCAAATGGAAATGAAAACTCAAGACTTTGAAAATCGTTTGACAGTCACTGAGATGCCATGCGTGGACACATTTACTGTCAACAGTGCTTCTCAACCTTGCTAATGCCGAGACCCCTTAATACAGGTCCTCATGCTGTATTTAGTATGTGGTAGTTTCGTTGCTACTTCATAACTAGCTTTGCTACCGTTTTGAACCTTAATGTAAATACTTGTGTTTTCTGATGGTCTTAGGCAACACCTGTGAAAGGTCATTCGAACCCTGAAGGGTTACTACCCACAGGTTGAGAACCACTGATCTAAGAGGGGCTGCGTTTGAAGCTAAGTTACAACACAGTTTTTGAGCCCGTATGGCCAGCATTATTGTATATCTCTTTTGTGACTTTCTGAAAACCCACTCAGATCTTTACAGGTCTAGACACCCACACAGTAGTAGTAAGCCTTCATCTGGTTCCCTGCCATGATCGTAACCTACCTACAGAGTAATTTTCTATAATTGCTTATGAGTCATGATCTGTTCCATTTGGTGACACAAAGAAATAAACTGTCTGTAAACATAATACAAACATCTGAACAGGCAGCGCCCTTCTTCCCAGCATCCCACAACCACCATGAGCTTCCTGGGCAAGGTGAGCATGCCACATGATGATGACGAGAGTCCACACATTCTTGGAAACCCGCTTCATGCATTATTCAAGCTGGACCACTCAACTTCCGTGCGTCAGTGAGAATGCAGACAGACATGCCTGGGTCCAGGCTCACAAAGCATTTCTCCTTTCTACTTAGATTCGTCTCTTTGACATGTGGGAAGCAACTTCATCCAAGTAGACAATGACTTGTCATTTAGGAGGAGGACAGCAGTGGGTATTGTTGCTTGAGCAGGGTCAGCCACATTTTAATGAGCAAGCTGAGCTCTCCCCATTACCCAGCCACCTCTGCCCGCCCACGTTCCCACCCACAGCTAGTACTTATTGGAGGCTTTTCTGTGCATGGGACTGGGGAGGGTACTGAGTCCCCATGGGACTTCCTCTAGGAGGCTTTCACCCCTTAGATTCATGTAAGCACCCTATGGCAGTAGAAGTCCCTTTGGGTTTTGTTTGTTTTTACTGTGCTGGAGATCAAATCCAAGGACTTTCTTTATGCTAGGCAAGCGTAAATAATGAACTATAAGCATAAGCCACTAACTATATCCCAACCTAAAGAGGAAATTCACTTTTCAAATGTTGTTTAGATTTCATTTATTTTACGCGTTGGGGAGCAGAGTGTTAAGTAAGAGACTCTATCAAGAAAATAAGGTAGAGAGTAATAGAGCCAGATACCTGGTTTCCTTCTCTGGCCTCATTGCATACAGGCACGTGTGCAAACACATACACACACACACACACACACACACACACACACACTCACACACAAGCATGCACGCACTCTTCTGAAAGGGAAGCACTGTATTGTATGTTCAGGAATTGCCTCTTCACCTTCGGAGCCCCAGATCTCATATGACCCAGATCTCTCAGGGTTACTTTGCCTATGGGGGCCATACCATATATTTTCCTTCTCTGACCTCATTGCATACAGGCACGTGTGCAAACACATACACACACACACACACACACACACACACACACACCAGCTGTGATACTGGGAACCAAATTCAGGTCTTCTGCAAGAGTAAAGAACTGTTATTTACCACTGAGCTATTGCTTCAGCCCCTTGTCCACCAAAGATTTTCAACAAAAGATGTATACCAGCATATATCTTTTTTAAATTCACTCTCGTGCTTCCTATCTCATTTCAGACCCTCCGCCCGTGCTGCGGGTTGATGACCGCCAGCGTCTGGCCCGGGAACGCCGTGAGGAACGAGACAAGCAGCGAGGTAGTCCAAGCCCCTGATTACGCGTGTCTGATCACTCACTGATGGCCTTGCTGAAATGCTAATTTTTCTGCTCTAGGACAAGGGACACAACACTGAGGGAGCAGGCATCACAGTAACATCCGTGATGGTCTGTGTGCATTGTGTATCTGACTGGTGGCTGGTGAAGCCGCCTAGTGTGTGATCCACGCTTAGGACTAACACCACACAGCAGCCATCGCGGCCTACAAAACCGACATAGGAAAAACAGCACAAGGACAGTAAACAGGGTTCCTTTTTTTAGGTACAAAGGTATGAGACGTGACACTTCCCAGTGTCCACGTTGAAATAATCCTGCTGTTGACTTTACAGACAGGAAAGGCAGACACCTGATGCCAAGGTTCCTGCTTTTCCTCCTGTCACCAGAGGCCCTCATGAAAGGTCAGCTGCGTGGTGTTTGCCTGCAGCCACCTGGCAAGCTGAGTCACAGGACTGGCTTTACCAGGAAGTGGCAAGCATAGCACTCAGAGGAGGAACAGTCTTGTGTTCTAGAACGTTGGCTGTGGAACCAGTGCCAGCCCTTCCTTTATTTGATATCTTTGTTTCCCAGAACTGAACTATTTTTTTTTTACTTTTTAAAAATTTTTTATTTTTATTTTATGTTCATTGGTGTTTTGCCTACCTGTGTGCCTGTGTGAGGGTGTCGGATCCCCTTGGAACTGGAGTTATAGATGGTTGTGGACCTTCATGCAGGTACTCAGAATTGAACCTAGTCCTCTGGAAGAGTAGTCAGTGCTCTTAACCACGGAGCCATCTCTCCAGCCCCTAGAACTGAAATTTTTTGTTTGTTTGTTTTTATTTTTTGTAGCTTTGGTGCCTGTATTGAAACTCGCTTTTAGACCAGCTTGTCTCAAACTCACAAAGATCCACCTGCCTCTACCTCCCGAGTGCTGAGATTAAAGGCACCACCGCCTGGCTAGAACTGAACTTTTATATTGAGTAATCTTACTGTTTCTATCCAATAACCATTTTTTAACTTTTATTTTTGACAATTTTATATAGCTAGCATTTTGATTACTAACCCCCTCAGCCTCTATTTAACACTAAGGAAGCTAGGGCCTGAGGTCTTTGCAGAAAATAGCCCATGCTTTGCTGAAGTCATGTAGCGTAGAAGAGCTAGCTCATCCACTGAGGAACCAGCCTCTCTAACCCATGCCTTTTACTGCTCCTGATCGAGAACCTAAGTGTGTGGCACTGGTGTCCTGGCGACACTGGTGACGTTGTTTTAGCAGAGGCCTATTGCTCTTTCTTGGCTAGCAAGAGGATGTCATTTTGTTTGTTGTTTTGGTTTTTACTTTTGTTGACTTGTGTTTGGGGGTAGGGAGATCCAAACAACTTTGTGGATTGGTTCGCTGCTTCTACATTCATATAGGTTTTGGGCATCAAATTCAGGTCTTCAGACCTGTAGAAAATCACTTTACCCACTGAGTCATCTCGCCAGCTGTTTTGGTTGATTTGGGTCTTACTGACATAGGGTCTTATATAGCCCAGGCTGGCCTCGAACTTAGGATCGTCTGCTTCCTTAGCACTGGATCAGCCCAATAGAACACACCTGCTGCTGCTGAGACATTTTTAAACACTAACTTACTGAGAAATAATTCAACTCTGCTGTTTTTCTGCGCGTGGCTGTTTCCTCCTAGACCTACTGCTCCCGTTTCCTCCACGCTTCCTGCAGGCGGGCAGTCCTGGAAAGCAGGCTTGTTTTGACCCTTAGGCCTCCACCTCCTCCCTGCACACTGCTCCCTGGCAGTAAAGTCAGACAAGCTGGTCTGCACAGGAGTGTTCAAAACCAAAGACTTTTAGTGAATAGAAACACTTTGAAATATGCACAATACAAAAACCAAAGGTTGGTTATGTCGGCTGTTACTGTGCTTTCAAACTTTGTAGTGCTACATATATGGAAATATTTCAGTTCTGAGATGTAGTGATACATATATGGAAATATTTCAGTTCTTAGATGTAGTGATACATATATGGAAATATTTAGAAGGAAACTAAAAAATTATTGGCCAGTGATTGTGATTATTTTCTGTTGAATGTAGGTTTAAATTAATATTGAAATCATTTTAAAGTTATTTTTTTCTTTGTTGATTTATTTGCTTTTCAGTCCTGAAAATTCAGGTAAATTCAGGAGTGGGAAAGGAAGAAGTATCGGGTGGTTTTAAAAGGCATGGTCTATTAGTACTGGTGAGCAAATAGACAGGGTCTATTAATATTTTCTATCTTAAGTCTGAGTCATGCTTTAATGCTTTTATGGTCAGACTCAGACTGTCACTTGGCCTGTTCTTTCTCTATTATCCTTCTGTTTTTTATATAAAATCCAGCATAATTCATCCTTGATGAGACTGCTTTGTTGGTTGGTTGGACATAGGGCACATGCTCTCTGAAAGCTTCCCCCCCCACCCCCATCTTAAAAGCTTTATAAATGGTCTCCTCAATCGCTCCATTCATCTAAATCAATTCAGGCTGTTTTTTAAAACCCCTCTAAATTTCCACTTCTCTCTTGCTGTCTCTCTTCTAAGCTTTTATATATATATATATATATATATATATATATATATATATATATATATATACACACACACACACACACACACACACACACTTTGGTAGCAATGTCTTTGTCCTGATCATTTGTTCTGATGTGTTCAGCCCTCTCTCAGGTGATGTCAATGGTTCTCACATCTGAAGCTATTCCTAAGGCGGCAGGTGGTCCCGTTGTAGCAGAACTTGTTTTGGTTTAGAGGTTTTTGGCATGAGTCTCTCTCCATAGCCTAGGCTGACCTTAGACTCCCAGCATCCTTTCCGCCTTAGCCCCGAGTGCTGCAATTACAGGTAAGAGCCACCACATTCTGTTTTAAACTCAGCTACGCTGTCATCTGTCACTCACACTGCTTTGTCTTGGCAATATCTGTGTCTTAATCAATTGTGCCAGCACATTCCTGGCCCCAAGAAATTGGGGTCGTATTTTGTTTTTTTTTTTTAAATGGGGGTAGCCATTTTTGGCATCTCAGCTGTTGCTAGGGGTGCTGGAATCTTAATACTGGTCTGAGCTACCAAGTGCTGTGAAGACATAAAAGCCCGAGTTCAGATGCTCACATAGAGCTGGGGCATGGTGCTGCATTATATAACCCCATCTCTGAGAGGAAGAGACAGGCAGGGCCTTGGAACTCGCTGACCAAGCAGTCTAACTGAAACAGTGAGTGCCAGGTTCAGTAAGAGACCGTCTCAAAAGTAAGGTGGAGATGGATGGTAGAAGAAAGCCAGCGTCAATCTCTGGCCTCTCTGTGCACACACACGAGTCAACACCTGTAAGCATGCATCTTTCCGCAAGTATATACCACACATACACACACACACACACACACACACACACACACTGAGAGAGAGAGAGAGAGAGAGAGAGAGAGAGAGAGAGAAAGAGAGAGAGATCTTCCTTGACTAGCCAACACTGTTCACTGATGCATGTCTATTCAGGTTTATTCAAGGGTTATCTGTAGCTACCAACAGACAGTTTAGACTTAGCCTAATCCTTTAGCTCAGGCTTTCCCTATTCCTAACCCAGTATAAGAGTAGAAGTTGAGGGGTTGGGGATTTAGCTTAGTGGTAGAGCGTTTGCCTAGCAAGTACAAGGCCCTGGGTTCGGTCCTCAGCTTTCAGGGGTGGGAAAAAAAAAAGAGTAGAAGTTGAAATGGTCTATCCCTGAAGCCATCTAATCACAAGTATCACTGGCTCTGTCTTCAGAGTAAACCTTAGATCCATGTAGAATATCTTCTGCCCGCTGCCTTTTCCCTGGCTCCGGCCTGACGGAAGTGTATCTTTATCACAGACACTACCCTACGATCCTTCCATTGAGACTTCTGTGTTAGATCCCTGCTGACCCTCATCTCCAAGCCTTGGTTGCAGGTCACAGTGCTTCCTCTCATGCTGTATTTTGCATAGCTGTTGTATCTTGTGTGTATTCTGGTGCTGTTTTATATGCTGAGGAACTTCTTCTGTTTAGATTTTTATATACCTCCTTGGTTATACAAATTTAAAGGCTTTTTTACTGTGCCCTCCATTTCTCAATATCCCAATACATGGCACAGTGCTAAATATAAAATGTATGTTAGAAATTTTGCTGATCTTCCTTAAACTATAGTCTTCAGTGGAAGTGATGATAGTGTTTATGGAGAACTGACTGTGAACAGGGGAATATCCTAGATACCTCATTGGGTATTGTCACCAAGACTAGCAAATTGCTACCATAGTTACACTTGTTGTGTGAGCTCGTCATAATAATGTAAATGGTTTGTAGATTGTCAGCTTGTTTGAAAGTATATTGTGATGATTTAAAGAAGTTCAGAGAATCTAAAATGACAGTAATGATTAGTAACCCTTTGTTCTTTCCTCTGTGTTAGCTGTGTCAGCATGTGGTAAGCATATACACAGTCACCATCACCGGAGTGAAAACTCCCCGGGTAGTAAAGTTCTTTGAGTAGATAGCAGTGCTATATTTCAGAGGACTGAAATACATTTCTCAAAAGATCATAAGTGGTGCATAAGTCCCGGGAGGGATACCGAAGAAGGGGGATTGTGTGTCATCGCACAAGTGTAGTGCATAGGCCTTGTGTTGACTCAGATTTGACACAAACCAAGAGGGCAAAATGTAGGACTTTATAAGTGCTGAGGTGGGTTTTAGTAACTTTGGGGGGGGTGCTCCAATCTATTAGTAGAAATAGTAGGTCCTGTAACTTATTTCAAAGACCATTAACAAGGATAGGTGCATTTCGCCTTTATTGGACAGTGAACATTTTACTTTAAATAACTTAAGGCAAAAGTAAGCACCACTTCATTTATTGGAGACAGTACTTATTATTATTATTATTATTATTATTATTATTATTATTATTATTATTATTATGTACTTATTGATATAAAATCTTACTGTGTACTGCAGGCTGACCTTGAACTCTTGCCGCTACCTCCTGAGTGCTAAGATTGTAGATATGCACCTTCATGCCTGGCTCCACCTCTGCCTTTTCAAACCTACTTTGTGTTATTTTGGTTCATGTGTTCATTTGACCAATAAATACATATTTAGTTTTGAGCCAGAAATTGTAGGATATTGAAGATAAATTTCCCTAACTCCTAGGAGTAGAATAATAATAATACATAATGTTTTAGCTAACATTTGTTTCTCTCACATTCCTTCGTTTCAATTAGGCTGTGAGATTGTCAGTAAATGTCCGAAATGCGACTTCTTGTACCTTCTGCTGCTAGTGTGTCCATGTGTACCACCAGGATCTCTTGTTTGTTTCCAGGCCCTTACTTCCTCTCATTGCCACATTGTCTGTTCTCACCCGTTAGGATACGACTACTATCACGTCACAGCTCTGCTTCAGCTCTCTTGGTGACTTTTTTTCCCACCCAGTAGAAGCCAGAATCCTGTGGTTGGCCTCCTGTTCCCTAAACCCACCAGGCAGACCCTTGAGTAAGAACCAATTGCTGTTGGCTCCAACTGGAGCAAATTGAGAAACCCACATAACTCATTCTCTCTCCCTGTAAGTTTTACTGAAATGCTGCCTCCGTGGTAGGATATTTCCTGACCTCTTTACTCAGATTTGCAGATCCCTCAAATTAAAACTCCCTTTTTCTCTCTAGTATTGTCAACATCTAAATAGATACTTAACTTACTTGCTATTCCGTCGGCCTGCACTAGGGTACAAACCTTTCATAACGGAAAGGGTTGTACCTTTGCCAATTCTGAAGCCCAGTAGCAGAGCCTAGAATAGCCTTGTGCATAGTAAATGTCCAACAATTAACTGTTAAATGTTGAACCAAGTAAATCTATGCACTTTAACTGCAGGTGGTCACAGCAGGTATTGCAAGTTAGTATAGTTGTCTGATTTTGACCTCCACGTGCTATTAAGATTAATACTTGTGCAGTAGTTTGACCAAGTTCAGGAGAATATTTAAGGAATATTTAGCAAAAAAAAAAATCCTTCATTTCAGGAGATACAAAGTTTTGCTTTTTAAAAATAATATAGAGTTTGAAGTGTTAGGTTTAATTTTTCAAGTGTTTTGGCATACTTTTGGTAATTTGGTAAATTAGCTGAGGTAATTATGTTAGACTTTGCCCTTCTAGACAAAGTTTTATTATTTTGCCTGTTTTTCTAACTTCAGTGTGTTATCAGTTCAGGGACAGCCAAATCAGTGAGTCAGTGGAGAGAAGTCGTCATTCTCAAGAATACGGTGAAGCAAATTACTATTTGCTAATTTGTCTTTTGCAAATACCAAATTTTGTGTATGTGTTGTTGTTGCTATAGTACCTAGGTTGTTGCACGTGCTGCAGGTAAGCAGTCCTGCACTGAACTACACCCCGACCCTCTGAGACCAAAATCTTTACGTGACTGTACTTTCATTCCCACCTGGGGCTGTCTGGGCTTTTCTGGGTTCCATAAAATCACGGAAGAGGGATGGAGATGACTTAGTGTGTAAAGACTGCTAACCCCAAACCAGATTCCACATGCGTACTACAGCATGAATGTGCCCAAGTACACTTATACATATATGAATGCATAAAATAAATAAATGTAATTTAAAAATTTTAAATAATCAGTTGTTATAGAATATATATATTATTGATACAGCTCTTGTAGAGCTTATAGTTCTTTAATTAGAGCTCATGTTGGCTTTTACAGCTAAGTTTAAAGCTGTCCAAGAGATCTTTTAGAATGTATTTTCAAAAGAACACAATAATATAAACATGATTTTAGCCTTGGAACAAATTTCAATTAGATTAGCTGAGATAATTATATTAGACTTTCCAGCCATAGCTTTTTCACTTTGTCTTTTTTTTTAATGTATTATCAATTCAGGAACTATTAGTGAGTACAATTGAGAGATAAATAAATTATCATTTCAACCTGGTATAAAATGTTCATCTCAAAAATACTGACAAGCAAATTAGTATTTATTAACAAACACTCATTGATGGTATAACCCTAACTAGAGTCAATGTGAAACCTCTTGTGATTTTTAAGAGAGGTTTTGTTCCCAGGAAAGCTTTGGAGACTTTAAAGACTAGTCTCAAAAGAAGGAGGTGAGGGTGGGGGTGGTGAGTACCGACATCAGAGAGGGGATTGTGTCAGAATTAAGGGAGCAGGGAGCAGCCCTTCCAGGCAGCCTCCCATCCAGATACCAAGCGTGTACACTTAGCTCATCTGTGATCATTCTCAGCACTGGCCGTCCAACGCTGGCGCCTGGTGAACTCCTATACAGATGTTCCTAGACTAGCAGGTGGTTAAGAGACGACTCTGAGACCAGACGCCCCCTGTGGGAGGAACGTGGACATGAGACAGGCTCAGGCTACAGGACTAAATGGTTGTCTGTGGATGGGTGAAGTCTGCAGATCAGATAAATAACGTGGCTGACCCATCACTTTTTTATTCCTAAATTTACTTTGCCTTTAAGTGTGAGCATAAAAAGATTTTAAACCTGAGCAGTAAGAATTCTTATGAGCAGATGATAAAGTCTAAGATGACGTTGCATAATGGGGACCTTGCCTATCTCTCCGGCATGGAGGAAGAACATTAGTCACCGGGAGAGGCTCCAGCCCAGACCTTTTACCAGAAGGCTCATTGTGCTTTCAGAGTGAGACATTTGGGAGTTTGCAGGTTACCTCACTTCCATGTGTCTCCCAGCAGTGCCTGTCTCCGAGCACAGCTGTGAAGGTAATCGCTGTCCATGACTCGGAGTATGAGCCCAGCCTCTTTCCAGGTGATGACAATGGAGGAGCGTGGGCAGTCATGTGACTAGGTGCCTGACACTAAGTTTGGATTATTTTTAGCTAAGGAATAGCAGATAGAGGGGTGTCTGTGGTTCCTGGGATGGCTTTGTGAGACAGCCAGGAGAGGACAATGCTCAATTCTGTGAGGCGCGTCAGAGATTAGGGTTGGGATGGCAACCAGAAGTTCCAAGGACAGCCATTGATCAAGCAGAGGCTAAATACAGATTAGAATTTCTGGGAACTTTCTCTTTGTCTTGCTTCCTTGTCTCAAGTCCTCCTCCCCACACACAAGGGGAAATTTCTAGGGTTTCCACACGTGTAAACTGCTGTTCCAGCACCTCAGTTCCATTAGCCTTCAGGCACAGGGAAACAGGCCAAGTGGAAACCCCTTGCACAAGAGACAGTGTTGTGGGCTGTTGGTGGGTGTCCTGCAAGGCCATGCCAGACAACTCTCTAGTGCGTACTCCAGTTACAGGTCAAGGGAAAGACAGTTTTATCCCAGCACTTGAGATACTGAGACAGAAGGATTACCCTGAGCTCAAAACCAGCTTAGGTGACTTTAGTGACTTCCAGGCCAACTTAAGGTACAGAGTGAAATCCTGTCTCAAAATAAATAGATAGATAGATAGATAGATAGATAGATAGATAGATAGATAGATAGATAGATAAAGTGGGAAAGGCTTGAGTTAAATTCATCAAAGTGAGTCACTTTCTTGAGAGTCCTTTAGTTTCCCCTCCCTTGCTCCCTCCTGTTCTTTCACCTACCCACCTCCGTGCTAGGGATGGACCCCAGGGCATGCTTTAAATCATCCACTAGACTAGACATTGTGAGCATAGGCAGGCATAGGGCTGGCACCGTGGGTACAGACAGGGTCTGAATGGAGCTGGGGAACTCTCCAGACTGCCGCTCAGGAGAGACTTCTGACAGGAAGAGGCTTGAGTGTCAGACTACCAGGCGGGAGAGATGGTGGACAGAGGTGGCACCGGTGAGGGTTCGGGGAACTGGCGGGCTCTCTAGATTTGTGTATTGAGAGAAGCAGATGTGAAAGAGGGGACTCCAGCGCAGAAGGGGCAGGAGAGCATGCAATAGCAGCAAGAGGGTTGGGGAACGCACACTGGACGTGAGAGCGGAGGAGGGGCCTGGGCTTTCACACTTCACACAGCATTCCCAGAGGTCTGCCAGAGAAGACAAGCCACAGCAGGTTCTGCTTCAGGGTAGGCGAGACTGTGCAGGCAGATTCCAAGCTGTGGAATCAGCTGAATTAAGATCCCAGCTCTAGTTCTGCTACACCATGTGATCTTGGGAACATTGTTTAACTTCTTTGGATTTCCTCGTTTCAACTCCAAGCCTTCTTTGTATAGAATATTTTCGCTTACTACGTTTTTATTTTTATTAGTCTCATGGCTCTTCCTTTTCCTTGGCAGGCTGGAGATCAACTCCAGGGCCTTGCATTCTAGGCAAGCATGCTGCTGGTAAAAGAGCTGTACGCTGAACCTTTTAAACAGCATATCTGGTTATTTGAGGGTTAGCCTAATTAAAAAAACTTCAATCTTAATATAGGATTGATTTTATTCCTTCTACCATTTTGGGGAGAGGGTGATGAAAATGGTGGGACTTGAAACAAGGTCTCAGTGTGTAGCACAGTCTGACCTTGAGCTGGAGATAGGCTTGCTCTGCCTCCAAGGACTGGGATTACAGGCGTTGCTAGCATTCCCAGATTCTTGTAGCATTTTTAAAAACTCCTGGCTCACTGGTTAAGAACAATGATTGCTCTTCCAAAGCCCTGAGTTCAATTCTCAGCACCTACAAGGTAGCTCACAACTGTCTCTAATTCTAGTTCCCTAACACCCTCACACAGACAGACACGCAGGCAAAACACCAATGCACATTAAATAAATGTTTTAAAACGAACAAACTTCATCTCCTTTGTTTTCCTTTTACAGACGGGGGGGGGGGGGGTACTGAGCGGGGTGGAAGTGGGAGTGGCTCTCATGCAGATCAGAACTGGTCATCTCAGTCTTTACCAGCTTAGAAGTTCCCTGTGTTTTGCTATGCTGTTAGCAATTACCGTTTTCTTTTCATTTCAAAAGTCATTAACTTCTGCAACATCTAGAGCTGTTGCCTCAGCTTCTTTTCTCTCTCTCTGTGTGTGTGTGTGTGTGTGTGTGTGTGTGTGTGTGTGTATGTGTGTGTTAGAATCTGAATCCAGAGCCTCACACTCATACCCTACCACTAGGCTAAAACTCCATCTGCATTAAATGAAATGAGTGAAATATTTCCTACATGAATGCTCGAAGTCCTGTAAAAAAAAAAAAATTTACTCTTTATCCCTAGATTCTCTTATTTTTCCTTCCCACAGCCCCCTTCTTAGAATCCATGAGCTGAATTAAATGACATCTCCTTCAAGGAATTATTTCATATGTTTATTGTTTGCAGTGACCAAAAAGAAAGAGAAAAGGGCATTTATTAGCATTTATACAATTACAACAAGCATTGGAGTAAACTATAAATGTTAAAGACCAAACCTAAGGCCTTGTATATGTTAGGCAGGAGTTCTAACAATCTATATCCATAGCCCTAAGATTAAAACCTTCACATTTCAAATGAAAACAAAGCAAAGCATGGTGCATGCCTATAAAACTCCAGCACCAGAGAGGCAAAGGCCAACCTGAGTTCTATAGTGAGTTCCAAGCCGGCCTGAAATGCATAGCAAGATACTATCTCAAAACAAATAAATTATACACACACACACACATAATACATATAATTAGAGATTGTTGTATACTTTTTCTCTAACTTAAAAATCAGCTAATTTCCCCAAGATTTCAAAATATTAATATTATATTATTTTTATATCATATTATATGTACTATGTTCTTATTCCTGCCCATTTTGACTCTTGGTGGTATTATTAGCTATCATTATCCAGTGTTACTAGGAATGCTTCTGCACCTTACTTGAAATTCAAGCTGGGGTTGCAGGTTAATGATAGAGTTTAAGGCCCTGGGTTCAGACCCTAGCACAATAAAAAAAAAAAGGGAAAGAAATGAAACAGAGGCAAAACTTTAGATGTTGCAGAAGTTGACAACATCCATTTGTTCTCCATTCTGTTCCTCATACAGCAGTGAAATATGTTCTCCACCTGTATAGATATAAGCCTGCTCAGAAGGACCAGGACCGTCACAGACTGTATGGGTGTAGGTAGGGTGTCCACCTAGCCTGCAAGCACACTCTGGGTTCTCTTCCTTACCTATATCCTATTTGCTGAATGCTGTCTGTGGCACTAGAACAGGAGTTACCAGGATTAGCACGCAGCCTCCTTATTTCCATGTATTGGACCCATGCAGGAGCATGGCACTCCACCAAGTGTTCTGTGTGTCACCACGGGCTCACCAACAGCCCTGCCAGGAAGTCAGTGCTGTCATCTCAGGAAGAGGAGCGCAGTATCATCACTTGGTCAGTGCCCCAAAGCTGGTCAGGGGCAGGATCCCGTGCAGCTGTGTGTCTACCCCAACACCTTTTCTCCATCCTGAATCCTCTTGGCAAATAGGCACTGTGCAGTTTCTAAGTAGAATCCAAACTGAGAGTGCATTTCCGTTTTGTGTGGCATTAACACGGTGTTATCATTTCCTTGCCATTAAGACATCCTTGGTTGCAGCAGTTCAACTGGGACTGGCTTGCTCATGTCTGTATCACAGAGACTTGGGAGGTGGTGTCCACTTCCTTTTATCTCAGAGCCTGTGGACTAGTGGCAAATATATAACTTCAAAGGATGAGAGGATTGCGCAGTGTTTCGTGGTTTGTCTGGGCATGTTCTTCTGTTACAAAGCTGAGTTTGTATGAAGTTAAATGAAAATGTCTGTCATTGAGTTAAAGGTGTAACAAGTTTCATTGGCCATCAGGGCTGCTGCCCTCACAGAATTCCACTGACTGGGTGATTTCAGCATCAGAATTATATTTTCTTTCTGTCTGGAATCAGGTATGTGCCAGATCAGTGCTTGGTGCCGTGCCTGCTAAGGGCTCTTCCTCAGAGCGCAGGAGGCTCAGTGGATAAAGGCCCTTGCCACACCAACATATCATACACACAGAGAGTGTAGAGATAAAATAATACATATTACATACACACACACACAGTGGAGAAGGGGGTAGAGAGAGAGAGAGAGAGAAAGCTCTTCTATGTATTCTTAAAAGAAGACTAATTTTGTCAGCAAAGGGCTCCCCTCCTTAGTGACCCCTTTGAACTTTTTCTTATTTTATAGTTTATCTCTTGAAGCAGGGCCTTCTGCATAGCCCAGTGGCCTGGGACAGTGGTCTTCCTGTCTTAGCTTCAGCGCTGAGGTTATAGGCATGCACCACCACGCCCAGCTAGTTCAGTCTTAAATACCTTCTAAAGGGTGTACTTCCAAAGACAGTCATGCTGGGGTTAGAGCTTTAACGCAGGGATTCAGAGTTAGGGGACACACTTCAGTTTATAGCAATAGATGATTTCTTTTTCTTTTTTGCTTGTGCTTCTTTGTAGGTTTGTTGTTTGTTTGTTTGTTTTGAAGGAGGGCATCTTTGTGTATCCGTGTCTGCCCTGAAACTCACTCTACATACCAGGCTGACCTCTAACGCAGAGATCAGCCTGCCAGTGTGTTCCACCACCACCTGACAATTTTTGTCCTTTTGTTCAGAATTCTTACTGAAAAAATATGCGTGACCTCAAGTTAGATAATAGTTTGAATTACTAAAAAGTCATATAAATATACTTTAAAGTCTTAAAATAATGAATACCTATGTTGGCCTTCAGTTTAAAAGATCACATGATCTGTTGTTAGCAGCTCATCCTAGCCCTCACCAGCAGGCTCTAAGATGACCAGAAAGTAATATTTGCTTTTCCAGCATTGTTTGCCTTTTCTCTGTATGACTGTTTACGAACACTGTTGCTGGGGGTGGGGGGGAAAGGGGGCAATAGAGTTTCCACTCCCTGTGATAGAAAAAAGTTTGACCAAAGAGATGAATGCCGCTCCAAGTGGGGTTTGCCTAGTGTGACTAAGCAAGGCTACAGTTGGTCCCCTAGTAGCCCCTTGACAATAATAATCAATAAGGATTGATTATTTCTTGTAAAATTAATTACGTGAATAATAATGTCAAAGCTTGTACTGTGTAGCACAACCATGAGAGCCCTTCATTGTCTTAACTGAAACGTTGGTGGTCAGTTCTCCTGAATGCTTAAGTCCAGAGAACTATCTCACTGCTTTAAGTATAATTATATTTTAATACTCACAAAAAAGTTCCTGTGTTTTTCCACAACTTATTCTGATAGAAATCATCCTGGAAAATTTACACAAGATTGGGTCAGCCAATCAGTTCACGGTGAACCAGGAAGTAATTATTAGATGTTTGGATGTATTCAAGTAGTGAAACTTATGGGTAGGGTGGGTGTGTGTATGTGACAACTTTTGCTCCATAGAAATCAGAGATTAGGAAATGCTAAAGCTTGTGGTAGCTGTCAAGAGGTCCGTCCAGAAGACCGGATGTTGCAGGGTCTCTGCACCTGCCATCAGTGGACCCTTGTCTCAGATCTACCTGTGAGGCTTATTAGAAATATAAATTACTGTCCCCATCACCACCAGAAAATAAAAACTGAGTGTCATTTTGTTTTTAGTAACCCTGAACATGAGGGTTGGAGCCCAGGGGTTTTTTTCTAACTAGATGCTTTTACCCTTTACCCCTCAGACTTCCAAAGTTTATTATGCCGTGCATGACAGGTGTGAAGCCACTGCCTTCCAGAGTGGATTAGCTGGAGATTGAACAAGTATAGAAGGAACGGCAGGCCACTTCCCGCCTCCCACCCGACTAGCTTTACCCGGAATAATTACACAAAAACTGTATTCATTTAAACACTGTCTGGCCCATTAGTTTCAGCCTCTTGTTGGCTAATTCTCACATCTTGCTTTAACCCATATTTAGTAATCTGTGTAGCACCACGAGGTGGTGGCTTACCGGGAAAGATCCTAACCTGCGTCTGACTCGGAGAGGAGAGTCAAGGCGGCTGCCTCATTGTCTTCTTCCCAGCATTCTGTTCTGTTTACTCCACCTACCTAATTTTCTGTCCTGTCAAAGGACCAAGGCAGTTTCTTTATTAACCAATGAAAGTAACACATAGACAGATGGCCCTCCTCCATCAAACAAGAATAGAGGAAAATCATTGCTGGGAAGCAGAGCAAGAAATTCAGGCTAACCAGAGTAAGGAGGCTGTGCTGAGAACAGGGCAAGGAAAGCAAGCAAGATCTTAGCGATTGGGAAGCTTGCATCTAAAGTAGAAGTCAGTCGCAAATGTTTATTTCATTTCATTTCTGCATTGCAACGCTGGGATCAGACAGATTCACAGGTGTTGTGCAGGCGTATTCCCTCTGGGTCACTTTCCCAACCTAGTATCCTTCAGACTTTCAAGTGTTCCCTTTGACCCAGCAGTTCCACTTCTGCATGGACATACCCACACATCTGCAGAGATCTGTGCTAGCACAATGGTGTGGCTCAAAGTCTGAATTAGAGAAAGAAAAAAGAAAAGGAAGGAAGGAAGGAAGGAAGGAAGGAAGGAAAAAAGGAGAAAGAAAAAGAAGAAAGAAGGAACCTAAAAATATTTCAAGTAACTTATCAAGCAAGTGGTAATTGTCTATTTAAGCAATGTATAAATGATAAGATGCTATAGAGCCATTAAAAATGTAGTTAGGTTCAGATTTTCCTATTTTATATTAGTTTTTTGTTTGTTTGTTTTGAATTTCGAGACAGGATTTCTCTGTGTAACAGTTCTGGATGTCCTGGAACTCGCTAGGTAGACCAGACTAGCCTTGAACTCACCGAGATCTGCCTGCTTCTGCCTCTGAAGTGCTAGGATGCCCAGCACGTTTTTTTTAAAATATATTTTAATATGAAAGGATCCCTAAGAGACTTTAAGTAGAAAATGCGCAGAATAGTTACAATCTGGAACACTATGAATGGTACCCCTGTCTCCTGGAGTTAGAGACGGGATATAACAGGTTCCAGGAAGAGGAAGGCGGCCGTTTCACCTTGGAGAGTCATCATAGGGCCAGGTGTAGTGCACATCCTTTAATTCCAGTACTCCAAGGCAGAGGCAGGCAGATCTCTGAGTTTGAGGCCAGCCTGGTGTACAGAGCGAGTTCCAGGACAGCAAGGGCTACACAGAGAAACCCTGTCTCAAAAAACAGGGGAAAAAAATCTACCACTATAACCCACTTTTCTGTGTCTAGTGTCATTAAGAGCTTACCTGTAATGTGTTCTCAAGTAAAAACTCCAAACATTATATACATGGGTGCATGTGGCTAAAACAAGGGCATCTAACTGTAGGAATTATGTGCACCTGTTAAGTTTCAAGAAGTTTCAAGAAAACTTCTCAGTGTCTTTTTCTATTCAGTCATTTGGTAAATAATATGTGTTCTTTACATCAGTTTTTAGCCTGAGAATTTCTCTAGGACCTTAGGCTTTTATAGAGGCAGGAGCTTTGCAAACTAGTTTCCTCAATTGAGATCAGATAACCGAAATCCAAATGGACGTGATCAGAGTCAGGAGCTACTCATCCGCAGAGCTTCTAGGGGAAGCCAGCCCCTTCGCGTGCCCTCCCCTCACAGCGCTGGCTCCCCCTGAATTGTCCTTGTCCTTCTGTCAATAGCAAGCCAATCAGTTCTTTCATAACTTTGAAAAATAGTTAATGCTTCAGAATTGCAAAAAGCATTGGCCCAAGTGTGGTGGTACATGCCTGTAATGCCAGTGCTTCTGGGGTGGAGAGGCAAGAGGATTAGAATTCAAGGTCATTTTAAGATTCATAGAAAGTTCACAGACTACGTAAGATCCTAGATAAAGATTTTATGTTCCTGATTTTGCTCGGACTTCGTCACCTACAGTGATAAGAACATGAATATTTAGTTATCATAGTTAAAGGAAATACCATATTAAAGAAAATGTCTCTGAAGGTAGGTTTGCTTCCCAAAATATGGAAGAAACATATATAAAGGAGAAAAAAGTTTTCTGTCGTTGAGCAATGGTTCTTGGTTCTCTGTGTATATGTATAGGTGTGTTTGGACGTTCCTATTGTATGTGCAGGTGTGCACACACATCTATGCATATGTGTGTGGAAGCTGGAGGTGCATGTCAGGTGTCATGTCTCAAGCCATCCACCATGTTTCTGAAACAGGGCGCTGGGTATGAGCTTGCCAATTAAGCTGGCCAGTTGGTATAGGGTTCTGCATGTCCCAGCCTCTCCAAGTTGGGTGCTGGGGAAAGAAATGAGGTCCGCATGTTTGCAAAGCTACCACTTTAGTGACTGACTGAACTATCTTTCCGGCCTGTTACCAGTGTTTTAAAATTTTTACAATTGTTATTTGATAGGGCTAGGTATCAAACTGTGCGCTCCCTGAGTGCCCAAAACGGCCTCTTGCTCTCTCTCTCCTGGCTTAGCTGATTCACTGCGATGAACATGCGAGGCACCTAATTCATTGCTTCTCAGCTAATTTTCTCCATGTTGCTTTGTACTTCCAGAGAACCAAGGCTATGTATGAGAGAAATGTAGTCATAACTGGGCATGGTGGCTTCCCCCTGTGATTTCAGGGGCCACGTTTAGGAGGCCAAGGTGGAGGATTGTCATGAGTTCAAAACCACCTTGGGCTACATAGTGAGTTCCAAGCCAGCTTGGGCTATAAACTCTAAATAGATAGATAGATAGATAGATAGATAGATAGATAGATAGATAGATAGATAGACAGACAGATAGATTGATAGATAAATAAGCAAAAGTAAAAGGGAAGGCATGAAAAAGTGAGGAGAGGTGGGTTGGAGAGGGGCTGGAGGATAGACTCTTTCTGAAGCAGAGTGTTATTATGCGCTCTACTTCAACTCTTGGTAATCCTCCTGCCTCAGCCTCCCAGGTGCAGGGTTTGCAGATATATGCCACTGTGCCTGGCAGGATGTCGCACTTTTTAATTTGCCATTGTGATGGTGGTGTGTGTGCGATGTGTGTGTGAGGAGCGTGCAGGCAGGCACACATGTGGCAGTCAGGAGACCGCATTAGAGTCTGCTCTTTCTTTCCACTGTTGACTGCAGGGATGCAACTCAGGTCATTGGGCTTGTGTTGGCATGTGCTTTTCCATGCTGAGCCATGTCACCAGCCCTTTTAAAAAGAGATAGGGACTGGTGCTGTTGATCCTAGAGCCTCAGAGCAGCGCCAGCATGCAGCCTATGCTATAAAACTACCACAGCCAGCCAGAGAGCTATACGTATTCCCAAAGAGCAGAATTCAGGGCAACCTCCTTGACGTAGTGAGGAAAGCAAAGGCCAAGCTGGATCCTCACAGACTGACAGAGCCCGTTTGTTCAGTGTGGACCCCTTACCCAGCGTTAACTATTCAAGTCCTAAGCTTGCCTGTGTCGGATCTCCCTGTTTGCCCCCAAAGCTGCGCGAGAAATCGCCTGGTTAGAAAGAGAAGAGCGAGCCCGGCAGCACTATGAAAGGCACCTGGAAGCGCGGAGGAAGAAACTGGAGGACCAGCGGCTGAAGGAAGAGCGGAGGAGGGCTGCGGTGGAGGAGAAGCGAAGACAGAGGCTGGAGGAAGACAAGGTGCGGCCACATCCCTCTGCAGAGGAAGGTTGCCCTGCTTCCGTAATGCGGGATGCGTGGTTGCTATGCCGTCGGCAGTAAATATAGCTGCAGGTGTTGGGGAGCACAGCGCGGGATGGGGGCGGGGGTGGACGGGAGAAGATGACTGGTTGTCAGTGTTGCTGCCGAGGAACGCCGAGTACTCATGTTCCCATCTGATACTCATTGATCCTTTATTCAGCTGTACTGACGTGCTAAAATCCCTAATGTGGGCTTCCATAGGGTAAACATTTCCTTTATAAACATTGTAAACATTTCCACTCAGGTAATATTTCCACATAAGTACTTCACTTAACACTCATTCAAACCTTAAATAAGTGTTGTATAAGTTTCTCAAAAAAAAGGGGGGGGGGAGTTATGCTCAAAATTGTTTAGTTACACAGAGTTCTACAACATAGGAAGCCATGAGTGTCCTTGTCAGGTAAGGTGGAATATGTTTATAATCCCAACACTGAGAAAACAGAAGCAATAGGATTGCCACAAGTTCAAGGCTAGCCTAGGCTATGTACCAGACCTCAAAGAGAAAAGGATTTTTCTTTCTTGGAGCACTCCCATTCTCGAGAGTTCTTTCTAACTTTTCCTTAGTATTCACTCTGCTTGTGGGTAGAGAGAAAAGAAAAGTTATTGTGTCCTCAATTTCTGAATTCCATTTTTTAAATATGGCTCCATATGAGGCTGGGTATATAGACGTGGACCAAATACTTGCTAGCATGCATAAGGTCCCGACACCTTGAATCTCTGTGGTACACACACACACACACACACACACACACACCAAACAACAGCAGCAATAAAAACCCCACCAGTTAAGTGAGTCATAATGGGCACACGCCTATAGTCCTAGCAGTCAGGAAGCTGAAGCAAGAGCCTCACAAGTTTGAGGCCAACAAGACACTATATAACATGTATAAAAGTAAATAAAAACACATGCTGAGAGTCAGTCTAAGTGAAGACCTGTACTACCATGGCCCTTTCTGTGTGTTGGTGAAAGCGTCACACCCAGAGGGAAGTATCTGAGTATCTGTTGTACACAAGGGCTTTTGAACTAGGAACTAATGGTTGCAGAAACTATCCAAGATGGTTACTGTTCCATCTTAAGAGAAAGTACAGAAGTTAGGAAACAGGTTATAACAGCAATATAGGAGGGCAAGAATATAGGTAGTCTATTCTGCCTGAAGTTGCAGAACCTTCAACCAGCTAAACCTAACCACTGGCTCTTCTGTCCCACATAAGGAGCGCCATGAAGCTGTTGTACGGCGAACAATGGAAAGGAGCCAGAAGCCAAGACAGAAATATAACCGGTGGTCGTGGGGAGGCCCTCTCCATGGGAGCCACAGCATCCGCAGTGCAGGTAAATACAGATACCACTTCAAGTCTCCTCTTTGTGTTTGGTTTGGTTTTGGTTTTTTTCTGGACAGTAGAAGTGCATTTGCTCCCCCCACCCCGCTAAATATCTGGTTGCTGAAATCATTATACACTAGTTAAATGATGCTCCCACTGTCTGAGAGTGCGAGGGTGATGGAGGTAAGACCCAAAGACCTCTCTTTGCCTCCACGTGAGCTCCTTTCTGTTTGGGTTGCAGAGTCCTCTAGAGAGAAAAGTATGGAGCGTTTCTAAAACTCGAGACTGAACCGTGTCAATGATCCATTTGCATAAGGTCTTCATGGCTGTGGGATAAGTTAACCCATGTCCCTTTCTCCTCGGGAAGAATCTCAGCAGTGTAGCTGAATCAGGGTCAGTTCCGGGAGCACATGTACCCTGACGCTAACATGTGCAGCACTGATGTAGGGGAGGAGCATGTGCAGGTGCCTTAGACAAGAAATACTTTTGTACTGTAAATTCAATACACTTTTATTCTTTCATAGTAGTATGTTAATTCTTTTTCATTTGTGTGAGTCTGATACTCTTCTTTTTATTTTTAATCACGCCTTACCTTCTGTCCCCAGGTGGTTTTGTTGAGTCATTATTCACCTTCTCCATTTAGCAGGGGTGGACCAGCACATCACAGCGTCAGGGGGTACTAGAGAATCTGGTACAGACACCCATGTAATTGCTGACTGCCTGCTTTGTAGGTAGCCCCTCAGACTTAGGACCAGTTCGCAGACAGCTGAACCACCAGCTCCCTAGTTTTCATGCATGCCACTGTCCTTCACAAGGACCTAGATCTGAGATGGGCAGTGTTTCCTAAGTGCAATGTCATGACTCCGGTGACTTAAGGGTGTTAAAATAATCCCACTTTCTCTTTAAGTCATTTTTAATAAAGCCTATTTAAATGTCTTTTAGCTAAGAGTCACCTGTAATCAAAGCGCATCCTGTAGCTAGCAATACTACATACTCATAGACAGCTTCACTTTTAGCTGAGTAGTTGAATTGTTTGCATGTTTGCTGTATTTTTTTCATTACTGTTTTTATAACCCTTTAATTTTGTTTTAAGTTCAAAAAGTATAACCACAGTTTATTTCCCCGTAACACTGAACCAAACATAGAAGCACGTTTTCCCCCATGTCTCTTTACCACCTGTGATAGAAGACACACCAAACCTGTCATCGTAAAAATGACAGGTTTATATGTGATGCTTCATCTAGAAATAGTTTTCATGAATGTCCCATGAAGAAAAGTGCTCATGGTAAATGTTTTTATAACCATATTTTTCTTTGAGCTTCATGCTTCCTGTCTACATGACAGAAATGCTCTGTTATACAGTGCCAAACATCGTTGAGAAATAATAAACCTACTCAGCCTTACTTCTTGCTTTCTACATTGCTATTCAGAACAGTAAAGCCAGTGATGCACTTAGGAGCTGTTAGGTGAAACCCAGGTTGTAATGACTGGCGGGCGCAGACTACTGGTCTATTAGAAAAGAGACCTTTGTGTGGGGAATGACTGGAATCTGTTGAGGTTCTCAGAGACTAGGATGATCTGCTGTGCTGTCGAGAGACGTCCAGTTCTGCTCACTTTTAGCACCTTCACTTCATGGCAGCAGCTGTGTGAAGCCAGCTCCTACATTGCTAATCAGGCCAAGCCCTCCAAGCCTAGAAATGGTCCGCATTAAAGTTAGCATCGTGTCTAACCAGGGGACGTCAGCTTGCTACCATGAAAACAATTTTATTTGTAAAATCACCGATCCTTTAGTGAAATTTTTGTTCCGTGAGGAGGAGAAATGCATGGAAAGTCTCAGCTGGCACACGATGGCATGCCTCCATGGTGCCAGCATGTGAGAGAGTGGATAAAAGACTGTCTGACTCATTTTTTTTTTCTGCTTACTAGGAAATAGAACTGAGTGTTTTTAGTAACCACTGAAACTCTAGAGGCTAGGCTTACTAAAGGTACCACTCCCCTCAGCTGAAGCTTAGTGTATAAACATCAGGAAATGCTGCCGTCGAATCACGTGGGCATGGCTTTCATCCTTCCTCAAGCACACACGCACATTCATCCTCAGGGTGGTCCTGTTAGTGTTTCCCCTCTGTCTTCTATGTCTCCTCGTTCCCCGAACCCTGTCAGAGAAATGAAAATATAAGTCTTAGTAATCATGTTAGGTCACTTTTTTCCTTTTTAAAAACAGTTCAATTCCAGCTATAAAAGGTAATCTCAGTTGAAAAGTCATGTCTCTTTAATGAGTTATTACCAGTAGATTATAGATAATCGTCAAAACAGCTATGCTATAGGGCAAAATTCACCAAAAATGTTTACTGCCCAGATTATTCAGACCAGTGGGAACAGTGCCATCAATGGTGATGCTACAGCGAATATCTCTGTTGTTCTTTCATTAGCCACTAGGGGAGAAGATGGCGCTGCTTCTTTAACTTCAGCCATTGTAGGTCAGAGCGTCCAGGCACTGCTGACATATGGGCAGTGAGATGGTAGGTTTTTACCTCGTCCATCCAGGCAGCATGACCTTCTAATGAGTAAGGTTGTGATTTGTTTCTGCTGTGTTGACAACGAATTAACAGAACTCATTTTTAATTTTTTTTTGCCTTTATAATGACAATTTCCCTTCTGATTTGAACCCCAAAACCATTCTTAAATTATTTTACTACACAATAATTTTAACAATAATACTCACTGACTTAGAATTCTGACTTATATTGCTACCAGTTCTATTGGGCGAGTTTATGCACTGATTCCACTTTTGATGTCTAGAGCCACACACCCCCAGTACTAAGGAGCAAACCCAGAAGCATGGCACAGTTGGCAAACTCCAACCACTGAACCCTTTTTGTTTATTGATTTTTCTATTTGAAGACAACCTTAGGGCTTCAAATACAGTTCCCTTACCTAACAATGGGTCCAACCCCCAGGAGAGAGGAAGAAACAGGATGCCGGAAGGAGAGACAAAAGGAAACGGGCAGACAGACTTGAACTTAGAGGTGCACCCGCAATCCCTTGAATTGGAGGTCAGAGGTGTAGGAAATCAGAGGCTAGGCCAGGTCAGACTAAGTCAAGTCAGGGAGTGGGAGCTTGCAAAGATCCCAGGCTGGCCTCGAAGGTACTGCTCTGGCTAGCTTGCTAGTAACTGGAATCTAGGCAGGACCCAGCAGCAGGCCCTGGTGTGCATTTTAGCCCAGGTTGGCAGTGTATTTTCCCACTGAAAGCCCCTGTCCCGGGCGTCTTTGCTTCACAGTCGGCCTGCATCACTTCTTTCCCTTGCCCTTGGGTTTGTCTTCATCAGCTCGTGTTATAATAGCATGCTTCCATTTAAACTGCTAAACTAAAGGTTTAATGTTATTTCTTTAAAAAATGAATTTCATTTCTAGCCTTTAAGTGACTTTAGTATGTCCACTCAGAAAACTGTGCTGTTATGGAAGATCTAGAAATAATGCTGATGCCTCCAGGCCTCTTCTCCTTCCGCCACTGAACAATTGCAATCCTGCATGCCGGCTGTCAATTAGCATTATCTCCATTTGTTTTAGATCCAGACAGGCGGTCAGTTTCCACCATGAATCTTTCGAAACACGTTGATCCTGTCATTAGCAAGCGGCTCTCGTCCTCGTCTGCGACTTTGCTAAACTCTCCAGATAGAGGTACAGTCAAAAGGAAAACGAAACCTGTTCTGTTGCTTACTTGATGTTCTCTTTCCTGGATGTGTACAGATGGAATTAGCATCTGAAGTTGCTCTCCCTGCCTTTCTTAAATAGGAAGAAAAAACCTTGAGAGTAAAAAAGCAGTAAGCAGCTGACATCACTTGCCTTGCTACGAGAGCATTTCTCGTTGCAGAAGGCGGCCGAACGGTGCTTTTAACAGTGCAAAGTGGTGCTTCCCTCAACCGTTTAGCAAATGAACTCACCCACCTATCCACCAGAAAGCAGATGATCTTGTTCTGAACAGTTCCTTTCTTTCAGTCATCCATATGTTGGGAGTTCTAGGTGCCCGCTTTCGAAGAAAACTTTAAATGATTCATGACGGCCGAGTTTCACTTTACCGACCTGTTTCTCGTGTGGTCGACCATTCCTTACGGCATTCCTCACATGCATGATTGGTTGTTTGCTGTCCATTCATTTCAGTCTTTAGGGATTGACCTAATTTTAAGGCTGTCATCACCTTGACGGCCTCCCGAACAGGTTAATGATCGTGGTCTTCCAGCCAAAGTCTTAACTGGGGTTTGTGTTTATACATCCTATGGATTTACAGTACATGAATGTTTAGTTATTCATAAACTGAAAGTTTTATTTTACATCATAAAAGAAACAATCAAGCTTTTAAAAGAAGCTCCTTGTTTTAATAACTAAGATGATTTGAAATAAAACCAAAGAATTATTGTGTAATTAAAAAAAAGCACATGCTCTCAAAAAAAAATCACAAAATATGGTGGTTTTGAGTACATTTTTAAGAAACTGGAAAGTGTCCTGTCTTAATCTTTAATAAGACTGTAATGTGTGCATGTTCTGTGTGTATGTCAGTTCATATATTTTGTATTTTGTATTGTTATGGTACCATTGTAATATATAATATTATATGAATGTTGCAACTTTATAAATTGGTAAATGTTTGAATAATTTTTTATTCTTGTCTGCTTTTTTAAGCAAACTGTTTCTTTTTTAAGCTAAATTTGCCTAAAGCATTGATATTAGCATGTGATCAAGTATTAGGGGCTATCCATGTTAATTTATTGTTAATTAAATTTTCCTTCATAAATATGCAGATGAGAGCAAGTGTACTCTGGGGAGGGTGGACTTGTGTTTCAAGCTCATTCCCTTAGTAGAACATAAGATACAGATACGGTGTGGATGTCCATGTCCCTTTCCTTTAAAGTGGTCGCTTACCCAGCACCTTAATGTCACCCTTCTGTGAACCTGGGTCTGAGACAAACCACAGATAAGGATTTGTAATGCTCTTAAATCATGCCTTGCTTTCCTGCCTCCACCAGTCCCAGGTAAAATGGAGAGTAAGGACGCAGGCTATAAACAGGGTGATGCCCTATCCTGTCTCTGAGGATTCAAAGTGCTGAATTCTGCATCATTTAGAAATAAAATTACGTTTAAAAACTCTACATGATGTATCTGATTGGATTTTCTTAAAGTAATGTGGTTTGGGAATTAAGATCCATTGGGTAGCCCATCTATCGATTCTGTTTGGGTTGACTGAGTACCTCAGAGCTTGAGAATCTAACTTTTAATGACTCTCGTGGTAATGATTATGGAGAGGGATTGGAGCTAAGACTAGCAGCCCCTCCCATGCAGCTGTTCTCTGGCTCCGCAGTTCTCACCTCTGTGGCCTCCACGCGTGCTTTCTTTGTTCCTGTTCTATAGTCCTGACTGGTCTGGAATTCATCATGTAGACTAGGCTGGCCTTGAATTTGCTTTAGTCCTTCTGCCCGTGGTGCTGTGATTACAGCCATGCACTACCTACCACATGATAGGCATTCTCTGGCCAAACTGGAAGAAGGGTTAGGATGCCAAGGCCAATAGATCTCAATAACTAGTCTGTGGCAGGATTCAGGAAACTGCTCCTTGAATCTAGACACCAGGCTGCAGAGTTGAAGGTTAATAAAGCGATCGGATCAGAGGGAAAGCTCTGGAGTCACCTCTGCTCTCCTGCCCCCATCAGAGGAGCCGGAGAAAGTTCTTGGTCTAACCGATCATACTGGCCTGGAAGGGGCTCTCATGATCTAGGAAGCTTTGTTTGCATGTTTGTTTTGGTTCAGCAAAATCTTGAGTAAGATTACTTTTCAAACCGGGTGGTGGTAGGTGGCACACACTTTATTCCCCAGTACTCAGGAGGTAGAGGCAGACAGATCTCTGTGAGTTCGAGACCGGCATAGTCTACAGAGTGAGTTGCAGGACAGGCTCCAAAGCTACCCAGGGAAACCCTGTCTCAATAAACCAAAAAAAAAAAAAAGAAGAAAAAAAAAAAAGAAAGAAAGAAAGTAAAAGGCTTTTTTGCACATTAGTTATGCTTTTTTAAAAAAATAATTTAGATTTTTTTTAGATTTATTTATTTATTATGTATACAGTATTCTTAGTATTTTGCATGTATGCCTGCAGGCCAGAAGAGGGCACCAGATCTCATTACAGATGGTTGTGAGCCACCATGTGGTTGCTGGGAATTGAACTCAGGACCTTTGGAAGAGCAGGCAGTGCTCTTAACCTCTGAGCCATCTCTCCAGCCCTTAGTTATGCTTTAATATCTCACTAGAGAGAGTTCTTATCAAATTCAGCTAGAAGTTTTTATCTACAAATGTCAAAAAAGAAAAAGGCCTATGCAATGTTATTAAATTGTTTGAGCTTTCTCTGGCCTGTAGCAGTAGCCTTAAAGCTGATATAAAGCTGAAGTCCTAAAACCAGGACTGATGGTTGGCTAGAAAGATCTGCACAGCTCTATTGGTTATGAAGTGTACTGAGATACTGTCAGATTACTTAGTAAATAGCCGCTTTCCCAGACACTCCAAACACAATGGAGGCTATGACTTCCTTTAAACATATTTGTGATTTGGGGATCAGGAGACGGCCCTGGGGGTGAAATAGCACACCAGCCTGAGGACCTGAGTGAGATCCTTCAGAGCCTACGTTAAAAATCCAGGCAAAGGCAGCCGTGGTGATGCACACCTCTAACCCCAGCACTTGAGAGGCAAGTGGATCTCTGTAAGTTCAAGGCCAGCCTGGTCTACATACTGAGTTCCAGGACAGCCAGACATAGTGAGATCCTGTCTTGGAAAAAAAATTAATGAATTAAATCTTTAAAATTTAAAAAGTAGATCCAGACATGGCAGGACTCACCTGCCATTCCAGTCCCTCAGAGTCAGAGGCAGGCAGATCCGTAGGACTTGCTGAGTCTGCCTGGTTTAATGAGTGAGCTCCAAGTTCAGACAGGAGGACCGTGTCTCAGACAGCCACGTGAGAGGAGAGAGATGCTCATCATTTAAGAGCACTTGCTGTTGATGAGTTCAGTTCCCAGCATCCCTGTCAAGTGGCTTAAAATTGACTATAGCTCCAACTCTGGGGCTTCCAATGCCCTCTTCTGGCCTCTGTGACCACACACACACACACACACACACACACGGCATTCATTCACAGATATACACACATCCATGTAAATAAAAATAAACCATTTTTTAAAATTAGATAGACAGCAGTTGGTGAGGATACTTGACACATGGCCTCCACCTGCACACAGGTGGACACGTGCTTACACCTGCATACACACATGTATGAATCAGGTGCACACAGATAGGAGGAAGAAGAAAATACTTTTATATCTGAATATAGTGCCGCATGGACTGATAAGCATGTGATTTCTCATTGATTGTCACTAGAAGCTCTGCAACAGAGATGATGTTGCCCTTTGGAAATTTGCATGAAAGGTGCATAGCCTCATCTTTAATGCCACCCACTTAACCAGATTTTTCTCAAGAAGGAACAACAGGGAGCTTAAAAAGAGGGAGCTTAAAACTGTCTCCTCTTAGCTAAAATGAGTCTAGACAGTTTCAGGTGGGTGGAGAAAGCCTACTCCATCACCTAGGAGGCTGAGACAGGAGGAAGGTTCATGGCTCCCTGGCCTATGGACTGAGACCTTGTCTCCAGAATAAGTAAATAAATAGAAACGAGACAATACATTCTCACTGTGAATCAGTATCGTAGTCCATAGTGACAGATTGCAGATAAATTCTGCCCAGAATCATGCTTTTTTCATTCTTGCTCTAATTCAAGTTAATGGCAACATGTATGGAAAGCTTCAGGTAGCACATAGGTGTTCTTCTAATGCCCACAGTCAGAATCTAACGACATCTATACAAGTTCCGCTTGGCACCCATGACCTGAAACCCAGCAGTGACTGTGTGCTCTGGGAGACACATTGTAGCGTGATTTACACACACTGAGCTAGCCCAGATCTTTTAGTTCTGGTCATCTGAAACCATATGGCTAGCCATGGTCTGGAATGTATCTCCTGAGTTGGCCTCCCCTGATCTGAGTGGTCTGTGCTGGCAGTGGTCAGCATCTCATGCCAGTGCGTAAATAGGAGCCATGCCAGACAGCCCCACCGTGCAATCCTCCCTCGGCATTTCAGTCTCCAGATCAGGAAGCCTACATTAAGCGAGGAGAATGCTATTCTCTACAGACTTGCACTAAAATCTTAACCTCTCTCCCTCTCCTGTCTGTTAGTCATGAGTGTAGAAGTGGTGATAGTTGATGCCTGAAGACTTGCGGGAGTAGTTGAGTCTTCAAGGGAGAAAAGAAAAGAGCATGTCTTCAGGGCTTATTCATCTCTTCAGTTCTGAACCTGTCACCATATAATTTATCTGTAGAAGGACGCCCGCCGTTTCTTTCCCTTCTGCATTGGTTGAACATATAGTTCTGTTGAAGGTTTTCAGTTTATCCATGGTGTCCTATATTAACTTTCACTGCTGCCTTTGTGTTTTTAGTAAGTCTTAATACTAGAAAATATGTAACCATGGAAGCCAAGTATAGTGGTCCAAACCTGTTATCCCAGCCCTTGGGCAACAGAGCAGAATGCCATGAGTTTGAGGCCACCTACAGAGTGTGACCTGTCTCAAAAATAAAAAAAACAAATAACAATAACTTAACCATAAAGAATCTCCTAATAAACAGGAAATCTAATGGAAAAGTCATTAATTCTTAAATGAACTAAAGCTTTGATCAGAAAAATCACTCTCAAAATAAAGTTGTGTCATTAAAGGACTTCTTGGAGCTTGGTTCTCCCTGGGCAGAAGCAACTGTGTTCGGGGTGGCAGTGTTTAGCACTATATGGGTTTTATAAGCTAAACCAGATTCCCCCGAGTTTGAAGTGCCATTCCTCTAGGAAATGGCATGTAGAGACTTTCCTGAGCCACACAGGGCGGCAGTCCGGAAGAGTGCGGTCGGTGATTGTTCTCTTGCAGTCGCACCTGTGGGAACTTGCGAGCTTCTTCGCTGGCACCTCACGAGCAGACCTTGTGTGTTTTGGCGCGCCATCACTAGATGCTAACACTGTAAACAAATTCCTAACTGGCATGCATTTTCTAACCATGGCCTTGCCAAATCCAGGTAGTCTGGGACCGATACGTCATCGTGTTGTTTTAAGTTTGTTTTCTAAGTTCTTCAGACGTCACCGGTAGTCTTCAGGTGCATAACAATATTGGACTTTGGAGTTTCTGCCTAATTTTCTCTTCCTTCAGCTTTAGCCTTGATCCTCAGCCGAAAGTTTTATATTGTGCCAAACAGGGACCTGAAAGAGCCTGGCTTGCTGAGTGGAAAGGTCAAAAGAACCCCATACAGACCTTTGCATGAGCCTTCTTTCACCTCCCCAATTACCCTCAACAATCCAGGGCGACCCATCATAGTTTAACAGCGCCCCCATAGTCCTGTATGTAAATCTAGTCCTTATTTGCTAGCTCCAGTGAGACTGGTCATTTGAAATGTCCAGGAAGCCCTGTGTCAGGTGGGTCCCATCAGTCTGCTGCGCACCGTGATGCCCATCAGATAGGTGCGCTCATACTGCCAGTATGAATTCATGATAGTAGCAGATCTATAGCTGAAATGGTATTTCCATTTCAAGACCTATTGTTTGCTTAACAAGAATGATGAGCAAACTCCACTCCAGCTGCCCTTTTAGAGCTAAGACACTGTTCATGGTATAGCTCCTCCCCTCGGGTGGGGATCCTTTGCCCTGACTCATGGTCACATGTCCTCCCTGGAAAGTCTGGGCTGTCTCAAAGGTCCAGACTGTGGAGGTATTGAGTATGATATTCTGCATGCTCTCGGCTCTAGAAACAATGTTGCTAACCTCTTGCTTATGTGGTGACATTTAGCTCGCCGCCTGCAGCTCAGCCCCTGGGAGAGCAGCGTTGTAAACAGACTGCTGACGCCCACACATTCGTTCCTGGCCAGAAGTAAAAGCACAGCTGCCCTGTCTGGAGACACAGGTAATGCCGTCCAGGCACAACTTTCTGGTGAGGTAAAGTCCTCCTTCCGAAGCCTCTCTGCTCTTCCCACGTTCCTTTAACCCCACCTCCATCACCCTGGTGTGTGCGTCCCTCTGTTGGTGTTGGCTTTGTGCTGTTGGCATTGTTTCCTCTTCGCATCCACCTCAGCTTCTTATCTGGACACCAGACGCCAGGCAGGCAGATACCACCCCTCGCTGTGATCTCATGGTCTCCATCTGTCTGTATGATGGGCAGAAGAAAGTATCAGTTACCTGCTTTTCTGTCTGCCCCTGTATCTCAGCAGATGACCAAGGGTGGTAGATATAATTTAACAGTTAATACGGCTATGCAGGCTTGGAAATAAATCAGCACACGCCTACAACTTAAGCTCATAGTTTCTTACTGTAGCAGCTACTCCTCAGGTGCCAGGCTTGCTAACGTAACCTATGAGCTGGAACCTTCTGAGCCCTGAAGAGCTGAGAAGGCTGATTGAATTCACTTGTTACATTCCTTGGAAACAATATAGAACATACCTAATCCTGGCTGTTACATTCAAACTTTTTACAATGCAGACTCAGCCTGAATGGACCAATGAAGTTAATGAAAAGCGAGGGTAATGTATCCAGTTGGTGTGAACCACCAGTGCAGGCTTTGAGTAACATCTCTGTCCTGATGATGGGGTTTAGATTTCCTGACTCTGCTGGCACAGTTGGCCGGTCTGGAACAGGCCTAGCAGCTCTCATCCTTTGCACTTAGGAAACCACAAGTCCTCTGTGAAAAGTCCCCTTTAAAAATGCTGTCTCTTCATTCCCATTAGTCTGCTGCACAAATAAACCGCTTGACAATTTTATAGTAACTCTCCTCTGTAGTGCCCAGTGAGCTAGCAAGTGTCAGCTCTTGAGGCCAGACTGCAGATCTGGGCATCTCAGCACCTCTTTCTGGGGATCAGTGCAGTGGCTCATGTGTTTCACCAGACCACTTGGAGAATCTCAAGGGTGTCGGCCTCCCCCCCCCCCCCCCGCCCGCTCCGCACTCACACTTCATCTGGGGCTTTTTTGAAGGAAAAGGTCCAGCATCTCAAGACAGTCTGTCTTACGCCACAAATTCCATACTCCTTTGCACACGATGAAAGCAGTCCTCAGCCTGTTGAATCTTCCAGGCTGTTGTCCACCATTTTGTGGACACTCCATAGTATGTGGCCATCACACTCCTGAATCCATGCTGTGTGTTGTCTTGTTCCAAAGCTGAACTTGTCTTTCTCTGCCGTTTCTGTCAGCACGGACTCTTGGCAATTCTTTGACTCCCCTCCAGTCTTCTCCACAACGTTTCATGTCTGCTCATTGCTTCCCTCCTGGCCCCCTTCCTTTCTGCGTTATGCTCAGTTGGGGTCCTTTTATCTGTAGATTGGCTCTTTATTTTATGGCTCTTCTATTTTTTTTAAATTTATTTTGTTGCTACCTTTCAGTAGTTGATTTTAGTGAGAAACAGAATATAAATTTTGAGTTGACTATCTACTGATACTTTCTCTAGGTTATTATTGCCTATTGCATTGATAATAGGTTATATTTAATGTGGTTAAAAGCTTCTGGTTTTTATGAAGATTTCCATTTGGACCGATGCATGTAAATATATGTCCTCTAGTTGTTTTTTCAGAGACATTTGTCATATATGTTGACTGAGGGGTCCTGTCCCACCTGGTTCCCACAGTCATTAAGTCCCAAAGAAATCACACAAGGTCTACATTAATTATAAACTGATTGGCCTAGTATCTCAGGCTTCTTATTAACTCTTATAACTTATATTAGCCCATAATTCTTGTCTGTGCTAGCCACGTGGCTTGGATCTTTTTCGGTGAAGCAGTCACATCTTGCTTGCTCTGGTCTGGCTTCCTCTCTGTCTGGGTGACAACTGCAGACTGACTCTTTCCTCTTCCCAGTATTCTCCTCGCCCTGCCTCTACTTCCTGCCTGGTGGCCCTGCCTATACTTCCTGCCTGGCTACTGGCCAATCAGTGTTTGTTTAAATTACAAGTGACAGGGTACAGACCATTGTCCCACATGTTTATTTTGCTGTGTATGCTCCTAATTGTTTTGCTCCCATATTAGTTTTCTTTCTTTCTTTCTTTGTCTCAGGCACAGTGGTGGCCATCCTAACAGTAACATTCTTGCCATTTTAAATAATTGCATCCTGTCTCCCTATATTTTCTATGCCTTGGCTTTGAGGGACTGAGCAGAAGTATGTATCAGCTTGCCTTTAAATGAATAAATCAATTCTTTTCTGGCTATGATTAGCTATCCCTGTAACAAATCTAAACACCTGGAAAGACTTGGTCAGTTGATATTTTAAATCTCTGTCACTTTCCCTCACGGCTCCTGAACTTGGCTCCTGAGACAGTTGTAGACCTCACTTTCCTGCCTACATGCTTCCTCATTCCACTTTTTGTTCCATTTTAGACATGACTAGGAAAAGTCTGTTCATACACCAGCCATCATATAAAAATGGCATCACTGAGACAGGGTTGTAGTAGAACCATTGGTTCATAATCATACACGGCTGCTACTGTCCACAAATATTGGGTTGTTTCTGTGTCTTCTTTAGTCATAACTGAAACAGACAAGTAGCATTGTATTCCAGGTCTTTTACTTAGGCACCTCACGAACTCACATGTATAAGGAGAGTTGAGGAACATGAGGCCGGGTGCCGTTAGGTGGTAACATCTTCTCTCTACTTTTCTCTCCGTCTCTGCTCTGCTCCTCCTCCTGAACCTGCCTCTGGCTTTCTTCACCTGCTCCTCTGGCACTCTTGTGTGTAAAACCATTCACCTGCACTCTAGTCACCCCCATTTGTCCTCGTTCAGCGTCTTGCAGCCCCATCATCACGCCCTTCAAAGCTCCACACCCTAGAAATCCCGTGGATCGGCCAAAACTCTTTGTAACTCCGCCCGAGGGCTCCGCACGAAGGAGGACCACTCATGGATTAGCGGTGAGTAGCGTGTGGAGAAGCTGGTGTCTGGGAGTCGGCTCTGTCTCTGTGCAGAGCGGGCTCTGCCCTAAGGTGTGCTCTGGGTACAAGATCAGATGACTGCGGCACACCATCCCGCCCATTCTAAACCCAGCTGGCTGTGCGCTCCAGCCCACCACTGCCTCTCCACTTGGTGATTTGCTTCTCCCTATACATTTAAACTTGAGGATGAAACTGTTCTTTGCACGAGTACAAACGCGTGGCAAGTCTGTTCCGCTGGGCCATCTCTGTAAATAAGTGGTTAGAATACTTTTTGAAAGTCAAAAACCAAGTCGCCTTTGCAGGGAAATGGGCCTGTCCTGCTGCCCTGACCATTTATCCCAACCATTTCCAGAAACTGGCTTTGCTCTGTAGGTGGCTCACTCAGAACCAGAGATGGATGTCTGTCTATTCCTGTCAAAGCCTGTGTCTTAAAACGTGGTGAGGAGAAGTATCTGGAAGCATTTTTGGTTCAGTAGGCACCTCTTGAAAGGCCAGTGAGCTCTACACTCCAGGTTTGTGAAGTGAAGGATAGTGTGTGTACTTGTTACTCCTGACAAGGGAACTAGACACATTTTTGGCTGATGCTACTGTAAATGAAGTGAGCTCATTTGTGTGTCTCCGGGAATCCAGCCTCATCTTTGTTTAAACTGCGTGCTTATTTGCTGTGGTTGGAAGGCGCAGACATTGTTCTATAGCATTGAACCCTGGACTTCAGTCCACCACATGTCATTGCATGTCTGTCAGGATAAAAGTATGACCCTGGTTATGAGAGGCTGGAACCTTTGGGGAAAAAAAACAAAACTAGCCAGACAGCAATTCTGATATTTGGCGAGTTTTGCTTAGAGGTGGATTTGAGAGCTGTGAGAACTGGATGCTTTTCCCTACAGCAAAGTTTCTCGTGAGAGTTTGATTCATAACTCAGACAGGCTTTTGTCCCTGTAGCCAGAGGCGAGCCTACCTGTAGCCAGAGACGAGCCTACTTTTGACATCTGCGTAGTTTCACTTCTTTAGCTTCATAACGCTGTGGAGAGCCAGGCTGTGGACACAGGGTGATAGTGAAGCAGAGCGGTTGGGGCTTATTTACAGAAGGACAGACTCTTAGCGCTTTTAGAAAGTGAGGTTTCAGGTTGACTGGGACTAAGGAATAAAGGATCACCTCTCGACCCTTCTGGTTATGTGTTAATCTCTTGACCTTTCTGGTTATGTGTTAATACCTCCTCTCTGTGTGATGAGACTTTTCACTGCCTTAGGATCAAATATTTAGGAGAATACTAGTGTTAGAAAAATGACTTCTAGTTTTGCACTGTGGAATCCAGTACTGATTGTCTATATTGAATGTCTGGAAAGCAGCTAATTATATAAATGAACTGAAAAATTAATTTTTTAAAAGCATGTGTGTTTGGGCTAGGATATGGCGTGGTGCATGAGGTGCTTGCTGTGCAAGTATGAAGACTTGAGTCTAGACACCAGCATAAAAGACTCTTGTCTTATGCCTCTGCAACTTCAGCCCTGGGGCACAGACATAGACTAGGCAGACACTAGCTAGCCAGTCTAGCTGAAATGGCAAGTTCCAGGTTCAGTAGGAGACCCTATCTTAAAATAGAAGGCAGACTGACTGTCATCAACCCCTGACTTCCATACATGGGTAGGCACAGCGCGCACACACGCGCACATACATGCTCACACCAAGGGTAGAGTTGTAGAATCCCCTCAATTCTGTATTAGTTTTGAAGAAGTGCTGCAGTGTTCTGCATAGTGACTACCATTTCCCATTCCTACCAATCACACACCAGGACTCCAGGTTCTCTGTATCTTTGCCGATACTTCCTATTTCCTGTTTTTGTCCTTATAATATCAAATCTAGTCTAAGTGAGTGACATCTCATTATGATTTTGATTTGCATCTCTAGTGATCAGTAGCGTGTCACATTTTCTTCAGAGACATATTGGCAGTTGGTGTATCCTTTTAGAGAGATGTTTACTAAACTGCTTGTGTCTGTATGTGTGTTTTGCTGATGATCCATATGCAAGGGACTTGCTTTTCCACTGACCCCAGCCCAAGCCCATTTGAAATCAGATAATGAATTGTTGCATTGTGGGAGTTCTTTATTCCAGATAAGGGCTCTGAATCAGAGAGGCTTTCCAAGTGTGTTCTTCTGTAGCATAGGTCACCTGTGCAGCCTTTTGTTACTTTGACCTGTAGCAATTTTTCTGATGTTCATTTGTCCATTTTTGTATTGTTGCCTTGTTTTGGATCCATAAATTAGTAACAGGTCCCATGGCATGAAACTTTTCTAGTTATGAGCCCCTTTTTACAGGTTTAAGACTCACATTTGCATCTTTATCCATTTTGAGTTCATGTTTGTGTGTTGGATAAAGGGTACAGTTTCACTGTTTTTCCTCTACTTTGGTGCCATTTGCTGAAGACTGTTTCTTCCTGTTGAGTGGTCCGGGCTCTACAGTATCTCGACTCTTTATTATCGTCTGTTGGTCTACCTGCCTGGTTATATATCCCAGTGTCCTACTGTTGTAACTATTACCACTTTGAAATATATCTTAAAATCAGGAAATATGAGAGCTCCAGGTTGTTCTTTTTCAGACAGTGAAGTCCCTGTGTGTTGGTCGTCAGCCAGGTTTGAGCAGCTGGTACGTGTTCTCAGCTTTGTGGAGTGGGTTCAGGGGAAAGATGATTATAGAGACTCACACCAGGATTAAAACCAGGAGCGCCTTTGTGTGTGTGGTGCCCAGACAGGTAGCCGGATGTGAGAGCAGCAGAAGAATTGGAAAGGGAAGGACCAATCCCCAGGGTGGGATTGGTCCCCTGGCCCCTGGTGGTTAAGGAGAGAGAAGGAAGTCAGCAGCTCCGTGTTGCCTTGAGCAAAAGTTGTCAAGGACAGTGTTCATTTCCCCAGGCCCTGACTCCAGAAAAACCCAGATGATCAGAAAGCCCCAAATTCCTCACAGTGTTGCCCTTTTTGACTTCCCACTCTGCTCTCCTTGATCTGATTTAAGACAAATCAAAATATTTTTACAAGCTGCCTGTAGTGGCACACGCCTTTAATGCCTGTGCTTGGGAGGCAGAGGCAGGTGGCTCTCCATGAGTTCAAAGCTACCCTGATCTATATAGTGAGTTTCGGGACAGTCAGAGATACATCATAGAGAGATCCTGTCTCAAAAATACTCACACAAACACACACACACACACACACACACACACACACACTCACACGCACACACATGAACCAAGAAATGAGTGAGCAACAGATAAAGGCACTCGCTGGCAAGCATGATGATATGAGTTCCATGCCCAGGAACCTCACAAAGTAATAAGCCAATAAGTAAATGTATGTTTAAAGGAAGAAGAAAGGACTTGACTTGGTACCTGAAACACTTCCTTTAGGAAGAAAGGTGGGCCTTCCATCCTAGCTCTGGACTCCCGGAGGCATACTGGCTCATACCTGCCGGCTTCTGTATGCTACTCAGGAGGGACCCATCTGGGGGTTGCAGCTCTTACCACCCAGAGACAACAGCTGCCCTTCATGGCCCTACCCAGTCCCTTTGGGAATTCAAGATGGGGCAGAGGGGGCCATAGAACTGGCCTCCACCCCATGGGGAAGGTCCCTCTTGCCTTCAGCTCTTCTGTGGTAGGAACTCAGCAGAGACAGTGGAAATAGTTCACGGTTCCTGCACTCGCGGCCCAGTCAGTGAGCTTGGGCACTACTCAGGAAGTAGGCGAGCAATTGGAAGGAACATCAGAGGGGAAGGGGAGGAGCATTGCAACTGTCCTTGTGGGAAAGGAGAGGAGGCGTGGGAAAGGAGAGGAGGCGCATGGGCAGCTCCTCGCTGGGCCTTCTCTGCCTGGTCCCTTGTTCCCTTGCCCTCACTTTTCCTCAGAGGTGTCCAGCCAGCCTCCCTGCCACCCATAACAGGACACAGTCTCAGGTCCTTCAGTTTTTCTCTCTTCTCCCCTGCTTTGTTCCCTCCCTCCTCCATCCTCTCTCCTTCAGCGTGAGATTCCTCAGACACTTGTCTAGGCCTCCCCTTCCCGCTCCTCATACCCTTCACCTCCGCCTAGTCTGTGTTAACTGTGGCCCCTCAGAGTGCTGGCTGAGTTCCTAGTCAGCCATCGGCGGAGGGCTGATGTGTTGGCTCCCCGTTATCTCTTTCTAGGAAAGAGTAGCCTAAACACCCTCATCCTAGCCCCACTTTCCTTGGGGAGACTGACAGCCTTATATAAGGACTTGTCTACAATAGTCACATAAAAGGGGACTATGTGTCTGGAGTAACAGGCATGTAAACCTTTTCTTTTCTTTTGTTGTTGTTTTGTTTGTTTGTCTTTCTGAGACAAGGTTTCTCTATATGACAGTATTACAGCCCTAGCTGTCGTGGAACTCGCTCTGTTGACCAGGCTGGCCCCAAACTCACAGAGCTCCACCTGCCTCGCCTCCCAAGTGCTAGGTTAAAGACATGTGCCACCACTGTCAGGCACAGAATTTTTTTTTAACAACTTAGCAATAATATTTTCCAGAGTAAAAGAAGAAAACTACTAAAGAATAAAAAAGTAGATGCTGTGCTTAACAGGTTTTTTTTTTGGAGAGAGAGAGACTGACAGACTGGCAGTGTAGCTCACTGGTTCAGCACTTGCCTTGTTTGCATGAAGCCTGGAGTTCAATCTCCAGTATGGTAAAAAGGAAAATTAAAAATTAACAATGAAAGGACATTCAATGAAAATGACTTTTAATTTTAACATACGTAAGAGACAAGGTAAATTCACCCCAGGTGATTTTAGACAGGAAGGATTGGTACTTTTAAAAGTTTATGTTTTTTCTTTATTCTCTCTCTCTCTCTCTTGAGATTATAATGTAATTATATCATTTCCCCCTTTCTTTTACTCCCTCCAACCCCCCCCCTTGACAAAAACAATCCGAATCATCCATCCGGATCTGCTTTTTCCATGTCATCCATGTTAATTCAGTTATGATGCTCAGCCGTGAGCTAACAGGCCTTTTCCTGAAGTGGAGGGAGAGAGAGGGAGAGAGAGAGGGAGAAAGAGAGAGAGAGAGAGAGAGAGAGAGAGAGAGAGAGAGAGAGAGAGAGAGAAAGAGGGAGAGAGGTGGTTTAGAAATTGTCTTAAATTCTTTAAAACACTAGATGGTTAGTAGTTCATTGTTGGATATCATTGAGTATGATTATGTCACTCAAAAATTTTAATTATTGAGTTTTTCTGAACTCAGAGCCATAAAAGAGAGCGAGAAAGAGAACACAGCCCCTTCCACATTTCCTCTGGCTTCCGAAGGACTTTGTCTCCATCTAATCCCAAAGCAAGAGCTCCAGCTCCGGCCCGCCTTCGGTGAGTGTCCTGTAGGATGCTGGTGGAAGTGTCCACATTGGAGAATTAGCATCTGTCCTTACTGTCTACCATGCTCACATCATTTGCCTTTGACTTAAGGAATAACAAGCTTCCTGTAAGCAAAAGGGAAAAGGAACGGGCCTCTTTAGGGGCTCCTTTCAGCATTTATCACATGCAAAAAAAAAAAAAAATACTCACAGCTTAAGCATCTGCTTCCACTCGTGGGTGTTCTGGTTCTGGTAAGCCAGTCCTGACACACCTTTCGTCCTTGTCATGTCTTGCCCAGGCTTCCATCCAAGTCCATGCCTCATTTGCCTGGCACACCCCGACCAGCATCCTCCTTGCCTCCTGGCTCAGCCAAAGCTGCTTCCGCTCAGGCCCGCCCCTCATCCCCCGGCAACATCCGCCCTGTCAAGAAAGAAGTCAAAGTGGAGTCTGAGAAAAAAGACCCCGAGAAGAAGGTTGCCAGTGAGCCTCCGGTAAAGGGCAGAGCACCCTTGGTGAAGGTAGAGGAAGTCACCGCTGAGGAGGGGACGCCTGCGGAGCCAGCTGACCCTGGTGAGAATGGACCCACTGGTGCCAGGATGTGGGCTAGTGTTCTCTGTGTTTGCCCTTTTCAGACATCGTTTCGTTTAGCCTTTCTTTTCTTATTGGATATTTGAACTTCATGTTCTCATGATCTCGTCTCTCCTCCCTCTTCTCTCTTTCTGCTTCCTCTCCTCTCCTGCTTTCTCCCTTCCTCCACTCTGTATTGTGACTGCGCTGTGTGGCCAAAGATGACTTTAAATATTTTTTCAATATTTTTATTTTGTGTGTATGAATGTTATGCCTGCATGTATATCTGTTTGCGACATGTGTGCCTGGTGTCTGTGGAGGTCAAAAGAGGGCATCAAAGCCCCTAGACCTGGAGTTAACAAGTGGTTGTGAGCCACCATGTGGGTACTTGGAATTGAACTTTGGTCCCCTGCAAGAGCAGTCAGTGATCTTAACCAGTAAGCCATCTCTCCAGCCCGACCTTGAACGTAATATCTTATCTTTCTGTTTCTACTTCCCAAGTTGCTAGAATTTCAGGGCTGGTTTTATGAGGTCCTGGGCATTAGACTCAGACTCTTCCATTGCCAGGCAAGCACTCCAAACTACTTCCCAGCCTGTTTTTAAAAAGATCTTCAAAGGATTTCTAAAAAATAGTTTTAAATTATTGCCTCCAGAATTTTTCAAACTATAGGTCCCTGGCCTTACCTCAGATCTACTGGATCAGAGGATGAGGTGAAGGAATAAACCATCCAACCAAGATTAGGAAACCTAATAGTTGTCCTCTGGGAGATAACTCAACGTCATTCAGAAATATGGAGTCACCTGGAATTAGGAAGTCGATATTTTTCTTGCTGATATATTTTCATATAAAATAGAATTTGAAGTTTGAGGATGGGAACCAGAACAAGCTGACATGTTAGAGTGTGGAAAAAGAACCCAGTGCTGGCTTCAATCTGAAGGAGGAAATGGGGACCCCCAAGAAGCAAAACGCCAGGGAGAGGACTGGGCCCTGCTTCTTACTAGTGATCCCAGCTGTGATGGAGCCGGAAGCATGAGCTCTCAAGGCCTGTCTGAGATGACAAGTCAGTTGGAGAGTGCTTGTCTGGCGTACATGAGGCTGCAGGTTCAACCCCAAGGGCAGCAAAGAGCAGGAGAGGGAGAAAGAGCTCTGTGGATTGAGTAGAGCTGTGAGCCTGAAAAGCGGGGTGGGGGTAGGCAGGGGTGCTGAAGTCTCGGGTACCAGAGCACCAAGCTCTGGTGTCACGCCATCGTGTGCAGTCATGACAAGGCCCGCTCAAGTAGCATTCTCAGTCATCTTTCTAAACCTAAACCTTGTAAACACAGTTGAAGCTATGCTGCCTGATACGTGTATGGCCTGCCCTGACGAGGCTGTCCCAATGTCTTAGGTCTTGAGATAACCCTGGGTAGATTTTTCAAGACAGAAGTCTCACTGTGTATCCCAAACTATCTCTCAAGTACTGAGATTAAATGTAGACACCACCACACCTGACCAGAAAGAGAACTCTTAGCAAAATAGAATGGTGCACACCGTGATCCCCATGTCAGGGGACTAAAGCAGGAAGATCATGAATTAGATGCTACTCTGGGCTATCCCTGACTACACAAAAAAATTGTGTCAAAAAAGGAAAAAAAATTTTACAAATTAATCAAAATAGAAGGAGCCTCTTCATTGGGTATCGCCTGCCTGGCATGAGTCCTAGACATGTGCCCTGGGTGCTAAGGATGCTTATCCAAAGGCTTTCATACTCTGGTAACAAAGTCACCAAAGCATAGGGTACTCGTCATGTGACAGAAGGCAAATGGAAACCTCATCTCAACTTCACTCAGAGTAAAGTCCCTCAGAACCTAACACAAGGCTCCCAGTACACGTTTGTAGATGTTGTTAACTGATTTAACTGCTATAAAAATGAAACTTGGTGGCAGAGTGTGAGCTCTGTGGAACGTCTCACTTACATATGCAGTTTTTGTTACTGGTTGCTTGGTTACAGATAGTCAGAAGGCAGGGAAGCCGTGAGAACACACACAGTGGTGGTTTGAGAATGATGAATCCCAGGCCTGGGGCATGGGGAAGGCCAGTTTTGTTTTGTTCCTTGGGTTTTGGTCCCATTTGGTTTTCTCCTTGTACCTGTTTGTACAGCTGCTCCAGTCTCTGCCCCTGTTCCAAGCACAACCCCTGCTCCAGCTCCGGACCCAGCCCCAATCTCAACACCGTCATCAACTGTGGCTGCCACTGTTGTTCCCAAGACTTCTGCAGGCACCACTGACCCAGAAGAGGCAACGAGGCTGCTGGCTGAGAAGAGGCGGCTAGCCAGAGAGCAGAGGGAGAAGGAGGAGAGGGAGAGGAGGGAGAAGGAGGAGCTGGAGAGGTAAAGGTGGCGCGTGCCCTCACACTCACCCTTCTTGTAGGGAGCGCAGGGCTCTTTTGTTCCGTCCTGCCTGGCTAGCTTACACTCAAAATAATCAAATTACTGCTTGGCCCATAAGCTCTAGCCTCTTACTGGCTAACTCTCACATATTAGTTTAACCCATCTCCATTAATGTGTATCGCCACTTGACTGTGGCTTACCAGCATGAGTCTAACCAATGTCCGTCTCGGGCAGAAGAACCATGGCATCTGCCTGTCTCCGCTTTCTTCCTCCCAGAATTCTGTTCTGTCTTCCGCATCTACCTGAGTTCCACCCTATTAACTAGGCCAAGGCAGTTTCTTTAATAACCAATGAAAGCAACACAAATACAGAAGGGTCTCCTATACCATGACCTACGGCCAACAATGTATTGACCTTCCATTCCTCCTGCTCCTTCTCCAGAAGGCTGAGGCTACAGCTGTGTGCCATGCCTGGTTTATTTGGTTCTGAGATCGAACCTGGGGTTTTGTTCATGATGGGCAAATACTCTACATCCCCAGAACTACTTTTAAAATCAAATTTTCTTCTGAATAGCAGCATACCAACATGGATAAGCAAAGGTTTAAAGGAAGGAAAATGTATCATATCTAATTCAAGCAATTGCATACATTTTATATAGCCCTTTCTGTTCTCTGAATGCTTGAAAAATGTATGTGCCAATGCCCAGGCAGATACGTTTACAAATCCGTAAGCATAGTGAAGGTTCAGTGGCCAGGTCTGCTTTTGCACTTACCACATCCCCAGCCTTTAAGTTTCTTCATTATCTTTGTATTACTGTAAAGATGCATACTACTTAGTTCAGATAAGACTCCTCTAAGCTGGGCAGGATATTTAACTGCTCCAGAGTTGCCTGCCAGACATATGCTAGTGTGGCAGTTTGGGCAGAAGCATTACATGCAGGAAAGGCAAATCCATAACCCAGAATAAGTATCTATTCCAATAAGGACAGAGCATTGTCCTTTCCATGGAGGAAGTGATTCAATGTAGTCAGCCTGCCACCAGGTCTCTGGCTGGTCACCCCAGGGAATGGTGCCATATCTGGACTCACTGTTGGTCTCTGATGTTGGCAGATCTGGCACTCAGGAATAACTGCAGCCAGGTCAGCCTTGGTGAGTGGAAATCTGTGTTGTCAAGCCTGTGTATAGCCCCTGTTTCTGCCACCATGGCCACTTTGTTCATGGGCCCATTGTGCAATGACAGAGATAGCTGGGAAAGAGGCTGACTGTCCACAGAATGAGTCATCCCATCTACTTGAGTATTGAACTCCTCCTTAGCTGAAATTCCCTTTTGATAAGATTTACATGAGACACAAGTATCTCCATATCCTTTGCCCTTTTGGAGAGATCTGTCTTCATGCTTCTTCCCCAGATGTCTTTCTCACCAATTTTCCAGTCATGCCCTTTCCAAGTCCCTCAGCCAATCCTTTGGCTTCAGTGCATGAATCAGTGAACAACTGCACACCTGGCCGTTTCTCCTTCCACACAAAATGTATGACCATGTATACTACCTGAAGGTCTGCCCATTGTGAAGATTTGCCTTCACCAGTGTCTTTCAGGGTTTTCCCCTGTTATGCCGCAGCTGTCCACTTCTTGTGGCACCTACATAATATGCAGAACCATCAGTAAACCAGGCCCTAGTCTTCTTTTTCCTCAGTCACCCAATTATAGGGCACATCCCAGAGGCTACAGGTGCATACTTCGCAGCAAACCAGTAATAGAAACCATAGGTATTTGGGCAACTTCATATAACTTGCTTGTGCCTTCAGAACTCACTCAATCATGTATAAACCACTTCCATTTGATAACAGATTGTTGTTATACATACCCTACTTTATAACTTAGTGGGTCTGATCACACCAGCTCATTGTGGACAGCTCAGGTCGCATGGTAACTTGGTGGCCCTTTGTCAAATGTTTAGTTTCTACTACAGCCAAATAGCAGGCCAAGAGCTGTCTTTCAAAGATGAAATAGTTGTCTGAAGATGATGGTAGAGCCTTGCTCTAAAATCCCAAAGGTCTCTTCTGTGATTCACCTATAAGAGTCTGTCAAAGACTCCAACCAGCATCCCTACCTGCCACTGATGTCTCCGGTACCATCGGGTCTGCTGGATCATATGGTCCAAGTGGTAGAGTAGCCTACACAGCAGCCTGGACCAACTGAAGAACCTTCTCCCCTTCCAGGCCCCACATAAAGCTAGCAGCTTTCCGAGTCACTTGGTACATGGGCTACAGTAACATACCCAAGTGGGGAATATGCTGTCTCCAAAATCCAAATAAGTCCACTAAACATTGTGCTTCTTTCTTGGTGATGGGTCAGATGCAAAAACTTCACCTTAAAAAGAGTATCTCTGGATCCCCTGCTCCTGGTACCAACTTCTGTCTCAGTTAATATTCTACTGCTGTGAAGAATACCATGACTACAGCAAACTCTTATAAAGAAAAGCATTTAATTAGGGCTTGCTTACAGTTTCAGAGATTTAATCCATTCTCATTGTAGTGACACACAAGCAGACATGGTGCTAGAGAAGTATCTGAGAGTTCTATAGACATCCTGAGCCACAGGCAGCCGGAAGAGAGAGTGACATTGGACCTGGCTTAGGCTTTTGAAACCCAAAGCCCCTTCACCCTGTGACACACTTCCTCCAACAACACCTCCTAATCCTTCCCAAGTAGTGCCACTCCCTGATGATGAAACATTCAAACATATGAGCCTATGGGGGCCATTCTTGTTCAAACCTCCACAACCAGGGAAGTGCTCTAGTTTCATTCTGTTGCTCTGATAAAACGCTCCCATCTGAAACTTAGGGGAGAAAACAGCTCATTTGGTATACTCCTCCAGGTCATGGTTCGTCTTTGAGGAAAGCCAGGGCAACAACTCGAGCAGGAAGCTGAAGCAGAAGCCACTGAGGCGTGCTGCGCTCTGACTTGCTCCCAGGGCTGCGCTTTGCTAGCCTTCATATGCAGCACAGCCTGCAGTGGACTGGGGCTCTGCTACATCACTAACCATCACGACAGTCCCCACAGACATGGTCACGTTCCCATCTGATCCAGACAATTACTCAAGTGAGGGACTCCTAGCTCAGACTCTGTCTTCAGATTCTGTCAAATTGATAGTTAAAGCTAACTATGATGGTTTGCTTAACTGGGCACCTGAGGCTAGTAAGGCTAATGTCAACAGTTGTCCTTGACAGAGCTGGGGAGGACCTCAGGCCTGGGTAGGGCACCCTATTGGCTGTGCTCACCCTTCATTCCATGGGAAGCTTCCAAGGTCTGTTCTCCTGACCTGGCACAAAACCTTATTATCTCATTCTAAAATGCTCCCTTGGGTCTGGAAAGGTGGTTTATCATTAAGAGCACTGACTGCGCTTCCAGAGGACCCTGGGTTGGACTCTCAGCAATCACATGTTACAATCATCTGTAACTAGTTCCTGGGCATCAGGTGCCCACTACAGGTACTAGGCACACATGTAGTACACAAACACACATACACATGAATTTTTTTTAAACTATGATCAAGTATTCAAGTCTCCCCCATTTAAAGATGAATTGTAGATCATCTGAAAAAACAAGTAGTCCCCTGAATGTCAGTGGTTCTGGCAGAAATGAAGCTGGAGAGGGAGGATTGTTCCATAACCAGGTTAGAATATAACCAAAGTGGGGGCTTCCCTCCATATCTTTGAACTACTGCCTTTGCCATGTCTGGCTTCTCTTCAAAGAAGTGTCGTCATATGCCTTCATTCTTGTCCTTTCCCAGACAAAAGATAGAGGAATTGTCTCGAAGGGTGGCTGAAGAGCGAAGTCGCCGGGAAGAAGAATCCCGCAGGCTGGAAGAGGAGCAGGCCCGAGAGAAAGAAGAGCTGGCCCTGCGCCTGGCTGAGGAGGAACGGGAGCGGTGGGAGAGGGAGGAGACAGAGCGCATGCAGAAACAGGTATGGGCCCTGCCCCAGACTGGGGCTGTTCACAGATGAGCCGGGTGCAAAGCAGGTGTGGACCCAAAGCATGTACTGACAGCTGCTCCAGAGGGGCTTGCTCCCAGATGATGGGGCTGCTAAGCAGGTGCCAGGCAGGCAAGGGGGACCTGCTCTAGAAAGGGGGGCGGGACACCTCCCCGATGAGGGAGATACTGCACACCGCCAGCCTAGGCCAGTGGTTGCCATGCCTCTGCCTGATAGTGGCGGGAGCTGGGTTGCCGACGAGCTAGACTGGGGATAGGCAGCAGAAGCAATTTGTTTTCAGAAAGAAGAAGAAGCCCGAGCCCGGGAGGAGGCAGAGAGGGTCCGGCAGGAACGGGAGAAGCATTTCCAGAGAGAAGAGCAGGAGCGTCTGGAGAGGAAGAAGGTAGGTCTGGGGCAGAAACCTGGAGCCAGCATGGTTCCACTTCCTTCCAGGATCTCAAACTGCCTGAAGACCAAGAGACTAGAACTTCGGTCAGGAACAAAATGTTCTCCCCTTGCCTAAGAAATATCCCTCGGTGGTATTAATTCTGAGAAAGCTGCCAGTCTCTGCCTTCCCCAAAGTAGTTAGTTCTACCACAGAAGCTAAAATAGCTCCGACCTCTATGAATAACTCCGTTTAGGGTGGAGAACTGTGAACTATGTGATTGCCAGAATTGACCAGGCCGGCGTGTGTGCTTTCTGCATCTCACCCACTCTTTCTTATGTGTTCTTTTTGCAGCGACTTGAAGAGATTATGAAGAGAACTCGGAGGACAGAGACAGCAGACAAGGTGCTGTCATGGCTTTTTCTAGCTATTCGTTTGTTCTGTGAGACAGGGTCTCATGAACCTGACCTTGAACATCCTACACCCCCTGCCTGCTCTTCCCACATGCAGGGACTACAAGCCTGTGTCGTGCTAGCTCTAACTGTTCTTGACATGGCTTTCTCCCCCCACCTCCTCCTTCACATCCTCATCCCTTTGGAGGTCAAACCCAGGTCCTTACAGATGCCCAGGAAGCATTCTACCACTGGGAACTTCAATTTAAAATTTTTACATTGATTTTTCTCCTTTTTCTAGAAAACTGCTGAACAAAGAAACGGTGACATCACCAAGGGAGTTCTCACTGGAGAAACAGGTAGTGTCAGCTGAGATGTTACTGTGGAGGTCAGAGTGGGTGAGGGCTACATTCAGTTCTTCCCTAAGGGCTGCAGAAGAGTGTCTTAAGATTCATGTGTCTATTTCTGTCTGCTGTGTATGTGTGTGTGTATATGTATGAGTGTCTGTGTCTATCTGTATATTTGTGTCTGTGTGTGTCTGTTATGTGTATCTGTATGTCTGTGTCTGTGTGCATATATATGAGTGTCTATCTGTGTCTGTGTGTATGTGTGACTGGGTGTGTCTGTGTGTGTGTGTGTGTGTAAGCATCTATCTGTGTGTGTATGTGTATGTATATATGAGTGACTGTATGTCTGTGTATCTGTATGTATGTGTCTGTGTGTATATGAGCATCTATCTGTGTATGTGTGTATGAGCATCTATCTGTGTGTGTGTGTGTGTGTGTGTATGAGCATCTGTCTGTGTGTGTGTATGAGTGACTGTCTGTATGTCTGTGTATCTGTATGTGTGTCTGTGTATCTGTATGTATGTGTCTGTGTGTGTGTATGAGCATCTATCTGTGTATGTGTGTATGAGCATCTATCTGCGTGTGTGTGTGTATGAGCATCTGTCTCTGTGTGTGTGTGTGTGTGTGTGTGTATGAGTGACTGTCTGTATGTCTGTGTGCCTGTATGTATATGTATCTGTGTGTATGTGTCTCTGTGTGTGTATGAGCATCTATCTTTGTGTGTATGTGTGTCTCTGTGTATCTGTGTGAACTCACAGAGGTCAGAAAAGGGTGTCAGTTCCCCTGGCGCAGAGTTATAACTGGTTGAACTGCCTGACATGGTTGATTATAACTTCTGAGTCATCTCTCCCTAAAGGCTTTAGATGGACACATTTGGATAGGGTTTGTCTATCTGTCTGTTTGGGTTTTGTTTGAACTAGAGTCTTATTCTGTACTGCAGTCAGGATTTGAATTCACTGTACATCTGAGGGTAATCTAGAACTCCTTACCTCCTTCCTCAAATGCCCAAGTGCTAGGATTACAAGCCTGCATTCCAGCTGAAATTTACATGTTCATAACTTGTATTTATGAAGAGCCTCAAAAAAAAGATTTAAACATTATTTTTGTTAGCCCTGACTTCAAAAGAGAGATAAAATTTAAAACGTGCTGGTTTCATTGTGACGTGTTCATATACTGTGGTTTTGGGGTAGATTATTGTTTCTTGAGAATTTAAAACAAGCTTAAAAATGAAATTAACCTAAGTTTTCGTCCTCCTGTCTAGTTAGGATGGCTTTATTTCTGTTTATGATTCTGGGATAGTGGAGGGCACATGCTTAGCTACTGAGACTCTAGCTGTGTTTTTCTGCATATGAATCCTATCACAGTTTTGCTTTGCTGAGACAGAATTGAATCTACAGCCTCTTGCATGCCATTGGGGAGTCCACCTCACCCAGCCCCTTGCATGATGTGGTCTTTCCAAGAATGTTAGTTACCATTGGCATGGGCTATCAAGGTTTACAGAACTTTAATTTAGCCCATCCTAGATTTAAGTAAGATGCCAATAATGTTAAGCTGGACTCCAACATCAGTCACAAATTAGATGGCAAAGTTAGGGACGGCACACTGTGGCCTTCTATTTGTGAAATCTCTGTGTGTGTGTGTGTGTGTGTGTGTGTGTGTGTGTGTGTGTGTGTGTCCAGAACTAACCTAGTATAAATAAAAAATAAAATAGTAACATTATTTGTGCCCTTCAGGCTGCTGAGCAGTAAGAATTTTGCCCGTGTTAATGGATTTCGTGCTCACAGTGGCTAGCCAGGCGGGTCCCCTTATCCAGAAAGGATTAGGGTTTGACCTGCCCAGCATCCCATCGGTAGTATGTTGTCGAATCAAGTCAGATATCCAAGTTCTGGTTCCTAGGGGTTGGATTTGATTGGAGGAGATTATTAACTGTGCTCTTCTTGGTGTGTCCAGAGGTATCTGCACTACCACGTGTGAGCTCCCCAGGAAATGGAGAGTCTGCAGACAGCCCTCATGGAGTGGCCTTACAGCAATCAGAGGTGACCACAGAGAGGTGAGTTAAAACCTGAGGCCTCTCTCATCGCCACGTGCAATGCCAAGCACAGTGTCCTCGCCCCCAGGAGAGTGCCAGCGTTTTAATTGGAACAATGTTTTGTAGAGCTTGTAACTCTAAGAAAAAGAAAATCACCTTTTTCTTCACTCTTGATGGTGAGGTTTGAGTGACTATTAAAGACTATTACAGCCAGCCCAATTGGCACCAGCTTCCAATCCCTATTTCTTGGAAGTCTGAAGCAGCAGGATGAAAGTGCAGGGCCAACTTGGACTACAGGGAGAGCAAAAGCTTGGGTCAGCTTCCTACAAAGAAGGGAGGAAGAGGAAGGGGGAAAGAGTCAATTCATCCTGTACTGAGAATTTTGAATGCCATTGCTTTTGTTATATTGAAAAGCTGGGTACAGTAACCCCCAGCACTTAAGAAAGAAGCTAAGGCAGGAGACTGCTACAAATTTGATGCCAATCAGGACTACATAGCAAGACTGTGTTAAAAACAAAACCGGTATGATGATTGATTCATGCCTGTAATTCCAACTGCTTTAGACTAAAGCAGTTAAATTTCTGCTAATTTGAGGACAGCCTGGACTACAGAGTCAGACCCTGTCTCAGCAACAAAGAAGAACACACAAAAGAAATAAAAACAAAACAGCCAGGCACAGTGACACACACTTGTAATCCCAGCACTCGGAAGATTGAGGCAGAAATATCCAAAATTCAAGATTATCTTTGGCTACATTTCATTGAGTCTAGTCTAGCCTACAGAGCGAACAGGGTGAGACCCTATCTCAGCAAAAAAGAAAAATAAATAAATAAAACAGAGAGAGACGTACAGAGACAATTAGAACTCATTTGCATTCTCATCGGCCACGCCTAAGGATTCCTCCGTGCCCTTTGTATCCTAAGCAGGGTTCTCATCAGGTCCTGGAGCTGCTGTCCTCACCTGTCTTCTTTCCCTAGCAGATTCGTCACTGAAAGCGTCCAGAATTTTATAGGGATGGGGTCTCACACTGGTTGGCCTAGAGCTCACTCTGTAGACCAGGCTGGCCTCAAGGTTGCAGAGATCCCCGCCTCAGTCTCCTAAGTGCCAAGATTATAGTTATCTACCAACTATGCCCAGAAGCACATAGAGCTCGAAAGGATGGGACCAACAAAATGAACCAACAAAAGTAGCGGTGACTGTCGCCCACCCTGATGACCTGAGTCATCCCTCAGAACCCACATGTTAGAAGGAGAAGACGGTCTCCTGCAAGTTGCCTCTGACCTCTGCATTCACATCACGGCGTGTGTATAAACATGCCCAAACACAATAAATAAATGTAATTTATTTTGTCTTTAATAATTGAAAACCAGGCGTGATAGTGAACACCTTTAATCCCGGGCAGAGGCAGAGGATCTCCGTGTGCTCAAGGCCAGCCTGGTCTGCTCAGTGAGTTCAAGGACATCCAGGGCTATATAGAGTACCCTGTCTCAAAACAGAAAGAAAGAAAAAGAAATGAAGAACTTGATAACCTTTGGTAGTGATCTTTTCTAGCAGATTGTCCTATTCGAAAGTATTATAAGCAAAAAAAAGAAATGGTTTTTTTTAACCTAAGATGCAAATTTGTTACCGCTCCCCAACTCTCCCCCATATTTGTTAATAGTGATGTGGTCAGTCAATGGTGTATCCTTATTTGTTAATATTTAGGGGTACACATACACAGGGCTAGGGGACAGCTCTGTAATGTCAGCTCCCTCCTTTTACTTGTTATGGATTCTGGGGAGCAAGCTTGGATCATCAGGCTTGGATCCTGTGTCAGCCAGCACCTTCACCTGCTGATCCATCCCTATGGCCCCAAGTTCCTGTTCCATTTCAAAGCTGTAAACTTATTTTAAAATAATGTTTTGCTCTAAAAATAAGCTTAACTCTAACTCTTTCTATTTTTGATCTCGCACATTCCCCAGTTCTCCGGTTTTGGAAAAGCAGCCAAATGAAAATGGGATGTCTGTTCAAAATGAAAACTTTGAAGAGATCATAAACTTACCTGCTGGATCCAAGGCATCCAGATTAGATTTAACCAACAGTGAGAACCCAGAAATTCCTTTGAAACCCATTTTGGCCTTTAATGATGAAGGGACACTTGGGCCCCTACCTCAGGTAGATGGTGTGCAAACACAACAGACCGCAGGTGAGCGCGCCTTCCACTGCCTCCTGTAATTGTCAGAACTGATATCTAAGAGAGGGTCAATGGTTGTTTTGTTCTTCGTAGGAACAAGTAGGCCACTGTAGAAAAGATTGTGCATGGATCTTCGAAGTTGAATTTTGCATTGCTTCAGGCGACTTCTAGGCCCTTTCTGGCCTCCCAGGGAACACCCACCACTGGGTGCCAAGCATCAGAGAGGCTTCGTATTGAAATAGACTCTTCTATAACTGATGCTCCACTGGCCAGTTTCTTCACTGGAAACAAAACTGGGGCTTTATCCCTCTTCCTCACGTCAAATATACTTAAAGACTGCCTTGGGTTCTCTTGCCGTTATCTCTCATTTGTGGTTTGCAACCTCGATTCACATGTTACCGCTGCCTTTTTAAAATACAGCACAACCCAGCTAGGATAGCAGTGGTCAGAACAGCACTCTAAACCAGGGCCTCAGAGCCCGAGGCTCCTCCATTCCTTGTTCTGGGCCTTCCTGGGCCTCGCTTGTTCAGTCTTCAAGACAAGTTGACCTCAGGTCTTCAGGCAGAAAGAGCAATAACTATACTGGTAACCAAAATAGAAAGTAGTGTCAAATATTACTACTTCAGTGGTCATTAGCTCCATGACACCATCCCAGCTGTGTCAGGGATAAGTGGACTAGGCCCAGATCTCTCTCTCAGCAAGCCCAGGTTTTGTCTACCTGCCTTCCCAGCAGTTCACATTCACCAGCATTCTTTATACAGTTCTTATGGAGAGAACTGGCCAAATTCCAGAGTTGAAATGGAGTCTGTAGAGAGGGCTGTGAACTCTTTAACACTTTAACAAGGGAAGAGGCCCCTGGTGAGCCAGTGCCCAAGTGAAACTTAACCCTCTTCTCCTCTAGGCTATTATTGGCTTTAGTGAACTCCATCTTCTAGGCTGTGAAAATGCGTGTCTAGCCCCCTATTATCTGGCCTTGTGATTGTTAAGCCTGTTTAATGTTCTCTTGGTGGAAACAAACATAGTGGGTGCTGTTTCCTGGTGTCACATCCCGGATTTGTTGGGAAGGTTTTCTGCTTCTCTCCCCATGCTCTAAATCACCCTGTAAGCTGTCATGCCCTTCTTAGTGCTCGCCCACCCTTTCACCACCTTTCCCTGGGGAATCATCTCCTTTCCGATCTTGAGTGGTGTAGTGTTCCCTGGGGTGACTACTTATTTAATAGGCAATTCCTTCATCCTCCATTGACGTTTGGAGCCCTAAGCATTGAACCGAGGATGCAAAACAAATGAATGGAGTTTTCTTAGAGGTTATGAATTTAAATTATCAAAGCATGGAGTTTCTAAGTCAAAGATATTCCCTAAACCGAATTGAAAGGGCATGCATTTTTCCTAGTACTGGCATTAGCTTGAATATGCTTGTGAACACCCACACACTCTCCTTGTTTACGTTTGGCTGTTTTGTGCTGCTGGGGATCAACCCTAGAGCCTCCTGTGTGCTAGGCAAGTGCTCTCCCACTGAGCTACACGTCCACAATTGCTTATCCTTATGCATGCATGATACTGTATAAAGTCATGGTGATTTTATTTTAGAAACATATAAATGTAAGATATTGCCATAGTATTCTGTAAGTGAGACTTTAGATGCATCTGTATTAATCTATTTTCTTTTCTGTCTCCTCATGTAGAAGTCATATGAACATTTTCTCTGAAGAACCAAAGCAAACATTTTCTATAATTAATGGAATTTCAGGCTCCGAAGGAGCACCTCTCTCCAGTTTTCTAAAGAGTTCTTGACCATCATTTTGAAAAGACTTATTAAAGCCAGCTAAAGACAACAGACTGGGCAGCTTTTCTAATCGTTTCGCCAATGTTCCTTATCTCGAGACCTTGTGGTGGCTTTTCCAGTGTGTTCCTTCTTAGCAAATCAATATTTTTCTGCATTCTTTAAAAAAAAAAAAGCATTTGACTATAAAATAGACTGACAAAGCTTGATTTTTCACACAGATCTTTTCATTTTTAAACTTCAGTATATAAAATTGGCAAAAATAAATACCTTTTACAATGTAATACTTGAAAATGAGTACCTCTTTGCTCTCCAAGTAGAGTAAACGGGAGTTGTCTAAACAAACCTCTTGCGTAGGTGTTACTGCAAACGCTGTTTGTAGAGGCAGAAGATGGCCAGGCCACCAGGCTCTCATAGACACAGCTTGTACATGGGCATCCTGCAGAAGACCCAGCTGCCACAGTCTTTCTGAGACTTTACCGACAAGGTTGAAAATGTGAAAACTTTTTTTTTTTCAGAGCAAGAAAGTAATCTGCTGTCCTCTTAAGTAATGTATTTATAAAAGCTCCTTTTTCAGACAGATGAATTAGAACAATGGCAATGCGCAAATATGCTCTGGTAGATACACTCCATCTGCTGCCGGGGGAGATTCTTAGGACGGCACGGGCTATCCCTCAAGTTTGTATGTTGCTGCTGTCCCCGGTGACGGTGGGACTTATCTCTTTGCCTTACGTGATCACAAATGATGTGGGGGAAATAAATATTTAATATTCTTTAGATCAAAAAAGAGTTTGGTTCTGCTCGTTTCAGAGCAATGAAAACGTGATGGGATGTGGACGATGGGGACCACGGACCTCCTCAGATGTCCTTGGTCTGCATGGCGTCCATTAACTCTTCGTTTCTTGTCATTCTTCGCCTTGGCTGCCGAGCCCGGCTGTACAAACTTGCACTTTCATTTGCTAATATAAATTCAATTTTATTTTCCCGCTTAAAAGACAACTAATGAGGAATGGAGAAGGGATGCTGAGGGAAACGGGTTTATGTGGAGTGTTATGGGAGATAAATTTCTACCACTATGATGTATTGGTTTTATACAAAGAACAAATGATTAATCTATAAGAGTTAATGAGAGGCTATTCATCTATTGTATTGTTTCTTTTAAATCCAAGCACATAATCTTTACCAACAATTTGTAATTTGTTAAAACATTAATTTGTGCGGTTTCCCTATTATTTGGTTGTCCATGTACATCTAGATACTGTATTAAAGAAAATCTGTTCAACAAAGTTGTTTTATTTATTTAAGTCTACCAAACATGAAACACCAATAAAGTCTTTGACATAGTTTTATCTGTAGGGTTTTTATGTTTTAGCTTCGTTCAGGTAAATACTCACAGGCACACACATATTCTGTCAGTAAAACAGTCCTCGCTCAGCAATGAGGCCAAGTCACTTTCCTGCCAAAGTCCACCTCTTCCCCATGATTAATTCCTGAGTCTTCAAATTGCCTTCCATTTGAACTTCATTGGCATTTTCCCAGCTTCTCCTGTATGGAATAAGTTTATTAATATTCAAAGTAACCATCGTGTTTTGACTGAGTTGTCTTTTTTTGTTTATATATTCATTAACAAACTACAAGCTTTCTAAGTGATCAAGTTTTAATTAAAGGTGATATGTTTCATCACATTTTGTTAAAAGCCAAAGTGCCAGACAGTGAGTTTGACCTTGATAATGGCTGGTTGCTTTCTGTCAGCTCTTAAAGACACTCCCTCAACGAAGTCTTCAGTGGGGCACTACATTTAAGTGGACTGCTTGGGGCTCAAATGTAACCCTCACATTGGGATAGGTTTGAGTGGCTTTTAGTTCCTTTCTACACTGCTGAACACTGGGTAGGTCAGTCAGTTTGGTCATTCTCCAGTCAGGGTTCATTTAAAAGAAGCTTCTGGCTACTCCAGAAAGGTAAACTTGTATGTTTCTCCTGCATTTCCTCACTACCTGAAACAAACTGAATTTCTCACATGGATGCAGAATAGCAAGCTGAGCCACTGGAAGCTTGGGCAAGTCCCTTCCATGTACTTAACTGTTCCTGCCAGCATCTTCCCTGATAGACTATTGGTGAATCAGGCACCCTGGTTAGGCAACAGCATCTTAAACCTGAGGAAAGGTTGGAGAAAGGTTGTGCGAGTCTAACTGAAAGTCATTAGCTTACAAGAGTGCTAGATTTTTAAACTTCATTAACATTTTGACTCCATACATTTTTCTTGGCAACGCTTCCCTTTCAAGCTGCGTTCACCAAGGAAAACCCCATAATATTCCTTATGCTAACCAACACTGCTGTTGACGTAGTTCATAAACTTGGTATTTCATATGCTGTCTAAGGGACTATCTAGGCAAGATAGACATATTTATTGCATTGCATAAATATGCATTATGAGATTTTTAATGATTTTATTGGAGGTGTTATTTGAAATGGGGCACCATTTTGTCATGCAGAGCCATCTCAAACTCACCATCCTCCTGCCTCAGCCTCCTGATCCTGAAATTACAGTGGGTTACCACACCAGCTCACATTCAAGGTTTATGATTGCAACTTTTGAAAACATATATTTACAATGGTCTTACTGTTTAGCTCAGGCTGGCCTCGACCTCATGGCAATCCTGCCTCAAATTCTGAGGCTGCTATTACAGGGTGCCAAATCAACTATTAAGTTTATGTAATTAATATATATTAAAATACATATTATGCATAATATATTAAATATTAAATTTAATAATCAACAATAAGTTCACACATCTTAATGCAGTTTTTAAAAAAGATAGACTCACTATATCAGTTTGAGGCTTAGTTCATATTTTCTAGCTTGCTTGCTCTTGTGATTGCTCGCTATGAGACAGTTTTGCTAGCCTCAAATTTGCCATCCTCCAGTCTCTGCCTCCTGCCTCTTTAGCCAATGGAAATCAGTTACTCTTTAGTCTTTTCTGTGCTAGACATTAAAATACATAATGAGCTGTAAATACAGTCACTGGATCATGTTAGCAAAAGCGTGGTTTTGAAGATTAACTCTCAAGAAGCTTCCTCCCTTCCTCCTTTCTGTTTTCATATGAGAACTAAAGCACACTTAGAAATGCTCTAGGTTGGGCTGGCGAGATGGCTTAGCCACTAAAGGCTAGGTTCACAACCAAAGCATCAAGAGAAGTATAGGTTGCATTTCCTTACATCTGGTTGGCCCCTCACTGTTTGGAGGAGACATCTGAAGGCTTTGGGGAAAGAGGGAGAGGACGATATCATGTAACCAGAAGGGATGTTTTATGTTGTTTGCAATTATCTCGTTTCCTTGATGACTGGTTTTTATGTCTGACAGATTTGACTTTGAGTCTTAGCAGTGAAAAGTCTCTTTAGCAATCAGGGCCATGATTAAGAAAGGTAAGAAGAGATGTAAATTGTTTTAAAAGAAGTAGCCACGGGCTGGAGAGATGGCTCAGCAGTTAAGAGCACTGGCTGCTTTTCCAGAGTCCTGTGTTCAATTCCCAGCATCCACATGGTGGCTAGCAACCATCTGTAATGGGATTTGGTGCCTTCTTCTGGCCTGCAGACATACATGCAGACAGCACTCATTAACCACCCCACCCTACCCCCCAGAAGAAAAAAAGTAACAAGAAAATCCTGTTTGAATGAATGATCAGTTCTCTGATGCTTCACGGGACAGTAGAGGGAAAGAGTCAGAAGAAAGGAGAAGAAAAATGATGAAGCCTTACTTGGGTCAGGTACCAGGTCTGCAACTAATTCGCCTCAGACAGCCCGCTGAGTAGATTGTGTGATTTTAGCTTTTATTACTTTTTACTCTTTGGGGGGCCCACCCACCACCCAGCTTACAAATAAATCACACATGGAAGCTTATTGTTATACCTGGCCTTGGCTTGGCATATTTCTAGCCACTTTTCCTTATTTTAAATTATCTCGGGCTGGAGAGATGGCTCAGTGGTTAAGAGCACTGTCTGCGCTTCCAAAGGTCCTGAGTTCAATTCCCGGCAACCACATGGTGGCTCACAACCATCTGTAATGAGGTCTGGCACCCTCTTCTGGCCTACAGACATACAGACAGAATATTGTATACATAATAAATAAATAAATATAAAAAAATTATCTCATCTACCTTTTGCCTCTGGGCTTTTTCCTTAAGTCTGTATATCTTACTTTCGCTCCTGCTCCATGGCTGGCTGGCTGGCTGGTTGGCCCCTAGCATCCTCCTCTCCTTGTTCTCTTGCTCCTTGGTCTTCTTCCTCGCAGATTTCTCCCCCTATTTATTCTCTCTGCCTGAAAATCCACCCTCTCCTTTCTTCTGCCCAGCTGTTCCGCTCTTTATTGGACCATCGGGTGTTTTAGACAGGCAAAGTAACACAGTTTCACAGAGTTAAACAAACACAACCCATCTTCGCATCATTAAAAGAAATGTTCCACAACAAACAAATGTGACACATCTGAAGATAATATTCCACAACACGTGTGTTTCTCTTAAATTTTTTCCTCTCAGTGGGAAATGAATGCCCATCTCAGTAGACAGAGTTGGGTGATAAAGTCTTACGCACATTAGTCACTGTTCAATAATGATACAACAGTTTTCAGATGACTGGAAGACGGCCTTGGAGAAGGCAGACTGGTAGGGAACGGAGCTGATGAGTGGGAATGTCACTGTTTTCAGTGTTTCTAATGGTGTCCTTATGCCATAAGCACTGTGATGAGATGCTCGTTGTGGGCGTTGTACCAGGAGAGCTAAGCAGAAAGGAACCATTGTCTTGAGAGCTGTATAACAAGCTTGGGGTTTCTAATCGTTTCCGGGTGTTACTGTGTGTTGTTGTTGTAATTTATCAACATCAGCCTCTCCCAAGAATTACAGTTACTTGTTATTTCTGTATATTTGAGGCATTTCCTGACATCCTTAGACACACTTGTCCTGTTGACACCAGGACATGCTAACTGCTTTTCCAGAGGTCACCATCGTCGGTCTTGGGCACGGGAGGAAGCTAGAGAAGCAAGGGAAAGGATGGAGCCCTTCACATTCTGGCTTTACTTAGCTATGACTTTTCCTCCCTACGTGGAGTTGCCCCTCCCAGATGCCAGAAGAGAGGGTTTGGCGAGGTAACAGCTGTATCCCGTTCTTGAATTGGGGTATCAGAGAGAGTATTCTTGTTTGTCTGTTGCTAGTTATAAAGTTCTCCCTACTTCTCAGCTGGGCCTACCTGTCAGTTATGTCACCAGTGGCTTCTGGCCAGGGCATTGACCATGCTCTACAGTTGTGGATTAATTGATGGACAGTTGGCAGAATTAAGGGGGTTTTTGTTTGTTTGTTTGTTTGTTTGTTTGTTTGTTTTTCTAGAAAGGGTTTCTCTGTGGAGCCCTGACTGTCCTGGAACTCACTCTGTAAATCAGGTTGGCCTCAAACTCAGAGATGCACCTACCTCTGCTTCCTAGGTGCTGGGATTAAAGGTGTGTGCTACCACTGCCTGGTGAGGGGGAACCAGCTTTAGTGACTAATATTTTGCCAAGGTAATAACAATAAATGCATTCTCAAGGCTTCTCTAGGATCCATTCCCTGAAGCCTTATATCTTGTACTGATGGAGGAGGGTTATCTGTCTATTGTGTTATTTTCATTGGTCAATAAAGAGACTGCCTTGGCCCTTTGATAGGACAGAAAATTAGGTAGGCGGAGTAAACAGAATAGAATGCTGGGAAGAGGGCAATGAGGCAGAAGCCATGGAGCCAGCCACCAGGTCAGATATGCTGAATCTTTTCCGGTAAGCCACCACGATTACACAGATTATTAGAAATGGGTTAATATCAAGATATGAGAGTTAATCAGTAACTAACTCTCTAGAGATAATGGGCCAGGCAGTGCTTAAATGAATACAATTTGTGTGTTGTTATTTCTGGGGCTAAGCTAGCCATGCAGGAGCCGGGTGGGACGAAAAGCAGGCCTGCCCGCAGCCCCTCACTACAACAGATCACTGTCCTAGATCACAGTCCTCTGCAGGAACAGAACAGAGTCTGGCAACCAGAAGCAAGAAGCAGAAGCAAGAAAGCTAGTGCAGGCTTTACAGCTGCATTTACAATGTAAGAGACCACGCCCAAGTGGGCTGGTATCTTAAATGCTATTGGCTGAAGGAGCGGAATGTGCTCCCACAGCAGTTCCCTTCGTGACTTAAAGTACTTAATCCTCATCACAGGAACTAGAGTTATAGCTCAGTGGTAGAGCATTTGCCTGACGTGTGAGGTCCTCCGTTTCATCTCCAGTACCTGAAAAGCACTCTTGTCATAAATCCTGCCTCCATCCCTGCCTAATGGCACATGTATGTCATCCCAAAACTGACGGGATAGAGTGATGTTGATGAACCCCAAGTAGCACTGAGGATGCATGGCCACCCCCAAGAAATGAGGATAAGGCAAAGAAAGAATCTATCTAGAATCCCAGCAGTAAAAGGGTGCTGACGCCATGGTTTTGGATGTCTAGGCCCTAGAAGCATGAACAATAAAATGCAATTATAAGAGGTGGTATTTATGCCAGGCAGCGGTGGCGCACGCCTTTAATCCTGGCACTCAGAAGGCAGAGGCAGGTGGATCACTGTGAATTCGAGACCAGCCTGGTCTACAATGCAAGTTCCAGGACAGCCAGAGCTGTTACACAGAGAACCTTGTCTTGAAAAACAAGACAAAATGACAAGAAGAGGTTTTATTTATTGTGTGATTTTTTTTAAGTTATTTTTCAGGGGTGGGGAAGGATACACGTCACAGACGGAGGACTTGTGGGAGCCCATACTCTGCTTCCGGTCCTGGGTCAACTGGTCAGTCTTGGCAGCAGGTGCCTTCACCCACTGAATCATTTCATTGGCACCACATTCTTCAATTCTGTTTGCTTTTAGGCATGGTGGAGGAGGAACTTAAAGCCAACTTGGGCAGCATAGTACGAGACCATCCTAAAAAGGGGGATGGGGACAGGGCTAGAGAAACGATTTAGCAGTAAACACTGCCACTCTTCCAGAGGTCCTGGGTTCAAGTCCCAGCACCCACATGGAAGCTTACAACTGTCTGTAGTTTCAAATCTAGGGTATTTGATGCCCTCTTCTGACCTGGGATAACAGTGAAGCATGTTACATACGTGTGTATATGTGTATGTGTGTGTGCAGGCACACATTATATATAGGAAAAGCAGCAGTGAAGCATGTGATGTGCGTGTGTGTGCACACATTATATACAGGGAAAACATTCACACACAAAAAATAAATTTAAAAAAATAAAGACTAAGCAGTGGTGGCGCACACCTTTAATTCCAGCATTTGGGAGGCAGAGGCAGGCGGATCTCTGTCGTTCAGGGCCAGTCTGGTCTACAAAGGGAGTTCCAGAACAGCCAAGACTCCTGTACAGTGAATCCCTGTCTTAAAAAATCCAACCAAACCAACAACAACAACAACCCCTGTATACCCTGTTGTAATGGCAAGATAATTTAATGATAAACTCAAAAAAAAAAATAGTCGGGTTTCCTCAGCGTGAGACTTCTTAGATACACATAATGAGGGTGGCGGCTGGGATAAAGTCCTGGGTATTGAATCAGTCTGGAGGTTGGATATTAAGTGTTTCAGATACTGGGTTCTGTGTGTAAACATATGTGTGTGTGTGCATTTATCTCTTAGCTCTGTCTACCGGGAGCAAAATGACACAGAACTATTGACAGCCCACTGACGACAAGCCTAGGACCTGGGTAGTGATTACTAAAGCCTGCCCCTCTAAAAGGACCCATAGTCCTTCACAGAAATGGCCTCAACTAGTCAAACAAGAGAAATGGCTACTTTCTGTGAAAGTCTATGCGTAGAGACAGTGACTAGCTCCCTTTAAAAGTGTTAATCATCCTCCCAATAAGCCAGGAGCCTTGGGCATTAAACACCTTCCCTAAAGACATTCAGTTGTGAAGAAGAAGAGGCGCCTGCTTGCCACTCTTCTATACTTGTCTGTAGAAAGAACAAATTGCTATGGATGGATGAATGGAGGAATGGATGGATGGATAAATGGATGGATAGATGGATGGCACCCTTCTGGCGCTTGGATTCTGCAGGACACATTTCTTAGCTATCTTTCTGGAAACTGATTCATTCAGCATGGTGTTGAGGGTTGGCCTGAAGTTATATGTCCTAGCAATCTTCCCAAGTGATTGTTAAAATCCAGGTTCTCTCTTGGTGTGTGTGTGTGTGTGTGTGTGTGTGTGTGTGTGTGTGTGTGTGTGTGATGCCTCCTCCAGTTGATGTGTTGACCTGACATCAAGACTCCTTATCTGGTACTCTGATCCATGTGTTAGCTGTGTTTGGTCCACAGCAGCCCTCCTGGTGCTGAAATTGTCAGCTACTCTCATAGGAGGGAACCAGGAAGTATTTACTTCTGTGTTTTTCTGGTAGTGACCATGGTCACCTGGAGTGAGCCCTGGGTATGCCTGTCCCTCAGGGTGTGCATTAATGGGACCTGGTTGCTCTTCAAAGGGCCTCTGGATACAGATTAGATCTTCAAGCAGCCGGAGCCCCTGCCTGGTTCTCACAGGCAGCCTATCTCCCCTGTTGGCTCTGGCTTGTCCCCATCTCTCGTCAGCAGATCTCTGACCAGACCATGATACACTTTGTCCCCAAGACTTAAAGAACCACCAGACCGTGAGAGCCATTTGCAGCCTCACTGAACAGCAGCAGGAACTGCTGCAAACTAAAGGAGCTCCGAGCATTCAAATCACAGAGATAACGCTCTTCAGTTCTCGATGGTCTGAGCACCCTTGCTGAGCGCCCCTCCCTGTTTCCATCTCTGACGAGGCTATTCTCCACCAGCCGGCAGCTCACACCATTTCCCAGTGCCCCCTGGCCCTCTCTTGATAATGACATCATTACTCACCCTCCAGATGGAAGTGACAAGGGTTGCCATGACAAAGCAAACAGGCTGTGCTGGCAAGGGGTTTTTCTGTGGGTGTGTGTATAATCTGAGCTGCGGCTCTCAAGGCTGAGGAAATCTGACAGACTGGAAATCACAATAAAATAGAAACGGCTCAGGCAGCTTGACAAGATGTTTTAAAACACACATCAGTACAATGAGGTCATGAAAATAGGATCCTTCATCGTGTCTAATGCCGAATAATCCAGAAGTCATCTAATTCTAGACTTATAGTACGTTGATAACATTAACTGTGACCAAAAAATGATTGCTTTGCTTTTGTCTTTATCTTTTCTTTCCAGTGGGGGTTTGGGAAGGGTGTCTCTGAGACCGAGTTTCTCTGGGCAGCTTTGGCTGTGCTGCCTCTGCCTCCTGAGTGCTGGGATTAAAGGTGTGTGCCACCACACCCAGCCTTCCTTCTGTCTCAGATCTCCAGGTTATTTTTTTCTGTCAATCAAACAAGAATGATTCCGTTTAAGCGGAATCTGCGGCAATATGTATGACAGTGACCATTTCTGCTAAGAGCATACTCTGGGCAGGTCTGGGTGGCCTCTCTGGCATCTTTCCAACACCTGATAAGGGTTATTATTCAAATTTCAAAGAAATGGAGGGATTTAGTTGTGTGAGCTGGCGTGTATCTGGAGCTGCCTCTGGAGCCTGCGTTCCCTCTTGCAGACGCAGTCAAAGGACCGCAACACAATACTTCCATATCTAACGTCACTATGTGTGCTGGAAAGAGAATGTCTAAAACATAAATCGAGAACTAAGCATCTAGGAGCGTTGCATGTCTGCTCCTACCATAGCCCTGAAATAACATAACAAATAAAGCAAGCATCCAAAATCAACGGTCATGGGCTATATGTATTAACACGTCTGTCCATTTTGTTTGCCCCGTTGTTGCCATGGAGACAGAGCTCCTCAATTTCTCTGGAATTCAAACCACCCAAGGGATATGACTGTGCAAGCTTTGAGAGAAGCCCAGTAGAGAGAGTTACCGTGCAAAAGCCTAGGGCCCTGTAAGGTTTGCTCACTTTCCTTCTCTCTCTCTCTCTCTCTCTCTCTCTCCCTTTCCTGTGCTCCTTAAAAACTGAATGGTATGGATCTTGTAATGAGACACAGATCTCATAAAATGGCCCTCCATTCGCAAGCTTCTCTAGGTGAAGAGAAAGAAACCTTCTTGGTGACGGGCATTTCTGGCTCACAGCAGCAGCAACCACCTCACCCAGAACAATTCTCTGAGGGCTGGGAACCATCTACAGACCTGACAGACGTCACCTATACCCATTGGGACCAATTAGACCTTTCACATTATGTAGTCCAAACCGGCCTCTAACTCATAACAATCCTCCTGCAACGAGGTGCTGAGGTTAAAGAAAAAAGCCACTACATCTGACTAATTGAAGTTTTTATGCTTATATTTTACATTGAGATATATTTCTCTGTGGCTTTGGAGCCTGCCCTGGAACTGGCTCTGTAGACCAGGCTGGCGTCAAACTCACAGAGATCCACCTGTCTCTGCCTCCCATGTGCTGGGATTAAAGGTGTGCGCCACCACCACCCAGCTTATGGTGGGATGTATTTCTGCCTTCTATAAGCAACAACGATGCCTAAAAACAGAAATCCCTTTATATAAGGCACAGTGCTTTAATGTGCCCCCGAGTGGTGTCTACCAATACGCCTGACCTGGCACTATTTTCTTTCTCGTTTTATTTTCTCGTGATATGTATTAAAAACAAATAAACAGAACAACAAAAACAAACAAGCAAATACCTTAGTTCATAATGGGGCCAACTTGACAGCCACTGAGTGGTGACATCTGCCAAACCCGAGGACAACCTGAGGACATCCCTGGGAGCCCCCATAGAAGGAAAGAACCAAATCCCTTAAATTACACTCTGACCTCCACGTTTGCCTGTTGCTGGCACAGGTACACATACACACACGCTAAATAAAGAAATATAATTTTAAGCTCCAATGTGTCCAATCAAAGCATTACTAACTATTTGAGCTGGAGAGGCTCAGCAGTTAAGAGCACTGATTGTTCTTCCAGAGGCCCTGGGTTCAATTCCCAGCACCCACATGGTGGCCCACAACTGTCTGTAACTACAGTTCCAAGCGACACAACACCCTTACACAGGCAAAACACTAGTGCAAATAAAAATAGATAAGTATTTTAAAAAGTGTTACTAAAAACATATATATGTATATATATATATAATATATATTATATATATATAAATATATATATTTATCATCAATTTTTTCCATGGACACTTTTATGTTTATAAAAGTGTCCATGGAAAAAATTGATGATAAATAGCACCAGAAGGAAACTATGTTAATAATGATAAGCTTAATTATCACAATATAATAACTGTAACATGAAGGGGCCTGCTTGTTTGGGTATCTGTCCCACCCAGTTCCCCACTGCCACAAGTCCCAGACAAAATCAACCACACAGTTATTTTATAAGTTATAATGCTGATTGGCCCGTTAGGTCAGGCTTCTTACTGGCTAACTCTCACATCTTGATTAACCCATTTTTCTGATCTATGTTAACCATGTGGCTCAGTACCTTTTTCAGTGGGGCAGCTCACACCCTGCTGCTTCGGTGATCTGGGCAGGAGTGGGAGGAATCAACTTCCTCCTCCCCAGAATTCTCCTGCTCTCCTTGCATCATTTCCACTTCCTGTCTGGTTTTCCCGCCTACACCTCCTGCCTGGCCAATCAGCGTTTATTTAAAACATGATTGACAGAATACAGACAATTCTCCTGCACCAAATAACAAAGCTATGGACAAGCTCATTTCTATCTTTATTTTTCTTCTTTTTTTCCCCTTATCTCTGTAAGCGAATTTATAAAGATGACTTTTTTTTTCAATTTCGTTTTATTTGTTTTGGTTTGACTTTTGAGAGAGGTTCTTCCTATGTTGCCCAGGTTGGTATCAAACCCAAAGTCTTCCTGCCTTAGCCTCCATGCTCTGAGATTACAGACATGTGCCACCATGTTACAGACATGTGCCACCATGCCCTCAGCACAAAGAATTTCAATGAATATCTATGAATCTTTCGATCATGCGCCTACCTGCTCTAAGCTTTGCCAAAAGGACAAATCACACTAAAGTTGGAAAGAGAAGAGAACTCAAATTTCAGGACTCTGTCCATTCATAGACATAATCATAGCATACATGTTGGGTGTTGCCCCGTAATCCCATCTCATAAGCCCTGTGTTTACATTTCTCATGAGAGCCCTTTACCATTTTTAAACAAAGCCATGTTCACAGCCAGAGCCAACTTGGAAGCTGGGCGTGTAGTAGGTACTCCACTGGGTTTCTTGGTCAGAGCCCTACATTCTACTTAGGGATCAAAGATTTAAAAGACACATTGATTCAAGATTGGAAGTGTTTCTTCTGACCCCTAGAGCCAGGTGTACTTAAATAATAAACTTTGAAGATTTTCATCTATTATAAGTGCCTGGTAAAATAGGAGCAGAAGCAAACAGCACCCCTTCCCTTGAGGAAAAAGAACTCTCTTTATTCCAGAAACTTCCGCTCACTCCATGATATCTTAGCATGGCTGCTCCGCTGGCTGGAAGACCTCTCAGGCTGACAGAGCAAGTCTGCAAACACTCCTGGCACCCACTGTTCATGGCCCTGCCTCCCCCCTTTCAGACTCCTCCTCCTACCACTCCCTCTGAGGCCTGTTTCTACTCAAGGCCACAGCGAGTGGGATAAAGGGAACACAGTCAGGAGAGGAACGCGTCCTCACCTTCATTTCAACAGCGGGGATTTTCTGAACTCAGTTTATTATCTTTGGGAGTGCTGTGTGTGTCCTCCTTATCGTGGCTTTTTCTATGTAGGATTTGTCCTCTTGGGAAACACACCACAGGAAGCAGATAATGAATTGTGCTATTCAAGCTTTGACTTGAAGTAAAAACCAATTGACCCTTTGCCCTTACATGATGATACCTGCTGTTTCAATTGTGTGTGTGTCCTATGTTCTCTCTCTCTCTCTCTCTCTCTCTCTCTCTCTCTCTCTCTCTCTCTCTCTCTCAAAGCTTTGTATTGTTTTATTAGACAAGGAACTACATCAGCCAGGCTAGACTTAAGCCTAGTCCTTTTGCCTTAATATCCTGAGGACTAGGATTCCAGGCATTTGTCACCCCTAAAGTGTAAGTTTTTCAAACACTACTCTGTCCTATTCAGTGAATCCACAGGACAATAGCTTTGTGATAGTCACTATCAAATCCCCAAGGACCTAAAGCCACGTCCACTGTGGGTGATCACACCCCTTAGCAGCCCTGTAAGGTGAGCTTGTTGTTGCTTTGAGTACATTTTATTTTCTTTTCTGTTAAGATTTTACTACTACTACTATTTTACTATTTTATGAGTGCTTGTGTTTTGCCTGCACGGATGTAAGTGCATTGTGTGTGTGCCTGGTGCCCCCTGGAGACCAGAAGGCGTCAGATCCCCTGGAGCTGGAGCTACAGGTGCTTGTGAGCAGCCATGTGAGTCCTGGGAACCAAACCAGACCTTCCAGAACAGGAACCAGTGCTCCTACCCTCTGAGCTGCCTCTCCCGCATCTTGTCTTTTTAAATATTTATTTTTCATTGCTTTCAGCACATGCAAGTGAGTGCAGATGTCTGTGAAGTCCAGAAGAGGTCATCCGATCCCCCTGGAGCTGGAGTTACAGATGGTTGGAAGTGAGTGGGGGCAAGGAACCAAACTGCAGTCCTCTGGAAGAGCACACAAGAACTCTTAACTCCTGAGCCATCTCTCCAGCCCCTATTTTGCTTTCTGGGAGTTAATTTCAAAGGAAGAAAATTTGTGCCCTTTCTTTATTGGCATCCTCATCCTTTTTCTTTCTCTTCTTTCTCCTCCTCTTATACCTTGGATTTTACTGAACTTCTTAGTCCTCTGTTGTTAATTTTTATTGGTTTTAGTTTGTAATGTTGAATTACTTACCCACTATCTATTATTCCATTTTTACACCTTCTCAAAAATAAGTACCTCATCAAGACTTCCTGTAGGTTAACCAAAAGGAATATTTTTCTATTAATATAAATATTCAATTTAATTCCAGAAAGAATCCCCACTCTGTAACATCTGCAGAGCTGAATGCAAAACCAATTTTTTTCTCACTTTTTTTTTGTTTTTCAATAAAGGGTTTCTTTGTGTAGCCCTGGCTGTCCTGGAACTTACTCTGTAGACCAGGCTGGCCTTGAACTCATAGAGATACACCTGCCTCTGCCTCGAGAGTGCTAGGATGTTTGGAAAGACTGCTAATTCGTTTCCCAGCCACCCAGACTTCTGGAATAATCACATAGAAACTATATTTTTTAAATCACTGCTTGACCAATCGCTTAAGTGTATTGCTAGCTAGCTCTTATGTCTTTGGTTAACCCATTTCTATTAATCTGTGTATTGCCAGATGGCTGTGGCTTACCGGCAAGGCTCCAGTATGTCTGTCTGTGGTAGTAGCTACATGGCTTCTTGCAACTATGCCTTCTTTCTCCCAGCATTCAGTTTAGTTTTCCCCACCTAGCTCTACTCTACCCTATCACAGGCCAAGGCAGTTTCTTTATTCATTAACCAATAAAAGGAACACATATACAGAAGGACTTCCCATGCCATTTTCCCCTTTCTGTTTAAATAAAAAGGAAGGTTTTAACTTAAACATAGCAAAATTACATACAAGAAAAACAGGTATCAAGCATGAGTTACAGTTACAATATTTATATCTACTTTATCCTTTATTATATAACTAAGGAAAACTATAATTATAACTATAAATTTTTCAACTCCATCAAAGATTGCAGAAGGATATAATATTACCTAAGTAAACAGGAAGTGCATTGTAAGCAACTTCCAAAACTCTAGAATTGACAGAGACATCTCACTGCTTCAACAGTCACCCAAAGTTCTTCTGTACCATTGGAGCATCCAACCTTCTGCTCACAGGCTGTGTCACCACTACCCTGCTTGTTTGGATTTTTTGTTTTGGCATTTTGTTTTATTTAAAGACAAGGTCTGTAGCCACAACTGACCTTTCCAGTCTCAGTGGGCTATAGGATTACATCCATACCCAGCTCATTTTGCAAAAGCAATTTTCAAAGACCCAGGAAGAAAATGAGTTATCAAGAGACTAAGATACAGTAACTCTTACCTGGGGAAAAAAATAAGCAAAACAAGAAAGGCATCTGCTCACTAATGATTTAAACCCAAAGTCTACCAATGGCAAAGGGTCTGGACAATGGCCAGGAAATGGTGTTTTTTCAGACACAAACCTCCTGTTTTCAGTTCTTACTTGTGGATGGGGCTGGAAGTGCCCAGGGAAAGATGGAGCCCTTTTTCCTGAAAGATGTGGATGTGAAAGACCTGGGAACCTGGACCCAGATGGCAGGAACAGTGGTCTGGTAGGAGGCGGGAGAGCTGACAACACTGCCATGGTCATCAGAGTCCCATGGCTTTCAGCCCCACTGATGAGACCAGGTACTGCCTGTTCTTTGGCTGTCATGTGTAAGAGGGGCCTCCTAGGGTGGATGAGGACCAAATGAGACAAGAGGTAGGGGACGTTCGCACTAGTGCTAGACAGGAAACTGAATATTATCTTTGTTTGCATGGCTACTGGAGGGAGAGGAAGGACTGCAGCCACTGCGTCCTCCTGGAGAGATGTCACAGGACTCTGAGTCTGGAGGTGTGTTTGACAGGCACGGGATCAGATCCAGGGCCCAGCTTATGCTAGGTAAACCCTAACCCACCCCAAGTCCATGCCCAGTATTTTTTTAATCTTTTATATTGTAACAGAAGCATAGTAACCATAGTCAAATACAAAGTTCGGTTTTAATAATTTATGTATGTATGATGTATGAAGCAAGGTCTCAATATGAAGCCCAGCTGTCTTAGAAATCACTATGCAAGTCAGGCAGTGGTGACACACACCTTTAATCCCAGCACTTGGAAGGCAGAGGCAGGCAGAGCTCTGTGAGTTTGAGGCTTGCCTGGCCTACAAATTTAGTTCCAGGACAACTAAGGACTGTTACATAGAGAAACCCTGACTATGCAAACCAGTGACCCATCACCTCTGTCTCCCAAGTGCTAAGAGTAAAAGCTGATATCACTACACCCGGCCCATTTATTTTACAAGACATGAAAGTCTTTATCTTCAAAGAGAGAATGTATTTTTACATATAACAGAGTTTAGCTGTAGTAAAATAAATCTCTCTCTCTGTCTCTCTGTCTCTCTCTCTCTCTCTGTCTCTCTCTCTCTCTGAGACACGGTTTCTCTGTGTAACAGCCCTGGCTGTCGTGGAAATCACTTTGTAGACCAAGCTTGCCTCGAATTTACAGACATCATACATCTGCCTGCCTTTGCCTCCCTAGGGCTGGGCTTAAAGACATGCGACAACATGTCTGGTTTTAAATGGACATTCTAAATCAACTTAAACAATGTAGACTTGTTTTCAATTTAACACTCACGTAAAAATCTCCCACATCAGAATATCCCCAGAGGTGCGAAGAACCTCCGAACGCCCTCCCCACAACACAGTCTTCCCTTCCCGAAAGAAACCGGCCCTCTTACTCACTGTTTGATCTCTCCACGCTTTTTGCACGCAGCTTCCTTGAAGATCTTTATTGCTTACCTTTCTCATGTGAGTCTGTGTCTTGGCCAACTCACGGTGCCACGATGAAATGCCATATATTAAGTGGTTAGAAAGTCAGCAAAGCATCATCGCTTCAGAAGCTGGGATGTCTGAGGTCAGGGTCTGCTGGTTTGGACCTGATAAAGGCTTTTGTCCAGACTTGCCACGCCCACCTTTTCATCACCTTTATGGGGTGAGGGGGTGGGGGGACTGGGCCCTGACTGCTTCCTTTTCTTATAAGGACACTCATTCATTTGTTCACTGGAACCTACGGTGAAGCATCATAGCATGTACCAATAACCTCACTACATGGGATGCTGAGGCAGCATGACCTGACGTTCAAAGCCAGCCTGAGTTACATACTGAGCCCTCGTGCTGACAAACCATAGTCACACTGCTCATCAAGGGGCTCTCAGGCCTTTACATCTCCATAGCAACTTACAGTTCAGTGGCTTTGCTAAATGACCATCTGAGTCTGACTGAGTCTGCCTTCCCCGGGACAATGCTCATAGACGACAAAATCCTTTTTTCTCTGCTTCAGTAAAAATTAATTATTTGTTGACAGTGAATCTTGACACAAATTTATTTATAATATTGTATCTTTTGGTTCATAAAAGTAGCATATTGCAGGACATGGTGGCAAAATGTCTTTAATCCCAGTGCTCAGGAAGCAGAGGCAGGCCAATATCTGTGAATTCAAGGCCAGCCTCGTCTACAGAGCGAGTTCCGGGACAGCCAAGACTGTTACATGGAGAAACCCTGTCTCAAAAAACCAAACCAAACCAAAGTAGCATATCGCTTCTTTTATTGAAACTTTCTTTAATTTTTCTCATAGTATTTTAGTTTCCTGGCTAGAAGTCTCATGCATTTTCTTTAGATTGTTAGATCTTTGTTATTTTTAAATATTGTTATAAATGGTTTCTTTTGCTATTTACGTTTTCAACTGAGCATGGTGGAGGTTGGAAGATAGAGAGCTGGAGCCTGTCCTTGGTCACACAGTGAAATCAAAGCCAGTCTGAATGACAGGAGACACTGTTTGAAGTACATAAAACCCAGGACCGGGCAGACGGCTCAGTGGATAAAGCACTTGCCTGGAGCAGGATGCCTAGTTAGGATTGGCAAACTCCAGGTTCAATTTGAAACTCAGTGTCAACAAGAGTGGAGATTGATAGAGGAAGACATTGACATAGACTTTGGGCCTCTACATACAGACGCATGCACATATACGGAAACACACATGTGCTCTCTCTCTCTCTCTCTCTCTCTCTCTCTCTCTCTCTCTCTCTCTCACACACACACACACACACACACACACACAAAACCAAAGCCAACAACCAAGAGATTTTATTTTCTGCTGGGAATGGTGAGTCATACCTGTAATCCAGCATTCAGGGGGTTGGGATCAAGAGGAACTGGAGTTTGAGTCCTTTCTGGGCTGCATAGTAAGACCCTCTCTCAAACCAAGTAAAAACCCAAAAGTAGAACCCCCACTTTGTATTTTATAGTAGTTCCTGGTAAGTGGAAATATTGCTGGTTTTCTTTTAATTTGTCTTATATTAATACTTTTGTTAAACTGCAAGAACCCAGGGAGCAAAATAGGATTCTGGGTAGTCTGTTTTCTAAAATACGGACACAAAAAAGAATGTAGTACTTTTAACATTAAGATATAATAGTTCGACATAATACATGTTATTGTTTGTATAAATATTGATTTCCAGTTTGAGAAAGGCGATAAGGATTTATGAAGAACCAAAACAGATCAAGCAGCACCGCAATGTCTGCACATCTCCAGAAGATGGAGGCAGTGAGCCGTTAGGAAGCGAGTTCAGCCAGTTTTCAGCCGGCCGAGGCTCATTACCGACTTGAATTGTGGAGACACAGTCACAGGCCCGGTTATTTTACTCTCATTCCCAGTTTTGGCTTGCAGCCCTCTCAAGCAGCAATAATCCTCACTGGCGCTATTCAGTGTAAGGGCTTCTGCTTCCCCGCTTTGGATCTAAGTGGACTGCAAAGCTATGATAGGGTCCCCTCAGTCTGCTTGAGAACAAAAATACCTGGCGGGGCTCTCTAGCCTCCCACGAATGACAAAGGGTTCACTTTAAACGGGTGATGAGCAGACAGACACGGGTGTAAACTGTGTAATTATCTTCAACGCTTCTGGTTGTTTCTACACCTTCAATGGCAGCAGGTTTTGGAGGATAGGAAGGTGTCACGACGTCAACTGATCCAGGTTTTGGTCTGACTCCGCTCCTGTATTACAGGCGGTCACCCCCATGTCGGCACATAGTAAGAAAAGCCCTCAGTCCTGTCCACCTCGAAAGGAAGGCAAGTTTCCAGACAGGCCCTTGGCATCTCCTCGCAGGTGTCTCTGGGAGTCATCAGTGCCGCCTCCCTGGACAGGAGAGCCTCCCAGGGACCCCGAACAAGTTCTCCATACCTCTATTCTTACAGTTATTTTAATTCTTCTTTTGTTTGTTTGTGTTTTGTGTCAGGGTCTCGAAATGTATTCCAGGATGGCCAAGAATTAACTGTAGCTCAGGCTGGCCTTACATCTGGGACAGTTCTTTGGCCTCAGTTTCCCAAGTGCTGAAGTTACAAGCCACCATGCCCAGCTGATTAATTCCTGCTACGTGTTCAGTCACTTTTCCTGGGCTCTCCTATCACGTATAACAGCAGTGTTCGTCGTGGTGATCGTACACAGCAGCAGAGCTAACACAGTACTTCACGCATGCTGAGGGTGATCACAAGCCGTCAGCCCCGTTTGTGCAAAAAACATTGTTATTTCATTTACCCACTTAGTCGTCTGACAGCTTTATCAGAAGTCACTGGGTCCCACATGCAGAGGACTATCCCTAGGCTATCCAATCACTTGCAGACCTGCTGTCCATCCTTAAAACAATTAACCTGTTTAAATTTAATTTTGGTTCATAGTAAGACCGAAGTTTAAGTGGAATAAGACCCCACATTCGTTTTTCTCTTTGTTCAGGCTAACTGCATTTTCTTTTCTTTCTCCTTTTTTGTTTTTTGTTTTTTTGTTTTTTGTTTGTCTTCCAAGACAGGGTTTCTCTGTAGGTTTGGAGCTGTCCTGGAACTCACTCTGCAGACCAGGCTGGCCTCGAACTCAGCACAGATCCTCCTGTCTCTGCCTCCTGAGTCCTGGGATTAAAGGCTTGCACCACCATCACCCAGCAATTAACTGCATTTTCAAACAAAAGTTATAGTCAACCTAACAATTTCCACACATCAAAAAGTAGACATATGCCAGGCGGTGGTGGTACATGCCTTTAATCCCAGCGCTTGGGAGGCACAGGCAGGAAGATCTCTGTGAGTTCAAAGCCAGCTTGGTATTAAAAAAAAAAAAAAGGTAGACATTTGTGATGCAGAGGGACAGATAAAACCCAAGAGAAGCAGTAATGATCAAGTGATTAAGTATAATAACCAGGATATGATGCCAGGTTTGGTGGCATACACATCCTAGCACTGGAGTGCAGCGCACAACACCTGTCTGCGCTCTATGCACTACCATACAGTTTGTGAGCTTCGGGCAAGGGGCTGGAGGTTGAAACACACAGAGACTCACACAGACAGAGAAACAGAGACACGGACGGACCTCTAGTCACTGGTAAGAAGCCCTTTATTCAATAGCACCACGGAGGCTTGTATACCCAACACAGTCAGGTGGGCCAACAGGTGAAAACCTTATCCTCTAATCCTCAAGGCAAGGCAACACGTGCTCATGAAGCAGAGCTGGTAAACAACTTTGACACAGCTTTCAGTAACTCAAATCAGAAGGAGAGTAAAGATCTCTAGCAGGGAAGAGCAGCTGGAGGCCAGGACTCCAAATGGTCCCAACACTGGAGAAGCTGAGACAGGAGGATTGGAGGTTACACACTGAGCCTCCAAAAGAGGGGAGGGACTGGGAAATTGGTTGCATGGGTAAAGATGCTCACTGAAGATCCCGGGGGTCTGAATTTACCCCTCAGACCCACATGGTTGAGGAAAATCCAACTCCACAGGTTGTTCTTGGCCTCCGCAGAAAAGAATATGTTCAAAGTAACCAGCTAGAGAGAGAGACACAGAGAACCTGCAGCTGTACAGAGAGAGGTTAGCAGAAGAAGGTATCGCTCGTACTTGAGTAGGATGGCTCACCATCAAAACCACGTTAGCGCTCTCTAATTTGTAAATTTATTTTCTCATATGCCCCAGTCCTAGCTTTTATATGAAGCTAGACAAATAATTTCATGTGGAAAATAAACTGCAAGCATAAATCCTAGAAACACATGCACTAATATATATATATATATATGAAGAGAGAGAGAGAGAGAGAGAGAGAGTCTGCTAACCTGCAAATGAAAAATGTACTTTAGAGCCTATATATGTAAAGCAATACTGTGCTGATTTGTGAATATACAGGTACATCATTCAAACAAAATAGCAAATCCAGAAGAAAAATCCAAACACCTCAAAATTTTACTGTTCTGTGATAAAGGTGATATTCAAAACCCATGAGACCAATAACAGCTTTTAACAATTAAAAAAAGCTGGGAGAAAGAAAAGATTAAAATTTTGATTTATGCTTCATGTCATATAGAAAAATACATTCCCAAGGGATCAGTAATCTAAATGCAGGAAGTGAAAGCTCAGAAAGAGAACCTGAGGGGACTTAGTGTTACTGTGTAGTAGCAGTGGGGGCTGTGGTGATGACGGGAAGTCCAGATTCAGGAAAAGAAGAGCTGACATGTTGTACTGTGGGTAAGAACTGGATGGTGCAAGTCCCTTCAGAGTCAGAGTCCCTGGCTGACAAGATGGGCCATTTATGAGATATGCTATTATACTATATATGTATATATAATAACATAATATATACTATATATGGTATAATACATACTTTATATATTAGGTTCAATATGCCTTATATTTTAAAAAAGTTTTGAAAAGAAAAGAGAAAGAATTGGGCAAAGCATGTGAAGACAGATACACTGTGTGCATACTCACTGATCTGTAACGTGCTGTGGAATATTAGTTGAAAATAAGTTACCTTTGTTTATGCTGTGGAACATTTGTATAGTGACGCATTCTTTTATGTTGTGTTTGTTTAACTCTCCGAACCTGTGTTACTTTGCCTGTCTAAAACACCTGATTGGTCTAATAAACATCTGAATGGCCAGTAGGTAGGCAGGAGAGGGATAGTTGGGGCTTCTAGGCAGGGAAAATAAATAGAAGAAATCTGTAGGGGTCGTCCTTCCACACCATCCACATCCCACGAGTTCCATATTGTCCTAGGGGTTAAAACACAAGACGCACATACACAGATACAGAGTTCCAGTCATCCTCAAGAAGAGAATGCCCCTTTATTTAACTAAATCCAGGGTTAAAATACCTTTGGCCCCAGTAAAGGAAAACTCCTCCCACCCAGAGGGGGCTGGGGAAACTGGCCTCTGTGGGAGTTTTTCCCCAGGCAGGTGGTCGAGGGTTTAAGGCAATGTCAGACAGGTTAGAGGGGCCTTGGTGCCTGAGCTTCTTTGAGGTAGGTTGAGAAATTACCATTTTAAAGTAAAATAGATCCCTCAGGCTAATGTACCAGGCTGTAGCAGAACCAAGGACGGAACTAGCAGGAAGCTTAGCTGGTTAGCGTAAACATTATTTGCATCCAGTATTTTGGCCTCAGGATCAGGGAGGACAGGGTCTCACAAGTCCCCCTTTTATATAAAATATGATGACTAGCACCTTGTCTTAGGTGGTGATGGCCAGGCAGACTCTTTACCCGTCGTGGAAAAAGTATTCCAGGTCAAAATACCTTTCTGTCTTAGGTCAGAGTCTCCTCCCATTTAATCCTTACCCGTCTTTGGTTACTAGTCATACATTGAGTCCAGCCAGATTATGCTGAAAGATATTTTGAGGTGAATGCCAAAAGGACTTGACCTGAGTAGTCCTGACTCCAGCTTTATGAGATCATGAATGTCATGCTCCAGCATATACAAGCATTCCCAAAGGAGATTGTGCTTTGGCACAATCCTGAAAACTCTGCTCAGAATAGAGCCCCTTTAAGTAAGGTTTTAATAGCACTGGTGTAAGGTCCCTGGAAAGCTAACTAGAATAAATGACAGCCAATTAGTAAATTTTGTATTTCAGGGACCATGAAAAACAGTAAAAATCCTATTCTGTGACCAGCAAAGGTCAAAAAACCATATCCAGTCTGTCAAGATTAAAATCAGTATCCAAATTCTTAATTTGAACAACCATGGCATTTTGCAACCTGCCTTGAAGATACCCATAGTGCTCAGCAGAAATAGCTGACAGGATAAGAAAAACTGATAGCAAACAATAACTGACAAATCAAGGGGAAATCCAGCAGTACAGCAATAACAATATAGCAATGTACAGCAATAACTGATAGAACAAGGGTAGGAGCTGGATCACTTTTCAGGAACCCGCCAGCTCCGCAGCAATCAGGTCAGACAGCTCCATAGCAGAGGCTTTGTCCTCAGGCCTCTGGACAGATGAATCCACGGTCCACACCAGACATTCAGGGACGAGGTGCTTTGCATCCTGTGGAAACACATAAAAACCGCTTCTCTTCCCCAAATCAAAACCCAGTCCGGACCATGTACATCAGTACATGACCTGGACCTTGCCAGACGTTAGTTGAGGCCAATCCTGCCTGTGTGCGCCATTGAAATTGGCTCCCCTCGTCAGTCTCTGGGAGCTATGTGTTTAGCTGTTTAGGATCTAAACTACAACCAAGTAGATCTTGGACATACAGAGATCTGTAGGTCTCTGTCTCCAAGGAGCAAATTTTATTGGCCTGTGTTACTGTAACCGGCCTAAATATTGGCCTGAATTAGCCAACCTCAAAACATTATTTTTTTATTGGCCTGCACCATCATAGCAGGTTTTGAACTGGGCTGAATGGTCAGCTCCAAAACATCTTTTAGAATCAGTTTCACCTGAACTTTTTCAGGGGCAGAAAATAATTATCTGATCCAGTACATGAGCATTTATATAACTGGACAGAATTATAAAAATTGTTACCTTTATGGGGGCACATTGCCTCCCGCCAACATTAGAGAAATAATTAATAGGATCGACATATCTGGCTACAGATATGGAAATCTTTGTCAGTCATCAATCCATATAAGAAACATTAGGACTTTATAAATTAGTCCTCCAAAGAGCAATTAATCAAATTAAAATACATGCAATAAACCTGAATTGAAAACTCTCAATAGACAAACTTAAAATGACTGAAAGACATTTAAAAAATTTTCAAATATAACATCTTTAATCATAGGAGAAGTGTGAATCAAAAATAACTCTTGACTCTACCTTATCCCTTAAACATGATTAAGATTAAATACTGTTTATAACTTGTACTTAAGAGAAACTCCTCCACCATTGGTGGAAACGCAAACTAGCACAGTTTGGATTTACAGAAAATTAGGCAATAAACCATCCCAAGATTTAGCTAACCTCTTTTGGGTCTGTAAAACCTTTGAATCTATCACTCTCCACTTAAAACTGTTGAAGCTGTACTGTACAGCGGGGGGCGGGACATAGACCCGCTCCCTCCATCTGCAAATTGTCACCTGAGATTTGGCGGGCGGATTTTAACTATTTTTTGTACCACCAAGGCCTGGCTATTGTCATCTCCTGTGGGCTGTGTGCCCATGTCTCTCCGCCCTCCTCTTGGGGCGCGTGTCCAGCGCTCCCCTTTCTGTGTTGTCGCTTGGCTTGTGTAAGTTTATCGCGCCCCCATCACCATAGGCTGTCTCGGCGGCTGTGAGAGCCCGTGCACGGTTTTGTGACCCGCATTCAAACATGTATGGGAGCTTTCTAGTCTCCCTGAAAGACAAGCTCTGTGAAGCTGTTCTTTTTTACCCAAAAACTTTTAATAGAACTCATAAATATATCTTTTGAATCCTCTCTCAGCCCGTTTTCCTCAACCAAAATTAAAGCCCCGTGCTAGCAAAGCCAGGGATTGAATTTTCTCATAAAAATTAGGCAAAATATCACCTCAAGAAGCAAACTGTCTTAATGAACTCTCATGTGGTGACGTCTACCTTAAAATATTGGTGCTTCTCCAAAAGCACTGTCAATTGACCTCAATAGGCCTCCCGGTTCCGAACAAGAACAGAGATACTTACATTTCAAAAATAGACTCAGGAGAAGAGGAGGAGCCAGAAAGGAGGAGAGGAGGATGTCAGGGGCCAACCACCTAGCCACATTGCCAGTTACAGGGTAAAAAGAAAGGTATATAGACTACAGAAAGGTAGAATCCGAGAGGCAAAAGGTAGATGGAATCATTTAAATTAAGAAAAACTGGCTAAAAATAAGCCAAGCAAAGGCCAGGCATTCATAAGAAAAAATAAGTCTCCGTGTATTTATTTGGGACCTGGGTGGCAGGCCCTCCCAAAACAAAAACAAAACCCAGCAGTAATGCCTTGGACACACTGCTGCCTTTACCTCCCCTCTCCTCTGCCTCCTTGTCACCCTCCCCTTGTCTGCTTACACCCAAGGGTGTCCATTCACCTGGCCCTCTGCCTTCAGTCCTGTGCCTCCCTAATGGGTAGGACATGATATCCCTCTCCACAACAGACCACCTTTCCCCGATGAAAGGGTTTGCTTACTGCACAGGCCAGCTTAAACTCCCAGCCTTCCTACCTCTGCCTTTGTCTCCCTGGAACATGTGTCGCCATGCCTGGCTGCACCATCGATCTCATAGGAAACACAAATGTACCTGCCATCCCATGATTCACTTTCAGTAAGAATTTGACTAGAGGCAAGGTCTGTTACATGAAGGGAAGTTTAGCAAAGAGGATTATTTCTAAGTATTTGGTGGAAAGGAGGAAGATGAGGAGAAGGGGGTGGGGTGGCGCACACCTTTAATCCCAGCACTCGGGAGGCAGAAGCAGGAGGACCTCTGTGAGTTCGAGGCCAGACTGGTCTACAAATGCTAATTCCAGGACAGTTAGGGCTGTTACACAGAGAAACCTGTCTCAAAAAAAGAAAAAAAGAAAAAAAAAAAAAAGAGGAAGAGGGGGAGGTGAAAGAAGAGAAAAGAGAAAAAGAAAAAAGACGTAAACATTTCGCTCAGATCTGAATTCCTGTAAGAAGGCAATGTACTGGGTCTCCATGTTGCCTATAAAAATAGCCATCCTGTGGAACAGGAGTGATAGAGTATATACTTAAAAGCATGTGGGAGTCCATGAGTTCAAACCCGACTGCCTCACCAAACGAAGCAAAACCTGAAACCCTTCCTAAAAGTTATACAAGACTTTGAATACCTGATACATAATTTTATATAAACCTATACTTCCCAGTCTTCTTATATGTTTGCAGCAGAAGAAAACAAACGGTTTTCTGCAGTGTTTTCAAAACAGGATAAGGGTTTAGGGCTTTCAATAGGTTCCACCTACAAAGAATTGAGTGTCTGGGGCTGAAAAGATGGCTTATCAGTTAAGAGCACTGTCTGCTCTTCCAGAGGTCCTGAGTTCAATTCCCAGCAGCCACATGGTGGTTCACAGCCATCTCTAGCGGGATGTCATGCTGTCTACTGGTATAAAGGTGTACATAGACAGGTGCAGATAGAGTACTCACATACATAAGGTACATTAATTAAACAACAGCAACAGCAAAACAAAAAAAAAGAATTGGTTGTCTACAAACGTGGAGTGATGAAGCAGATTTCACATTGAATGAAAACATTTCCCTCACAGAAGCGAAGAAAATGCAGAATATGCATGCACGCATTTATATGGCTCATTCGTCCTGCTCGTGACTATAACAGGATACCTGCGGAAGGCTACTTGTGAGCAAAAGCTCAATTTTGGAGGCCCAAGGGCATGCTGCTCACACTGACTTAGGTCTTATGATGGTCTTTTGCTGGCCGAGTCTAAAACAGAGCGTGTGTCACATGGCCTAGAGACAGAGAGTGTGCCTGTCCAGTCTGAGTGCCTGGTTTCTCTCTCTTTATGTAAAATCACCAGGATTCAACAAAGGGAACTTCATCCTTACAACCTTACCTATCTCGAACCACTTTCCAAATGTCCCACCACTAAACACCATGGCTGGATTAACTGTCTATCCTCTTCATACCACTAAAGTATGACTTTAGGGGTGAAATCCCTGTGTGCATTTGGTGGGGAGCACAACCACATCCAAACTATAGCATACAGCAAAATGTGTATAAAGTCAGGCTTATGCGTGTGCAAACTTGGGTCATTTGAAAGGTGGGAGATGAGGTAGAAGGAATTACTGTTTTTACTGTGGTTAGTGTGTGATCATTCCTTTAAAAAGAAATCTACAGCGGGTCAGAGACGCAGCTCAGGGACTGCTTTTCCAGAGGACTCAGGTTTGACTCCTAACATCCATATGGCAGCTCACAGCTGCCTCTAACTCCAGTTCCAGGGGATTCAATGTCCACTCCTGACCTCAGTGGGTCCTGCATGCACACAGTACACAGCCATACATTCAGACAAAATACCCATACACATAAAATAATGAAAGAAAAATAATTCAAGGGGCTGGAGAGATGGCTCAGTGATTAAGAGATTTGCCTGCTCTTCCAAAGGTCCTGAGTTCAATTCCCAGCAACCACATGGTGGCTCACAACCATCTGTAATGGGGTCTGGTGCCTCTTTTGGCCTGCAGGTGTACACACAGACAGAATATTATATATATAATAAATAAAATAAAGATTTTTTAAAAATGTTCTTGCAAAAAAAAAGAAAAAGAATTCAAAAAGAAGAATTTAAAATGCTCTGAAGCTGGACATATGATCCCAGCTCTTAGGAAGCAGAAGCTAGACCACTGTCACAAGTTTAAGGCCAGGCAAGGGCAGGTGCCACCACACTTACGTGGAGGGCAGAGAACAACTTTCAGGAGGTGGTACTCTCCTTCTACTGTAAGGATCCTGATCAAACTCAGGTCATTAGTCTTGATGCCAAGCACCTTGCCCACTGAGCCATCTTGCCAGCCTAAAATCTTAAAAAGAAGGGGGGAAAATACAAATGCTCTTTGACTTTGTAACCTATGGGGTAATATCACATACCCATGACAGACTGAAAATACATTTCATTTGTATAACTTACTGAACCTCATAGTCTTTTTAGCCTACCTTATTTATTTTAAACATACATAGAAAATATACAGTAGCTTGCAGTTGGGCAAAGTCACCTGATACAAAGCCTTCATGAAATAATATTATTTATTGAATAACTGTATCTGAAAGAAGACTGGCCACCTTACACACTGAAGAGCATCGCTTCTTTTTGGGACCACCAGTTGGAATGGGACTGTGGTTTGCTGCTGTGAGTCAGCATTGAAAGAAAGGATTGGGCCAGCCAATGGTGGCACACACCTTTAATCCCAGCACTCGGGAGGCAGAGGCAGGCGGATCTCTGTGAGTTCGAGGCCAGCCTGGTGTACAAGAGCTAGTTCCAGGACAGGCTCCAGAAGCTACCCAGAAACCCTGTCTCGAAAAACCAAAAAGGAAAAAAAGAAAGAAGGAAGGAAGGAAGGAAGGAAGGAAAGGAAGGAAGAAGAAAGAAAGAAAGAAAGAAAGAAAGAAAGAAAGAAAGAAAGAAAGAGAGAGAGAAAGAGAGAGAGAAAGAAAGGGTCGGATTGTCCATTACTCACTCAACAGACTCCACAGTGCAGCACTGTGACAGAGACATTGAGTCTCTACTCAATGCTACTGCTCTTGCATCATCTTTAAGTTTAAAAAAAAGAAAAGTAAGTCGAACTATCTCAGGACAGTGCGACTTTTGCCTCGCTGTGACCAATCACCTGAAAGAATTCAAAGCAGCAGTGGTTCACTTGGCATATTATTTCATACTTTACTTCCTAGTTGCCTATCTCTGCATGCAGGGCCATGTGACAGGTGGACACCTTATGCCTCGTTCTGGCCACGGGGAAATGAGGCAGAGGGGGTTTAGGGACCTGTGTGACCGACTTCCTCCACGGAGAAGCCACTTCTCCCCCAGATGCCGTAGCTGCAGATCAAGCATTCAAAACATGAGCCTACGGGAGATATTTAACTCTCAAATCATGACAGGGCTGTCTGTGTTTTTATTGCCTGTGGCCAGGGATGTGGAACATGGATAAGCTGCTAGGAGGTGAACACCAGTAAGAATATGAATAATAATTCATTGTCCTCATGACTCATGGGAGAATAGTATGCTGACATGCAGGCCAATATGGTAGCTGAGAGGTCTAAGTTCAGCTCTGCAGGCAGCAGGAGAGAAAAGACACTGAGACAGGTTTGGGCTTTTGAAACCCAAGGTGTACCCTCAGTGATTCACTTCCTCCAATAAAGGCACAGCTATTCTAACAGGGTCACACCTCCTAGTCCTCTCAAGTAATGCCACTCCCTGATGACCAAGCTTTCAAATATATGAACTTGTGGAGGCCATTCTTACTAAAACAGGCAAATAGTAAATATCTCAGGCTTTTATGGGCCATATGTTTACCATTGAAAGTACACAATACTGATGCAAAGGCAGACATAGACCACACACAAATGAATAAGCCTGTGCTCCAATAAAACTTCATTTGTAAAAACAGGCTACAGGCTAGTTTAGCCCATAGGGTATAATTTATCCACTCAGTAAAGGTAGCATTTAGCCTGGAGGAGACTTTGTATGTGAATCTTCTCTTGGAATTTCTGACACTCTTCATTTTATTTTAGCCCTAAGAAAATCTATCTTGATAATACAAAAACAAGCCTCACCCGTTTGCAGAGTGCCCAGGCCCACCTTCAACGGGCACTGAAGGGTTGGTTCTCTAACAGGCCTGAGCATGGCAAACATAGCACCAGCAGGCCTTGCCCTTCCCCCTTTCCTCTCCCGTGCTAAACCATTAGATTATATTCCTAAAGCTAATCCTAAAGTCTAGTACCTTATTTAGCCACTTCTTTCTGCCCCACTAAAATTCCAAGGCCCAGCTATCAAAACACCAGGGTTCAACAATCAAAATTCATTATTTGGTTACACTGGTTCTCATGTCCAATCAGGATTTTTTACCTCATGCTAACACAGGCTTCCCCTTTGTCTCCTTAAAAACCACTCCTGCAGACCACCTAGTGCTGTCTTTGCAATCCAGAGGAAGCTCCCCCCACCCCCCAGCCACACACACACTGCCACATTGTCCCTCTGGGGTAACAAATCTTTGTGTGGAGGATTAGGTGTCTGAGCGCATTCTATGCCAAGGCCGTTGCAGGCACTAGATTCTAGAGCACATTGCGCCGTGAGTGTTGAGACCAAAGGTTTTGAGTAGCTGAGTAAGGGCGCTGGGGCGGTTGGTCCTCTGTTTATCCCACTTCCTCCTCTGAGAACAAAGTGACGTGGCAGGTGACAACAGTCAGTCAAGAGCAATCATCCAATGCGCCCCCAGCTTGAAATCTGAAAGTGAGCGGAGAAAGCCAGCCTATAACCACAATTATAGCAGCCTTCCCAAGGTGAGAATCGCGTCCCTTGAGTTCTCGGGTCAAATCATAACGGCTTTCCAAGCAGTTTGTTCCTATTAAACACTCATTCCAAGTCAGGCGGTGGTGGCGCACACCTTTGATCCCAGCACCTGGGAGGCAGAGGCAGGGGAATCTCTATCAGTTCGAGGCTAGCCTGATCTACAGAGTGAATTTCAGGACAAGTTCCCAGGCTACAGAGAAACCCTGTCTTGATAAATAAATAAAATCATTCCGAAAACTGTATGAATTAGCATGAGATGCAACTTGTGATTTTTAATGACATAGAAAAAATGCCCTCAAGGGTCTCGGGTCTCCTATTTTGCTCCAATCTCCCTATCCCAAGCCTCAGTCTCCCCAAGTCCCTTCAGGCCCTTCTCAAGTCGTGTGCCCCATCCTTTTCCTACGTTTCTCGCTGCTGGAGAACTTCCTGACGCGGATTTTTTCTGCTACCATTGCTTTGAAATCTGGATGGATGTTTAAAGCGGCTTTCCAATCCATGATTTGAAGCCCAGAGGGGAGGGTTGTGCTTCCACCGTGACTGAGGGGAGGAAGAGGTGACCAGGGCTCCGGTTTCAGTTCTCCCTGGGGAGGGGAGGGGCAGCCGCTTGGAGGCTTTCAAGTTTTAAGTTGTCTAGGGACACACAATTGCCACCGGAAGCATGTTTTTCTCCCTGGTGTGAATAGACCTACCCACAGTGTTGAAAGTTCTTTTGATTCTTTGCTGAGTTTACTTTCAGTGTTGAGGAAGAGTAATCGGCAAGGAACAGGTCCAGGTCAGAGGTCCTCAGACTTGAGGGGACTTTACTCTCGATGATTTCTTAAGTCAAGAAAGCCCAGGCCTCTTCCCAGAGTTCCTTGTTTTCTTGCTGCATGGGGATGTATAATTTTTGAAGATATTGTGGACTAGGCAACCATTCTATTATAGAGCTGTGTCCGCAGCCTTCTGGGGTTTCTGATTCAACAATTCAACGGGAGAACTGAGAAGGTCCCAGATGACCCTGCTGCTGCTGACCTAAGGACCATTTGAAGAATAATGACACTCTTCCTTTGATGACATGAGGAAGAGGGAAGGACCTCAGTATAGCACACTACATCAGCAACACATTGTATTCAAAATACCACACCATTGAATAGAACGCATCAGTATGTCTGTGGAAACACCAGGCTTGAGGACTGCTGCTTCCAATAACATTGTGAACCTGTCACAGGACAAAATACTGTAGTTATATGGCATTATTATTATTATTATTATTATTGTTTTTTGAGACAGGGTTTCTCAGTAATAGCCCTGGCTGTCTTGGAACTCTCTCTGTAGACCAGGCTGGCCCTGAACTCACAAAGATCGCCTGCCTCTGCCTTTCAAGTGCTGGGATTAAAGGTATGTCCTGGCACCCTGGAAGATGGCAGCATTATTATCTTCCCCCCAAAGTCAATCAGAGTCTTCTGAAGACCAACTCAAAAAAAACCACATCAATTTAAAAACAAATGGAGCGATTACTTACCAGTTTCTTTACTTTTTCTGACGCAAACAGTGTAAAAAAGTGACATTTTGATGTAATGCAGAGTATACAAGTTACTTGATATGCCCCTTGTTTCAGTGAGACTGTTTCTCATTGCATGTCATAAATGTATGTGACTTAATGTCTCCAAAGGTACCAAAAGGAAGAATTTGTCAAAAATTGCTATAGGTAGGGGTAAGGGAAACAGTTGAGCCGGTAAGGGTCCCTGCCACCAAGCCTAACTACTTGAACTAGATCCCCCAAACCCACATGAAAAACCTTATGCGTTTGCATACAGCTGTGACATTAGCACTCCCGAGGTGTGGTGAGAGGTGACAGGAGACTCACACAGAAGCTTGCTATCCAGCAGCCTGAGTACACAACATGGCAGACACAGAGAGACCTTACCTCAACAAGATGGAAGGAGAAAACTTGCCCTCTGACCTCTGCGTGTGTGCTGTGGCCCATGCCTTTAGTGCCAGTACCTGTAAGGCAGAGACAGGCTGATCTCTGTGAGTTTGAAGGCAGCTTATTCTATGTGGAGAGTAACAGACCATTGAGAGCTACCCAGTGAGACTCTTTCTAAAAAAAAAAAAATCTTTTAGAAGGATCAACATTCAATGCTATTGTACTGGCTGTTTTGGTGTGTCAACTTCACATAAGTTAGACTCATCAGAAGAAGGAGTCTCAGTTGAGGAATTGCCTCCATGAGACTCAGTTATAAGGCATTTTCTCAAGTGATCAATGGGGGAGGGCCCAGTCCATGGTGGGTGGTGCCATTCCTGGACTGGTAATCCTGGGTCCTAAAAGGAAGCAGGCTGAGCAAGTCATGGGGAGCAATTCAGTTAAGCAGCATTTCTCCATGGCCTCTGCATAAGGTTCTGCCTCCAGGATCCTACTCTGTTTGAATTTCCTGTCCTGACTTCCTTCAGTAATAAACTGCAATGTGGAAGTGTAAGGCAAATAAATCCTTTCTTCCCCAACTTGATTTTTGATCATGGTGGTTTTGCTATTGTTGCTGTTTTTGTTTGCAGCAATAGAAACCCTAACTAAGAGAGTTAGGAAATTAGAAAGAAGCCTGTATAATCTTGTCGGCTAAAAGTGTTTCAAGTTACAGAAGGAAGGATGACAGAATGACAGGTGTTCGGGAGGGAGGCAGCACAGAGAAGTCATACTTCATCAGGATCTATAGCCTGGAGCTCAAATGGGGGACATGATCTAGCTTGTACTCTGATTGTCTGCTCACTCAACTACAATGCCTGATGATGGAGCTTCCAAAGACCAAATTAAGACTATATCTGCCTAATCTTCAAAGCCCTCTGAGTTACTGACATATTACCTTGGTCATGATTGTTCACTTGTAAACATGGGAGGAACGTGTATGATACTTCATTGCATGTAGGAATCCCTATGACAGACTTTCAGAGTTTTCTCAAGTCAGCAGAGGAATAGCTGCCGTCATTCCTCCCCCCGCTCCCTCCCCCCTTCCCTCTGCCGCTCCAACTTCTTTCCCTGAAAACTTACTGTGGACATTAAGGGGCATCTTTACTTTGTGGACCTAAGGATGATTGGGAAGAAGCATATCCAAGGACTCCTACCCTGCCTAGCAACTAGAACTTGACATTGCAATTTAAGTTCATATTTTTAGTCCAGAATGTTGCAGAATATTTGTTTATATTGTGAAGATGTGTCTCTGCCTAAGGTGTCTTCTTATTGGTTTAATAACGAGCTAAATGACCAATAGCTTGGCAGAGGGGAATAGGCAGGACTTTCAGGAAGAGAAAACTTGAGGTGAATCTACATGTGAAGGAGACACTAGGGAGATGACAAGGAGACGTGAAGGGAGTTGGATGTACAGAATGAAAGAAAGGTAAAAAGTCACATGGTAAAACATAGATGAATAGAAATGGGTTAATTTAATTTAAAAGCTAATGTGACAAGCCGAAGCTAAGGCTGAGCTTTCATAATTAATAATAAATCTCTGTGTGGTTATTTGTGGTTTGGCACCCCCCCAATATGCCTACGAAGACATGTTGAAATAAAGACGTCATCGTGAGTTAGCTTACTGTTGGCACATTGCTTTTATTTATGTCAACCTGTAATTATGTATGTCACAATGTTCTGGGGGCATGTAGAACACTATGACCCAGTCCTCTCATCCTGACGCTCTGAGAACACAAGTTGACTTTGTCTGTTTGGGCTCCTAGAAAGGAGCCTGCATGGCTTATGACTAGAAGATACACATTGCTCCAGCTCTGGAGCCTGGATGTCTGAGATGAGGGTTCCCGTGTGGTCCCCTTCTGACTTGTAGACTGCCACTCTCCTGTGACCCTGGATGGAAGGAACTCACTAGCTCTCTGGATTGTTCTTCTAAAGACTCAAGTTCCACGCATGAGTGTGCCATTCTCAAGACCGAATCACTTCCTGAAGTAGTACCCCAATATCAATCATGACATTATCTTGGGGTTCCTCGTAGACACTCAGGAGTGACACAAATCTTCAGCCCATTGCAGTGATCTTGCCTGGATTTGGGCAGTCTCACTCTCCAACAGCTGCAGCATACACGGAAGTTACACAGAAAAACTTCAGCAAGGGCTCGTTGAACACAGATACATAAACAGCCATGGCTCTAATCCACTCTGAGTCACTTCAAGAATGTTCAGATTCTCTGCTCCTGATCTCACAAGGTGTACTCGTTAGGAAGACACACATAATTATTAGATTTATGATTTTATTTTCTGGGTTCTAGATTTCATGTCCACAGACTCTCGACATCTTATTACTTATAATGAAAATCACAAAACCTTTGCTGTGTTCAATGGGTTGTATGCATTTTCCAAATGGACTTTAAAAATCCAATTATAGCTGGCTATAGTGGCCTACACCTTTAATCCTAGCACTCAGTAGGCAGAACCAGGTGGATCTCTGTAAATTTGAGGACAGCTTGGACTACAGAGCAAGTTTCAGGACATCCAGTGGTGCGGGAGAATTATCTGTATTCTGTCAATCATATTTTAATAAAACGCTGATTGGCCAGGCAGGCAGTATAGGCGGGAAAGCCAGACAGGAAGTAGGGGTGGAGCAAAGAGACTGGGAGAATTCTGGGAAGCAGAGAGGTTCCTCTGCCATTCCTGTGCAGACCACGGAAGAAGCAACATGTAAGCTGTCACACTGAGAAAGGTAATGAGCCCATGTGGCTAACGTAGATAAGAATAATGGGGTAACATAAGTTATAAGAGCTAATAAGTAGCCTGACCTAATGAGCCAATCAGTTTATAACCTTATGGAGTCTTGTGCGTGATTTTTCCTTGGGACTTGCTGGCTTGTTGGGGTACTGGGTGGGACAGAAACCCCAACAAGCCAGCCCTCATACTACAATCCAGGGCTACAAAGAGAAACCCTGACTTGTTTTTACCTAAGTTTCTAAAATTCTATTTAATCAATAAAGACTCAGGAGCCAGATCCTAGGGTGAAAACCTGCTAGCTCAGAGAGGCAGAGAAAGCAGCCAGCCACTTCCTCCTCCACTGTTATTCTAGGAGAGCTTTCTCCTATGTGGTCTTGAAACAAAAGCTCCCCCAACAAGATGTCCCTCCCTTGTACCTCCCTCCCTCCCTCCTCCTCCTCTTCCTCCTCCTCCTCCTCCTCCTCCTCCTCCTCCTCCTCCTCCTTCTTCTTCTTCTCTCTCTCTCTCTCTCTCTCTCTCTCTCTCTCTCTCTCTCTCTCTCTCTCACTTTCCTACTTTGCCCAATTCTCTGTGGTGGCTTCCCCTTAACTGGTTGCTTGCTCCACCTCTTGACCAATGGTTGACTTTATTTAATCCTGTTTACAATATTCAAACAGAAAGTTCTTGGATTAAAGGTATGTGCTAGCATTGAGCCACACCACAACCAGAAACAGGTTTTTCCAGTAAATAACACAATCTCGGGGTTCACAGTGTGGTCAAATATCCTGCAACACCTTGTCTCAAAAAAACAAAACAAAACAAAAAATCGTGCTAGGATTTTATTTGCACTGCTTTCAGCAGTCCTTTAGCTTGGGCACTCTGGGTTTAAATGTTTGACACTTTACTCAGCAACTCCAGCCCACAGTTCCATCCATGTGGCCGTGTGATGAGCTGATCAAACAGGCCTCACTTCTGGACAGAAGAAGCCAATATGCCTGTCTATGCTCTCTTTCCTTTTTGCAGGTAGGACAAAGCAACACTGGAACCATACATAATCTTACTTGTACCATGGATTCTTTAAAACAGGGGAGATACTGATGGATCCTATCTCAGAATCATACCTTAAAACATAGTTATTTTGTTGTAAAAAATTTATTGTAAAAAATTATAATGAACTGCAAAAACATTTAGAGAGTATACTAATTATTCTCCTGTTGCTGTAATAAAATATCATGACTACGACTCATGGTTCCTGAGGGAAGGGAAGCGGGGTTTAGATATTAAGATGAAATAAATGATTCACATGCTGTAAACAGCTGTTATTGAGGTGGCTACTAGTGTTACTAAGAGGGCTCAGGCAGTCCATGTGGCAGGGACAGGGCAGGATTCTGTGATGTGGGATTCCCCTCTGTATGCTGTGAATATGTTTTATTACCATCAGTTAATGAATAAATCTGTTTCAGCCAATGACTTAGCAGAGCAAAGCCAGGAGGAACAGGGATAGAAAGAGAAAGTAGGTGGAGTCAAGGAGATGCCACGGAGCTGCCAAAGGAGACAGACGCCAGATCCTTACCAGTAAGCCACAGCCTCATGTTGATACACAGATTAATAGAATTGGGTTAATTTAAGATGTAAGAGTTAGAGGCGGAAATTTTTAATAAATAAAAAAATAAATTAAAAAAGATGTAAGAGTTAGTTAATAAGAAGCCTGAGCTATTGACCAAGCAATATTGGAATTAATTTAGGTTCTGTGTGATTTTTCAGGCCAGGGCAGCCAGGAAAGGATCGAGAAGCCTCTATTTACAGTTCTGTTTTTGTTTTTCCAGAAAAATAAAAACATCTATCTTGAGGAATTTAAAGACCTTTGGACAAATAAGCATCTAAAAAAAGACGGGAAAACCATCTGGAAAAAAATTACCATGAAAAGGAATAGTCTGGCCTAATGGTATGAAATACTTCCTATAGGACAAAATTTTATAAGGCTTTCAAAATGTCTCTTTTTTCTGGTTTCTACAGATATGTTAAACAAGTAGTTCTGACTCGATTAAAAACTAAAACTGGCTTTGGAGTTGGAGTGTGGCTCCCTCCTTCTCTAAACCCAGGCATGTTGTTAAAAGAAAATTGAGAGTCTTCATCTCATATCAGATGATTCTGCCTAGATTGTGATAATGCCATTAAGCTGGTAAACACCACCCAAATCTTGGCTTTGATTACAACTGCTCAGGACAATTCCAAAGTGGCCAGCTGAGGTAATGCACCCTCGTACATCACTCCATCCGGGACTTCAGACAAGCTCTACACTTTCCCATTACTCAGAGCCTAGCAACAAATGAATGAGACAGCTAGTTCTTCTGATATTTAACCACTGTTTGGGTTTTTACAGCGACCCCCTAGAGATGCCGTTGCCCCCCAGACAGTGGGAAGTAATTTTAAGAATACGAGGCCCACTTTCCCAATAGGCAGAGTGGATGATTTTGGGTTTTTCTCAGGGTTATGGATATTTGTCATCATGAAGGGGGGTTGGTCACAAATTGTTAAAGCCAGGGGCTAAACAAAAGAGATTAGATTCAGGGATCTCATTTGGCAAAAAAAAAGGGGGGGGGGATAGATATGATAGGATGAAAAGGTAGATTGTTAAATCTACTTTCAAACTAAAACAGCAATTATTAGTTTTAACTAGTTTACATTGGTATAGATTCTTGTAGATTGATACAAATTTAAGGTTATTTTTGTTATATTCAGTTGGTAGAGCATGGGACTCTTAATCCCAGGCTTGTGGGTTTGAGCCCCACTTTCGTGCCAGATAAAAAAAAAAAAAAGAAGCCATATTTTAATCAACGAGATCTGCACACAGTTATCACAGTACAGAACAAAAATTCCAAACTGGGTCACCAGCGGCTACGCTGCCGCCACTTCTCTTCCCCAAGGCCCACACATCTCTTGGCTCTGCCTTATTCATTCAGCCGCACCCATTCCCATAACACCTCTGCCCTTTGGACCGAAACACTGCTCTCTATTGGCTAAGAGACCAGTGACAACATTTCTGTTGCATGTGTTTTACTTTTGGATACAGGACCTCAGTATGTAGCCTAGGCTGGTACTGAACTCATGTTCTTCCTGCTTCAGCCTCTTAAGCACTGGAATTACATGTGTGCATTACCAAACTTGGCATTATAAATAATCCTTTGATAGAACTGTAAATATAGTAATCATGTATTTCTTTAAACATCTGTACCTTCAGGGCTGGGGCTGGGGCTCAGTTGGTAGAATGATTTCCCTATCATGCATGAAACTTTGGTTCTGAGCCCAGCACCACATAAAACGTAGCTCCAGCACTCTGGAGGTAAAGACAGGTGGACCAGAGTTCAGGGTCATTCTCAAACACCAAGTTTGAGAGAGCCTGGACTACATCTAAAAGAGTGTGACTTTTACTTCTAATAGTGCTGATATTTCAGTGTATCTCTGCCTAGAATCATAATTAGGTCATATCACAAATTTCAGTTCAACATTATCAAGGATGTAACTTCACCAATACGAATACACTGGCAACATCACATGGACAGCATCATACATCCATGAACACTTTGGGAGTTGAAACTTTGAAATCTATTCATGGACCCTGTGGGAATGAGACACAAGATGTACTGATCAGTACATTAAGAAAATACTTATCAAACTGATACAAGTACCTTAGACTGAGAGAGAAAATGGTTCTATTAATAGTTCTATTGCATATGGGTAATAATATGTGTTAGTCTATTTGTTACCTGACACTTCATCAATACTGTATATATTTTTCAATTATCTTATTACTATCATCTTGACTTTATTATCAGTTTTTTTTTGTCCTTTGTGTGCATGTATGTTGATACTAACCCAGTTTGGCCTTAAACTCATAAGGCCTCCTGCCTCAGCTTCCTTAGTGCTGGAATCAAAGACATGAGTCACCACGCCTGGCTTTAATTAAATTTTAAAGTAAATTTTAAAGTAAAATTTTAACTTAAATATCAAAATACCATCTATATAGCTGGCGCTGTGAAACATGTCATGAGCTGGACTTAATATATACCAAAGACATTTGGAAACTGAATTAAGTTTCTTCCAGTGATTTTGACTTCTTTCTGTTTTCAGTGTATGTACCAGATGGTTGCCAGCTGGATGCCTATAACTAACTCAGAAATGATCAAAATTAAGTATTTTTGTAGCTCCTATTCCAGGTCAAATTTTAGGCACGTGAATGGACTTGTTTTCCAACAACGAGCATCTCATCTTGGGGACAACACAGCAATTCACGTACCACTGCCAGGATCTCTTCCCGGATAAGAACGGATACAAACACTGTGTTGTTTGCACACACCCGGAAATAGTGATAGTGTACAGGTACACTTTCTTTTGTGTATAAAGGAGCAATGAATTCAGCTGGCTGGCTGGGGGGTGCCCAGCATCTACCAAAATCTAGGTACTAGAGGTGGTACCAGTAGGTGTGCCAGGAATGCCTATAATCCCATGGAGTACGAATTCTAATTGGTCTTAATAATAAAAACTTGGAATCAGCTATTGGGGTGAAAGATCAGAGAAGCAGAGCAACCAGTCAGTAGTTCTTACCTCTACCTCAGACCGAAAGGGTGATCCTGTCTCTAAGAATCCACAGACTGAATGACCCAGGTCCTGTCTCTTCCTGCCTTATATTTATCTCTCCACCCAGCCAAATCCCTTCCTGTCTCCACCTCCCTAGTGCTGGATGAAAGGTGTGTGACTCCCAAGTGCTGGGATTAGAGGGGCGAACCATCATTGCCTGGTTCTGTTTCTCTTTTAGACTGGATCAATTTTGTGCAGCCCAGGGTGGCCTTGAACTCACAGAGATTCATCTGTCTCTGTCTCCCAAGTGCTGGGATTAAAGGTGTGTGCCACCACTGCCTAGCCTCTGTGGCTAACTAGTAGCTCAGTTAGCAGTAGTTCTGCACTCTGATCTTCAGATAAACTTTATTTGTTAGATCACAAACAAAATATCACTACAATCCCAACACTCAGAAGTCGAAGTCAGAAGAAGCCAAAGCACAGTGCTCTAACCTTGGCTACACAGTGAGTCCCAGGCCAGACTGCAGAGCATGAAACTGTCTTAAAAATGAATGACCCATTGTACTCATTTTACAAAAAGGCAGGTTTGTAATTCTTCTAAAGTGGAATTGAACGATTGAATAACCAGATGTCAATATAACAGATCAAATTTTATTATGTTTGCCTTTTTCTTTTTTTGAGGCAAAGTCTCACTATACAGTTCTGGCTGACCCTTAACTCACTATGTAGCTCAGACTGGTCTCAAATTCACAGAGATCCTCCTGCCTCTGTCTTCTGAATGCTAGGATTAAAGGCTCGTGGATTTATAATTAACTCTTTAATCTCCTCTTCAATCCTGAAAGATGTTTCCTCATCAACAAAAGAGCTAGCAATTCTATTTCACCAGTAAATGGGTATATAACAAAACAGTGTTGTGACATGGCTAACACACCATTCGTGTGTATGTAGGTATCATTAGTATTTGTTTCCATTTCTGGACATGCAGAGAGGCTGACCTTGAACCTAATTCTCTTGCCTCAACTTCTCAAGTACCAGGGTCACAGGCACACGTCCCCATGCCCTGTTTCTTTTAAATAAAAATACTTTAGCTTAAAATTTTTTAAATATTTTGTGCATGTACGAGGTATGATGAATATGTGTTTGCGCTTGCACAGAGAAAGGGCAAAGGAGGATGCTGGGTATTCTGCTCCATCAGTCTCTGCCTTGATCTCACTGAATCTGGAAGTAGACCGGTAGCCAGCAAGTCCAGTGAACCCTGTTTGTGACCCCTAGAGTGCTGGGGCTATGGGTGTGCACAACCGTGTCCCACTCTTTATGTGGGTCTTGGAGATTTGAACTGAGGCCCTCAAGCTTATGCGGCAAGTGCTCTCATCCAGTGAGCCATCTCCTCAGCTCTGCCTGTTATTTATATATATAAAATACTTATATATATAAAGTTGAGCCATGGTGGCACAGGCCTGTAATCTCAGCACTTGGGAGGCAGAGGCAGGAGGATCTCTGTACCTCTGTGAGTTCTGTGGCCAGCCTGGTCTACAGAACAAAACAGAAACGGCCCTCCCCTCAAATTGAAAAGTATGTATTAGTTGTAAAAATGGTGTGCTTCATTGTGACATACATTTTTATTCATGTATGTAGCATACTTTGTCCATACTCACTATTTCTCATGAACTTTTTTGTTTTGTTTTGTTTTGAACCAAGGCAGGGTTTCTTTGGATAGTCTTGGCTATCCTAGAACCGGCTCTGTAGAACAGGCTGGCCTCGAATCCACAGAGCTCTGCATGCTTCTGCCTCCTAAGTGCTGGGATTAAAGACATGCACCACCTCTGACCAGATCATGATCTTTTCTTTCTTCGTCTTTTTTTTTTTTAAAAGATTTATTTATTTTGTATACAATGTTCCTCCTGCCTATACACCTCCATGCCAGAAGCGGGCACCAGCTGTCATTCCAGATGGTTGTGAGTCACCATATGGTTGCTGGGAACTGAACTCGTGACTTCAGGAAGAGCAGTCAGTGCTCCTAACCTTTGAGCCATCTCTCCAGCCCTCATGATCTTTTCTTATCTCTTTCCACCACTCTTGTTTGTTTCCTCCTCCCAAATGGTCTCCCTTCTACTTTATGCAAAACAATTATTTTTTTTTTAGTGCATACGCTTTAGAAAGATGGGTTTCACTATCACATTTCACACCTGTATATCATGTACTTTGGTCTTAATTACTCCTCTGTTAGGAATATTTCTTTGAAGGGGCACGGTGTGATCGGTAATAAAAGATCCGCCAGACTAGCTTAATACAAAATATACAGCTTTAATAAACAGAAGGAAGACTTACACCAGAATCCAGACGCAGAAGCCAGGCGAGAGAGAGCTAGGGGAAGCCCACTCGCCAGGTTTATAGATAAACTTTTGCCTTAGGGCGACACGCCCCACGAACAGAATATGATTGGCTGAACTTCCCTATCATTTCTTAATATTAGCTCCCTGCCAACGCAAATTCCCAATCAAGCCAAATCAAAACAAGCCAAATTAAGAAATATCCAGGTTTAATGGGTGATCTGCGCTCTCCGGTGGCCCCCAAGGGGGAAACCGGAAGCCACAGAAACGCGATCCCCAGGAGGGAGACCATGTGTTCTTCTTTTGGAGGGGGGGATCACTTAAGTACCCTGGGGAGTGGTCCTGACCCCTCCCTGGCCTGCTGGGATTTGAAGTCCAGACCAGGCCTGGAGGCTGGGATAGATCCGAGGGACTGGGACCTATGCGCCCAACTTAACACCTTCCACTACCCACTCTTGTTCCAGTCTCCCCAAACTGGCCCCTTGCCACTTCCCAAACCATTCACCTTCTCATTTTCATGTCTTACGTATTTAAAATTAAATCTAGATTCTGCATACGATAGAAAACATTCACTATTTGTCTGGGTTAGGTTTACTTCAATTAAAATGGAGGTCTTCAATTCCACCCATTTTTCTGTAAATAATAGATTAGTCTTTTCTATGTCTTTCAAATATTTTAAATTAACCTCTTCAATTATTTCTTTGGCTAAGAGTCCATTTTAAGAAGTCATTTAAGTAAAATAATTTTTCTAAATGTATGCCTTTTTTGTTCATTAGGTTTTTACTTTACTATTTTCAAGGTATAGAAGGAGTTACTAATTTTCTGATTTTTAAGATGAATTTTTTCATTTTTATATTTATTCCCATGGTTCACATAGTTTTTCTTTGCTTGTTTTCATTTATTTTTTCTTTAAGTAACGCTTACTAAGGAATTATGAATTAATTGTGAAGATCTCTACATTTTAACTTACCTTGAATATTTGTCTTAAATCAAGAAAAACAGTGCTGGAGAGATGGCTCAGTGGTTAAGAGCACTGCCTGCTCTTCCAAAGGTCCTGAGTTCAATTCCCAGTGACCACATGGTGGCTCACAACCATCTGTGGTGAGATTTGGTGCCCTCTTCTTGCCTGCAGGCATACATGCAGACAGAATACTGAGAATACTGTATACATAACAAATAAATAAACCTTTTTTTAAAAAAGAAAAGCATAAATTGAAGCAAACTTATTATTTGTTTGCTGGATCATTGGCTAACCTGGTACTTGTCATTTAGGGCAGGTCAGTCTTGAGTTCATGGCAATACTCCTGCCTTCTCTCTGTCTTTTTTTATTTTATTTTATCTAGCTTTTTCTGTCAGAGCCCGTAGGCCCCAACATAAAATCTATTTTTTCCTTAACTGGACTGGTATGGAGGCACGAGAAATCATGAGACACAATTCACACAGTCATCACGGAAGGGCATCTCAAGTTTCATCCATCCTGAAGATCTACCAGCATAGATAAACACCTTTTATCCCCCAGGTAAACCAAGGTGGATCCTCATTAATATTCTCTTTCCCGGATGAGGAGCTAGGGAAACACCTGCAACTTAGTCACCAGCTTTGGAAAACACCTCTCCCCAGGCAATCTACCTTTTAACAAAGGAGAAGGAGCCATACATCCTGGCCTTTGTTAGGTGGCTAACTTGCTTGTTTGGCAGGGTTGCAGCTGCCTAGTGGCCAGTGAACCTGCCTGTAAATTATTTTATATGAAATATGGGCCCACATTTTTCAAGACAGGGTTTTTCTGCAGCTTTGGGACCTGTCCTGGAAACTAGCTCTTGTAGATCAGGCTGGCCTTGAACTCACAGAGATCTGCCTGCCTCTGCCTCCAAAGTGTTGGGATTAAAGGCATGTGCTACCACCGCCTGGCTTGCATCCTTTTCTCTAGTACCGAGATGACAGGAATGTACCCCCCATGCTCAGGGATGTTTGCTATAAAAATAAAACATGCTGGTCTGAGATGTTAGCAAACCTTTTCATTTCACATACATTTCTGCAAATTTGTGTGCTCCCTGCCACGGTGACCTGAGTCAGGGGGCTGGCTTTCCTGTTCTAACACAGGTAGTTTTGCAGCCATAAGTGATGAGCAGCTCAGGTAACCCTTATAGACACACCATGCCCAACGCTTCCATTGCTGAGAAGTCACAGCAGAACAAAGAGAAGATGTAATTCTATATTATGCCTTCATTCCATAGATGGAAAAGGAAGTAGGAGGTTATTAATAATTAAAACTGGTAAGTAAAATGACATCAGAAGTCACTTAATAAGACTAAGCACTAATCGATGTGTGTTAGGCCGAGTTCCATGGCTGACAACAGCCTGAGATAATCACCTAAGAAACAGGAGAGGTTTTTTGCTCAGGCTTTCTGAAGTTTCACTACCTGCTGACTTGGTGGTGGTGTGGGCTTGTTGCACCACATCATGAGAGATGCACCTAGTGCCAGGATACACTTACCTCATGGCAGCCAGGAAGAGGAGAGTCCCATGACCCCATCAGTGCAGCAAACTTCCTCCTACTAGGCATTTCCTTCTGAAAGTCCTATCCCTGCCTACCAATTAGTGCCAAGCAGAGAAGCAAGCCCTGAACACATGGCACATTCCAGAAAAAAAAAAACAAAACTGGAGCACATAGACAACATTAAATTCACAAATTTATTTGCAGTGAGGGGCCGCGGGCAGGCCTGCTTTTCATCCTGCCCAGCTCCTGCACGGCTAGCTTAGCCCCAGAAATAATAACACATAAGTTGTATTCATTTAAATACTGCCTGGCCCATTATCTCTAGAGAGTTAGTGACTGGCTAACTCTCACATCTTGATTAACCCATTTCTAATAATCTGTATAGCACCACGAGATGTGGCTTACCGGGAAAGATTCAGCATGTCTGACCTGGTGGCTGGCTCCATGGCGTCTACCTCACTTCCCTTCTTCCCAGCATTGTGTTCTGTTTACTCCGCCTACCTTATTTTCTGTCCTATCAAAGGGCCAAGGCAGTCTCTTTATTAACCAATGAGAATAACACATAGAAGGCCCACCTACATCATTTATTGGTAATTAAGATTATTCCATTGAGCAGTGGCAGTGCACACCTTTAATCCCAGCACTTGAAAGGCAGAGGCAGGATGAACACTGTGAGTCTGAGGCTAGCCTGGTCTACAGAGTCCCATTAGAGGCCCCAAAGCTATACAAATCCTATCTCCAAAATAATAACAACAACAAAAAGAATTGTTTCCATAAATAGAAAATTGATTGACTAAATAAATATACAAGTTAGAATATATAAATACACATGTTATTAGAATATATAAATACTCATGTTAGAATCTATGTTACCTAGTATTTGACATATAGGATCTAAGTTGTCTAATATAAAAGCAACTCCTAGGATTAAGTTTATTTAATATTTCCTCTGTAATAAGTGTGTGTAAACAATGCTATGAATAGAGAAAGATATGTGTGAAGTGCACATGCAAGTGTACATTTGATATAATATTATTGATATCAGAATATGTAAATATTGGAGCTAGCAACTTCTATGGAAGTAGGCCCAAACCAGCAACCTCCGTGGGACCAGGCTAGAGCAAGCAACATTCGCTGGAGCAGGCCCAAGCCAGAGACCTCCGTTAGCTAGGTTCACAGGTCTGAACCTGTGACCTCCTCTGGAACAGGCCCAAGCCAGTCACATCCACAGAACCAGGCCTGAGCCAGAGATTACTGTGGGAGCAGGCCCAAGCAAGTGACCTCCATGGGAGCAGGTCCAAATGATCTCTGGGATTGCAGAGTGACCTCCAGCAGCCTTGCCAGTGACCTCCTGGAATGCCCAGTGACCTCTGGGGTGACTAGAATAGTGGCCCAGACTCCACCAAAAGAAGCAACTATCTGAACCTTGAATCAATTGGCACCTGGAAGAGGAATCACCAGAGACATGGCTCTAACTACACCAATCAGAGAAGATAGGTAGACAAGGTAAAAACACACTCAACATCACAAAGGGCGACACAGTGCCAATGAAAACTAGTGACTCTAAAACAGCAAGACTAGAACATCCCAATACAGATGAAGCAGAAGAAAATGAACTAAGAAATAACTTTAGCAGAATGTTAAATGAGGCCCTTAAAGAAGAAATGAATTTTTTTTCTCAAAGAAATGGAGAAAAAGACAAACAAAAACTTGGAAGAAATCAACAAATCCCTTAAATAAAAATAGGAAAAAGCAATCAAACAGATGAAAGAAATGATTCAAGACTTGAAAACTGAAATAGAGACAATAAAGAAAACACAAACAGAGGAAATTATGTGAAGAAGGACACTTGAAAGAAATCCCACACTAGCTCAGAATTGAGAATAAAAGACAGTTATTTATCTAGGAGTAGACTCAAAATCAGAATCCTCTGCTGGAAAGGAGAACAAAAACAAAATCCCGCGCCAGAAAAAAAAGGCCAGATACATGCTTTACATTGGCATAAATAGTATAAGAGGCCACACCTCACTAGGTGGGTAACTTAAAGCCTATTGGCTGTATGATTTCCTACAGCACCTTCCCCTTTTGTTTAAATAGGAGAGTTCTAAGCCTAATACAAAATTATATACAATAATGTTGTGGGAGTATCTTCCGCTGCCTCAGCCAATAGTCGCTGAAGCACGAGCCCACAGTGCGGCGGGGAGTGCCTTCCGCTCCGTCAGCCAATAGCCGCTGAAATACCAGCCCACTGGGGCGTGGTATATTTCTCTTTTAAAAAGAGACACAGATCCCGGATCAGGCTCTCTTGGTCCTGGCTCCTGCTCCCACTAGGAAGCTCACACTAATCTATTATCCCATCCAATTTTCCTTGTTTGTTTCAAAGAGATCCCTGTACCTACAAAATTTACCCTCCAACCCCCAACCCTATACTAATTATAATCAACCCCTAAATGATGTCCCTAACCCTGAGGACAAACTTTGTTGGGAGAGGGGACAGCGTCGTCTAGAATTGCTTCCTGTTCTCATGGGGGCGATGTTCTTTCTTTGAGATCCCATGAAAGTAAAATGATGATTAAGTTCCAAGATTAATGTCTGGTATTATTGCAAATAGTCTCTGAGTATTTGGAAGGGTTTTTCTGAGGTTCCTATTTGGGGTTCTGGCCAGAATGTTGTAAAAAAAGTGCACCATTTTAGCTAACCAAGTTGGAACCATCTTGAGCAGCTGGTATCCAAAACAGGTCTTATAGTAGTGCTATCAGCATCATGACATCATATCAACCAGAGTGAGTTGTTGTTGTGGGGCCCCATCTTCTTCCTGGAAGTTTCAAAGATTACTGCAGAAAAATTCATTGTTCATTGTGGAAAACTTAAACATTATTTATATAGACATATACATATATATATATTCAATGAAAGGTATGATAGAGACAAAAATAGATATGAAGAAAAGTAAATTTTTTTCTAAATTCTTTTTTCTTTCTGTCCTGACATGAGACAGAAACTCTGAATTTATTTTAACAACATGCTAGGATGTAGAGAGGGACAGAGCCAGTGTCTAACTCCAAAGCCAGCTATAGATATAAAATGTATGTGTATCAGATACCTGATGTCATAAATTGTATTCCTTTTTCTCGATGATCCTTAGTGGATAATTATTTTTCCATCTCTCAGCATTCAAGCATCCAGGGTCTCTCGAATTTTTGAAGATGAGTATTTTCCTGAAAAGCAACAACAGAACACTGCCCCAACCCTATATGCTTTCCTTACCACCTGTATGGTTGTCACCATCGTGGATGAGCTGTCATTTCTCTTCTTCATGAGGTTTCTCTTTTTCAAACCGAATCTTTATTAATTTTGATGAAATCCATAGTTTTTCTTCTCCTGTGGAAACAAGAGAAAACCCCTTCCCCAGTGTAGCACATCTCCTGGCTTCCATTGTGAGGTCAAAACATCCTTGAAATAAACTGGCTGATTTAATTCAGAAGACTTTTCTATTATCCAATGTCTCTCTGCTGCTGTTCTTCCTTTCTCATAAGCGTAAAGAAAATTCAAGGTTAAGAATGCATTATGTAATCTAATGCTGGGGTCATTTTCCAACTCTTTCTGTTTGTGTAACATATCCTTTATATTTCGATTTGATCTTTCTATAACTGCCTGACTTGTAGGATTGTGTGGTATACCTGTAATATGCCTAATATTATAATAAGCAAAAAATTGTTTCATTTTCTTAGAGACATATGCTGGACATTATTTGTGCAGGTTTATCCATGACGGCCATAACTTCTAATAAATATGTGATTACTGAAACAGCCTTTCTTGAGCTTAAAGCAGTTGCCCACTGAAAACCTGAATAAGTGTCAAGGGTATGGTATATATATATTTTAATTTTCCAAATTCTGAAAAGTGGAACACATCCATCTGCCAGATTTCATTCCTTTAGAGTACCCTTTGGGTTAGCCCCTGCAGGTAGCAGTGTTTGGTTATAGAAAGAGCAAGTAGGGCATCTTTTTATAATCTCCTTAGCTTGTTGTCATGTAATAGAAAACGCTTTCTTTAAACCTTTGCTATTGACGTGATTTTTTAAATGAAATTTTGAGGCCTGCAATACACTTCCAATTACTAATTCATCACTTTCTGCATTACCTTGTGTTAGAAGACCTGGCAGACCCATGTGGGATCAGATGTGATATATATATATGACAAAGCCTATTCCTGATTATGTCTTGCACTTGGATAAATAATGAAGTCAATTCTGTATCATCTGGTATAAATTCAGTGGTTTCAATATGCAAGACAACTCTTTCTGCATATTGTGAATCAGTAACTATATTCCGAGGTTCTTTAAATTAAGAGGTTCTTTAAAATCCCTTAGCACCATGAGAATAGCATATAATTCTACCTTCTGGGCAGAATTATAAGGGTTTTGTTCAACCTTTCTTAATTCTTCTAATTTGCAACCTGCCTTCCCTGATTTATAAAATGATCAGTATAAAATGTACGGGTTCCAGTTATTGGAGAATCATATATAATTCAGGGAAGAATCCAAGAAGTTCTCTTTATAAGGTTAAGTCTATCGCTTTTGGTATAATCACTATTAATTTCTCCACCCCAAAATTAGCACAAGCTCTTTGCCATGTTTCATTGTCTTCCCATAACTTTTTTATTTCATCAGTAGTGAAAGGCACTATAATTTCTGCTGTGTCTATACCTGCTAATTGACAAAGTCTCAATTTACATTTTACAATTAATTCAGAGACTTTTTCCACATAAGTTTTTAATTTTTTACTTGGTTTATGTGGTAAAAAAGATCCATTCTAATATAATATCGTCTGTCTACATTAAAATTCCTGTAGGAGAAATTCTGGAAGGCAATATGACTAAAATGCAATAAAGATTTGGATTCGCCTATCCACATGTGCCTTCTGTAATTTCTCTTCAACAACCATCATTTTTTTTCCCGCTTCAGCTGTTTATTCCCTAGGACTATTAAAGTCTTTGTCACCATCTAAGGTTGTGTTTAAATGAATTATTAGATCAGGTGTTATCCCAACAGTAGGTCATAGACTGGTAATGTCTCCTAACAATCTTTGAAATTCATTAAGTATCTGCAATCAGTCTGTCCTAACTTGTGCCTTTTGTGTTCTAATTTTCTGTAAACCTATTTTGTAATCTAGGTAATTGACAGAATCTCCTCTTTGTATTTTTTTTAGGAGCAATTTGTAATCCCTATTTTTGCAAAACTTTCTTTACTTTTTCAAACATTCTTTCTAAAGTATTTATGTTTGAATCAGATAGCAAAATGTCATTCATGTAATGGTAAATTTGAGACTTAGGTAACTGCTTACACATTATTTCCAATGGCTGGCTGACAAAGTGAGGCTATTGAGCATTTCTTGTAAAAGGATAGTCCATTCACATCTCCTAGTAGGCTGAGAATTATTATAAGTAGGCATTATGAAGGCAAATTTTTCTCTATCCTTTTCTTGTAAAGGTATAGTGAAGAAACAATCTTTCAAATCAATAACTATAAGAGACCATCCTTTTGGTAATAGAGAAGGCAGAGGAATTGTAGAGGGCCCATAGGTTGAATTACCTTATTGACAGCTTAGATCTGTCACCATTCTCCATTTACCAGATTTCTGTTTTACAACAAATACAGGAGAATTCCAAGAGCTGCTTGATTCTTCAATATGGTGAGCATCTAGTTGTTCTTGTACCAGCTGTTCTAAAGCCTGCAACTTTTCTTCAGTTAGAGGTCACTGCTTAACCCATATTGGTTTCTCAGTTAACCATTTTAAAGGTAGGGCTGTTGGTACCTCTAAAGGTTTGCTAGTTGCTTTATGTTCTTGTACAACCTGAATGGCTGGTGACCTTTGTGTATAGTATCTTAGAATATTCTTCTCAGAATTATGAGTTCCTGGGACTGCAGGAATGTTATCTGGGTATTCCATACTGCAGCAGATCATGAACCCATAAAATTACTGCAATATTATCCAAATATGGCCTCTGCTTCCCTCTTTGACCTTCTAGCCTAATGCAGTCAAAACATCTCGTTCTTTGTTTAAGTTGAGATATGGTTCCGATTCCTAGTAATTGAACATCTGCCTTTTGAAGCAGCCAATTTAGATGCCAAGATTCTGGAGTAATGATACTCGCATCTGCACCTGTGTCTATCAAACCAACAATTACAATGCCATTTATACGCACTCTTAGCTTTGGTTTTTGATCATTTATAGAAGTCTGCTAGAATATATGTTTCCTATTTCCTATTAAAATTTTTGATGTATCCTCCATGTTTATGTCATCATCTAGAACAATATGGTCTTTTACAGAAGGATCTGAATTTTTTAATTTTTTAAATTAATTTTTTAATTAATTTTTAATTAAATTTTTAATTTAATTTAATTGTCATCCATAGTGACTGGGAATGACTGGGCCACTTTTGGCTTGGGGGCCTGCAAGAGGACCCTCAAGGAGTTTCCCAATAGTATCAGGTTACCCTGTCTGTCTGTTATTGATCTGCATTCATTGGTCTAATGTTGGCCTTTGCCACACCTTCTACATATACCTGAGGGCTGAGTCCTACTATTTTTGCCATTCCCAGAGGAGATATTATTCCTAGGAATTCCTTGTCTACAATCCCTTCTCAGATGTCCTATTCTATCACAATTAAAACATTTGGCATTTTGATGTCTCTTCATTCCTTTGGAAATTGCTCTTCCTACCCAAGATTTAGTATTATAGTCAAATGTCTCAATGTTCATTGTATGCAGAATCCATTCATCCATAGGTACTGATCTAACCTTTAAAGGCCCAAGTATCTTTTTGCATTCTAAGCTAGCATCTTCAAAAGCAAGAGGTTCAATAAGTACTCCTTTAGCATCTGGGTCTGTTTCTCCTATTTGTACAGCCTTACTTAATATTTGTAAAAAGTCACTAAAGGGTTCTCTCTGGCCCTTTTTAACCTTAGTATATGATTTAGTTCGTTTTCCTAGTTCTTGAATTCTGTTCCAAGCATTTAAGACTGCTTTGTGCATAGGGACAAGATTTGTTCATTGTAAAGAGTTTAAACCTGTGGGTTAGTATAAGTGCCTTCACCAAGAATTTGATCTTGGGAATTCTCAATGCCTTTTGCTTTTCTCTGTTGTTCCAAAATTTTGGCCTCTTCCATGAAATTACATTTAAACATCAACTGGGCCCATCATCCAGGACTGCTGAAACTAACTGAATCCAGTCTTGCCTTGATTCTAGAAGTCCAAGTCTTTAACATCTCCTTAACAAATGTGAAATGCAAGCCATAAATTACAACAACTTGTTTAATTTCTTTTAGATCATTCATTCCTATAGGTATCCATCTACCCTCTTTGGATCCTTTTGGGCCTTTAGAACTAGATGCTTTGTCAGAGTAGATTACAGGGTAGGAAGCTAAAACCCTGGGTAAGTCATCTCTGACAGCTACTGGCAGTGTTGAATCCTATCCTTGTGCCTTCATTCCCTGTTCATCAGCTCCAATAATTTCCTCAATTATTTCAAATCTTTTTACTATTGTCTTTTGTAAAGCCTGAATCTCCTGGCCTGTGTATATTTCTAGTGATTTCATTGTGGCACCTAGCCTCTGGTCCTCATTCTGCACATGTGATTTCAAGGTCTGAAGTTTCTCCTTTAAAGATAACACCTCTTCCTTGGACTTTACTTGGTAGCATGCAGATTGCCATCTTGGAGAGATACTCTATCTGCTAACCTATCATAACTTTTTAAACAAATTTTGATTGTCAAATTTGTCAAATTCAACAGTATTAATTCTTCCAGATAATTTTTCAGAATCCTTAGTATGGATTCAATTTTGTCTGTCAAATTAATTTTATCCTTTTTAATAGTATTAATTTTTTCAGGTAATTTTTGATTTTCATGATTTTAATCCTGTCAACTAGCTGTTCATTTTTGAGCTGTAAAGATTGTACCATTCCTAAAAGTGCCACATTCCTTCTTAATGATAGAATATGAAGAAAAAAACTGAGTCCCAATATCCAATAAATTGAAGTATCACCATAATCATATAAACATCGCAGAATACAATCCATAGTATTAGCAAAAATGTTGCTAAAAGTTTCAATATTAATGTAGTCTGCCAAATTGATTTATTAATTACCTGTTATGTGATATGTAAACTATAATCTTTATTGTCCAGCAGGTGTCGTGGTTGCAGAGTTGCAACTAGAAGCAATGCAACCAGTGGCAATAAGAACAGTCCTGAGCCGCTTCAATTTCCTGCCATGGTACTGGTTAAATACTGAGAAATATGTTTTGCTTGACAAATTAAAAGCAATTAAATCAATTCAATATGTGGAACTAGAAACCCAGAACTCACGGGCAGAGAGCACAAACTGGAAGCTGAAGAAGTTGCCACACGGCAAGGAACTGTGCCAGGGAATGTGGTAGTCCTGTGTGTGCTTGGGAAATTTCCAAGTTGCTGCACACAGTAAGTTCTGCTGTGGCAGGGGTTCTACAAAAAACTGATTAGGTATAAAGCAAGTCAAGCAGGCAGGGTTGGGAGACTTTTTGGGCTGTGGACCGGCCAGGCCTTTAGGACATCCACCTGGTAGGTATGGAGTTCAAATCCACGTGGATGCCAGATGAAGAAGGATGCTTAAAAGAAATCCCACACTAGCTCAGAATTGAAACAATAGATGGTTATTTATTTAAGGGTAGACTCACAAATCAGAATCCTCTGCTGGAACAGAGAACAGAAACTGAATCCCATAGCTGGAAAAAAGAGGCTGGATGCATGCTTTACATCGGCATAAATAATATGAGAGGCCACGCCCCAGTGGGCGGTTAACTTAAAGGCTATTGGCTGTATGATTTCCTACAGCAATTTTGAAACTAAAAATATGGGAAAATGATTAGAAACCACAAGTGCAACTATAAACATCAGAATACAAGAGATGGAAGAAAGAATCTCAAGACTTAAAGATACAATAGAGGAAACAGATTCATTAGTCAAAGAAAACATTAAATCTAACAAAAGCTTAACACAAAATATCCAGGAAATATGGTACACTATGAAAAGGCCAAGCCTAAGAATAATAGGTATAGAAGAAGAAGTCTAACTCAAAAGCACAGAAAATATATTCAACAAAATGATAGAAGAAAACTTTGCCAACCTAAAGAAAGATATGCATCTGAAGATACAAGAAGCTTACAGAATACCAAACAGACTGGAACAACAACAAAATTAGTCCCCTCACCACATAATAATCAAAATACTAAATATACAGAATAAAGAAAGAATATTAAGAGCTGCAAGGCAAAAGGCCAAGTAACATATAAAGACAGATCTATCAGAATTACACTTGACTCCTTAATGGAAACCATGAAAGCCAGAAGGTCCTGGTCAAGTGTTATGTAGGTATTAAGAGACCATGGATGCCAGCCCAGACTACTATATCAATCAAAATTTTCAATCACCATAGATGGACAAACTCGGCATTTCACAACAGAACCAGATTTTTCACTACAAGCCCAGCCCTACGCAAAGTAATAGAAGGAAACTTTAACCCAAGGAAGTTAGCTACAGTCACAAAAACACATATGATAGCTGATTTCATATCTGCAAATTGCAAAGTAGGGAAAAACACACACAATAACATCACCATCAATGAAAACTAAAGTAATAGGTAGAATTACCATACTAAAAATGGCAATCTTATCAAGAGCAATCTACTGATTTCATGCAATGCCCATCAAAATTCCAGCAAAATTCTTCACAGATCTCAAAAGAACAATACTCAACTTTATATGGAAAATTGAAAAAAAAACAGGATAAGCAAAACAATCCTGCACAATAAAGGAACTTTGTGGTATCACAATCCCTGCCTTCAAATGGTACTACAGAGCTACCAGTACTGAAAACAGGCTGGAATTGGTATAAAAACAGACATGAGGACCAATGGAACCAAATCAAAGACCCAGATATCAATCCACACACCTACAAACACCTACAAACACTTGATTTTTGACAAAGAAGCAAAAAATGTAAAATGGAAACAATAAAATGTTTTAAACAAATGGTGCTGGCAAAATTGGATATCAACATGTAGAAGAATGTAAATAGGTCCATATCTATCGCCATGCACAAGACTCAAGTCTAAATGGATCAAAGACCTCAACATAAAATCAACCACACTGAACCTCATAGAAAAGAAAGTGGGAAGTACACTTGAACACATTGACACAGGAAACCATTTCATAAATAAACCCCAGTAGCACAGACACTGAGTGATGTGGGAGCAGAGGCCCACTCCTTTTAGAGCCGGCTTTCTGGTTTGTGTTGGCTGCACAAATAGCTCTGACTCTATCTGTTATGGAGCAATAAAATGGGATTTGTGAGCAGTGTGCTACTAGTTGCTTAACGGTGACATAGGCCTGCTGAGTCCCTGGAGCTGGGGTGGTGAGCATTGAACATACCTCTGCCATGTTGGATGAGGTGGAGCAAATTAGTCCTAGCCACACTGCTTAGCATTTTAAAAAGTGCTTCTGGTCAGAAAAGCATTACAGATACACAGTAAAGATAGATTCAGAAAAAAAAGACCTCTAAATGGGTCACAGTATTGGATAAATGTACATGGGCTTAAGAGAAAGAGAGAAGAAAGAGTACAGACAGTCATAAATTAAAGGAATAAAGATAAAATAAATATTAAAATATAATAGAGTAAAAATTATATAAGCTATGTAAAGATGGAATATACACAGAGAGTCTGGATTATGTATATTGTGATTTCTTTGAATTTTTTGATTGCAGAGAGACATTTGAATATGGGAGCTGCTAAGCTAAGCCAATGTATATATTTTAAAGATTTCAGTACTTAAAAATTTGAGCCTAAGCATACATTACTTTGCAAAAGAGGTTCTGCTTTTGTTTCTACAGAAGATGAATACCTGTAGATTCCTTCCAGGCTAATGTCGTTTGATGGGACAAGACCCCCACAAAAGGTCTCTGTGAACTCTAAAAATACTTTGCCCAACAAACAACAGGAAGCAGTTTGGAGAAAATGATGCCCAAATTCCAAAAATGATTGTTTATAAATTTTTTTTTAATTTAAAGGGAGATATGATATATAGGGATGAATACTTTACATTGTTATGAACTTTGGTCTATTGATACAAATTTAAGGTTGATTTGTTACACTATGTATATGTAGTTCTGCTCGGTTAAGGTATTATGTTTGTGTAGCTCATTAGAAAATGTAATATATAATTAAAAATTACAGGTTAATAGTCACTTATAATAGTCAAACTTATAGTCATGTTAGTTAAATTTTTCTAGATGTTAGAGGCATATTTTAGATAGGTTTTTTCAAACCTTCCAAAGACCTATGGAATATGGCATTTAAAATATTTTAAGATCTTAGGTCCTTCTTGACAGTGAGACTTGCCTGCTTCTAGCAGTACCAATTACTTCAGAGAGGTTGATTGGCATTGAAGAAAGTTGTTATGGAATTTGCCTTCAATGTGACAAAGAGAGCCGTTTGGGCAAGATACTGCTGTTTCCTGGACTTCTCTATGATATGTTGTATGAACTGGACATGCAGGACCCACAGAAAAATGACTGCTGAACTTTCCAAAAGATGGGATGGTTCTTCAGATTTTTGGCTTCACAGAAGAAACTGCCAAACATTCTGCAGAACACAGAAGAGCGCAACTGCTGATCTTTGCTGCCAGTGCAAGGAAGAACAGATCTTTAAATTTCTCGCTTCAAGAAAAAGTCTTTTTGATACTATGGGCCTGTGGGCTAAAGATGGATGCCCCAACATTACAGAAAAACTTTGGGCAATTGTCCAGGCAGCAAGATGTCTCTGTCAATTCTACAACTTTAGAAGTTGCTTACAATGCACTTCCTATTTACTTAGATAATATTATATCCTTCTGGGGTCTTTGAAGAGTTGAAGACAGATATTTATAGTTATAATTTTCCTTAGTTATGGTAAAAGATAAATCAGCTATAAAACTTTAAACTCACAAAGATAGGATAGATAATATTTTCCTTAATTTTTCAAATGTAAATGGATAAAATATTGTAACTATAATTCTTCCTTGATAACTGCTTCATATTTTTATTATGTTAAAACCTTCCTTGATAACTGCTTCATATTTTTATTAAGTTAAAACCTTCATTTTTAATTAGACAGAAAAGGAGAGATGATGTTGGATGTCCTTCTGTATATATTTTGCTCTTATTGGTTAAGGATAATGAATTTGGTCTATGGCAGGGCAGAATATAGCCAGGGTGGCAGAGATATAGAGAGTAGGTGGTGTCAGGGAGATGTCACGTAGCTTCAAAGAAGAGATACTATGTAGCTGCTAGAGGAGAAGGACGCCTACCAGTAGGCCACAGCCTTGTGATGATACATAGATTGATAGAAATGGGTTAATTTAAGATATAGTGGCTAGCTAGAAATATACCTGAGTTATTTGCCAAATAATATTGTAACTAATATAGTTTCAGGGTCTGGGAGATCAGGAATGAGTGCACTGCCTCTGATTACAACTGATAGCAACAATTAATAGATGTAACCTCTTGAAACAGAGAAGCTTCTATAAAGCAAAAGACATGGTCAACAAGACAAAATGACAGCCTACAGAATGGGAAAAGATCTTCACCAACACCATATTGGACAGAAGGCTGATCTTCAAAATATACAAAAAAATAATCCAATAAAAAATGAGGCACAGACCTAAACAGAGACCTCTTTCTTTTCTTTTTTCTTTTTTTGGTTGTTTTTTTCGAGACAGGATTTCTCTGTAGCTTTAGAGGCTGTACTGGAACTAGCTCTTGTAGACCTGGCTGGCCTCAAACTCACAGAGATCTACCTACCTCTGCCTCCGGAGTGCTGGGATTAAAGGTGTGCGCCACCACAGCCTGACTCTTAACAGAGGAGTCTATAATGGCTGAAAGACACTTAAGGAAATGCTCACTATCCTTAGCCATCAAAAAAATGCAAATCAAAACAATTCTGAGATTCCATCTTACACCTCTAAGAATGGCCAAGATCAACAACACTGATGGTGTGGTGCGTGCTACAACACCCTGTAGAGTTCAAAGGTCAACACTGAGGAGTCTGTGCTCTCCTCCTATTGTGAGTTATCCAGCAGAGAAGACTGCTCAGACATGGGTTTAAGGCAGCATCAAGTCATTTATTAGCTGGCTGGTGACTGTATTGGGTGTTCAGGATCCCAGTGTAGCCGCAAGCATTTCTCAGGGTGAGCTTTTAAGCCCCCAAATCGTCTTGGGTTAACAAGAACAGTTAGCTGGAAGTGGAACCGCAGAGGCCAAAAAACTAGGTTGGTACATTTAGAGACTTTCCTAGAACTACGCATCGTCTTTGACGGATGAGGCCTTCGTTTTAGTTTTGGCAGATGATGCTATCTACATGCTCAATTTTACAGTCTAAATGGTACTTCCACTACGGGAATCAGTGGTGCTAAGGGCTGGGGCCCTACTAAGGGCTGGGGTCCCTGTTATCCTTCTACCACATGGGTCTCTGGGATTGAACTCAAGTTATGTCAAGATTGGCAGCAAGTTCCTTTACATGCTGAGCCCCGTACAGGGCCTCAGTTCATCTATTTGTTCCAATGTCTTCATTCTTTGGTAGTAAACTGTCTTTTTGAACTGTCTTTTTATTTAAACTCAAATTTTGGATTGGAAGGTGTATTTCTGTGGTAAGGCAATTGTGTTGCTTGTACCAGGCAGTCTCGGTGTTCACCGACCACCCTCTAAAAAAAACAAAAACAGGGCTGAAGAGATGTCTCAGAGGTCAAGAGCACTGGCTGCTCTTCCTAGGGTCCCGAGTTCAAGTCCCAGCAACCACATGGTGGCTAACCATCATCTGTAATGAGACCTGGTGCCCTCTTCTGGCCTGCAGGCATGCGTGTGGGCAGGACACTGTATACATAATAAATAAATCTTAAAAAAAACAAAAACAAAAAAAGTAAAAAAACCAAAACCAAGACATCATTGTGCCTCAGAAGAAAAGAAGACTTTTCGACGTATTTATAATGGAATTGCAGAGGACTTATAGCTGCAACGCGATCAGATTTTGGTGTTTTGAATACATCAAGAGCTATTAACGTTCACTGTCTCATTAATATAAAATAGGAAAGTTGTGCTGTCAACGGTTAGAGCTTTTGTTTCATTTAAATACCGTTAACCTACTTGACAAATGTTTTCTGAGCTCCTGCTTGCTAAATGCTTTGTTCCTATCAGAGTCGAGCATACACCAGGATGGCAGCTCTCACCGCCTGAGTGAGAGAGAGCTACACGAAAAGCAGATTGCCCAATTAAAACCCCATCAAAACCAGGATTCGTTCCAGGAAAGGCAGGTACTTCCACTTTTAGCTGGTATTTCGGATCGGGAGCAGAAACTACCCAGAGCAGAGTTAAATATCAGAATCAAACTCTAATGATGAGTTTAAATGACAGGCTGCTAATTACAACTTGGAAATCCTTCAAGGAATCTAACGTCGTCCTAAAACATCAAAGTAATAACGGTGTTAGTCCCCTCACGGAGTTCAGCTTTGAAAAGAAGAGCAAGTACACGCGTTAAAAGTCTTTTTTTGTTTTTTTTTGTAACTTGTTTCCAATTAACCCCCGTTTGTTTATTTATAATCTGATTCACGATTCTGGCCGAGTTATGGTGTGTGATTTCCGGGTCGGCCCGGACTGAAGGCTTCGCGTCTTTCGCTGCTAGGCTCACGCCAACCTTGAGAAAGACCCGGAGGCCAGGTTGTCGCGTCTGGCAAGTTAGGAACCATCCCGTGACACAATCGGTCAGCCGGCTTTAGTAGGTCTCCAGACCCGGCCGGACGCCGAGCTAACATGAAGCGACCCCGGAGACAGCCGAAGCCGTTCGAGTTTTCAACTAAGTGCGTTGAGTCCTTTAACAGGCTGAGAAACGCGGCGCTTCCGGGCGGATGCAGACTGGGTCTGCGGACGGGGCTGCGTCGACTTTCCGGTCTTTTCGTCGGAATGACCCGGGCCAGCTCCCTGCTCTAGGGGGGTCCCTCACCACCAGGCACCAGGCCGAGTGACTGGCACGCCCCGCCTGCCTTGCTTCTCCCCCCCCCCCCCCCCTTTCCGTCTGCCGCAGCCCCAGGCGCAGGCGGGCACTACCCGCAGCCAGGCGACTCCGACGAGTCTTCGCGCGAGATCGGCCACGCGACTTCCCAGAAAGCCTAGGGCGACGTCTCCGCGGCGGGTCTCGGGCCGCGCCTGGGCGGCCGGGAGGGAGGGGCCGGCCCGCGCATTGATCGGCTCTGAAGGCCACGCCCCGAATCGGAAGTGACGGAGCCGAGCTCGCGCGTCGAGGCTACCTCTATGGTTTTCCTCTCCTTCTGGAGTCTGGAGATGGCCGCTGTGTAGTTCCAACGGAGACAAGTGCTGAAAGCCCTGCTCCGGCGTGTCAGGTAGGCCCCGCGCCTCACTCCAGGGACTCGGAAGGGCCGTGGAGACAGGACGGGTGGGGATTGGTGACTTTAGTGCGTGGTGATGGATCGGCGGCGAGAAGAACCCGGGAGCGACCCTGTGCCGTTATCCGTGCGGTTCGTCCTCAGTTCCCGGGCCTCTTACGGCGCCACGGGCCATATGGGTGGGGGATGGGGAGCCGGGCTGACCCCGGGCAGGGCTGCTGCGAACCTGGCTCTGGTCCGGGGGACCGTGCGGCCTTCCCGTGCGCGTGCGCAGACGTCTCTCCAGCCCTTCCCCCACCGCGTCGGCCGGGCCTCCTGCGCGCGCCCGACCTGGGGTTCTGCGCAGGCGCGCTGTTTTCCTTTCTTCCCTGCCTATGGCAACGCAGCCGCGTGTGCTGGCTCTGGTGCCGGCTTGTCGTTGGCCGGGGAGGGGGCGTAGGGGGAGTTGTCTTTTCTTCCGGGCCTGACTTCTGGGTCTTGGATAAAATAACGGTGACCTGCGTCGCGGTTAAAGCTGCTTCCCTCGCCTCGAGCGTACGTGTCAGTTTAGGCCCGGATTAAGTGATCAGATCGAGGCTTCGGACGTAACCGACCGCTCAACACCTGAGTGTTGGCGGGAAAGCCCCCCCCCCCCCCCCAGTCTGAATCGTTTTGGTTTCCTAGCAACTTACTCTGTTTTGGACAACCGTTGGCTTTTGAGTATAGCTGTCTGTACCTAGTTGCTGTTTTCGTGCGTTAGATTTGTGTCCTAACGGGTGCGTCTAAGAAAAACCCTTTCTCCAGTAATACAAGTGCTGACGTGCCTTTTCGGTAAGAGTTGACACTCCCTAGAAATTTACTCAGGACGTTGGCTGCGGTGATTGGGTAAATGGGTGAGGAAGATAAATTAAGATTATAACTCCATCGCCCAATGCTGACCTCGAACTCGCGGCTAATCTCCTGCCATAGCTTCGGGAGTGGCGGTTAACAGTTTTGTGTCACTACTTTGGGTCCCTGCTGAGTTTTAAGATTTTCTTTTCTTGGCCTGGAGAATGTTCAGAATATTGGATCTATGTATCCCAAACTGGCGTTATGAGCCCAAGTGCCTTCGAGCTACAGGTTCTCCATGTATTTATGTGTTTGGGTTATAGACGTGCAACACCATGCCCAACATATTATAGATATATCTGGTCAAAGTCAGGGATCAGGGCCCGGCGGTGGTGGCACACGCCTTTAGTCCTAGCACTTGGGAGGCAGAGGCAGGTGGGATCTTTGTGAGTTCGAGGCCAGCCTGGTCTACAAAGCGAGTTCCAGGACAGCCAGGACTGTTACAGAGAAACCCTTCCTTGACAAAAAAAATTCGGCAGTCAGTACTTTCAATGTAGTTTTTATTTTCTATTAGAATTGGAGAGTAACAAAAATTGAAAGCAAATGCACCTAAAACTGATGAAAACCATTAGTCACTTCAGACTTACAGCCTGTCGCTTCAGGTATTTGTTTTATATTAAAGAAAAACGCAGAACAAAGTTTTTTGTCCTCATTGAATTTGCATTGTAGGTAGCTCAAGCTGATATAGTTGGGGTACTGTTAGGCAATTAAGAGCCTTTACGTAGAAAAGACTTACCAGTTTCTTTGCTTTTTTGTGTGATCCTAACCAGATTCATGTATCGTGATGGGAAGTGTGTCCCTAAGTAGTTCATAGTAGCCAGCTGAGATCCTGTGTTCGTAAAACAGTCTCGAACCATACACTTTATGGTGCTGGGACTCAAAACTTGGATCAGCACACCCCCATCCCTAGAGCTGACTTTGGCTTAGTAAACAGTAGTTTTAGGACTTGATAGCAGATTTGGTAAAAAAAATACTGCTCCGTGATAGGTTTGCGTCTAGTTGAATTTATTGAGCAGCTTAGGTTGGGAGCAACCTAACATGCGCTAGATTATCTGTGATGTAAAAGAAGTGAAGAAAGTCTTTTTCAGTTGTGCATAGATGGTTGAATTGGGAATTCCCAGGACTTGCACCTGAGATCATTAGTTGAATACTCCACTAGCTGAAATCTACCCTATAATTTTCTTGACTTGTTAAGAGAATCAAGACCAGTGTATCTCTGGGTAGTAATTGTAAGTGGTTGTAGTTGGAGGATATGAGTTTATGCATTACTGGTATCTTGCTTCTTAAATATTCTTAAATACTAAATTAGTATTACCACTGGGTCATAAGCATTTAATATTTTTGAGTCCTCAAGATTGAAAATCAATCTGATCATGAACTTCATAAATAATAGTACTAACCTACATTTGTTTAATGTTTTAGGACTTTCTAAAAGCCCTAAAGGAGTTAGGAGTGCCCAGCTAGGAGTGCTCATAGATGAGTTGTTTGAAATAAATTTATGGATAACCCGCAGGAAACCTGTATGTAACAAAGAAGGCTAACCAGTAATTACAGTTAATGGCCTGAGCACACACCATATGCCAGTCAGCTTACCTTTTACTCTTCATTATTTAGCTATAAACTTGTAAATACCTTATTTTATATCTATAGGAATTAAAGCTTGATGGAGATTAACTTATCAAATGTTGCATTGTCATTTAATGAAGATTCTAGATTTGAGCCTAAGATATGTATTTATCAAAGTGTATTTTTCAGGTTTTAAAAGATGTGAATGACAGTAATTTACTTTAAATTTGGGTCCCAGTATTCTAAGTAAAGACTTTTAGCTTAAATGTGTTTGAAATCAGCTGGGCAGTGGTGGTGCACATCTTTAGTCCCAGCACTTGGCAGAGGTAGGTGGACTTGAGACCAGCTTGGTATACAGAACAAGTTCCAGGACAGCCAAGGCTACATACATAAACCATTTCTCAAAAAATAAAAACAAAAGATTGAAATCGTAAGACAAAGAATCTACTTTTGAGTAGCTTTATCTTAGATTTTTTTTAAATTTTGTTTTGAGACAGGTCAATTTGAATAGCCCTGATTAACTTAGAACTTGCCTTATAGGCTGAGCTGACTTTGAACTTGGCGAGATGCTCTTGTCCATGCCTCCAGAGTGCTAGGACAAAAGACTGGTTTACAGATTGTGGTAACTGCCTAGATCGATTATTTTGTCTGTCTATGTATCTACCTCTCTATCATTTATTTTGAGATAGTCTAGACTGGCTCTCACATTTGTCCTTCATGTCTCCCAAATGCTGTGATTTCAAGCCTGTGTCACCAAGCTTGATGAGCATTTTCTTTAATCACCAGTTTTCAAGTTAATCTTATACATTAAAAAAGGGTTCTAAGATATTTATAGATTTAAGTTAGTTAAACTAATATTTTTTTGAGACAGGTTTCTTTCTGTAGCCCTGACTGTCCTCCAACTCATTCAGTAGACCAAGCTTGCTTCAAATTCTGCCTGTCTCTGCCTCCCAAGTGCTGGGATGAAGTGTGCGCTGCTGCTGCTGCCGCCATTACCACCACCAACAGGCATGGTTTTATATTTAAAGACAAAACATAGCTTGCTTTTTTTCCTCATTCCTTTCTGTGGTGAATACCACAGTATTATACCACAGATACATGAGGCAACTTACTCTCTGTTTACAATTGGAGTCTTTTAATTGTAAAAGTCTTTAGGCAACTTTGGCTGAAGTAAAGGGAAGGTTTGGCATTTTAAAATTTGACACTTGAGTAGTTTTAGCCCTGTAAAGGCACTTGTTAGGGCAGTGAACAAAACAGGCTTTGGGGTCTGGAATTCAGTCAAATTCTGGGTCAAACTTTTATATCCTAAGAACCACAGACATATCTTTTGATTTTGCTTCCAACATGTCTTCTTTCCAGATGTTAAGTATCAATCAAGCTGTTAGAATTTGGGGTTTCCATCAGTTTTTCTTCCATATTCTGTGTATGCTACACTCAAGTAAATATGTGAATGTTAAGTATAATTTGACACCAAATTCTAGATTTGTGCTTTTTCCTTTGCCACCATCTTGCCCAGATAACTATTTTATTTAAATTTGAACTGTCCAATTTGTCTACTTGTTCTCCTGTACACAACAGCCATCTTAAAATGTAGATCAGATAATTATGACTTTCCTCATAATTTTCCTCTAGAAATTTCCCAGTAGAGTTAGATTGAGGTTGGTGGAATGGCTCAGTTTGATATAGTGCTTGTTGAAGAAAACTGGGGACCTGAGTTTATATCCCTAGCACATATCTGAGTATCCAGGCCTATAATCTAGGATGAGGGAGTGGAGATAGGATGGGGGCAGAGACTTGTTAGTCACTTCAACTAAAGGGTAGTGAGATTCTGTTTAGAAATGATTGAAGAAGACATTCTGATTTCATCCTCTGGCCTTATACCTGCGTGCATGCACACATGCATACATCACACAAGGAGAGAAAATAGAGTGAAATTAGATTGTTTACTCTGGCCTGTTTGATAATAAATATGTTCTATTTCTACATTGACTTAATACCAAGTTGAAGATATTGACTTAATTTCTTCAACTCTTCATCTCAGTGCTTTAACTTAATTACCCTTTCTGACCCGAATATGTAAAGTTTGGATCTTTGCCTAGAGTGTTGTGCCTTCTGGGTCTTTGTGGTGTTCTTGTCTTTAACTTAAATATTACTCATTAAGAAAGGCCCAAGGACTTATCAAGATGTCCTAATCATTCCTGTTAACACATCACTTTTTTTTTCCAACCCTCCAGTGTAGTAATTGTTATTATTTGATGTTCTCTTTCTCTTGCCCCTTGTGTAACTCAGACTGGCCTGGAACTTAAGGTTCTCCTCCCTCTCCATTGCTGAGAGCACAATGCAACTCTTGGCCTGGTTGTCTTTGATACTGTCCATTGTATGTCACATATTGTTGGTATGAATCCTTGGATGTATCTTAACAAGCATATATGGTCCTTGTTTTCAGCAGCCTACAGTCTATAATTTTTCCTCAGTTTTCTCTTTTTAGTGTGCATTTTCTTGGACCTTAAAAATCATGCCTCGGATTAAAGAGGCTTGCCAGTTGATTCTGTTAATATACAGATGAAAATTAGTCATTTGGAAATGTTTAGGACAAGTGTTAGCTAAATTCTTATCAGTGATAATAACTTCTAAAGATTTTATATGTAGAGTGGTATATGCGTGTATGAGTATGGCTGTGCATGCTTGTATGCACGGGTGTGAATTTGAGGTTGACATTGGGTCTCTTTCTGTTCTTAGTCTTATATTATTTTCTAAATAGGATCTCTCACTGACTTAGAGTTCTCTGGGTTGACTTGATAGTGATCTTCTGGGATTCCTGTCTGCCTTCCAGCTCTCAGATGACAGGTGTGCATCTATATGGGTTCTGGGATGTAAACTCTAGCCCAGCAAGGACTTTAAACTCTAGCACCAGGATAAAGTTTTCATAGAAACTGATATAGAAAGTTAGCTTTTTCTTAAATCTACTTGGGGCTTTTAGTACTTAAATAAATTTGTGCAAACTTTAGAAATATATTTAGTGTTGTGTCAAAACCCACTTGGATTTTTGGTTTCCCTAAATCTTCCCAGGAAGGGCATTGGCTATTAATGGGATGCTTTTATTGATTGGCATATTTATTGTATTATTTTTTCATATTCCCAAAGTAGCATTTTAAAATTCGATCATTGCATAGTAAGATTCATGGATTTTTATTTAGTATGTATGTCTCAAATCTATATGCTGGCCTCTTAATGGCAGTTATATATTCTTTAGTTTAATTTCTGTTCTGGTAAGGGTAGCAGTGGTATGTGCCTTTAATCCCAGTACTTGGTAGGCAGAGGCAGGCAGATCTCTGAGTTCAAGACCAGCCTACAGAGAGTGTTCCAGGATGACCAGGGTTATAAAGAGAAATCCACCTTCAAAAACCAAAATCAAACACCCCCTTCTTCCTCCACTACACAAACAAAAAAGAAACTGAGCAGTTTTTGTTCTCGTAGTTTTGAACCGTTGCATAAAACTGGTGGTCTCTGAATATTATTCACAAAGTTGCAACCTTTTCAGTATTGATAACTGATTAACATTAAATTTACTTACATAGCCAATTAGTTTAGGCGTATTAATTCCCTGTAGACTTGTGTCACTGCTGCCTGTTTCTTAGACGGTTAATCTGATACTTTTAAAAGACTTTTGCCATAAGTTACTGTGGTTGTGCTAGAAGGAATTTTTAAAAATCAGTTTTAGATAATAGGAAGTTTTAGGAAAATGAGCAGAGCTGCTCTGTGGTAATGTATGCCATTAATCCCAGCGTTCGGGATGCAGAGACAGGTGGACCTCTGTGAGTTCAATGCCGTTCTGGTCTTTGAAGTGAGTTCCTGTACAGCCAGTGCTACACAGAGAAACTCTTGTATTGAAAAGAAAAAAAGGAAAATGAGCAGAGCCTTAAGCTGTTGTAGGTATTAGAAAACACAGCATTATGAATATTGACTACAGGCTACTTAAATGTTATGTTGTTTTGTATGCGAAGATGATTTTTGAGATTTTCTGATGGAGTGGCATTTGTTCCCTGAAGGTCAGGTGGCTACAATTAGAAATCAGGTATCAGTTACATGATTCTTGGCTGCATTGTGTCTAGAAAGTTTTGTTTTTGACAGATGTGTGGGATCTCATGTAGCCTAGGAGCTTGGAACTCAACTGAATAACTGAGGATGAAATGAAACTGATTGATTCTCTTGCCTTTTTACCCTAATTTGTGAATTATAGGTGTTATTGTTGTTGGTTTAATTATTTTATGTTTCATGTAGGTATGTACCAGGTTTGTGTTTGGTGCTTTTGGAAACCAGAAGGAGGGTGTCAGATCCCTTGAAATTGGTTGCAAATGGTTGTGAACCACCATGTAGGTTCTGGGAACTGAACAGTCGTCTGGAATAGCAGCCAGTGCTCTTAACTAATGAGCCATATTCTCTGGCCTCTTTGTCACTTATCTAATGTAGCCTGTTGCTCCATAGCTTAGGCTAACATCAAAATCACCATCCCTTGCTTAGCCTTGCAAGTGCTTGGATTATTTCCCATCATGGTCATCTTAATTAAATTGTTAGGATAAAAGTTTACTATTTCCTAAGTCAGGCAAGGTGCACGTCTGTAATTTTAGTAACTTGAGAGGCTAAAGTGGAGGTTTGGGCTACATAATTTATTGCTATTCCTAATATATGTATTATAAGCAGTGCATTTCATGTTTACTATAAACTCAGACTCCTTTAAAAAAATCTTTGCTTAGAATTTGAATTGTGAGTTTAATTTCCCATAACATTCTCTGCAGGAAGAATCTTGGCAGTATCTTAAAGACATCACTGACTTCTGGATCCTGCATAAAGCCCAAGGTAAATGTCATTCATGTTCTGTAGGTTTTACTTTTGACTTAGTTGAGAAAATTAGTTGCTAGTCTGCATCAGATGAAGTGATTTAAGAGTGTTGTAAACTGGCCTTGGAGAGATAGGTAAAGAAGTAGGGTGCTTGCCTAATATGACAAGACCTAGATCTGGCCCCTAGTACTGCCAAACAGAGTTGCCTGGAACAATCTTTTTTCTTTTTCTGGGGGTGTGTGTAAAAATTGAAAAAGCTAATGATAGCTTTTTCCACATCTATAAACGTGTTTTCTAAAACTCAGGGCACAAAATGCCACTCAAAAACAAAAAGAAAGCACCACCCCCCTTGGTATGGTGCTTACAGACACTCTTGTTCTGTAGCCCTGATGGATGCCCAGTACATGCCAGTTCAGAACCTTTCCAATTCTTATTTATTTATTTATTTATTTATTGTTTTTGAGACAGGGTCTCTCTATAGACCTGGCTGGCCTACAACTCACTATGTAGACCAGCCTAGCCTTGAACTCACAGGGATCCACCTCCCTTTGCCTCCCAAGTTTTGGGTTAAAGGTCTGTGCCATCATATTTGGCTTAACTTGCTGTAATGTACTCTAGAAGTACTATATTATAATCACAGCAAACTCTAAATAAGTAAGTGCCGTAAAAATTATTTAATGAGAATTAAGATTTACATATATGATAATTAAATACTTAAAAGATTAGCAAATTGAGTTTTATAGACATGATTATTGTTGCTAATAACTTAGAAATTTGGAAAGTTTATACAGTTGGCCTTTGACTCACATTGAACTTGGGACTGGCGAGATGGCTTAGCAGTAAAAGCACTTGCTGTACAAGCCTGACAGCCTCGATTTAACAGACTGAATGGAGGAAGAAGAGAACCAACTCTTCATAAACTTTATAAAGTTGTCTAATTTTCACCTGTAGACAGTGGCATTTTTGCATCTACACACATCATATACCCCTACTAAAAAATAAATTGGCTGGAGAGATGGCTCAACATTTAAAAGTAATTCTAGAGGATATGGGTTCAATTTGCAGTACCCACATGATACCTCACAACGACCTGTAACTCTAGTTTTGGAAGACCTGATGCCTTCCGGTCTCGGTGGGTACCAGGCATGCATATGTCCACATATGAAGGCAAATCATACACATAAAATAAAAGTTTACCTTCATTTTCAGTTTCCTCCACCCCCACTTTTGCTTGGAAACAACCCCTGTACCTTTTTGTATGCTAAACAATTACATGCTCATGTTGTTCCAACCTCCCTCCCCCTAAGACAGGGTTTCTCTGTGTAGCTTTGGAGCCTTTCCTGGAACTAGCTCTGTAGACCAGACTGGCTTTGAACTCAACTGAGATCCTCCTATCTCTGCCTCCCAAGTGCTGGGATTAAAGGTGTGCACCACCAAGCCCGGCACAGTTGGATTTTTTTTTTTTTTTAATTTTACTCGAAGGCTTGAATCTAGGATCTAATGCTTGCTAAGCAAGTACTCTACTACAGAGTGCTCTCTCTCTCTCTCTCTCTCTCTCTCTCTCTCTCAAGATTTGTGAACTCATTGCTTGGGTTCATTTGCTTGGAAAAAGTGAAAAATATAAATAAATACAGCCAGGTGGTGGCGGCGGCGGCGGCGGCACACGTCTTTAAAGCCCAGCACTTGGGAGGCAGAAACAGGCTGATCACTGAATTCGAGGCTAGTCTGGTCTATGAGTGAGTTCTAGGACAGCTTGGGCTACACAGAAACCTTGACTCAAAAACATACACACATACATACACATTCACACACACAAGTACAAAGGTGCAGCATTAAATAGTGACTTCATTAACTTTAGTACAAACTATGTTTTTTAACTACTTCCTGTTGCTGTCGTAAGGTCAAATGAAGTAAGTAGCTACTTGATGTCTTTCTTCATGTCAGTATTTTCTTCAATAAATTTTCTCTTGTATTTTTTTTGGCAACATATAACATATGACTATATAATGTGTCAGTTTTGTTAAAATATTAAGGCTTTTAGTCAACAGTAAGCTATTAGTATTTGAGTTTTGGAATAGTCAGAGGTTGGTTGTATGTGGAAGTTTAACTGCCTGGGGCTTAGTGACTATAATGTCTGTGGTTTAGGGTTTAACTTATATGGCAAAAAATAAGTTTAAAAGGCTAAGACTGTGTGTGTGTGTGTGTGTGTGTGTGTGTGTGTGTGTGTGTGTGTGCGTGTGTGTGCGTGCGTTCAGAATCACTGAAAATAAAAATGTGACTTTGGTATGTACATACAATGATTTGCCACTTTTTTTTTTTAAAGGAAAAGTATGCTTTATAAATCAGTACCATTGCTGATTTCTATATCCAGTGAAGCCTGACTGTATCAGTGCTTAGGAAAATTTAGATTCTGGTACCCAACTTTCTTTTTCTTTTTTTTTTTCCAAGACAGGGTTTCTCTGTAACTCCTAGTTGTCCTGGAACTCAACAAGATATCTACCTGCCTTTCCTTCTCAAGTGCTGGGATTGCTGGCATGGGCCACTACCACTAGGCTTTTTTCTCAGAAAACAAGAAAAAAGAAACAAAAGCACTCCCACAAAAACACAAATCAAAATGAATACAAAAACCTATTAAGATAAGAAAAAAAGCCAAACAAAGCAAAATGAGACAAAAAGTCTACACTGCATACTATAGAAATTATCTTTGAATTTATTTTGTGTTGGTCAAATATTCTCTGGGCATAGGGCATGCCCTGAAGTGTGGTTAATATACGTACTGTAATAATTGAAACTCTTTGGAGAAAATTGATTGGTAGGTGGTCTCAGTTGCAGATGACTTCTTGGTTAGGGGTGAGACCTTGTGTCCACCCTCCACTTTGTCCTGGACCCCTATCTCTGACAGTGTTCTTAACTACCAAGCCATCTCTCTAGTGTGTATTGTAACATTTGTATGGTCTGTTTTCAGGTTTCTTTTCTGCAATACTCATGTAATTTTATATTTTTTACAGGTAAGGTAGGTGAACTTTTGTATTGGGTGTGGAAAAACACATAACACAATTGTTGACTGCTCTTTCTGATTTCTATAGTTGGTGCCTTTGGATTGAGGCACATAAGTGTTTATTTAGTTCATAGAAATACTTTATCTTGAGTATATAGTATCTGTTATGCAAGTGAAAACTTTTATTTAGGAGATAATAGGCCAGTTTTATAAGTTAAGTATTCATTTGAAAAGAGTAATGATTGTAAGAAATCCAGCTGCTATCAGGAAATATCAGAATACCTTTATTTATATTGATTCAACCTATTTCCATTTCATTTGATTAGGAGAAAAGAAATGGGCCGCTCCAATTCTAGATCACATTCTTCAAGATCAAAGTCTAGATCACAATCGAGTTCTAGATCAAGATCAAGATCACATTCTAGAAAGAAGAGATACAGGTGAATTAATGTGTTTCTGGTGTTTTGACTAACAAAGTAGATGCTAGTAATCAGGTGTTTACAGATATAGTGCTAACTCCATTAATGTATTTCATTCTCAGTAAAACTCCATGGATTGAATTTGTTATCTGTATTTAGAGTTGAAAGTGAGAATTGTAATAATATCCATAGCATAGAAAGGAGGAACCTATTGAGAATTAATACTAGTTTGTAATTTTTCTGTGCTTTATATGATCAGCTTTGCTGAATATCAGTGGCATTTCACTGTATATAATTCCATTTTCACTATTAGCAATTCATTGTGCCATTTAAATTTCTCTTACACTGTGACTTTGTCAGCCTAGATGTGTTAATAATCTTTTGTTGGATGTATTTGTACCCTCCTATTTCCTGTGCCTACATTCCTGAGGCCTGTTACAATAATTGTATTCTCATTATTTACTTTGGACACAAACAGTAAACTTTCATACAAATGAAGTTTTTAAGTATATGTTTTTACCTTGTATTTATGTTTTATTCAGCCCAATGTTTCTAAAAATGGTAGAATGAAGTACTTTATTTTTCTTAAATTGATACTTATTTCATTTTTAGTTCTAGGTCTCGTTCCAGGACATATTCAAGGTCTCGTAGTAGAGATCGTATTTATTCTAGAGATTATCGTCGAGATTACAGGAATAATAGAGGAATGAGACGGCCTTATGGGTACAGAGGAAGGGGTAGAGGGTATTACCAAGGAGGAGGAGGTAGATACCATCGAGGTGGCTATAGACCTGTTTGGAATAGAAGGCATTCTAGGAGTCCTAGACGAGGTCGGTCACGTTCCAGGAGTCCAAAACGAAGATCCGTTTCTTCTCAAAGATCCCGCAGCAGATCTCGCCGGTCATACAGATCCTCTAGGTCTCCAAGATCATCATCGTCTCGTTCTTCATCCCCATATAGCAAATCTCCTGTTTCTAAAAGACGAGGGTCTCAGGAAAAACAAACCAAAAAAGTTGAAGGGGAACCCCAAGAAGAGAGTCCTTTGAAAAGCAAATCACAGGAGGAACCAAAGGATACATTTGAACATGATCCATCTGAGTCTATTGATGAGTTTAATAAATCTGCCACATCTGGTGATATTTGGCCTGGCCTTTCAGCTTATGATAATAGTCCGAGATCACCTCATAGTCCTTCACCAATTGCCACACCACCTAGTCAGAGCTCATCTTGCTCAGATGCTCCCATGCTTAGTACAGTCCACTCTGCCAAAAACACCCCTTCTCAGCATTCACATTCCATGCAGCACAGTCCCGAAAGGTCTGGATCTGGTTCTGTTGGAAATGGGTCTAGTCGATATAGTCCTTCCCAGAATAGTCCGATTCATCATATCCCTTCACGGAGAAGCCCTGCAAAGACAATCACACCACAGAGTGCTCCAAGAGAGGAATCTAGGGGGCGGTCCTCTTTTTATCCTGATGGAGGAGATCAGGAAACAGCAAAAACAGGAAAGTTTTTAAAAAGGTAAGAACCCAAAGTAGGACATTTATATTATAGTAATGATTTAAAAAAATATTTTAGGGCTGGAGAGATGGCTCAGTGGTTAAGAGCATTGCCTGCTCTTCCAAAGGTCCTGAGTTCAATTCCCGGCAACCACATGGTGGCTCACAACTATCTGTAATGGGGTCTGGTGCCCTCTTCTGGCCTGCAGACATACACACAGACAGAATAGTGTATACATAATAAATAAATATATATTTAAAAAAATATTTTAAAAGTAATAATTTTAAAGTAGCATTGTGTTATGTCTTTAATTTTTTGTAATTATTGTTCTTGGTAATTCTAAATTGTAAGTTTTTTTTTTGATGTTTTTCTAGGTTTTATTTTTAATGTTAGCTATTTTTGTCAGTTCAATTAGTTTTATAAACAAGGAAAAACTAAGTAGCCCAAGATAACCAATGATATATATTAAAAATAGTAAACAGTTTTGTCTTAGGGACTTTTTTCCTTTTTGCTTTTGAATGTGACAGTGTGGTCATATTACCTGCTTTTATGTGATAATACAATCCACCTGTCAGTACTTAGTGAATTTTGCCTGACTTGGAAAAACATCTTGCTATTTCTCAGTCTAATGACATTTGAAATACCTTGTTTAAATTCTAATTTTAAGCATTACAGAAAGATACTAGCAAATTTCACAGAAGTTAGGCTGTTAATATAGTGTGATTTACCTAGAAAGTGAGGAAGTAGAACAAATTATGCTGTTTCATAATTTTTTTACTGTGCAATCTAGAATTTTTTTCACTGAGTTGATGATTACCTTATTAATTCCAGAAATCATTTTTTAGGGCAAATTTTATATGAACTGTTTTGTGATTTAAGTTGAAGTATTGAATACCAAATTTTATTAAAGTCTCTGAGCTCTTATTTATATTGATAGAAAAAGGTAAATGTGGTGGTACATACATACCTGTAATCCCAGTATTAGAGAAGTGGAGGCAGGAGGATCAAGAGCGTTCATTCAGTTCATAGAGAGTTGGAGGCTAACTGGGATACATGAAACTCAGTTGAAAAATATAAGAAGTGAAATCTGAAAATTTGAGTATAAATATAAACTGAATTTTAGTAGATATTTGTAAGGTGGTTTCTAACCTTAAAAAGTTAAATTTAGGATCCCTTAAAATTGGGATTAAATTAAAATTCCTTATTTGTTAGTATAAAATTTTGGTGGGTGACTGCATAGAATAGGATTTTGAGGATGACGTTACTTTAAACTTTAGATCATTTGTAAGTATAAGTTCTGTTTGATTGCTTTTAATGGTTTTAAGAATAAATAAGGTTCATTTTCTATAGGGTTACTTTCTTTCATTGAATAACATTTAAATATGCAAATTATCTACAGTGAATGCAACCCAGAGTTATTGTCCTTTTCCTGTTGACAGGTTCACAGATGAAGAGTCTAGAGTGTTCCTGCTTGACAGGGGTAACCCCAGGGAGAAAGAGGCTCCCAAGGAGAAAGGACCAGAGAAAGGCAGGGCTGAAGGAGATTGGGAAGACCAGGAAGTTCTAGATTATTTCAGTGATAAAGAGTCTGGAAAACAAAAATTTAATGATTCAGAAGGGGATGACACAGAGGAGACAGAGGATTATAGACAGTTTAGGAAATCAGTCCTGGCTGATCAGGGGAAAAGTTTTGGTACTTCATCTCACCGGAATACTGAGGAGGAAGGACCCAAGTACAAGTCCAAAGTCTCACTAAAAGGCAGTAGAGAAAGTGATGGATTTAGAGAAGAAAAGAATTATAAACTGAAAGAGACTGGATACATAGTGGAAAGGCCTAGCACTGCAAAAGATAAGCACAAGGAAGAGGACAAAGGTTCTGAAAGAATAACAGTAAAGAAAGAAACACAGTCACCTGAGCAGGTAAAGTCTGAAAAGCTCAAAGACCTCTTTGATTACAGTCCCCCTCTACACAAGAATCTAGATGCACGAGAAAAGTCTATCTTCAGAGAAGAGAGCCCACTTAGGATCAAAATGATAGCCAGTGATTCTCATCGTCCTGAAGTCAAACTCAAAATGGCACCTGTACCTCTTGATGATTCTAACAGGTAATTCCACATTGATGCCTAGTAAGTAATCTAGAGGTGGTTAATGGTAAAATTATTTTTTTGAACATGGAATTTACACATTCAAATCAATGCTGTATTTTGTGTATGTGTGTGTGTGTGTGTTTGATATATTCTAGGCCAGCCTCCTTGACGAAAGACAGGCTGCTTGCTAGTACGCTTGTCCATTCTGTCAAGAAGGAGCAAGAATTCCGATCCATCTTTGACCACATTAAGTTGCCTCAGGCCAGCAAAAGCACTTCAGAGTCATTTATACAACACATTGTATCCTTGGTTCATCATGTTAAAGGTATGATTAATATATTTAGTATCATGAAGTGAACTTTTCTTGCATGCAAAATAAAAGGAGTAGTTAAGTTGAATAATAATTGTTATTGAGCTAGCAGGTAGATGTAGCAGTACTAGTAAATATTAAACATTTGGAAAATAATTTTGTAGAGAGGATATCAGTGTTGTTATTATTGCGACTAATGAATATAAGATGATCAAATGGCTGAAGTTAAAACAAAAAATCTGTATCATGTCAAAAGTATAATACAGATTTGTTTAATGCTGAAAATTTTAATATGTCATATTGCATGTAAAGTGAAGACTATTAACTGTCATTGTATGCCTATGACTTGATGACATATAATGTCATAAATTTATAACAACTTTAGGCAGTATAGTTACTATTAAAGTACTTTAAAGATACCTGAAGGCATTGGAAAAATAGTTGCTGAATTTGTGCTACTTAATTTGTTTATAATACTTGAGTTCTCTTGGTTTACTATTTAAAATAGTTGAGTTTTTAAAGCTATCAAAGTTTAAGAAATTTACTTTATTAATGACTATGAGTAATGACTAACTAGAATAATAAGATATTTCTTTAGGTTCTAAAAAAAAGGGGGTTCATTTTAGCTAAAGTCATGAATTCACATTTTTACCAGTATATAGTTGTAGTTTAAAAGCAGCTAATTTTTAAAAGTTTTAGGGTACAATTTTGTTTGGGGTCAATTAGGTAAGTTTTGCATTGGTTATTTTTGTGTTTAGCAGGTTCTTTCCCAGGAAACTCGATGGCTTTTGGTCTTTTTTTCTTTTTCTTTTTTTTTTTTTTAAAGTTGGTCACGTGAACAACTCATGGTAGCTGAAATTTGTCACTCAGTCCCTTAGCCTGAGTAACAGGTAATGCATTTCTTGTTGGCTATAGTCAGCATGGTAACAAGAGAGTCTTGTGTTTGGCTGTAGATAAACTTGTGAATCATATTATGACCTTTATGACTAGTATTGTGGCACATAAAATTAGGAAGCATTAACATTTTTCTTTTTTAAAAAAACTTTTTTTGACGTGTCTTCACACTTTATTGTTGAATTTTGAGATCAGATTTTGATACATTTTTTCCTTTTTCATTTTCCTTTTTCTTTTTTAGAGGATCTGTATTTATGTTTCATAATTGGTGTTGTGCAACCGATCTGAACAGCTCTTCCTTTATATAGAGCTGAAAATGCCCAGTGATGTTTTCTTTTTCATTGTAACTAGGTCCTGGAGTATGTTTTGAAATGGCAAAATCCATGTTTCAAAATAAAATAGCTGTTGAAAGATACAGGCAAAGTTGAATCTTCTGTCTTCCTGGCAAAAATGGCATAAAAACTGAGTTGCTAGCTCAAATTCCTGGGTTTCATGGAATTATGATTGAGGCACTACCCTTGTAGTGGCCGTTTCAAGTTTTAATGATTGGTTATGAGACATGTGCTGGATATTGGGCGGTAAGTTGACACAGATGTATGTTGACCTGTTAAGCAGATAGCTTGCTTCATAATGTAACATTTCATAGTTCATGACTTTATACGTCTCTATTTTACATTTAAAGAGTATCTTAAACTGGTTTAGAAACTAATCAGTATCGTTATTACTAATTTAAAAATTGCTTAAAGAAAGATACAGTATTATAATGCGTTGTCAGGTTTGCCAAGATGCCAGATTTTTGGAGGAATTAGTAAATGTAAATCAGTTTCAAAAGATTTTTTCCCGATTGAATGGCAATATTCACTTTTTTGTAAAGCCATTTCTGTTGATATGTCATCATAGTTAAAATAATTTTACTTGTTTACTCTATACTTTATTTTTGCTTTCTGCAAATGATTAGTTGAAGTGACAGCTTTGTTTAATTGGCAGGATTTAAGGACATACCAACTATTATTGTTCCTTTTTGTTCTGTTTGAGGAAGTAGTTTATTAGCATGGAGTTAGAGTTTCGATTAATCTATTCATTGTTTTGGGCTTATATTTAGTATTGACAGGGCCCTGTGAGGACTTTTGCAATCGTGTATTGAGGTACAAGGAAGTAAAAAGAACAGGAGTTTTTACTTTAACACTTGGTTCTCTTCTGCTAGGTTTCTTGAGTGTTTTTGTTCTCTTTCACCTGCTCCATGCCCTCTATCACAAATTGAAAATCTCCTCTTAAAAGTAAGATTCCTAATTCGGCAGTGTTTCTCCTAAATCAACAGAGCAATACTTCAAATCACCTGCAGTGACCCTAAACGAGCGGTTCACTTCATACCAGAAAGCTACTGAAGAACATAGTACCCGGCAAAAGAGTCCCGAGATACACAGGTATGTATAGTACTGAGTTTGTGTATAAAATGTTACTATTGAGGGCCTGGAGAGATGGCTCAGTGGTTAAGAGCATTGCCTGCTCTTCCAAAGGTCCTGAGTTCAATTCCCGCAACCACATGGTGGCTCACAACCATCTGTAATGAGGTCTGGTGCCCTCTTCTGGCCTGCAGACATTCACACAGACACAATATTGTATACATAATAGATAAATAAATATTAAAAAGATATTCATTTAAAAAAAAATGTTACTATTGAGAGATGAGTAATATCATGGTTGTGTGGGAAGTGTGCTATTATTATCATGATAGAAGTAAGCTCTGAAACACTGTATTTTCAGGTTTAAAAAATAATTTTTTCCTGCTTTTTAGTTTAATATTTTTAAACCTGTTAGACCTTTAAAATGCTAACTAACCTACTCACTACGGAATTTAAATAGCTACAGTTTTGGGGGCCTGGGTTTGCGGAGTTACTGCCTAAAGAAATCTTTGAGTTGGCTGAGGCTGTCTGAGGTAAAAATGCTTAGGGAGAAGCTGAAGAGTTGTCAGCCAGCTGTGTTGGCAGTCTGTACTGGCACTTTGTTGCATTGGGAAGAAGTTACTTAATGTCTAGGCAGACTATTTCACAGGATAGTGGCAAAACTTAAAGTATCTAACTTGGGGCTTAGTTGGTGAGGTATTTAGGTGGTTGATGACTGCTAAGGAAGTACTGAGAACTGATAAGAACTTACGACAGTAAGGTACAGAATTACACAAAAATTGAACCAAATACATGAAATTATGAGAACTCTTGGAAGACAGTAATTTGAGTGTTAATAGCAATACCAATAATAGCTATATTAATGTGTTATAATTGTATGATGGTTAGTATTTAAAATAATATTTCTTTTCTTGTGGTTAAAATATAACAGTGCTTAAAAAAGGTCTGCTACCATTTATATATAGAAGTCTACCAAAAACATTTTAATTTGTTTTGTCTTTGAGGCAGGATTTTGTTATGTAACTTTGACTGACCACTTACTTACATGGTGTATGTGGGCCTCAAATTCAGAGAAATCTTTTTGTCTCAATCTGTGGAGTACTGGGATTAGAGGCATTTGCTACCATATTCAGTTTTCATTTTAATGTATATAATTTTTATTTCTTGTTTTAGAAATTAATAGACTTAAAAGTGTCATATTGGTTTTTCTAGGAGAGAGGTAACTATCTAGTACCTACCAGCAATGGATAGAACTGTTTTCTTTTGAATCAGGAAGTAAATTATATAATTTTAAAATACACTTTATTTTATATGAAGGAGGATTGACATCTCTCCAAGTGCTTTGAGGAAGCATACCCGTTTAGCAGGCGAGGAGAGAGTTTTTAAAGAAGAAAATCAGAAGGTATGTTTTTTAAAATACTTGCTTTTCTTCTGAAGCTGTTCTTAATGATACTATTTTAAACGTTTTCTGAGGCAAAATGATTTCATCTTTTTCAATTTGTGAATGCATTATGTTTATGGTATTGTAATGTAAACCAAGGATACTTTTTGAAAATGCCTGTCAAAGTAAATGTTGGTCCTAAGAATAAGGAGCTCTGAGTAAAAAAAAAATAGTTTATAAATATTATGTTAAAAATTATTATGGTTTTTATGAGGTTCAGAGGTGAGATCAACAAGTCAGAATTTCAGTATGCCTTAAAGGTAATTTTATTTCTGCTTCTTCAAAGAAGTTACCCTAATGCCCTTAGGCTTTTTGAGGATAGTAACTTTTGATAGCCCAGGCTGTTCTTGAACTCATTGCAATACTGCTGCCTCAGCTTCCCCTAAATGTTGTTTATCTTAGCTGTGTGTAACACCATCATACTAGTCTAGTGCATATTTTTTATGTGATTTAAGAATTAGTTCCCCCTCCCGGGGCTCTTTCTTTTCTGATTGGTTGGTCCTCATTCATTTTGTTTTGTTTTTTATCTTAACTATTACCTCTCAGATGCCTACATGTTTTCTAACAAGAGACAGAAAGGGGGTGTGGTTCCAGATGGGAGGGAAGGTGGGAAAGAACTGGGGGAAATAGAGGGTGGGGAAGCCATAATCAAAATATATTGTATGAAAAAATTCTATTTTCAATTAAAAAAAAAAACGATAAATAGGCACAATTTCCTGTACCCCAGAGGCAGAGGTAGGTGGCTCTGAATTCCAAGTCTGTCTGAGCTACATATAAGTTCCAGGCCAGCTGAGCATGCAGCATGAGAAAGCAGAGAAGTAGGCATTCTACAAACTGATTGCTAAGTGAACTTTTGTTTCTATTGGACTACTTAGGAATTTGACTTTGAAATTTGAAATAACCTGTGTAGATCTACAGGTAAGGTGAGGAAGGCAGGAACTTAGGGAGACTGCAGTGCAGTCACTAAAGACTCTGATGGTTCAGAGTGGACGTTTATCAGTACACAAGTTCATATGACTATCTAGAAAGTGGTTAGTGGTAAAGTGTGCAGTAGAGAGAGCAAAGGATCAGTTCTATTTTGAAAATGCTAAGAGTTGTAGAAAATAACTTCTTAAACTTTGACTTTCCTAATTAAAGTAATATGCTGTATGGAGTTGTGGGGTGATTTGTAGTTTTCTTGATAGGAAACCTAGAGTGGCAGTGCACAACTTTCTCAGTAGGTTGTGCTACTGACTGCATTGGTTTTGAAATCTAGATTTAGGGATGATGTCTGTGCATAGGAGATAACCGTTTTGGGAAAATGGACTGAGGACTGACCTGGTTTAATACCTTTTACAAAATCTTTTGATCACAATACTTTAGGTTCAGTAAGTGTAAATTGTGTTAATTTCCCAACAGTTTATTCTGTCTCTGTGCTTTGACAGTATTTTTCTGCTCTTAGTACTCAAAGTTTTGATCTGAAAGAGAAGTGATGGGTGATTAGGAGGACATGATAATAGGGCTTTGTCATCTTTCTGTATTAATGAATAACATGTTAATATGAAATTATGCTTAGCAAACTTTACAAAGTAGTTTCCCTTAAGTTTATCATGTTTATTGTATAGTTAGTAATGCCAAGGTGAATAGGAAAAGCTTTGCTTATGATTGGACTTTTGTTACTCTAGGAACAAATTGGTGAGTAGTACTTATCACATTGAGAGATGCATACATATATTTTTTTTCAGTCTTGTTCATGCTTATGATTATTAGTTAGACTTCCCAGAATTAAACTTCTCATTGTTGAATAATGTCAAAGGATGTCCACATTGCTTAGCATCTTACTGATGTATAATTTCTCTTCATTCCTAGATGCCTCTTTTCAACTTCTAAATTAAATAGTATTTGAAAAGCAATGGAACAAGGAGGAGGTGAACTGTGACCCAGTTAAACTAATGTCTGTTGCAATACCTGAATTGAGAAAGGGCAGTATATGGCCCAAATACTGAGTACAGGATTGCGAATAGTATCTTTTTGACTATGTTTGACCTTTGTTCAACCTCAGTTTTATTAATTGAATTCCAATTGCATGTCGTGAAAATTACAGAATCCCTAATTTTGAAGTATCTTTCCTTGGGTTTATCAACTTATCTGGGAAGAGCTTGATGAGCCTCATTATCATGAGGCTTAGTTAATGAGACCCATAACATCAGGATCTCAAGATTATAGATAAGCACAAAGCCACATTGCAACTCTAGATGCTAACTTTGAACACTGTTCAGCTATTTCATAAACGCTGTTTGGAAGAATGAGAGTTAATCATGACTCACTGAGTAGAAGAATGTGTTAATTTGTTGTCAGAAGGTTACTATAGATTGCTTTGAATAAATGTCACAAATCTAAAGATTTTAGTAACTTTTAGTTCTAGTGTATATACACAAATGCTCAGTAAAGATAAGTATTAGAAATTTACAAGGATGATGGTTGTATATGATGTACTTATTTTTGATATTTAAAATGCAAGTTTAGAATCTGGTGTGATGAAACTCTGCATGTATATATGCATTTCTGTTTTTTTCCCCTGAAATCTGTATTTTACATGTATTTTCTACAGGGAGATAAAAAATTAAGATGTGATTCAGCTGATCTCCGGCATGACATTGATCGTCGCCGTAAAGAAAGAAGTAAAGAACGGGGGGATTCCAAGGGCTCCAGGGAATCTAGTGGATCAAGAAAGCAAGAAAAAACTCCAAAAGATTACAAAGAATACAAATCTTACAAAGATGACAGGTAATTGTTAAAATTGTCTTGACTTAGGTTTTAGCTTCTAATTAGCCTTTAATAATTGTCAGCTTAATTGCTTTCAATTTTGACTATGTAATCGAATGTTTAAATTTAAACAATTAAAATTATTTGTTTTACAGCAAAAATGTATTTGTCTTTTACACGGCTTATGGTGGATGAGGACAAAAACTTTGGAATAGCAAGCTAACACTGAAAAAAAAAATGACAAATTAATGTGTCCTATTATCCAGGCTACATCAGGAGGTTGGACTTCAATGCAGTGCATTTCTAGAAACAGTTTGTGTAAGAACTTTGGTTCGTTATGCTTGATTCCGCACTTTTTCAACTCATAACACCCAGAGTACAAGACTGTTAAAGTGATGCCTAGTGGTTTAACATGGGAGAGATGGGGGGAGGAAAAGCTAGGAAATAGGATTGTGCATTAGTCTTTGAAAATTATATTTCCGTGGATACTATAGCAGTGGTAAGAGTTACTGCAGGTATGACCTTTTTGGGTGTTGCATTAGAATCATGTAAATTTTTATCATCATAGAGTCAAATGTAGAAATACAATGTATTATAGATAATTGTTTTTCTTGATGTTCATTAGGTAAATGGCGGATTTTACTTGTGTTTTTAAGTTTATGACTGTTACTTGTAATGTAACATGCCTTTTATTTCTATCATGACGTTAAGGCCCAAACTGTACAAACTGTTCTTACTCAGGGTGTGTATAAACTGCAGTCATTTTAAAACTTCGATTCAAGAACATTTTCGGGCTGGGCTGTAGCTTAATTGTAGAGTGCCTACCTAGCATGTTTCAGGCCCTGGGTTCAATCCCCAGCACTGCAATTAACAAAAGAAACTCACTTTTTCCTTTCTTATTAAAATAACAAAAGATTACAAATTAATGTAATGAAGAACTGAACATCATTAAAATTTGCAAACAACCAGTTTCTAACTGGTAGGCTCTAGTGTGTTGTTAATTATATAAAACAATCGTTGAAGAAGATTGGAATAGACTATCAGAGTTTACACCCAATTTTACTTATGTAATAATTTTATAGGGGATAGTTTTTTTAAACTTAAAAACATCCTCATAAGATTCTAAAGAATTCTTTATCTTTTAAAAAAAAAAGCACATTTTTTTTCTTTATTTTTCAGCAAACATAAAGGTAGAGAGCAAGACCATTCTCGATCATCATCGTCTTCAGCGTCACCTTCCTCACCTAGTTCTCGAGAAGAAAAAGAGAGTAAGAAAGAAAGAGAAGAAGACTTTAAAACTCACCATGAGATGAAAGACTACTCGGGATTTGCAGGAGTTAGCAGACCTCGAGGAACCTTTGTAAGTAATGTCTTTGATCATTCAGGAGCCTTTACTTTGGAGAACTATAAAAAGGGGAAATCAAATATACCTTGTAGATTATTAGCTGTCTTACCCGAAGTCAGAATCAGTCTTGAGAAATGAAATGATATTTGAAATACTGTCTTCATTCTGAAATGTCATTTTGAGATCTTGAAGCATCTAAATAAACAGATACTTTCCCCCACCATATCAATCCCAGTTTCAAAAGTTCAAAAGTTACTGAATTACTAGTTTTGGGAAAACGATTTTAAAAACATTAAAATCTACTCATCTCTGTATTATTACTGTTTTCATTTTTGCCTATTTAGGTCCTTGCTTTTTCGTGTACAGCCACACTTTCCTAACTACATAGCATGCATTGTCTCCATGGTTTATAAAGTTACTATGACTGTTACAGGCTTAAAGGTAGTGCATTTTCTCACATCCATACTTTTACCTTTAGCTTTATCTATTTGAATAGTGCTACAGTCACTAGGTCATTTAGGCAAGGGAAGAGTTTTTCTTGTTGGGTAAACGATATGTTTAGACACTTGGGGTTCTAGTTGATATAATTCAAAGGAACTAGATAACTTTGGCTAGTGAAAGTGGGGGACCTAACTATATCATAGTTTAAAAGTACTAGTTTCAGGTCATGAAAGTACATATTCTAATACTTCAATATATTTTTTTTGTAATCTACCTAACTTCCAGTAGGCCTATGGTATAAAATTGCTACCCATCCCATCCTCAGTGGCTGTGAAGACAGACAGGTGGACAGACATACATGCATACATTTTGTTTTTGTTACTGCAGTAAAATCTATAGTTTGCATGTAACTAAATACCTTTGATTGCATTACTAAACAACTTTGTTAATGTTAATCAGTTTCGAATTAGAGGCAGAGGAAGAGCCAGAGGAGTTTTTGCGGGGACAAATACTGGTCCAAACAACTCAAATACTACTTTTCAAAAGAGACCGAAGGAAGAGGAATGGGATCCAGAATATACCCCAAAGAGCAAGAAGTACTTCTTGGTGGGTGTTAGAAATCTGTTTTATTTGGTTTGCGTTGATTTTCAAAACATCCTAGGTGAATACATTTCAGTTCGGATGTTCACCATTATGGGATTTCACTGTAACTTGGGCGAAATTTTTTCTCTTAATACCATATTTAAATTGTTTGAAGCTTTGAGTTTAGATGTGGGTCCCTTTAGTTCTGATTATATGCTTCATTTAACATTAAATACAGCAGGCTGATCAAGGTAAATTAACAATGTGCCTGATTCGATTGCCACTTTCAGAGAAAGTAGTCAACTCATACCTAAGACAGTTCTAAATGTAGAAACCTTAATTAAATTGTACTTTCTATCATAGCTATTTAAAGACAAGAAAAGCAATGTTTTTCATGATTCTTGTAATGAAGGATCTCAGGGGTTTCAAATTTCATTGAATAATAGGAAAAATGGTTTTTGAAAAATTTAATTCATAGACATGCTGGCTTTGATCCCTGCTTGTGATGGACGTGCTTTTCCTGTTCAAATAGATTTCCAAATGTAAAATGGGAGGTCGTGGGTCTTGAAGGCTCTATAGATAGGATGGCAATTTTGTTTTGTTTGGCTTGGGAAAAGAAAGAGTTGTATGATACGTATTATAGAGACAGATATTAAGTTACCAAAACTTTACCAGAAGTATTAGTTTTTGTTACAACTTTTCGAGGAAGTCATGTTTCAGGTGCTAGTTATGGAAATTGAAAGCAAGTAAATAAATAGTAATGGTCTTAGAGGGTAGTCAAATCTGATTGTTCATAGCAGATTTACTTAATTATAGACCAAATCTATATTCTGAAGTGAATCTGTTTGGAAAATAATTAGTACACTTCTTTTTTTAATATTTATTTATTTATTATGTATACAATATTCTTTCTGCGTGTATGCCTGCAGGCCAGAAGAGGGCACCAGACCCCATTACAGATGGTTGTGAGCCACCATGTGGTTGCTGGGATTTGAACTGAGGACCTTTGGAAGAGCAGGCAATGCTCTTAACCTCTGAGCCATCTCTCCAGCCCATTAGTACACTTCTTTAAAAATGGATTTCTACTTTCCTGTTTACATTAATGACCCAAAATTTGGATAAGTTATGCAAGCTTTTAGAATGCATGATGTGTAACAGTCATTCAGTTTGTTCTCTGCTGAGGAACTATTAACTTGAGTTAACAGTCTGGCAATAATAAGGTGTATGATTCAGTTATTATTGATGAATTTGTCTTAGAAGACTCATTTTCATTTGATTTTTTTTTTTTAATAAATGTGCCGGATGGATGACTTGCTGCTCCTGTAGATGACCAGAGTTCAGTTGCCAGTAAACATATGTTAGGATCTGACACTCTTTTCTAGGCTCTTTTGTGGTCCCTCTGGGGAGTGGTGCACATATAGAAAAAGCACATGTGCACACACCCATAAATACATTTATTTTTTGAAGGAGGGTCTCTCTCATATAGTCCTTGCTGTCTTGGAACTCACTATGTTGATTAGGCTGGCTTCAAAATCAGAGATCCACCTGCGTTTGCCTCCTGAGTGCTAGAATTAAAGCTGTGTACTGTCACACCTGGCTAAAAGAGAAAATGTTTTTAAGGTAAACATTGTGGTCTTTTAAGAAAAAATATAGCTTACAAATTACTCATTTTAATATTTTAAAAGGCAAGTAGGGTAATCCCATTTTGGGGTTTAAGGACAAGTGAGTGACAGAAACTGAGTTCTTGTGATGACTTTACAAAGGAACTGATGAGGAGAACGCTTATAGAGAAGCTGTCTTGAGTCTTGTTCATGAAGCTGGGCAGATAGACTGAACATACCAGTAGAGGGTAAAGTGGTTAGCTTGTTGGTATACATATGTTAGGGAAAAATCAGACCACCCAGGATTCAAGATTGTGATAGACTGAGGGTGGTGGCAAATGTCTTTGATCTCAGCACTTGGATGCAGAGGCAGACAAATCTCTTAAGTTCAAGGCCAGCCTTGTCTACAGAGGACAGCCAGGGCTATACAGAGAAATCCTGTCTCCACAAACAAAACAAATCCAAACAAAAAAAGATTGTGATAGTCCATAATATTTCAGTATAAAAGCAATTGACGAAGTAGATACCAGATGCCTGAACCAAGGGGTTACATGTGAAAGAGAATTTTAAAGCATTTTCTGTAAGTCTTTTCTTGCTTTGGAGCTTTGGCTGGCCTCACACTTGATGTGGCTGCCTTAGATTTCTAAAGACTGGTTAGGTTTACAGTTGTGGCCCACTGCCTCTGACTTCATGGGAACTCGGAAATAGTTTGATCAGTAGAGTAACTGAAAACCTAGAAGACAGACACAGTTTGTAAAAAAATTAAATTCTTACGTATCTAGGTTGAATTTGAAGTGAATCGGAGAAAGCAAAAGTAGATCCAGCGTGTAGTTGTTAATGAAGATTTAGAGACACCAAGATCTAAGAATCTTCATATGACAGTCATGATTAAAGATATGATAAGATTACACAGAGTATATGTTACTAAGGGGCCCACATTTCAAAGCTGGGATGAGGAGTAATAAAAATGCCTGGTAAATAGTTCAAGTGTGAGAGGTTAGACAAGTTAAGAGAGAATAAGAGGTAGCTAGTAAATATGGAAACGTTAGTTTTTTTTTTTTTCCTCCCTGCAAGATAGGGTTATTCTATATAGACTAGACTGGCTTCAGACTGACAGAGCTCTCTCTGCCTCTGCTTCCTGATTGCTGAGAATAAAGGATATGTGACACATTGTTCGTGCTTTTTAATAGTTTCAAAAACTAGTGTATATTTGAGACATGGTCTCAAACCTGCTTGATATATATATATATATATATATATATATACACATATACATACATATGTATATATACTATATATATACATATATATACTGGAGGATGACCTTGAACCCTTTAGTTTAATATGTCTGCTTATTACTAAATTTTAGTATTTCAGGCATGGGACACTGCACTCAAGCAAAAGATAAAATTTAGACCATATCTGTTGCTTGTAGAATCTGTTATCATGGATCTTATATTCATTTGGGACATATACATTTTAGATTGTCTTAATATTACACAGTAATTTTATTAGTATGTTATTTTAAGAGTTGAGTTACTTTCCAGGTGTGGTGATGGATGCTTTTAATCCCAGCATCCTGGGAGGCAGAAGCAAAGTAGATCTCTTGAGTTTGAGCACAGCCTTGTCTCTTGAGCAAGTTCCAGGATAGCTAGGACTACACAGAGAAATCCTGTATCAAAAAAAAAGCAAGAACAAAAATTTAGATACTTAACAAATGGTGATTAATAATTTGTTGCTTTTGAGGGCTGTAATTTTATTTATTTGTTTGTTAGTTTTTGTTTTGGAGGCAGGATTCCTCTGTATATCCCTGACTTTACAGGAGCCTGCTTTGTAGACCGGCTGGCCTCAGATCCACCTGCTTCTGGAGTTCTAGCATACACGTATATACAACCACTGGCTTGCTCTAGGTTGTAATTTAAAAAATTTTGATCTGTACAATATATTTATACACATATCATAGACAGATGGTTAAGTTATTTTGGTGCTTGAGAGCAATTTAAGTGGCAACTTGGATTTACCAGAATTTTGTTTGTTTTTGAGCTATGGTTTCTCTGTGTTTCCCTGGCTATATTGGAACTCTCTATGTAGATCAGGTTGGCCTCGAACTCACAGAGATCCACCTGCCTCTGCAGCCCAAGTGCTGGAATTAATGGCACCACCACTTGGCTCATCAGGATATTTTGCATTTTATGTACAAACACCGACTTTAGATCATATTTAGAATAGAGATCTGAGCAAGAATAACAATTCAAAAAGATGAGGTTTAAAATTAGAAATTTCTTTGGGCTCTTTAACAATATTACCTGTGTAGAAAGTTTAACCTACTAGAATATTAATGCTTAGTAATATTTAAACTGGGCATGGTAGTGCATACATGAAATCACAGCATTCAGACAGAAGGACAGACACAAGTTTGGTGCCAACATGGGTTATATAGTGACCTGCTCTCAGGAATGAAAATATGAATTAAAAAAAAATCTTTCTGAGTTGAGGCTAGTTTATATTTCAGTTGAAGAGTGATTAGTTATTGAGAAGTTTGACTTTTGGGCTGGTAAGAATGGGTTAGTATTTGAGTCTATGCAGTGTGTTTCTAGTTGAATTTCTGATCTGTGGTCCTCATAACTGCCTTGATGAACCCTAGTAGTGCTTATTACATCTTAAGTTTCTTATCTCCAACCTTGACTTTATGCAAGAGCGTGATGGTCAGTAAGAATTGTAGGAAATATACATATTAGTGTCGGATAGCTCCTGAGAGGTGAGCATGAGCTGCAGCAAGTGGGATGCTGCAGAAATGGCAAGTTCTCAGAAGGGAAGGAAATGATTAATCCCTGTGGAGTGAAGTGCTTAGGGATGGAGGAGGGGTCAAAGTTTGGAGTAACTTTTGAAATGAATTTTTAAAAACTCAATACTTTTTAAATATATTAACTAATGAGGGGGTGTCGAAACAGGATTTTGTTCTGCAGAACAGGCTAACTTTAAAATCTGAGTGGGATTATAGGCCCACATACCTGGGGTAACTTAATTGAATTGTGTTAGTGGAGAGGTGAGGATACAGGAGCTCTTCAGTTTGTTATAGATTCCTTGAAAAACAAAAGCCATTTAACTCTTAACAGTCATCTGAAAATTTTAATTACTAAAGTTAGATTCAAATTTTGAATGTAAGAAATTGAAACGGTAGACTATTTAGAGTGGCTTGGGAGGTGGCTCTGGTTATATCTGAAATTCCCACTGTCCACATACATACACTGAGCTTGCAGTGTGTAGCCCTCTCTGTAATTCCTGCTTTCATGGTGGAGATGAAGGATTCCCCTAGGCATAGCTATCACACCGATAGGTTTCATTGCAAGACCTTTCCTCAGTGAAAAGGGTGGCAGAGCATTCAAGAATGTTTCCAGGTTCCGTCATGCCCTCCATAGGCATGCTCACACACTAGGCCAAACACCCATATATGACACATGCCACACACATGAAAATGGCAAAAGAAGAAAAACAGTATGTTTAGTATCCACAGTTTCAACATAGTTGCTGTTAGGACGTTCTCTCAAGGAAACATCTTAGTCTCCTGAGGTTCTACTTTCTTTTTACTTAAAATTTCAGATGAGCATGTATCTAAATGTAATGAGTAATTTGGCTGGCACCTAGCCTTGCTACTGGCTTTTTCCATTTCTACTCTGAGTTGCCTGATACTTACTCATTTAACTGTCCCCAGGATTTATCGGAATTGTATCTTGTGGATAATGGTCAGTAAGATTTTTCATTTTTCTTTGTTTCTTGGTGTTTTATTTGATTGTAGTAGATAGTCAACAATATTTCTACTTCTAAAAATTGGATTGTATTCAGAGCAGTGTCTTACCATATCATACCTAGTAAGCACCTTAGAAACATTGAGTTTGGCTTGTTAGACACTGGACCAATTATTTTTTACTGACTCTCTAGTGTTCCTTTAGGCTGTCTCCCTGTATTAGAATGAGGCAAATTATCAGAGAAGTTGATTTCTGTTGAGATGTAAATGGCAGGTCTTTTCTAGTACTTGCCTCTTCCTACAAATTCAAGGACTAATAATGTCATACCAAACAAAAAAGGCTCTAAAATTGGTTATTAATGGCATGAGGGAACATGAAACAATGTATCTGTAAACATTGTTTTGAGTGGCTCTTTTCTGAAGTCTATAATTTTGACAATCCCAGAAGTCATTCTTTATGGAATCATGCATAACTCCACCTAGCAATCTTCATTGGTTTAGTAATGGTATCAAAATATACTAGTTATTAACACTTGAGAACTGTTCTTTAGAATAGTTAAATAATTGCCTGTACAAGTTCAATTTTTAAGTTGCATAAGAAGTTAATCTTTACAAAATGGTTATGCACTAAAAACTTAATTCTGTTTTGCATGAATAGTCTTTGTGAGACTTGAAAAGATGTTAGTTAGTTGGGTAGTAGTTACTCATTTTAGTTCTGAAAAGGCTGTGCACTGTGACATTTGCATTGTGCTGTTTTTCTTGTAAAGGGCCATTGTGCCCACTTTTCATCTTAGAGTTGGCAGATTTAATTAATGAGTTAATATCAGGGAAACCTTTGGCCTTTTGTATTTTGGAATGGAAATACTTTAAAAACTTTTAAGTACTTCTCAGACTTGGAGATTGTTCTGCTTAGTAGAATAGTTTGTAAGTTGGGGAGCAACTAAACATAGTTACTGAAAACTTAAGGTTGGAATGTAATAGCTTCGAAACTTCCTGTAGAAAAGCTGAGATAAATTGCCGTGGGACTGTGCTGTCATGATTTACCTCTGAAACCCATAGGCTGCAGTTTGATGTGTAATCACATCTATATTTAAATCTCAGTGTAGGATTTGAAAATCTTCTTCATGCTAGGCATAATTTATATAACATGTAATAAATAAATGTAAATGTTATTACAATGACATTTTCTGGCTTCTGCATTTATGATATTTTTGTGGGGAAATATTTGAACTTCACTACTTTCAATGTGATTAGAGAATTAGTATCTTTACATGAAAACCATATCATTGATGTGTTTTTTCTTTAAACCTTTCTATAGCATGATGACAGAGATGATGGTGTGGATTATTGGGCCAAAAGAGGAAGAGGTCGTGGTACTTTTCAACGTGGCAGAGGGCGCTTTAATTTCAAAAAATCAGGTAGCAGTCCAAAATGGACTCATGACAAATACCAAGGGGATGGGATTGTTGAAGATGAAGAAGAGACCATGGAAAATAATGAAGAAAAGAAGGACAGACGCAAAGAAGAAAAGGTAGAAATTTTCTGATTTTTTTTTTTGACAGATTTAATTTAGTATGGGCTTGGTAGACAAATCAGTCAACTTTTAGAAATAATTATCATAAATATTGACTATCCACAGCTTTATTGACCTTTAATTTCTTTTTTCCTTTTTAGGACTAGTCTCAAGATCGCAACAGAGAGCAGGACTTGTTGACACTCACATTTTTTTAAGTCTGATTTTTGTTTTCAAATAAGAATGTAAACATTTTACTTACAATTTACTGTTTGCAAGTAGTCTGTAGAAATTTTCTTTTAAGTCTTCAAATACCTTGAAAATAAAGTAGACTGTATGTTGAAAATTGTATTGAAATAAAGTAGAAAATGTTCCGTACCATATTTGTAACTATCAACTTTTAAAAACCTTTGACTGTTTTTGTTACATGCATTGTATTTCTGCTTTGTCTATAAGAAATGGTCAAGTCCAGCTCTGTGACAGCTTGGATTCTCTTGACTCCCTGTTAATGTTTGATTCTGAAGTAAACGTTAGCGCTACGCAGATCCACACAAACCCTCAAACAGGAGTTGTTTATAGTGACCACACTAATTATTTAACTGTACACATCTGTTTTACATTCTTTTTTAATTTGAACACTACATTATAGGGCGACTAATTTTTGAAAGTACCATGAAAGTTGCTATTCTGAAAAACTAAAACTAGTTTCACACTTCAGCAAATATATAAGGACAATAACTTTTGTTAGTAGCCAAAAAGTACAAATTAAAGTTAGAAAGGTTTGTGAAAGTGGTATTTTTACTGAAAGCAAGCAGTGGCCTGTAAAGTCATTTTAAGAGCCTGTATGAATTCAAAATTGGATATTCTCTTCCATTCTCATTTATTAGTTTGAGTCATGGTCTTAGATATCAGCTACCTAAGAGAGAAACTGGTTTGTAATATGAGTGTAAGAAAAATCCTAATTCCACAGACCTGATTTGCTTTTGTTTTTGTTGTTTTTTTTTTAAACAAAAACAAAGCAAAACTTGGGAGTCCTAATTATTTGAAAGATTATCCTAAAGCATAATTTGATGCACTCAGTCATTAAGTACTTGATTGGATAGCTTGCATATTTCTTGGATATTCTGACCAGCTGTAAATTAGTTGATAATTTAAGCGTATAATTAGGTAGTTCCAACATAATGTCTAATAGTTAAATAACTTGTTTTCTTAATGTTGCCAATAAAAGATTTTGGCAGAAGGTTTGTACCATTGATCTAACTGTCCATCTATAAAATGGCTTTTTTCTTTTCAAGTGGTCTACCTTACCTAAGGAGGTATATACTCTTCTTTGTTACTTCTTTGTTAGCAAAGGAATAAAGTTCATGCTAACACTGATTTTTTAAAAATAAACCTATAAAACTAGCCACATTGCATCAGATTAGTTGTATATTTTTGCAGTTAAAGGAGATAATGCTTATTCTATTAATGTAAAGTTTTAAAGCTTGTGTGTGACTCATTCATTCTCTATTTTGATGATTTACCATATGTCTTAGATGTTGAATCGCTAAGAGCTGTTGACAACATACTTAAACTAAAACCATGTCAACATTTGTTATGTTTTTCTTATGATTCTCACTCAGTATTGCATGATTTCTCCCGTTGTCTATCTGTAATTATTTAGTAAATCAGAAAATATCTGCAAATCAACTTAATTTTGTCAATCTAGTAATCATTAGTACCATCCTCTTCAGATTAAGACTTAAAGATAAAAGCAATATGTATTTAATTCCTTAATGTTTTTCATACCATTCTTATATGAATGCATTTAACTTTTATTTTAACAGTTATTTGGTTACACACTGAATCTCGGCATGTTTACCTTTACTTTTTCTACAACAGAGAAAAGTAAATTCACCGAAAAATAATTTATTAGTAAGGTCATATTTTAAGTACGAATGCAGTACTATATCCTTTGGTTACTTTGATTTTAAAGCTAAAGAAAGAAAAGCCCACTACATTAAAGTGTGGTGATAAGGATTCTGCAGTAGAACACCGCTGTGAATCTTCTCTTTCTCAGGGCCACACATAAAACAGCCTGTATGTATTTTTTGAGATCACTATTCAGTTTCACATGTCATAATATGTTACAAAGGCTGAACGGTTCCTCTTGGTAAAGCTGCTTGGTTATAAGTGCTAGGAAAATAACCATTAGGAGCTGCATTAATGTACTTCTTTGCCCAGAGAAAGAAAGAAAAATGAACCAAAGGATTTTACAGGAAACAAAGCAGTTTCAGAAGACCATGACTCAATTCTTAGGTGTGTATGCTCTTCAACATCTTAGGAGTTTAAAAAAAAACAGCAAAGTCTCTTCCAATTGCACTCCATTTTAAGGAATTGATATTGTTCCCTTTTGTTACAGTTAAAATCAGTGTTGGGATATAAATTATAATTTGAGGGAAAATTCTACCCCATGAGAATGAATGAAGATGGTTAAACGATTCTTCCTCAGTGTGGTGTACATTTCAGCAGGGACCTTGTAAATTGTCATATGCCAATAAAATGTCCTAAGTGGTGACAGCTGTTGTCTCTGTACCTGATTTTGAGGCTGTTCCTGGGTATACTTTCTACCCAGCTGATTTCTATGGCCTGTTTCTGTAGAAGGAATGGCGGGCCACTTCCCACCTCCCACCTGGCTAGCTCTACCCGAAACAATTCAATGAAAACTGTATTCATTTAAACACTGCCTGGCCCATTAGTTTCAGCCTCTTATTGGCTAATTCTTACATCTTGGTTTAACTCATATTTAGTATAATCTGTGTAGCACCATGAGGTGGTGGCTTACCGGGAAAGATCCTAACCTGCTCTCTGTCTCAGAGAAGAGAGTCATGGCGACTGCCTCACTGCCTTCTTCCTCCCAGCCTTCTGTTTACTCCGACTACCTAATTTTCTGTCCTATCAAAGGGCCAAGGCAGTTTCTTTATTAACCAATGAAAGTACACATAGACAGATGACCCTCCATCATGTTTCTAGAAATTGGGATATCAACTCCAGTGTAGTAAACTTGTTACGTGGTTTGATAAAAGTTTTTTACTGATTCCTCAAAACTCTTAATCACTTTCTCTTCTCTTCCTTGGAAGAGAATGTAGTTTTTAGTGAGTCTTTCTGACAAATGCGGGAATTCTAGGTTAGTAGTCATCAAAGAAGACAAGTCCTTGAGAAGAAAAACACATAGAACTTTTTCATTTGTTTGTTTTTTCAAGACTGAGTTTCTCTGTAACAGCCCTGGCTGCCCTGGAACTCGTTTAGGTAGACCAGGCTGTTCTCTGCCTCTGCCTCCCGAGTCCTGGGATTAAAGTTTTACATCACTGCTACCCAGCTGAAATGAACTGAATTTTAATGCTAGCACTCAGGGCTCTCAGTTTGAGGTTAGCTAGAGCTGTATCTGTTTTTTTTTTGTTTTGTTTTGTTTTTTTTTTTTTTTTTAGAAAAAAGACATTCATGAAATTTTATTTTGAAACAGGGTCTCATGTGGCCAAAGCTGACCTTAAACTCAGAATATATCAAAAGATGACTTTGGACTTCTGAGGCCCTGCTTTCAGAAATTTAATGAGTGAGAAATTGCTGGGATTCCAGTGGTGGGCCATATTTCATCCTGTGCTTGGAATTGAATCTGGCACTTGAGTCACATCCCCAGCCAACTCCTCTAAAAAGTACAAAATAACAGTTGTTTCTTTAGGTTGATGGTTACAGTTTAAAATTTGGTACAAATGAAACATTCTTAAAAGTTATTGGAAATACAAAATATTCTTTTACCTTTAAAACATTTTTACCGAAGTGGGAATTGTCTTTCTGCAAAAGATTTGTTACTTGGATGGATGTTCACTTTTGGGTATGGGTATGTATTGGTTGCCCTCAAAGACCAGAATAGTGTTTTGGATCTGCTAGAGTCAGACAGTCATGTGCAACTTGATGTGTATGCTGGGAACTGAACTTAGTCCTCTAAAAGAGCTACAACTACTTTAACCTATGAGCCATTTCTTCATTCTGAAAAATTGGCCACCTCCCTACCACTTTATTATGTGTGTGATATGCTGGTGTAGGGAGAGGTCAGAGCTCAACTTAAAGGAGGGTACAGTTTTGTCCTACCCTGCTAGACATCAACATCGAACTTGGCAGCATTGCTTTTCCCCACACTCTCCTTGCTTGCCCCGGAATTGACAACTTATAAAAACTTTAAAGTTTGAAGCAGGTCTTGCTATGTAGCACAGCTGTCTTGGGATTTCAAGATTTTTTTTTTTTTTTTTTTTTTTTTTTTTTACGAGTGCTGAAATTAAGAGATGTACCTATGCCTGGTTTAAATTGGCACATTCTGATGAATTGCAAATTTAAAATAAAAAAATTCCATAGAGACGTATTTGTAAAAAAGGGGGGGGGCTGTGTGTCATTATTAGTACCTTAAAACAGTAATTTTTATGGATTTTTCTGTGCAAAATTTTGCTCCATTTGTCAAGTTGTTTTTGGAGATGTTCTTACACTTTGGCACCTAAGCTGGCCTGGGCTTCACTCTTCCTCAGGCTAGCCTTGAACTTGAGGTGCCTTAAGGTGCTTTCAAGGTGCTTGAGGAACTTTCAGGTGCTGAGATTTCTGGCCTAGCAAACTTTTTGATTCCAGTCCCTTTTCTGTGTTTTTTTAAAAAATCTATTTGGTGGTATACCCTAAGTTTACATAAAGAACAAAATTGTTTCTTTATTCAAGAAACAATATTACCTTGTTTAAATGAAATTGCCAAGTAGGGAAGGGAAATAGAGACAAATAACACTTCATTGTTAGGGGAATGTATATGGTTAGGTGTAGTTTATTTTGAATTACAGATCCTGATACATGCTTTTCAAAGTTGGGAGTAATAACTGTTTGATATTTGATTGTCTACCATGACCAAGGCATCTTCTATATAGAAGGAAAGGGCTATTTGGGGCTTTTGGTTTCAGAGGAGAGTCTACCTCTACCAAAGGCAGAGAAGTTTGGCAGCAGCCAGAGAGCTGAAGGCTTACATCTTGAGCTACAAACAGAACACAGAGAGTGAATTGAGGATAACCAGAGATTGAGGTTTTTTAAATCTCAACGCTGGCAGTTAGTGACACACTTCCTGAGCCTCTCCAGACCACCAATAATTGGCATCAAGCATTTAAATGCCTGAGACGTGGGACAAACATCTCATTCAGACTACTTCAGAGTACACATGTATTTCTGTAAATTGTGTTTCAGAGGTTGTGTAATACTTTTACTAGACATGGGTTGAGGTGCTTTTGAAACAATTCTACCTCCATTGGCTGGCCTGATTCATGATGTCTCCATTCCTCTGAGTAACTGCAGGAACAGGTTTCTGGTGCTACTGTTGTCCAGATAGGAGGAGCATGGCTCCACTGTAGCACAGGGTCATAAGTCACATGCATACTTCTGGTAACTGCCATTGTTTCCTGAGTGTTTCAAATGGAGTTAACTGCATTTCCGGTGGAAGGAAACATGGAGTTGAAGATAGAATTGTGGCAGCTGCTACTGCAGATTTGCCCTATGAATCTTCGCAAAAGTCCTGAAAAAGTTATTAAGTCTTGAGAATCTTTGAGAAAAATCTCCATACAGGATGAAGTAAAGAGTTTTCTGTGCCTGGGTTTTGAAGGCACTTTTTTGCTTTCTACTTTTCTGATGATGTTTGCCAAGCTGTTGTCTTCCTCTGTGACTGTGGTGATTGACTTTTCAAGGCTGTAGTGGAACTTTGGTGAACCAGTGGGCTTAAAATTAATGGAGCAGGGGCTGCAGAGTGCTACTGTTAGGAGAGCTTACTGCTCTTGGCAGAGGACTGGGGCTTGGTCCCTACTGCCCCACATGGTGGCACACAATCTAAGGGTCTGATGCCATCACCTGAACTATGATGGCTCCCGTAAGCTTGTGCACATAAACACCAAAGATGTTACAGGAGCCTAGGCTGTTTACAAATGGCTATTCCTCTGAAGAAAGTCTTACCTTCCCTCAGTAACTCTTTAGTTGCCTGCTTACCAATCCTTAAAGAGGGACAGAGCATCATAAACTTCTTCCCCACTCTGACTACTGGTCATTTGGTAGTATCACTACTCTAAGGGTGGTGGGACCTGTGAGAAGGGAGCGTATAAATGAGATGGAGTCTCATGCAATAGTTAACTTTATTCAGAACCTCAGGCAATTTATACCACGAGGCTTAGAAATCACATGAGTAAAAAACTTATGAGTTTTTTATATATATGCTGTATATGCTGTATACAATAAAAAGGAGCAGTCACATGTGGCAACGTTTTTCTATAGATGCACAAACATTTAATTGAAGAAGAGCAGAAAGGAATAGTGAAGAATCTGAAGTAAACTCAGTCCTATCCAATATACCTGGGAGGTGCAGGAAATACTCCTAAGAACAGTTCCGGGTTTTGAAGAAACTAAAGTGTTTTCTTGGAGTGTTCCCCCAGGCACTTAGAATACTAACACAACTCCATACCTGGACTGTGTTCCAACAGGTAGGTAATCACAGCTACTAAGAGTTGAATAAAAAGTTTATGCTAGGTTGGAGGGTCATGAGTTTGAGGCCAGCTTGGACTGTATAGTGAGATATTCAACAAAAGACAAAAACCTTGGAAACAAAACTGAAAGTAACTCAGACTGGCCACGAGATCACTGTCCCTGAAGATGGTTAACCTTCACCTCCATTCTTTTTCCACCTCCTGTATGCTGGGATTACAGACTTGGGCCAAGTGCCTCACTACTAAAAAAAGATATACTTTTGCTTGTAGTTGGGAAAAAATATATAGCTGATAGGATTTATAGTAAAAACATGAGGGCTGGAGAGATTGCAACAGTAAAGAGTTCTCCCAGAGGACCTGAATTCAGTTCCCATCACATATATGGTGGCTCATAACCATCCATAAATAATACCAATGGGTCCAATAGATGTGTACATGGCATATGCACATATATACATACCTGTATATATACATATACATATATATGTATATGTATATACACACATATACATATACATATATATGTATAACATGAGTAGAAAGTTAAATCTAGAAAAATTTTAAAAGTTCATGTGCATTGGTGGTTTGCCTGCATGAATGAGGGTGTTAGATTCCCTTAGATGTGGAGGTATAGACAGTAGTGAGTGGCTATGTGGGTGCTGGCAATGAATCTGGGTCCTCTGGAAGAGCAATCAATGCTCTTAACTGCTGAGCCATCTCTTCAGCCACCAAAAGTGATTGTATGTGTAAGTTTTGTCTGCATGACTATGTTCACCTGTGCACCATGTGCATGCAATATCTGAAAAGAGCATCAGTCCCCTGGAACTGGAGGTAGAGCTGGCTATGAGTCACGTGTGAGCTTGAAGTTCAATCCAGGTCCACTGGAAGAACAGCCAGTGCTCTCTTTAACCCTGATAGCTACTTTAAAAAGTTATTAGGGGACTTGCCAGTCCCCAGAGCCCTCATTTCCACGGACCAACTAGCTAGCCCTAATGGCTCAGATCCAGGTAACTTATCTGCTCTTCCTGGCACATCTTGCAACTCAGGCCACCCATGGCTGCTTACCAGGGATCATGGCCTCCCTGTTTCGTTTGGAATTCACTGGCAGGATGGAGATGATCTGAAGGGAGAAGTGAGAAAAGTGGCAGGGGTGGAGTTGGGTGGGGTGATACACTTTATATTGGGAAGGGGTAGGGAGTTTATACAGGAGTACACGAGGGGACGAATAAAACTAAACATTTAAAAAAGCCATAAGGAATTTTACATTTACCAAATTTAGATATTATACAATGATATGTGCATACAATACTTATAGTTTATATGAAATTATGGAGTGATAATACTTTCCATGAGAGCCATGTAAAAATTTTAATAGTACAAACCCCAGTACCAGGTATGAGAAACACCCTTTTAAGTTGGTCAGGTGAATTGAAGAGACTCCAGAAACTAGATTATTGCTGGTGCTCTTAGTTGACTCTCAGAAATTGAAGGTAAGTCCCTACTAAGAGCTGAAGACATCACACATTTAAGACTTAAGAACTTGTGTTGATTTGACCCATAAATAATTCCAACACTCAGGCAACACAGTTCATTTCAACCTTTGCTAATGTGAGATCATGTCTCAAAAAGCCAAAACATCATCAACGAAACCCTCCGCCAAACGAGAACGCAAAACAACACATCCCTCCAGAGTATGTATGCACTCTGGGTTGTTCTTTTCAGAAATGCTTTGTTACTTTATGCTCAACTTTTTCTAGTTTGGATTTCTTATTCTAGATTCCTTGACATGTTTAACTTACACGTTGATGCTTTATTGTTAGCAACTAACATAGTTAGGATTAAGGATTACCTAACAATGTATTATTTTTTAAGATTTTCAAAACTATGCCATGTCCTCATGGCTTGCCAAATCTTTAGAACTGAGGCTTTGTAATTAAATACATAGCAATTAAACTTCAATTTGTCGGTTGGATTGTAGATACACAGGCAGTGTGTTTCACTCTGCTTTCCATTATGTTTTACTGTCAATGCAAAAAAACAGTTATGTTCCTTTTGGGGGGGCGGGATAATTAGAACCTTTTTTGCTTTTCAAAAACTTTTTTACATTTCAAAGTTTGAAATGTAAAAGTGTTTAAGTAAGTCTTGTTTTAGGGCCAACGAAATGACTCTGTGAAAAAAGCAGCTTGCTACCAAGCCTAAGGTTCTGTCCCTGGATCCTACACAGTAGGTGAGGACGTCCTGAGGCACGCGCAGGTATGGGTGTGCATACACATTAAATACAGGTGTACTACACAGGATAATGCGACTCAACATGAGTAATCCTAGCATTTAGCTTACGGCTAGATATTTCCGCAGAATGACCAAACAGCTGTAAGTCCGTTGGCAGAATCATTGTCGAGTTCTGGAAAAGGGAGGGTGTAAGAGGCCATATCCTCCAGTCAAAGGATGCACAAGGTCTAAGAGCCGGTACTTAAGACAGTTATAAACTCTGAAACGCATTCTGCGCATGCGCATCCCTGAGACGGCTATTGGTTCTTGATCGTCCAATCTTAAGCGGCGTTCTCCAGCCTTGCCCAATGGGGACAGGCGCCGAGCTGGGCCCGCGGAGTTTGATAGTTGTTCCTGGAGGCGGAAGTGGCGAGCGGGTCCAGGAAGACCCGTTCTGTTCCTTAGAGCCAGCTAGGGAGCCTGTGCTCGCGCCTCGGCGGCCCGGCACCGGCGTCGCAGCGCTTTTGGAAGGTCCCGGACGCCCTGGCGGCGTGCAGCGCAGCGGGAAGGCGAGCGGCGCGGGCTCCGCCGTGCCCCGTGGCTTCCGGTCAGCGGTCGGTGACGGAGGGGCGGATGTGAAAAGAACTGCGGTGCGGTGCCGAAAGCTTCCCGGGGCGACAGAGCTCCCAGGACAGTGAGCTTGTTTGTCGCACGTTGAATTGGCAGGGTCTCTTTACAAGCACTCGGTGAGGTTTTCAATTAACAGTGAAATTTCATTGTTAGTGTTCTCTGACCTCCTTCCCACCTCCTTGCACTTTCTTTTTTTCTCCTCTTCCTTCAAAATAAACGCTCTCTAGGAGCAGTCACTTGATGGTGTAACATGAGAGGCTTCTGTAGGCTTTTTACTGCGATCTACGTGGCTCTTACTTATAAGCGTAATTATTAATAACTTCTCTTCTAGGGTACTAACGAACAATGTTGCCTTGAACTTGCTTCACCAATGTCTCTCTTACTGAGCATATTAAGAAACATGCTGGCATATTTTGGTGTTCCTGTAGACCAGGTAAATGTCTGTAATGAATTTTGTTTATTTTTGGATCTCGTCGTCGTTTTAAGGCAAGGTATCATGTATGTAATGGTAAATGAAGAAAAGTGAAGTGGGTTGCCTTTCGACTCTCCTAATGTATGTCACTAAGCAAGCATGCTACGTGCAACAGAGTTAGTACAAGAGGTTTATTTGGGGGAGTGTGGAGGGGTAGCTTGAAAGGCCATGTCGGAGTTGGGACATGAGAGAGGCAGGCAGGCAGACAGGGTAGAAACAAGAGAAAGAAGAGAGCTAATAGGAAAAGAGGCAAGAGAGCAAGCTGTGCCTGGTAGGCACTTCTACGGGATGCACATGTCGCACAGCTGACGGTGGAAAGGCACTTGGTGACAGGTGATGACATACCTGCTATGGCGGTAGAGGCAGGCTGCTGCCTTGGCAGAAACTAACAATGTAGCCCAGGATAAATGTCTGGATTTTGCTGACTTTGTTCTTGGGTCTCGATGTTTTGAGCCAGGGAATCTTGCAGCCCATGCTGTCCCTGTCCTTCGATCCCCACCTCCCAAGGGCTGGGATTTTAGATGTCCACCTTCTATCATTGGGTTGGGTTGTCATGTGTCATTTTGGACACGTTTTCTGCCCTGGTTAGTTTTTGTCAAGTGGACATTAAAGTCTCGTGGGAAGAGGGAACCACAAGGAACTGCCAAGATCAGATTGGCCTCTGTCTCTAAGAGACTGTCTTTACTGTTGATAGCTGTTTGTGAAGGACACCATTCTTCAGCAAATGAGAGGTATACAAGAAAGCTAGTTGAGCCTGAGCCAGTGGTTTCTGCTTGACTTCCTGCCCGACTTCCCTCACTGATGAGCTGGGACTGAGAAGCTGTGCTGGCTAGTTTTACGTCAGTTTGACACAAACTATTGTCATCTGAGAAGAGGGAACCCTGACTGCGAAATTGCCTTCATAAGATGAGGCTGTAGGCAAGTGTGTAGAGCATTTTCTTAACTAGTGATTGATGGGGGAGGGCCCAGGTCCTGCGCTCTGTGAGAGAGCAGGAGGAGCAAGCCATTAAACAGCATCCTCCATAGCCCCTGCCTCAGCCCCTGCCTCCAGGTTCCTGCTCTTGTCTTGACAGCTTTCCTCCCCAAGTTGCTTTTGGTCATGGTGTTTCATCACAACAGTAGTAACTCGGAGTAGGACAGAAGTGTGAGCCAAGTAAACCTGTTCCTCCCCTAAGTTGCTTTTGGTCATGGTGTTGATCACAGCAGCAAATAGGAAACAACAACCGGAGTCTGGTAGTACAGTCCTGTAATCTCAGTTGTGAGAAACACCAGACCTGGGGATATCACGTTCAAGGCCTCCTTAGGCTACAGAGTGAGTGAAGACCAGCTTGGGCAACTCAGCTCAGTGAGACTGAATCTCAGAACAAAAAGTCATCAAGTTGGGCTAGTGCTGTGTAGATCAGTGGCCCAGTAGCAGATTACTTGCCGAGAATGAGCAAGGCTCCTAAATACAGTCCATTAGGGAAAGAAAACCTCTATGTAGACATTTAATTGTTACTTCACTTTAGGTGGGAGAAAGGTGAGTTTGCAATAGTGTAACTTTGATAGTTTTGATAGTTTAAAAAGTCTGGCAAGGTGGTTAGTAATCTGTTTACTCTTTTAGGTCAAAGCCCAATAAGAGATCCAACAGAGGGATCTCTTAGTTAGGGTTTGTATTGGTGTGAAGTGTAGTGGCATTTCATTTGTATTTTAATAAATAATGCTTGCCTGAAGATCAGAGAATAAAACAGCCACACTGGTCAGCCTTACAGCCAGGCAGTGGTAATATATACCTTTAATCCCAGTGGCCACACTAGTTGCCATAGAAACCGGGCAGTGCATGCCTTTAATCACTTTTAATCCCAGAAATAGAGAGGAATATAAGATGGGAGGAGGCAGCTCTTAGACACAGTCTCTTTCTGAGATTCCTGGAGGTAGGACCGCCATTTCAGATGAGGTTGAGGTAAGAGCCAGGGGCTGGCGCTTTTGCTTTCCAGATCTTCAGGCTGAACCCCAATTTCTCTCTGAGTTTTTATTAATCATGCTTCATACTGAGCCATCTCCCCTGCCTTTATTCTTTTGTTTTCTTTTCTTTTCTTTTTTAATGTGGGTGGATTGAACCTAGGGCCTTAAGAATTATGAGTACACTTTGTACCTCTGAGTGTAGAGTACTTTCAATAGACGTGTTTCAGTCTCCCAGAATTCTAATATTTATAGGTCTAGGATCTGTTTCTTCTAGATTGTACTATCTGATATGGTAGCTACTGGCCACATGTCCCTGCCTTACCTTTTCCTTGTAAATTTTGATACGGGTTTTGGTATATGCTAAAATACACGCCAGGATGGCTTTTAATTTTCTGTCCTGCCCCAACAACCCAAGTATTGGGATTACAGGCATATTCCAGGATACCCAGCCTCATGCCACATTTAAGTACTTTAAATATTTGAGTTAAGTTCTGCTATAGGCATAAAATAACAAATTTTGAAGACCTAGTGAAAAAAGGTAAAATTTTATTAGTAATTTAAAAATAGTCATTATATGTTAACATATGTGTGGAGGCCCAAATGTGTGAGCCTATTCCATCTTGTCTGAAGGTCAGAGAGTTTGAGGTTGCTCAAAGTTGAGAACAGCAACTGTGGCTACATACCCGGCCTTGTTGTTTTAGACATTGAGAAGGCTAATAGAGGTACATCCTCTCCACCCTGACTAAAGGTCAGAGAATTCAAGCGTGCTTCTTTTGAAACAGGAGCTTTGACCTCAGGAGTGGCTGTCTTTAGGATACTTGGTCTAGGGTGGGTTCACTGCCTAAGCAACAGAATGCTTTTCTCATGAATTAATGACTTGATGTCTCAAAGTATTGAAACAGGTAGCTGTCCTAGTTGTCCTTTGTGTCATGTTAAAGCAGTCTTTTGCCCCCCCCCCCCATTTTTGTATTGGGGTATAAACGTGTGTGGCAAATTAAACATGGGGCAGACTCAGAACTCAGTATGCAACAGGCACTGAATTGCCCTCCTGGTACTACCCTATGTTTCTGTGATCCTTTCTTATCTCTGTTCCTCCTACTTAACATTTTCTAATCCTCACACTCCTATGCTGGGACGCACGACTCCACCACAGCTAGGATCACCGCAGAAACTCCTGACATATGGCGCCCAACGTCGAGTGGCTTATGTCATATATGTACTTGTATTATATTTCTTCTGGAGAGCATCTGAGGTGGTACTCCTATCCATGGTGACAGTTATTGCCCTGAAGGATGCAAATAAAATTAAAAGTCATCTGGGCTTGCCCTCATATTCATGGAGGAGAGAAAACTGCAAGCAAAACAAAGGCTCCTGTAACTGATGTGTCCCATTGTATGATCCTCAGACCAGCCGGCAGTTTAGTAGAGCTTAGAAGTTTATCAGAACAGACACAATCAAACTTGTAGGGGGCGTGGCTTCTGTAATCAAGAACAGGTAAAATTAAACCAATCTTGAGGTTAAATTCGGGTCAGGGCCCCCTAAGCATGTGAGTGAATGTAAGTCAGTTAGATGGCGGCTTGTTTAGGGCATGAGGAAATTTGCTTGGCCCCAAAGAATGTATATTTTATCGGTGAGTAGTAGGAGACTAAATTGGAGACATAGAGCAGGCCCTAGTAGCAGGGGCCTTACAGGATGATTGAGGAATGAATATTGACTGCTTAGAGTGCGCTGTGGAGACTGGGCTGGCAGAGCTGAGAGACTGAGGACAGCTGACAGACTCCATGTTAGAGTCAGGTGTCTAGGTTTGAGCAGATTGATATAAAGAGGGGACCCAAGTCTAACAAGGCAAGAGCAGGCAGGCAAAGAGCAAAAGCTTCCTTTTTCCAAGTCTTTATATAGACTCCAGCAGAAGGTCTGGCCCAGATTAAACGCATGTGTCTTCCTACATCAAGATCCAGACTAGAGTTGTATCTTCCTACTTCAAATTAGGCAAAAAAAAAAAAAAAAAAAAATTCCTCATAGGTGTGCCCTCCACTTTTGGATTTAGTTAGTTCCAGATGTAGTCAAGTTGACAACCAAGAATAGCCATCACATTCTCCAAGATGTTCAGTTAGGTATCTGAACTAGGGAGTCTATTGTAACCCAGCCTAGTCTCAAGCTTGAGATCATCCGACCTCTGTCTCCCAAGTGCTGGGGTGGAGGTAGACACACCGCTGCATATACACCACAGATATATATCCAGTCTGAATGAGAATGGGTTTGCATATGTATGGAGTGGAGGCCATGGGTCATTCCTTAGGATTTCGACTCCCCTTTCTTTTTTAATTTGATGTATATTTTGCTTGCATGTGTGTCTGCACCACTTGTGTACAAGAGCGGGGCATCAGATCCCCTAGAACTGGGGCTACAGATGGTTGTGACCCATCAAGTAGATTCTAGGAATCAAACCTAGGTCCTCTGGAAAAGCAGCCAGTGCTTTTAACTTCTGAGCCATCTCCAGCCTTCCTCACCCTTTTTTTTTTTGAGACAGGGTTCTCACTGGCCTAAGATTCCCCCATTTACCTAGGCTGGCTAGCCAGGAGCCCTCAGGCACCCACCCATTTGCCTTCTTAGCTCTGGAGTTCCAGGAGTGCATCCCAATGCCCAGCTTTTTAAAATATGTACTCTAGATATCAAATTTGGGACCTCAGTATCCATGGTAAACTTTATTAACTAAACTGTTTTCCAAGATAAATGTTAATAAAGTTTAATTTCTCAAGGAAGACACTTTAAGAGTATGATATTATGTTTTCTTTGAATACATAAATGTTACTACACCTGTTGAATCTCTTTTTTTAGATAAATATAAACATATTTAATTGGGGTGTATTTAAACAAAGCTTTATTTATAGGATTTGTTGATTTGGCAAAATAAAGACTATGGGTCAGCTCGGAGTATCATTCGTATGATTGGGAGAGTGCTTCCTTTAGAACCTTGTCGAAGACTTAATTTTGAGGTAAGTCAGTCACCATGTGTTAAGTCCTGTGTGTAAAGTAATCTTGGATACTCTCAGGAATACAGGGTAGAAGGAAAGGAAATGTGCCTGCAAGGCAAGGACCTTTACTGCTGGAAATAAATCATCTCACACGTGTTTGCTTCTTTAATTATATCCAAAGACAGGTACAAAGAATACCTGGGAGCTTGTTCTTACCTTACTTTATTTGTATTTCTGCTGTGTGCTAGATGAGATTAGCCATGGGGAGAAGATGTTGTTATTTGCTTAGGTAGTAGAGTAACACGTCTCCAGTGTTTTTCCCTTTTCTGTTTCAGACTGTTACCTTATTTAATATGACGAAGCACGAGGCATGTGCTTTCCCTGATTCCCGATGGAGCTCTGACTTTGTTTTCATTTTTGTTTTAGTTGATCCCTCACTTAAACTCTGAGGAGTCTGATGTTTATGAACCTGTTGTTCCATCTTTTGCTGATGTTTTGTGTGTGGCAAATGATGAAGAAGCCAGTTATCTCAGGTTTCGGTAATTTTATATGCTTGTCTTGGGATGTGGGTGTAGCCTAAAACGTGGATGCTTGCGTGCACTGAAGTTTGTACTGTTGTTGTGACATGGTATGTTTTGATATTTTTCGAATACAGGAATGGCATTTCAGTTTTTAGTGTATGTTTAAAATTACATTTTGCATTTAAATTTTTGAAAATTATATTTTCCTTTCGTACACAAATGAATTTTATTTTTATCAAATTACCCCTCACCCTTTCCCTTCAATTCTTTCTATATCCTCTCTTCTCTCTTACCAATTTCATATTGTCCTGTGTGCATGCATGTATATGTTTGTGTGTGCACATGCATGTGTGATTGTGTGTGTTTGTTGATGTAAAATCTACTTAGTCCAGTTAATGGTGTCTGCATGTGCATAGGTGGAAGGCTCCTTTTAGGACTTGAAGTACATTACTTTTAAAATTTCCATTGAAAAGTCAACTGGTACTCTAATGGGTTTGCCTTTATATGAATTGTAACTTCTTTCTTTTTGTTTTGCTTTGTTTTTTCAGGACAGGGTTTCTCTGTAGCTTTGAAGTCTGTCCTGGAACCAGCTCTTGTAGACCAGGCTGGCCTTGAGCTTACAGAGATCTGCCTGCTTTGTTTTACAATTTGAGGAAAGGTTCATTTTCTCATTTCCTTGCTGTTTATTGGCCATGTGTTCTATATATGAATACAAAAGTAAAGAATAATATGAGGTGCTTTATCTTGGTGAATCTAGGGATCATCTCAGGTCAGGGAGGTACTCTGATTGATTTAACTTGTTTATATTTGTGTGCTAGAGATTAAATCCAGGGCCTTGCACACGCTAGGCAATACTCTGTACTGAGCTACATCTCAGCCCCTGATTTTTTTTTCCTTAAGAAATTTATTTATTTGTCATGTGTATGTGGTGGGGGAGGGAGAATGACTGAATGCAGGTGCTGTGTGTTCCTGGGGCTGGAGTACAGGATTGAAACGCCTGACTTGGATTCTGGGAGCCGGGTCAGCCTGGACTTCATGAGAAGCTGTCTCAAAAGGAAACACTGAAGAACTAACTTTGCAAGAACAGTGGGCTCTCTTAACCAACCCTGTCTCTCTCTCCCTGTTTCTCTTTATCTCTATCTCTCTCTTTTCGAGACTTTTTGAACTCGGAGGCTTGCCTGCCTCCTCTGTCTCCCAAGTACTGGGATTAAAGGCATTGGCCACCATGCCTAGCTGAGTTTTTCTTTTTAAGTTGAACATTTTCCTCCTTTTGTTTCTTCTTCTTCTTCTTGTTCTTCTTGTTCTTCTTCTTCTTCTTCTTCTTCTTCTTCTTCTTCTTCTTCTTCTTCTTCTTTCTTCTTTTTTAAGATTTATTTTATTTGTTATGTATACAATATTCTCAGTGCTCTGCCTGCAGGCCAAAAGAGGGCACCAGATCTTATTACAGATGGTTGTGAGCCACCATGTGGTTGCTGGGAATTGAACTCAGGACCTTTGGAAGAGCAGGTGGTGCTCTTAACTACTGAGCCATCTCTCCAGCCCCTTTTGTTTCTTCTTTCCTTTCACCCACAGACATGGTCTATGGAAAAAGGAGAAGGAAGGAAAAATTGCTCTTTCCCATTCTTCAAAACTAATTTGGGATCCATTGTCACCTGCTCTAAGACAGAATAAACCAGTGAAAGATGATCTGCCAGCAAGTGAGGCTGCAATTAAAAAAATAGCTGCCCTTGAAGATGAGCTCACTTTTCTTCGGGCTCAGATTGCTGCAATTGTGGCAATGCAGGAGCGGAGAGAGAGTGAAGAGACTGGTAAGTAGTGGAGAGTGACGCTGAGTGATCCCTAAGTCAGCACCCTTCCCAACACAAACAGCAGTAAATACATCCTAGAGGCTGACTGCCATCGCAAAGTGAGGGCTGCACAGAAGAGTTAGCTGTGCCACTGAAGGGCTTTGTTTAACAAGTCATGACTTCTAAGTAAGCTTTTTTAATTCTTTAGCAAAGAACTGGAAGCCAGGCATGGTGGCTCGTGCCTGTGATTCGAGAATTCAAGAGGCTGAGGCAGAAGGATTGACTTGAATTCTAAGCCAGTCTTGGCTGTAGTGTGAGACCATGTCTCAAAAATCAAAGCTAAACCTGGGAATAGTTGATAGAGGGCATGCCTCATGTTCACAAGGCTTTGGGTTAAATCCACAGTATCGCATAAAACAGCATGATGTTGTACATCTATAATTCTAGAATTTGGAAGGTAGAGACAAGAGGATTAAAAGTTCAAGGTCATCTGTAGCAACAGAGTTTGAAGTTAGCCTGGGCTTCATGAAAATCATTCTTAGAAACACTAAAGCAAGACAAAATAAAAAACTAATACCAATTCCCCAAACTAATAAATAATTTTAATTTTTCTAATATTTTTTAATGATTTATTTATTATTGTTTTAAGTGTGTTGGTTTCTGCCTCTATGTATCTATATATGAGGGTTTCAGAGCCCCTGGAACTGAATTTGCCATGTGGGTTCTAGGAATTGAATCGGGGTCCTCCAAAAGACCAGTCAGTGCTCTTTATCACTGAGCTATTTGTTAGACTCCATAAAGTAATTTTTAAAAAGGAAAGAAAAAAGGGAGATTAAAGAGGAAGAAACGAATGTATGGTTTGAAAGAGCAGAATAGTTTTGATACCGTGTATATTTATAGTCTAGTTGCTTTTGTTTTTATTTTTTTTTAATATTTATTTTATGTGCACAAATATTTGGCTCTAATGTATGTCTGTGCACCATGTATGTACCTGCTATCCATAGATGTCAGAAGAGAGCATTAGATCCCCTGCAACTGGAGTTAAAAGTGTTTGTGAGCTATCATGTGCGTGGGTGTTTTCTATCGTGTGTGCACTACATGTACGCCTGATGCCTACAGAGACTAGAATAAGACATCAGACCGTCTGGAACTAATGTCAGAAACAGTGATGAGCTGCCCTGTGGGTCCTGGGAATTGAACCCAGGTCCTCTGTAAGAGCAGCGAGTGCTCATAACTGCTGAACTGTCTTTTCAGCTCATTTCAGTTTTTTATGATACGTTCTCACCAACAGGTGAGTATTTTCCAGATGTCTCTTTTTTAAGCTTTTGGAGATGTATCTTGCTTTAAATACAAAATTTAGGGTCTGGAGAGAAGGCTTGGTAGTTAAGAACACATAATGGTGTTCCAGAGGACCTGAATTTGGTCCTTAGTACCCATATTGGGTGACTCATAACCATTTGTAACCCCAGCTGAGGGGGAATCTGACACCTCTTCTGGCCTTCAAGGTCACCGGTGCTCACATGCACATTCCCCCTCATACATAATTAGCAATAAAAAGAAAATCTTTTTTAAAAACTGTGAGGCCTAAGCTATATAGGTACCGAGTTCTTTTCACAGCTGATTTGGTTGTAAGGTGCTATGTGTAAGTATAATTACTAAAATTTTACGTATATATTTATGTGTGCATAATATACAAATAACATAATCATATGAGTATACCCTTTGTTTTTAAGCAAGGATGTTCACTCTCAGCTCTTCAGGAGCAGATTTATGAGAAAGTTAAATACTCATCTCAGGACAGCACTTGTTTCTCAAATGTCATTTTAGAGCGGGTCCATCAATTTGCGTACTTCTAACTAGAAATTGTTAGTGCTTGCTTTGAAACCGGAGAGTGAAGTTGAGATTATTTATGGATTCTTAGGAATCACTTTATTTTCTCTTTAAACTGCATCCTTTAGGGTGTGCCTCGAGACTGGATTAGGAGAGAACTGACACTTCAGACTGGGTTGGCTTGCTTTCTTGGCTGCCTTGTAATAGTTTAGCAGCATCCCAGAGGCCACTGTGGTTTGACTTGCATTGGTTCCCAGTGTTATGCTGCAGAGAATTGTGCATGGTTTTGGTTTCTCCTTTGCTTTAGGCTTCTGTGACCTGAGTGATGAACCCAGCATGGAACAAGCACTGTCGTCATCAGTGACTGCTGGCCTGAGTGAGGAGCCAGATCACTCTCCAAGTTCAGTATTTTCTTCTCCTCCTCCACCACCACCTCTGCCTCAGTTTTCTCTCCAGCCATGTTTTCCTCCTGTGCAACCTGGATCTGCCAGCAGAGATGACCCAACAACTGCCGTAGGAAAGCCATACTCAGGTGTGCACAAGATGAACGGTAGCCATGGCTCAGAAAGCCATGGAGCCAGTGACGTTCCAAACATGCTGGATGTTCTAAAGGACATGAATAAGGTCAAACTCCGTCCCATCGAAAGGTATGTCACCAGAATTTGGGGAAGGAACTGAAATTCTATCAGTTGTTTTAAGAGAAATTGTTTGAGAGTTGGTGTGTGTCTCTTACCCCTTACCTCCTGTGGCCTCCCTCTGGGAGACAATCGCCTTTAGCTCTTCTTTGACTATTTCTTCTATTGTCTTACCTACTTCACATTTTTTTGGTATTAATTATATTTACTCCATATTGTAAAGAATAGGAATACAGTAGTTCCTTTTACCCAACATTTTGCTTTCTCTGAGATTGGTTACCCTTCAGTGGAAAGTTCCAGAAATAGCCTGACTAAATAGTTACAATTCAATGAAGACTGATTGAATGATCAAATTAATGAATGACTAGCAAAAAGATGTTCTTTTCATAAAATCTGATCCTTTAAACATTTTTAAAGGTTTCATTTATTTATTTATTTATTTATATTTTTGGAGACAGGGTTTCTCTGTGTAACAGCCCTGGCTGTCCTGGAACTCTCTTTTTAGACCAGGTTGGCCTAGAGATCTGTCTGTGTCTGCCTCTTGAGTGCTGGAATTAAAGGTGTGTGTTACCATGCCTGGCTCTTAAAGATTTCTTTACATTTTCTTCAGTGGTGCTGGACATCACGGCACATGCCTATACTCCCTGTACTTGGACGGCAGAAACAGGATCATAAGTTTAGGTCCAACTTAACTTATAGGTTTGTAGCAGTGAAAATGAGGAGCCTCAGGTCATGACAGGTTGCAGAAGACCCCAACCCATGTGGTTTCTTGGTTTTCTAATTTTGAATTCTTAGTACTCTTTAGATTCCTTAATTCACAGTAGAAATCTCTTAAAGACTAATTAGATTATAATATATTATGCTCATATTCCTGTTGTGTTTTTGAACAAAGAGCTAAAATTGCATCAAAGTTTTAATATATTTGATTGTGTTTTTTAAAAAATAGGTCACCAGGTGGTAGACCCATTCAGAAGAAGAAAAGACAGAGTTTACAATGGGATCCAGTGTCTTTAATATCCAATGCACTTAAGCAGAAGTTTGCATTTCAGGAGGATTCCTTTGACAGTGAAAATAGATCTTGGGAGTGTTCTCCATTTTCTAGTCCAGAAACTTCAAGGGTAAGTTGTGGAATAAAGCATTACTTGCTTTCTCAAGCATGCATTTATGATGGGCTCTGCATCCATACAGATTCTCTTAAAGTATTTATATTGGATAAGTTATGCAGTATTTGTTTTCTATTATTTATTTATTTGCAGTGAGATTTTACATGATGGCCCAGGCTGGCTTAGACTGGGGAAATCTTCCTCCTCTAGCCTCAGGTACTAGAATAGAGCTGTGAGTTGCTACGGCAGGCTTATTCATTAGTTTTGTGTTTTTAATGCTAACCTTATTTTCTTGCCAACTTTGCTTTTTTTTTTTTTGCTTTTAGCTTCATGAAATAAAAGATGTTTTGAAACACACAGATGCACATGCTTATAATGATTTGCCCTAGGTAGGTGCTAAGTTGATGTTGCTATCTGTAGTGTGAATGAGATATTAGAAATGTTAAGGACTAGGGAAGAGCTGTGTATGGAGCCAGCCTAAGCATACTGCATGTGAATACTCCATTATGTTGGCCATCAAATAGGAAGGGTTTGGATTATTTAGTTGAATGGAATGTTAATCCTGCATTTTTTTAAAAAAAGCAATCAGGATCATAGTTATCTCCACCCTCTATTTTTCCCCCTGAGATAGGCTCACCATGTAGCTCTGACTGGCCCTATGTGTCCTGAATGCTGAGATTAAAGGCTTGTGCCACCTGGGCAGAATCAGAGTTATCTTTAAAGTAGTGTTTATTGGATGCATAAGAAGGTGTGCTTTAAGGAGTGGGTGATTTTCATACTTGTCTAGTTGAGATCAGATAGAACAAACCCTTTGCAATCAAGAGGACTGGAGGAGGGACGGCATCTGAAATCAGTAGATAGCACTCAAGTGCCCTGCAGCAGAGAGAGACTGGGAAACTGAAATCCTACAACTGCTTAAATGGTGTGGGAGGTGCAGTCCATAAGGTTGCCACTGTGTGTGTACTGTGAGGCTTGATCAGATGTTAACTCGGAAAATGGTAAAGAAATGCAGGACAAAGGATCTAGTTAAGTGGTAGTGCCAGGCTAACATGCACGATACAGTAGATTCAGTGCCCAGTGACCTAAAACAAACCAACAAAATGCCTGCCCTCCTTCAAACAAAACAAGGAAGGCAAAAAGTAGTCCTCTTTGGAATTACAAGTTGCATCTTCAGTATGCGACTGTGTCTGAAGTAGATGTTTAATTCTAACATTTGTGTAGCCCTTGGCTGTTTACAGGAAAGGTACCTCTGTGGCCATGTGCTCTGCTTATGTGAGTCAACCAAATCTTAGATGGAGATACTTAGGGAACGAACACGCAATAACAAAAATCCTTACTGCTTCTGAAATGAGTCCTCAGCTCTGAGCACAGCTCCTGACATAGATTACTCTCATTATGTGCTATGGAAGGAACTCAACCTCTAAGGGTCAGCTAGTACTTTATACTTGCCTGGCCTTTTGCTTTCTCTACTTTTTTCTTTTTCACTTTTCAGTAATTTTCAGTAATTTCCATTTGCTTTTTTTCAGTTTTGATGTCACATTTCTTCAGCAGAAAGTCAGCGATCTAAGGGAAGAACTGGCACTATAAAAGCAGTTATTCAAGGTATCAGAAGTGAAAGCTGGGCCTACACTTGGAAAGACAGATGCAGAAATGCTCTGTGGTGTCTTTCGCTGCCTTTCAGAGAATCACAACCTCTGTTAGGGTGACTAGGCCATGTTCTGGAACCCATCTGTGCTCAACCTGAGGAGGACATTTACAAATGCTTGTCCCTGGTTCTGGAAGTTCTAGCAGTTAGCTGGCTGTGAAGAGAGTCGGGTCTGTCGATTTCCCACTGTGTGAGTGCTACTGAAAATGGAATGCATACGGCAGTGATTTCCCTAAATAATTATGGCTTCCTATTTAAGTGCCTTTGTAAGTCGGTATTGAGGGGACAAGACTAAAGCCATTTTAAACCCAGGCCCAATCTTCGTGAGAGTCTAATCTAGCAGGCACCCCACCCCGTGTACCTGTAAATTTAGAAAAACGCCACAACAGGCCCAGAAACTGTCTGGCTGCCCAGAGACTTGAGGACAGCCAATCAAGAAGCTAGACAAACAAGTTGTTCTTATTTTTTTATTTTTTTTACAGTTACTGGGTGGTTTTTTAAAAAGCTAACAAAAATCCCCTCTTGACTTAGAGCCAACTATCCCCCTACCCAATCTAGTAATGTCAAGGCATATAACTCCCTGCTTGCAGTTTTTCCCTTTAAAGAACCTCTGCACTGTGAGCTCGGGGCCTTTCTTCATCACCTGCTGTGTGGGTGTGCGGGACAAAGCAGCCCCTCCTTTTAAGCTTGTAAAACAATTAAAAAAAAAAAAACCTTGTGTAATTGCATCGGAAAGTGGACACCTTAGTGGTCTCGATTCAGGAACAACAGTGTGATATGGTGTATTTGACCTTCAGCAACTTGGAGATTTTCTGTGAGCCAAAGATAATTCTTTTCATTAAGAAAGCCATAGTTTTAGTCATGTAAGACTGAACTTTCTAAAACTGAGGTAATAAATTCTTTTGACTGCCAGGTGCTGCATGTAGAAATAGACTCTTGGAAAGTTTCATCCACACTGGCTCTGCCCATGCATATGCCTGGCATGTTTCCTTTGTTCTCTATCACATTTGTACCCCCCCTTTTGTAAATAGATTGTACAATAAATGTGTCTTTTGAATTTGGTTGAGTTTTATAACAATTCGCTATTACTATTTTATGAAGTCTGATTTCTTTGTGAGAGGTAGTTGTGTAGTAGAGCTTCCTAGGTGGTAAACACATAATTTGCAGTAGACAGTCTCTTCTCATGCGTGTGCTAGTGTGGTGCACAAATTTGCTTGTTTCCCTACATGCTTTAACCCGGGCTACAGCCAGGGAGCAGGGAGGTTGAGTGTGTGTTAGTGAACTCAGTACCCACGTACTCTGCCAGGTTCTCTGATTTCAGAAGAGCCTAACTTGCCTATCACTTTTATTTATTTATTAAAATTTTATTGTAAAGAACTTAGAAATAAAAACTACCCTTCAGCAGAGTCTCCATTTTGAATGGCACTTCTGACTAGCCTTAAGTGCTTTCCCTATGTTTATTCACTCAGTCCCCACATCAACAATGTGGTGTAGGCTTTTGTTAACCTCACTCAGTAAATGAGAAACTGGGGATAGGGCGTTAATATCCCAATTAATCTCCCGGGACCTCACAACTTATTAAATGGTGAGTTAGAATTTGAATCCAGACAGATGGGTTTTCCGACTCACATTTTGACCTTGAGAAACACTGTAAACACGTATAAAATTTTAACCTATTTATTTAAACTTTGTGTTATTACAGAAAGCATTTCAGACAGTTTACAGATAAAGTATGTAAAAGCAGTGTAGCAACAAATTTCAAGTCCTTAAAAACCCGTAAGGATGTAATTTTCTCTATTTACCACTAGAGGGAAGCACAACACCGAACACGCCTAGGCTGACAACAGCTGTTAACCATATCTGAATGACCACTGTTTAGCAGTCAGACAAAACAAGGTTAGATTAAGTATTAATTGCACAAGCAGTTTATATAAAGGGAAGTCATAAATTATAAATCGCCATATCCTTGACACACCTAAGATTACTCATATCATTAAGTTAATTCAACTTTCCCCCACCAAATAGATACTTATCTTTAGTTAAAATTGTACTTACTATTTGTTTGTCTTATGTGTATATAAGTAGGTCAGAGGACAGTTTTCAGGAATTGTCCGTATGGACTCTGGAGGATTAGGCTCAAGTCGTCAGACTCAATGGCAAGGACTTTTACTCACTGAGCCATCTTTCTGGCCCACAAATAGATGTTTGTTAAAAGTCAGTAATTAAGCAAGGCATGGTATTGTTTAGCTGTTAGCGTTCAAGATTGCTGTAGGATTCTTCCAAGTTCCTAAGCTTGATATGGCTATTTTACTGCTGGGAAAAGCACAGGAATTACTGTGAATAATGGCTGCAAGGTTATCTTGGTAAGGTGTTAGAAGTTACTAAGTAACTAGAGTTTATACCTGCATTATAATACATGCATGTATTGTCACTGTGTAAGAGATCATCTTTCCTTCATGTTCCCTGATATTAGTCCAGCATCTGGGTCAAGACCTAACCTTGACTGGGGCATTAGCAATTTTAGAGCCACCCACTAGGGCGTGGAAACACGTATGATGATGTTATGTGTGTTGAAGGTTACTCTCTGGGTGGGCTGCAGCCTGCAGCACTGTGGCATTTGCCTGGCTGTCCTCCCCAGGGACCCTTGAGTTGAACTCTGGTTTAAACAACCGGTAGCTAGGTCCGCTTTTGCCAGCCTTCTCTGGAAACCATGCCATTCTTTCTGCTTCTGTAATCCTGTTTGTGGTAGGATGATGACTGACCTTAACAGGCAGATTCAGTGGACACTTAATTTGTGTTAGCATATTAGCCACGGTACTGAGCACTTTAATAAACTTTCATTTGTTACTTCCTTTCCATGACTTCCTCATAGGCACCATCACACTCTCTTTTCTGAGGAATGGGGAGGTCAGTACTAGACCCAAGGTTATACCACTGTAAGCCACTGAACTGCTGTTGTAGGAGGCCACTTGTTTGTTCCCGACTGCTCAACCCAGAAAGAACAACACAGAAACTGTGTACTACTTATATCACTGCTTGGCCTATTAGCTCTAGCTTCTGATTGGCTAGCTCTTACATCTTAATTTAACCAATTTCTATTAATCTGTGTATCACCACATGGCTGTGGCTTACCGGCAAGGTTCCTTCCAGTGTCTGTCTCTGGCAGGGCTACATGGCTTCGCCTTGACTCTGTCTACTGTCTCTCTATTTCGCTTCCAGCCTAGCTGTGTTCTGTTACGCCACTGGCTGAAAGCAGCTTCTTTATTCCTTAATTAATAAAAGCAACACATAGAAGAACTTCCCACAGCAAACCATAACTCATGCGCCAGACGACCTGGCTCCAGAGTCTGAGCCCCTCACAAGCTCCCCCACCCTATGGTATCCACCGTTCCCTATGACTTCAGTCATACTTGAGAGAGGCATGCAGCTTCTGTCCTTCCCACTACATAGGATTCCTAATCCTGTCCAGGATGTTTTCTCTAAAGCCTCTCAGTGCATGCGACCATTGCCTACTCTTTGACACAAAGCCTCGAGCCTCTCTCTGTTGGATTTACTGCAATAGTTGCTTTCTGGACTGGCTCTCCCCCCCACCTTTTGCTGCTGCTCCTGGTGTTAGCTGTGTCTTCCTTCAGTGTGAATGTGGTCCTTTTGTAAAGCAGCCTCCAGGGAGACTCCAGCGCTGGTCATGGCCAGTGGGAAACCCAGGGAAAGACTGGAAACTTGTTAAAACCTGTGGGCCCTAACATAGATAACTATTTTTCCTAAATGGACTGGTACGGAGGCGCAAGGAACAACCAGGTACAGCTTACACCATCATCACGGAAGGGCATCTCAGACTTCTCTCCTCCTGAAGATCTCCCTGCGTTTATTATCCAAACAGCTTTTATACCAACACATAAACTGAGTGGGAAAATACACTAGACCTGTCTCCTAGGTAACCAGGTGAATGGCATTTTGTCACATCCGCATCTGCTTGTCTGCTGTGTATGCTAGCTGTCATGTAGGCTTGAATCAGCATCTCCATAAGGCATCCTCCAAATTACAAAGAAAGGAGCAACAACATCCTGACCCTTTGTTAGGTAGAGACAGCCTGTCTGCAGGGCTACGTGATCGTCTCAAATGGGGCCAATGGCTTTAGCACCTAGCTGCCACACCATATAGAAATATGGGCCTACAGAAACTGAGAACAATGGTCTTGTCAATCTGAAGATGGCAAGGCAGGTGGTTCTATGGTGTAGTTTAATTTTAAGAGGCAGACACCACTTTGTAAGCTAATGAAAGCCTGCTGTGAAGAAGGCTTTGTAAGGCAGATCCATTCCAATTGGATGGCAGACACATCTGTGTGTACTTGGAAGGGGAGGAGGAATATGGACACATTCTATCAGCAGACAGGGGTCTACTGAAGAAACGTCCACGCCAGAGTTTTGTGATACCAGAAATACACTCTCCATCAGGAAGACACAGTTTGGTTCTAGCATGTCCCTACTACCACAGTCCACTGTCTGTGCCCCTCCATATGATGTCCCTGACATGGGTACAGTATCCTTCCCTAATCTTAAAACATGTTGTGCATAAAGCTGGCATATGTGCACAAACCTTTTGCACTTCAAAACAAAACAAAACAACAACAACAAAAAAACAAAACAAAGACTGACTGGCCAGTCTTCTGTTTCTGTTGACATCAGATGGAAGCAGTGTGGAGCAAAGTACTGATTCTGTGAAAATAGCCCTTTCTCTGTTAGGGGCAGGGTCACACAGCTCTCCATAGTCCAGGAAGGGTTTGTTTGTTTGTTTGTTCTCAGTGTTTTAACAACAGCAAAACACCCAAACAACAAAGAAAATCCTTGCTTACCTCATTTGAGAATTGTAAAACTAAAGAGAGTTTTCTGACATTTTTTACACATAGCTGTTACATGTAGGATAATCTGCCTTCATGGTATAGGAGGTCCTTTTGTCTATGTGTTGCTTTTATTGGTTAATGAATAAAAAAACTCTCTTGGCGTTTGATAGGGTAAAAGAACAGAGCTAGGCAGGGAAAACTAAAGTGAATGCTGGGAGAAAGGAGCCAGAGTCAGAGAGAAGCCATGGAGCCACTGTTGGAGACAGATGTGCTGAAACTTTGCTGGTAGGCTACGATCTTGTGGTGATGCACAGATTAATGGAGATGGGTTAAACTAAGATGTAAGAGTTACCAATAAGAAGCTAGAGCTAATGGGCCAAGCAGTGACTTAGATAATACAGTTTCTGTGTGGTTATTTTGGGTCTGAGCTGCCAAGTAGGCAAAAAACAAACAAGCGGCCTCCTTACTACACCTTCAAGTATGGGTATAAAATGAATCCTAGCTTTCTCTGCAAGTCAAGCATCTTGTTGCTTAAATAAACTTAGAAAAATACTATATTGATTTCTATCAGGCTTTACCTAAGGAAATAAAAAAAAATGCAAGTTAATTGCTCAAATCTGTGCAGCTAGGTTCCACAGCTAGGATTTAAACCATGATTGCCTAAGGCTTGAAGGAGGCTGAACCTCCTTGGCTGTGTCACTGTGCTAGGACCCATTTGTTCCTGGGCCATGGGTTGGCCCCTTGGTCCTGACCAAGACCACAGGCTGACCTGGGGTCGGGGGAGGCATGGTTAACATCCTTGACCACACTGTGGATCTAGTGGCCAGAGTCCTGCTGAGCCCAGAGTGTTTTTTTTTTTTTTTTAATTCTGCTCATGGATCATGGAAGTATCTATTCAAGAACTGTCTCGGATTCTGGAAAACAACTTCAAAAGAGTAATTATTTGTCCTCTGAGGATGAATTTGAGTTTTGAAAGTAGCCAAGCAAGAAACAAGCCTGAGGAATGAGTGGATGATAGAGCTGGATAATAAGTTTGGTTATCATGAGGTATGATTTTTCAAGTGACTCAGGTGATTGATCTGTCTATGTCTGTCTCTCTATCTATCTGTCTGTCTGTCTAAAGCAAGCGTTGTAGTCTAAGGCATTTACAGCTCCATTTTTGTTCTGGGGAATGAATTCTGGGCTTTCTGATTGCAGACCAATCCCTACTGCGTTAACTCGCCATTTTCTATTTCCCGCCTCTGAAGATCTTTATAAAGACTAATCCCCCAAATATTTTGAACACTATATTTTATTAGTTCTAAGAATATTTTATTTATTCCTCTCATATATTACATCCCAAGCACAGTTCCCCCTCCCTTCACTCCTAGTTTCCCCAACCCTCACCTCCTCTCTCCCCTGAATCCACTCTTCCTCCTTTCCCTTCAGAAAAGAACAGGTCTCCCATGGATATAATACCAACTGAACATGGCATAGCAAGTTACAGTAAGACTAGTCACAAACTGTCATATCAAGGCTAGATGATGCAGTCCAGTAGGAAAGGTTTCCAAAAGCAGGCAAAAGAATCAGAGTCTCCCTACTCCCACTCTTAGGAGTCTCACAAGAACAATGATATTAGTACTTTTTCTTAGGTATGGCAATTTTTTTTTGTGTGTGTGTGTTGTTAGGGGTCAAACTAGGCCTTGTTAAGCATGAACTCTACCACGGAGTTACATTTCCAGCCCCAAATACTCATATTACTTAGGACATTCCTGCTACATCTCATCACTTGTAGTTTCTTTAAAATCATTCAATGTATTTTTCCATTTGTGTTGCTTGACTTATGTTGCTCGGATCCAAGGTTAGCAGCTGATAGGGTAAATTTTTAAATGCAGATGAACAAGTTCCTGCCTAGTTATATCAAAACCAGTTTAGTTAGCCACAAAAGCTACTGTAGTGTTACGTCATGAGTAGCTTTGTTTTCCTAGTAATTTTTTTTTCTTTTTTGGTTTTTTGAGACAGGGTTTCTCTGTGTAACACCTTTAGCTGCCTAGAACTAGCTCTGTAGACCAGACTGGCCCCTAACTCACAGAGATCCACCTGCCTCTGCCTCCTGAGGGTGTGCACTACCACCGCCTGGCTTCCTAGTACTTTTTAAGATGACATTTTGTGTGTCTGTGTGTGTGCATAGGCATACAGACTTTTCATGGGGTACCTGTGAAAGTCAGAGGACAGTTACGGGGGTTGGTTCCCTCCCTCCACTATGTGAGTCCCAGGAATTGTACTCAGTTCATCAAGCCTCGTGGGAAGTGCTTTTATGCACCAAGCCATCTTACACCCTCCCCACCCCCGGTATTCTCTAAGATGTACATGACTTTTATACCCATCTGTTATTTTCTATTCAAATTGGTTATTCTAGCCAAAATTGGTCATTAAAAGAAGCAGCTGGAAGGTTCAGTACCATAGATGTTAATTTCTCTGCCGTTGATGGACTGTGCCTGCCTCCAGGAATCCCTGACCTCATAAATTATTCATCCTGCTGCTGCTCAGTGGGGAGCGAATGAACGTTTTGTGGAATTTTACCAGCATTTCACCCACTAGATGCTGCGTTGCACAATTCAACAACAGTTTTTTTTAGTGCACGCTTTGTTTTGACCTGGCAGGGTAGTTCATACCTGTCCTTCCGGCGCTCGAGACACCGGAGCAGGAGAGTTGGATGTTGGAGGCTGACCTGCAATGTGTAGCAAGACCCTATATTAAAAACAAAATAATAATAATAATAATAAAAAATAACTGTGCCTTTCCGCTCGATTTCCAATTCAGATGGCAAACAGTAAAATGAGTTCTTGTACTTTTTTTTAATTATGGCTGTTTTCTTGTACCTTTCTAAAAAAATTATTATTATGACTGTTTCTTTGCCTCTGTTTAGAAGTCACAGAGGGAGGTTAGGTGAGAGGAGCATGGCCGACCATGAGGCCGGAGAGCTAGTCTCAGCGCTGACTCTCATGTCCTATGTCAGATTACCACGGGTTTCAGTGCTTTGTCTTCGTTTCCTTCAGTATGAAGTGATGACTTTGTAAAAACTGTATGACTGAGCCATATAACTGTATGTTCACATGTGTACATATATATGTATACATACACATATATGTAGTATGGACTGAGCAGGTTGTTTTATGTATTTAGGAGTATAAATGTGTGTAACAACAATTAAAGAGGCTTCAGGATGTCAGCATCAACCTCCCACTGTTAGCATTATAGGTGTGTTCTGCCATGACATACAATTATATTTTTCAAAAAAAACCAAAACCCATACCCCAAACTCAAACAAAACTAGTGGTATTTCAATTGTATTTTAATAATAAAGCCTGCTTAAAGATCTGAGAGTGAAACAGCCCCACTGCTCAGCCTTACAGACCAGGTAATGGTAACACACACCTTTAATCCCAGTAGCCACAGTGACCCTCATCTTTAATCCCAGTAGCTACACTAGTTGCTGTATAAACCAGGTGGTGGAGACCTTTAATCACGGTGGTGCATGCCTTTAATCCCAGCCCTAGAGAGGATTATAAAATGGAAGGAAACAGCTCTCAACACAGTCTCATTCTGAGATTCCTGGAGGCAGGATCACCATTTCCAACTGAGATTGAGGTAAAACCTCAGGTAAGAGCCAATGGCTGGCTGTTTTATTCTCCCAATCCCCAGGCAAGTTTGATTTATTAAAATACAATTGAAATGCCACTACATAAAACAACAAAATCCCTTATGATTAAATACTCAGAAGATATAAAGTAAATATTTTAAAAAGCATTGCTACTTCATTATTTCTGTGTAAGTGTGCACGTATGAGTGTCCATGTGTGTGGATGCACGCGCACGCGTTGTGTGTCAGTGTGTACGCATGTGTGTGCGCGCATGCGTAGTGTGCATGCTGCGACTCACATGTGGAGATCAGCGGACAGCTTGATAGAATTGGCTCAGTCCTTCCATCATAAGTCTCAGTAATCAAACTTAGGTTTTTCAGGCTTGGCGGCAAACGCTTTCACCCTCTGAAATGTCTTGTCAGCCCCGGTTCTCTTTTTGTAGCCACAGAAGTCAGCGTGCTATTAAGCAGACAAATCCTTCCTTTCTTTCCTTCTCTCTCTCTCTCTCTCTCTCTCTCTCTCTCTCTCTCTCTCTCTCTCTCTCTTTCTTCCTCTTTTTCTCTCACTATGTTGTTCTGCTGTTATGTAGACCAGGCTGGCCTTGAACTCACATAAATCTCCTGCCTCCCAAATGCTAGGATTAAAGTCATGCATCACAGTGCTCAGCATCTTTATCCCTTTCTTTACACAGAGAATAACTATCCCAACCTGGCCTTGAGTTCATAATTCTCCTGTCCCTGCCTACTGAGCACTAGGATTGTAAGAATATATATAACACACTCAATGTTGCCAGGTCCAGACATATACATATACATATACATATACATATACATATACATATACATATACACATACACATACATATACATATGTATATGTCTGGACCTGGCAACATTGAGTTTTTAAAAGTACATTGTTAATAAAACGACATTATTCAAGTTAAAAGAAAAGCTTTGTAGAACTTGTAGCTATGTGACTTAGCAGAGTTCATTTCTACACTTCTTTCCTGTTATGTGATAGCCCAGACCAGGAGCCCGAGTGAAAGGAATCCAGTGGCTCTAAAGCAGTAGTGCTCAACCTTCTCAATGCCGTGACCCTTTAATGTGTTCCTTGGGATTGAAGAGATGGCTCAGCAGTTAAGAGCACCAGCTGCTCTTCTAGAGGATCCGGGTTCGATTCCCAGCACCCACATGGCAGCTCACACCTGTCTGTAACTCCAGTTCTAGGGGACCCAGCATCCATAGCAAGAACATCAATGCACATCAAATAAAGTTAAATGGAAAAAAAATATAGTTCCTCATGTTGTGGTAAGTCCTAGTTATAAAGCTATTTTGTTGCTACTTCATAAATGTAATATTGCTGCTGTCATGAATCATACTGCAAATATCTGATATGAAATTTCCAAAGGGGTCGTGACCTGCAGGGTGAAAACTACTGCTCTAGAGCCTCACTAGAGGACAAGGAAGTTTTGGATGCTGTCCCTGGTGGTTTGGAGAAGTTCTAAGTGGTCCCTTCTGCCACACAGGGTCCAGTAGACTTCTTTACAAGAAAAGGTAGGCGCCATCTCTGCTTTGGGAGAAACACTCATCCTAGCTGCCTAGAGAACACCGTTTGATTCATACTGTTGTGAGTGTAATTGTCTTGAACACAATTTCCTATGTTCCTTTCATTGCTTTTTATAGACTCTAAACATTTCACTTGCTTACTATGTATCTTCTCCACTCTGGATTTTAATGCCTGTCTTCACTTAAGGTCTGTCCTCACGTGTTTATCCAGTTCCCAAGTCTGGGGGGTGTTTTGTTTGTGGCAGGTCACGAATGAATATTTTATTTTTATTGGTTTATTTATGAAAGTCATTTAAAGGTATGGGAAGGTGGTTCATTGTAAAATGCCTGCTTGTATAAACTTCAGTTTGGCCTGCCTCATTCACTGGGGGAGGGAGGGCCCAGATACACAGTTGTGGAGAACAGGGGGGCTAGATCCTGATGGGGTTAAGGTGGCAGGACCCTGTCTCAGGCTGGGAAGTGGACAGGGAGAGAGTCCTGCCTGCCACGGCCTGGAGAGGATCCCTTTTCCCGAGAATTATTCTGAGTCGTGACAGTTCCAAGCCAGAGACAGAAGGTGGAATGGACTCAGAAGCCAGCTGCGTCATTCACTAAACTCTGGAGTTCCAAGGGGTGTAGTTAGAAGCCACAGCTGCATCCCTCCAGCAGGGTGATAAATACTCAGGATGCCTTGAAAGACCAAAGCTGCTAGCATCTCCATGTGGTAACTGCTTCCCATACTCTCAACACACTTGGGAGACAGCCCACAACTGAAACATCAGTCCTGCTAGGGTTTATGATCTGGGGTCCTGGGAGGTGAGAGAACCTGTCCAGCCCACAGACTGTGAATCTAAGTGTGGCAGGAGAGACCCCTGCCATGGTGAAGTCAACTGTGGGGAGCCCTGACCTTTTTCCAACAGAGACTTAGCAACCACATTAACGATAGACAAGAGAAGAACACACAGCACCTCCGACCCTCTCCCTTTATGATAGACCTGGCAGAACCAGAAAGAAGCTGCCTCAACCCTTCATCCTCCCCCACTCCCTTGTGATTTACCCCACTTTTTTTAAAAAAAAAACTAAACATTTAGCAGCTTTTTTTGTTTTGTTTTCTGAGACAAGCTCTCTGTATCATCCTGGCTGTCCTGGAACTTGCTTTGTGAACCAGGCTAGCATTGACTTCACAAAGATCTACCTGCTTCTGCCTCCCAAGTGCTGAGACCAAAGGCTTGGGGTTAGAGGCATGTGCCACCGTGTCTGGCATGTATTTACAAAGCAATTAAAAAGATTTAATATTTTATTTATGTATGTGAATGTTTCGTTTTGTGGGGATTCATGACCTGGTTGGGGGAGTCATCTCTCTCGGACTGAGGAGGGCTTGCTCACCCTCCCTATCGCCCTTGGTACTGAGAGGATCAGCGTGGAAACAGCAGCCGAGTGCAGCCTTCTTCTGGATTGTGAATGGACTTTATATCTTGCACATGTTTAATGAACCTGACTTAATCACAGAGTTCCCTCCCACATTACCTGGCATCCAGTGTCTGCGTACCGCAGTTGTGCTTGGTGCCTAAGGAGGTCAGAAGAAGAATCTGGAGTTGGAGCTATGGATGGCTGTGAGCTGCCATCTGGGAACTGAACCTGGTTCTTGTGCAAGAACAAGTGCTCTTGATTGCCAAGCCAGCTCTTCCAGATCCTTATTTTTTCTCCCTGAAAATAAACAAACCCTAAACATTTCTATGTGCTATTTCCCTTCATCCATCTGATTTTGTTTATATATGTGTGGTAGTCTGATATGATTGGCCCCCATAGGCTCCTGGGGAGTGGCACTGTTAGGAGGTGTGACTTTGTTGGAGGAGGTATGGCCTTGTTGGAGGAGGTGTGTCACTGTAGGGTGGGACTTGAGGTCTCATCTGTACTCAAGTCATGCCCAGTGTCTTAGTTCACTTCCTGTTGCCTGAGCAAGTTGTAGAATTCAGCTCTCTCTCCAGCACCATGTCTGGCTGCATGCCGCCATGATGATACAGACTGAACCTCGGAACTATAAGTCACCCAATTAAATGTTTTCCTCTGTAAGAGTTGTTTGGTCGTGGTGTCTCATGACAGCAATAGAAGCCCTAACTAAGACAATGTGTTTAGGCTTGTTGTGTGTATGTCGTGTGTGTGTGTGTGTGTGTGTGTGTGTGAAAACGTGCGTGCCTTAGGATAAAAGGATGGAAAAGGATATTCCAAGTAAATGGACCTAAGAAGCAATCTGGTGTAGCCATTTTAATATCTGACAAGATAGACTTCAGGCCCAAACTATAAGAAGAGAGAGGGATGATTACTACATACTCATCAATGGAAGAATCCACCAAGAAGACATTGCAATTCCTAACATGTATGCATCAAATACGAGGACACTCAAGTTTAAAAAGAAACATTACTGCTGCTTAAATCACATATTGATCTTCACAGAGTGACAGTGGGCGACTTCAGTGCCTGACTTGTCAATAGGGGGCCATCCAGATAAAAACTAAGCAGAAATGCTGTAGGTAACTGATAAGCCAGAGGGACCCAACAGATAATTACAGAACAATTCACTAAACACAAAAATATATGTTTTTCTCAGCCCCTCATGGAACTTCTTCAAAATTGGCTACATATCTGGACACAAAGAAAGCCTCAAGACATAAAATTGAAATAGCACCCTACATCCTATCTGACTTCCACAAATTAAAGCTGGATATTAACACAGAAACAACAGGAAGTTTACAAACATGGAAACAAAAAAAAAACTCACTACTGAATGAACACTGACTCAAGACATTAAAAAAGAAAAAGACTTTCTAGAACTGAATGAAAATGAATACACAACATACCCAAGCTCATGGGACACAATGAAGGCAGATCTAAGAGGCAAGTTCTTAGCACTAAGTACCTATATAAAAAAATTGAAGAGATCTCATATTATTAACTTAGCTTACATTAAAAAACTCCAGAACATAAAATAAATCACACCCAAAAGGAGTAGGTGGCAAGAAATATTCAAATTAAGGATTGAAATCAATAAAATAGAAGACAACAAACAAAAACAATACAAAGGATGAAGCACAGAATTGGTTGTTTGAGAAAATCAGTAAGAATGACAAACCCTTAGTCCAATTAACTAAAAAAAAGCAAGAAAATCTAAGTTAGTAAAATTAGATATTAAAAGGGGGATCATAGTCATAGACTTTGAGGAAATCCAGAGACTCATGAGTACATACTTTAAAAACCTCTATTCCACCAAGTTGGAAAAATCTAAAAGAAATGAATAATTTTCTTGATAATGTACCACCTACCAAAGTTAGAGCAAGATCAGATAAGCAATTTAAACTCACCTGTAACTCCTAGTGAAATAGAAACAGTCATTAAAGTCTCCCAATGAGGGCCAGATGGCGTTAGTGCAGATTCCTACCGTTCTTTCCAAGGAGAGTTAACCCTACTGCTTCTCAAATTATTCCACAAAATGGAAGCCAGAGAGACACTGCCTAATTCTTTTCACAAGCCACGTTTACCCTGATGCCTAAACCATATACAGAGACTACAGAACGGTTTTACTATGAACATAGGTACAGCAATTCTCAATAAAATACTTGCAAATAGAACCCAAGAACATGACAACAACCTCATCCACTGTGATCAAGGGGGCTTCACCCCAGAGATACAGGGATGGTTCAACATATGTAAATCAATAAAATAATCCACCAGATAATCAAACTGACAGATAAAAGCCACATGGTCATCTCTTCAGAGGCAGAAGGCCTTTAACAAAATCAGGCAGAAGGCCTTTAACAAAATCCATCATCCTATGATACAAGTCCTGGAGAGAGGCAGCTTGGAGGAAGCTCATAGCCAACATCAACTTAGATAGAGGGGGAGGCACTCAGAGCATTTCCGCTAAAATGAGGAACAAGACAAAGTTGTGTCCTCTCTCTCCATACCTATTCAATGGAGCAATAAAGCAACGGAAGGCAAATGGGAAACAAACAGGAAGGGAATTTATTTGTAGATAATATGTGCACATATACATAAGTGACTCCTATAGCTGATAAACACTTTCATTAAAGTAGCAGCATACAAAAAAATTAACATAAAAAGACCAGTTACCCTCCTGTAAACAAACGACAAGAGAACTGGGAAAGGGATCAGGGAAACACCTTTCACAATAGCTTCAAATAACATAAAATATCTTGGGGTAACTCTAACCAAGCAAGTGAAAGATTTGTATAATAAAAACTTTAAGACATTGAAGATACCAGCCAGAAAGATCTCCCAAGCTCATGGATTGGTAGGATTATTATAGTAAAAATGCACATCCTACCAAAAGTAATCTACAGATTCAATGCAATCCCTATCAAAATTTCAACACAATTCTTCACAGAACTTGTAAAGACAATTTTCAGCTAAAACAATCCTGAACAATAAAAGAATTGCTGAGGTATAGCCATCGCTGATCTCAAATCACACTTCAGAGCCATTGTAAAAACAGCATGCATGTATTGACACAAAAACAGACATCTGTCAATGGAATTGAAGACCCAGAAGTAAGTCCACATACCTATGGATACCTGATTTTTGATAAATAAGCTATAAATGTTGGAAAAGTATCTTCAATAAATGATGTTGTTTAAACTGGAAGGCAGCATGTAGAAGAATCTGAATAGACTTATCTGTATATATCACGCTGTGCTACACAGCTCCAAATGGATCAAAGACCTCAACATAAGGTTCGATACACTGAACATGACAGAGGAGAATGTGGGGAATATTCTTGAACCCATTAGAAGAGGAAAAGACTTTCTGAATGCAACACTGATAACTGAGGCACAAGTTCAACAATCAAGAAGGGAAAAACTATACAGCAAAGGACACCATCATTTGGACACAGGGACGGGCTACAGAGTGGGAAAAGCTTTTTACTAACACACCCAATAGAGGGCTAATATTAAGCAGTCTTTAAAAGTAACTTGTTGGTACTCGACACTGACTTCTTTCTTCTCTTCCTCCTCTTCTCTCTCTTCCTTCTCCTCTTCTTCTTGCTTCTAGGCTTAGTGGAACTCTGAATAGGCAATAGTAGCCTCTTTAAGAACCCCATGAGGCCTTGAGGCCTGGGGAACTTTTCAGTAATAGGCCCTTAGATTTAGGTAGCATTAATATTAGGTTGTTAATTACAGATTGGTAGTCATTTGTGTTGAATTCTTTTTTTTTTTTTGAGGCAAGATTTCTCTGTGTAGCTTTGGAGCTTGTCCTGGAACTTGCTCTGTAGACTAGGTTGGCCTTGAACTCACAAAGATCTGCCTGCCTCTGTCTTCCAAGTGCTGGGATTAAAGGCGTGTGCCACCACTTCCTGGCTTGTGTTGAATTCTTACTCTGACTTCCACTTATCTGTTGCCCAAAGTTGGGATCCCTGTGGATTCTGCCTTTTCCTCTCTCTGGGTGGGAGTTCTTCATTGCATTGTATAAAGACTCCCATCAGTGTAAATAACACATGTGTGCGCGTATCCCATCAGTGTAGATAACACATGTGTGCGCGTATCCCATCAGTGTAGATAACACATGTGTGCGCGTATGCATGTGCACACGTGTGGCTGTCACAAGGCAGTTAGAGGTCTTTGTTCCACGCTCTGCATAGCCCGTAGCTAAGATCCTGTTACAGAGACCTCACCAGTGTCCTGGCCCTGGCAAGCAAGAAGTTGAGGGAGGAGCAGGTGTCCAAATAACAGATTAATTGGCTGGCTCTAGACCTCATTTTCCGTGTTCTGAAAGGGTTTTGGCAGCAACAGCAGCTACCAAAGTTATGTGAGTGTTGGATGTGTATAAAACTGTTAGTTAGGCCTTTGACACTTCAGAAAATTTTCTTTTTTCTAAAGGCAATGACAATTTTTTAATGTTATAAAGGGAACAAAGGCATTATTTGCAAATTAGCACATCAATAATGAGTCTTCTAAATATAATTGAAATAGCAGAAAGCAGACCATGGCAGTCTGGCCGGTTCCCTTGTCCTTGTGGGGAAGTGGGTCCGTCAGTATGCTTTCAGTATGGTGTGGCCGGCCACCTTGTGAGCTCAGGACCCCAGACGCCGTACTTCTCTTGTTTATGGAAAATGAATATGAGTGTTGGAAGTAGTCAGGTTTTCTAGAAGACTTGTGCTTGCTATGGACAGTCTGGGGACACTCTGCTGTCTGCCCTGCCTTCAACTAAAGGCCAATTTCAAGAGCACTTGTTGCGGAGCATCTCTGGTGCAGAAGATGGAGCGGCACCTTCCCTTGAATCTCCCTTGGCCCTTCCTTTACCCTTTCTCTTAAGGAGTGGCAGGCTCGGATCTCCAGCTTCTGTGCCTCTGATCTCTGCGATGCAGGTGTACTAGCGTCCTCACTGTGCCCTCACCCAGAGAGTCACATCAGGATTCCCGGGTGACTCAAGGGTCCTTTTACAGCCATCAGGAATCTCACTTCTTTCTATTTTCCCAAACCACCTCTTGTCTAAGGTTTTCATCTTCTCTCACTAGTCTTTTCAAGGCTGCATTTATCCATTTCTGTTGGAGCAGATTTCTACAGTACAGTTTAGAAATGTGCCCATTTGTGTGTGTGTGTGTGTGTGTGTGTGTGTGTGTGTTGTGTTTACATGTGTGTCCACGTGTGTGGCTCTGCATTCTTGCATGTGCACGAAGGTCCAAGGGAGACATCGGGCATCCTGCTCCTTCCCTTTCCACCTTATCCCCTTGAGACAGAGTCTCTCACTGATCTCGAGGCTCACTGATTTAGCCAGACAGTCTGGTCAGTGTGCTCCTGGACCTACCTTTCTCTGCAGCCCCTGCATTGGGGCTATAGTCACACACAGCCATGCTGTGCTCTCTCACACTGGTGCTAAGGATTCGAACTTGGACCCCCATAGTTTATGCAGCAAGTGCTCTTATCTGCTGAGCCATCTCTCCATCCTGAGGAATGGGCTCCATTTTAAAGAGCAAACCAGATGTTAGAAGTTCCAGCCTTGGCCACCAGCTGCTGAATTGTTTGGTGGACACCGGAATGGATATTGATCTCAGGCAGGCTAAAAAGACATGTGGAAAAGGTTAGAGCACAATGGTTTTCCTAGAAGTCTTAACAAAACAAGGATTTCTCGCCAAGTGAGGCTATCCATAACTCAGCCCCATGTCCACATTAGATGACCATTAGAGGGTAATCTATAAGAATAAAAACAATAGTGAAATGCTAGCTTGCAGCCATGTGCTTTTATAAATCTCCTTGCAGACATTTTCATTTGTCCTTTAATTGCACTGTAAGGAGCATTGGTTACGATCATAACAATGACACGGGCCATTTTGACCCTCACCTAGGCAACTCCAAATGGGTCAGCTAAACAGAAGAGGTTGGCACTCATCTATTCCGGCTCCGTACTGCAGCTCAGAAGGTGACGATGCATCAAAGGCTGCACGATCTGTCATGTGATCACAGCCATGTAGAGATCCAGAGCATCTTCTGTTTCCAAGGGATGACCATCTGCCACCACAGTCTGTCTCAAACCCAGGGGATTCCCAGGATTCAGGGGTTTCCAACTTAACGTGGGAATGAGTCTTGACAAACTAGAGTACGTTGGTTGTCATCCCTCCCTTCCCCGCAGCATCACTCCAAGGGCCATCTGGTGACCGAGGTTGCCTGTCCTCCTTCAGGGCTCCTGTTGACATGTCTCTTCCCTGTAGCGCGAGTCTCCCTAGCCCTCTCCTGCTTCTCTTTCCTATTTTTACAGGGTTAAGTTTCAACAACCACGTGCAAGGTTGTACATCTTTAGTCTCAGCATTTGAGAACCAGAGAATCTCTATGAATTTGAGGCCAGCCCAGTCGATATAGTGAATTCTAGACTACCTAGGACTACACAGTGAGACCCTGTCTCAAACAAAATCAAAACCAAAACAGGGTCAAATCAAAAGCAAAGGAAGAGAAACAACTTTAAAGGCTTTAATCTGGGGGCTCTTCTGTTCTAGGGGAAAGGATTGAAACTCTGTGGTTTACACTGTAGGACTTGGCTGTGTAACTTCCTTGGCTGTGTAACATTAGTCCCACCTTCCTCTTTCCTTACCCATCAAGTGGGATGGCGGTTACTATCCCATCTCTTTGAGATGACAATAAACTAAGGCTTCATACTTTGGACATTGCTTATTCTCCACTGGGATTCATGTGCTGGAAGTTAGTGGCCGTGTTGAGATACGGGGACTTTAAGTGTGACAGTATTGAGGTTTGGGGACTTTAAGAGAGAGCCTAGTGAGGTGCTGTACTCAGAAGGGACTACTTTAGTTCTCCTGGGTCTCCAGTTAGTTCCCAAGAGAGAGGATTATTACAGAGAGCCCTGACCTCTGAGTCCCTCGCCTTCTTGCCTCTTTTGCCATTTTGCCTTCTTGCCTCTTTTGCCATTTACTACCATGTTGAGTTGTACCCAGAATGGGGCACTCATCAGAAGCCAGACAGATGGGGCTGCCTGATCTTGAGCTTTTAGACCCACAAAATAAACCTCTCTTCTTTATAAAGGACCTAATTTCTGGTATTTTGCTACAGTAACAGAAAACAGACAGTATACAAAGTATAGAGGAAACACATTGAACAGACATAAAGAACTGGGAGATACCAGTTAATGGTTTGAAATGAACCGTCTCTAGTATTAGACAGCTTTTTTTATACTTTCTAGCCTCATCTCTGCCTCTAGATTTGTCTGCTCTGCTCTCAGGCCTGTCATCTTTTCCAGGCGTCCTAGTGGCCCAGCACCTAGCTGTTTGCTGCATCCTGGGTCATTAACTGCATATCAGAAAGTGTCCTTTCACTATTACCCAGAACATCCCATTATTACTAAGTAGGTCTGCTTTTCTTGACTGATAACTATTATTTATTAGAGACTGAGCTCTTGCTATTTAGCTTTGAAACTTACGGTAGACCAGACTGAGCAGGAACTTCCCGTGCCCTTCCTGCCTTTCCCTCCCAGACACTGGGGTTACAGGCATGCACCATGATGAGGCCTTTGCTGTTTTGAGAAATCGTCCCACTCTGAAGCCGAGGTTGACATGAAATTCACGCTGTAGTCATGAGCTCAGGATAACCCTCCTGCCTTGGTTTCCGTAGTGCTGGGATTACAGATGGGAGATACCATGTCTGGCTTGCATTCTGTCTTTTATGCAAATACATTCCTTAAATATAGACGGGCCTAGCAGAGAATCTGGCTTTCTTCTGCTTGGGTGTTTCCTCTGTCATATAGTCTGTCTCTGCTATGCCGGGCTCTGTCCTGGCCTGTAAGATTCGGATCCCACTGCTACCCTCTCCCTATTTATTGCTGAGAGTTCGAAACCAGTTGGGGCTTCCGTAAGAAGCAGCATTCATCTCTCCCTTTCAGTATTCACATCACTATGGCAACAATAGTGATGCCCTCTCTTCCCTTTAATAGTTCAGTGTGCTTGCTTGAGGACCAGCTTCTTCGTCAACATTACTTCCCTCACACCCCAGCTACTCCAGTGACTCTCTGCTTTTGGTTTGGCGTCCAAGGTCCTATTCAGTGGGGCCGTCGGAGACTTTCTTGCTGGCCCTGTGGTTCTGATTGTTCTTAATTTTATTCTCTTTTGGTGGATGGGCTACCACCGGGAAGACACGACAGAAAGCTTTGTCCCTTCCCGGGGGCAGGGCTCTTTCTGACTCATGCATGTCTGTTTTCTCGTTACCAGCCTAGTTTAATCGAAGTCCATCCTTTCTGAAGTCCGTTCTGATCTAGCATGAGGAGAACCTCTGCTCGGTGGAGACTTATCAGATGCCATCTTCCAGGCTTCGCTTCCCAACCACATAGACAGCTTCAAGAAGGCAGTGAGGACGCGTCCTTCTTTTCACTCTACAGAACATTTCTTTGTATAGATTTACTTTGCAATTAACATAGGGTCAGGGATAGTTAAGAACAGAGTGCTTTATTTATTCAACAAACAGTTACACAGAATTTTGAAAAATTCTTTTTGTATCAAATACATGAAGCCATTTACCCTTTCCTTTCCAGTGCTTGGGATCAAACCCACACATGCTAGGCAAGTACACCACTAATGTGCTATATCCCCAACTCTGAAGCTCTAGATACTTCTAAATTAAGGTTCTTCATATCCCTTTTCTTATAAGAGACACCTGAATTTCATAACTCTGGAAAGTGCCCTAGTTTCTAAGATGTTTGGAGAATGTGACCATTTCAGGAATAAAGCTCACAGAACCAGACAGACTGTATGATTTCGAGGGATTAAATCATTTACCATTGGTCATTCCTTCATTCACTCAGCAAGCTTTCCTCAAGCAGTGCTGTATTTAGGACAGTGAATAACTCATGGGTAGATTCTCAAGTTGTTCAGTGGTTAGCTGCCCCTCTGCTGCTGGATGCTGGGTACCAAGTAAGTGCTATTCTACGTGACGGAGCGCTGCAGTTATCCTGAGGTAGATGGCCAAACAGGTATCATTACTTGAACTGGACAGACCAACTGTTAAGATTCTAAAAATCCCCAAACAAGGAAGTTCAGTTCACTTAATTTCTCACTTTCCCTTAATTTCTCACCTATCCTTATATTTTTAGAAGTTGCTCCTACTTAGCCTTCTTCATTGGCTTCTTCTTCTTCCATTTCCTTAACCATGGACATGAGACAGTCAATTTGGGAGTCGCTGATTCAGGCCAGTCCTTGATGACTGTGAGTATCTGGCATCCTACACACTTAGGTCAGACGCAATTGGGCTGACAAAGATTCCTGGGCACTTTAAACCTGCATCCCAGAGAGCCACTAAATGATTATAAGAAGGTCAGCTAGATTAGCGTTTTAGGAGGCTGCCGGGAAGGTGGAGAAGATGGTCATAGCTCAGGTGGAAATGAGGACTAATGTGAAGCTGGACGTGCTAAGTGTTGCTGAGAGAAATGACACCCTCCGTGGTAGAACCAGCATGGAGAATGTCACACAAGTTTGGAGGACAAGGCATTTTAAGGGGCATTTTATTTTACTTATTTATTTTTCTTGGTTTAAATTATTTTTTCTTTCTTTTTTATTATTATTTAAAAAAATACCAATTCAAATTCTTACTCCCTCCCCACCTCTCAGTTCCCTCCCTCTCCCTCCACAGACCCTCCCTCTCTCCCTCCAACCCTAAGGGAGTGCCATGCACCCCGCCCTGTGGAAAGTCCAAGGCCCTCCCTACTACATCTAGGTTGAGCAAGGTTTACATTCAAAGAGAATAGGATTCCATGAAGCTGGTATCTGCAGTAGAGACACATCCCAGTGTCGCTATCAGTGGCCCCTCAGTCTGCCCCAGCTGTCAACCCCCTTCAGAGTGGCTTGGTTGTTTCCATGCTCGTTCACTCCCAGTCCAGTTGAAGTTGGTGAGCTACCATTAACTCAGGCAAGTTGTCTCAGTGGATGACCCCCTCACGGTCTTGAATTCCTTGCTCATAATCTCACTTCTTCCACTCTTCATCTGGATCTTGGGAGCTCAGTCCAGTGCTCTGATGTGGGTCATTGCCTCTGTTCCATGAAGGTTCTATGGTGACATTTAAGATAGTCATCAATCTGACTAGAGAGCAGGGTCAGTTCAGACACCCTCTCCTCTATTGTTTAGGGTCTTAGCTGGGGTCATCCCTGTGGGTTCTTGGGCATTTTTTCTAGAGCCAGGTTTCTTTCTAACTCCATAATGGCTCCCTCAATCAAGATATCTCTTTCCTTGCTCTCATATCTGTCCTTCATCTCGACTGTTTCATTCCCTCAAGTTCTCCTCAACCCTCTTCTCCCCTTCCTTCTACACCTTGCCCTCCTACTCCCAAATTTTTGTCTGATTCTAATTTCCAGGTGGGTCTATATATGTTTTTCTTTGGGTTCACATTTTACTTAGTTTCTCTAGGATCCTGAACTATAGACTCGTTGTTGCCCTTTGTTTATGACTAGTATCCACTTTTGAGTGAGTACATACCATATTTTTTTGGGGGGGTCTGGGTCACCTCACTCAGGATGATGTTTTCTAATTCTGTCCATTTGTATGCAAAATTCAAGATGTCATAATTTTTTACTACTGAGTAGTACTCTAATGTGTAGATGTGCCACACTTTCTTTATCCATTCTTCCACTGAGGGGCATCTAGGTTGTTTCCAGGTTCTGGCTATTACAAATAGTGCTGCTATGAACATAGTTGAACAAGTGCTTTTGTAGTATGATTGGGCATCTTTTAGGTATATTCCCAAGAGCAGAATAGCTGGATCCCAAGGTAGGTTGATTTCCAGTTTTCTGAGAAACCGCCACACTGATTTCCAAAGTGGTTGCACAAGTTTGCATTCCCACCAGCAATGGATGAGTGTTCCCCTTACTCCACAACCTCTCCAGCATAAGCTATTATTAGTGTTTTTGATCTTAGCCATTCTGACAGGTGTAAGATGGTATCTCAAAGTTGTTTTGATTTGTATTTCCCTGATTGATAAGGAAGAAGAACATGTCCTTAAGTATCTTTGGGCCATTTGAAACTCTTCTGTTAAGAATTCTCTGTTTAGTTCACTACACCACTTTTTAATTGGGTTATTTAGAATTTTAATGTCTAATTTCTTGAGTTCTTTATATATTTTGGAGATCAGTCCTTTGTCTGATGTGGGGTTGGTGAAGATTTTTTTCCCCATTCAATTGGCTGCCTTTTTGTCTTATTGCCTGTGTCTTTTGCTTTACAGAAGCTTCTCAATTTTAGGAGGTCCCATCTATTTATTGATGCTCTTATTGTCTGTGCTATTGGGGTTATATTTAGGAAGTGGTCTCCTGCGCCCATGCATTGAAGGTTACTTCCCTCTTTCTCCTCTGTCAGATTCACTGTGGTCAGATTTATATTGAGGTATTTAATCCATTTGGACTTGAGTTTTGTGCATGGCGACAGATATGGATCCATTCTCATTCTTCTATAGGTTGACATCCAGTTATGCCAGCACCATTTGTTGAAGATGCTTTATTTTTTTCATTGTATTTTTTTGCTTCTTTGTCAAAAATCAGGTGTTCATAGGTGTGTGAATTAATATCCGGGTCTTCAATTTGATTCCATTGGTCAACGTCTCTTTTTTTATGCCAATATCAAGCTATTTTCATTACTGTAGCTCTGTAATAGAGTTTGAAGTCAGGGATGGTAATGCCTCCAGAAGTACCTTTATTGTATAGGATTGTTTTGGCTATCCTGGGGTTCTTGTTTTTCCATATGAAGTTGAGTATCATTCTTTCAAGGTCTGTGAAGAATTGTGTTGGGATTTTGATGGGGACTGCATTGAATCTATAGATTGTCTTCAGTAAAATTGCCATTTTTACGATGTTGATCCTTCCTATCTAAGAGCATGGGAGATCCCTCCACTTTCTGGTATCCTTTTCAATTTCTTTCTTCAAAGACTTAAAGTTCTTGTCAAATAGATCTTTCACATCCTTTGTTAGAGTTTCCTCAAGATATTTTATGTGATTTGTGGCTATTGTGAAAGGCGATGTTTCTCCGATTTCCCTCTCAACTTCTTTATCCTTTGTGTATAGGAGGGCTACTGATTTTTTTTTTTGAGTTGATCTTGTATTTTGCCACTTCATTGAAGGTATTTATCAGCTGTAGGAGTTCGCTGGTAGAGTTTTTGGGGTCACTATCATATTATCTGCAAATAATGAATGTTTAACTTCTTTCTTTCCAATTTGAATCTTAGGGGCATTTTATGATGGAAATAAGATTGTGGTATGGTCAAGATTTCATGAGTACAGACACATAGGATTATAAGAAATATGATTTATGAAATATGATTGTGGTTGTTTTGCAGTCTTGATTATTCTATTATTTTAAAATACATGCAGGAAGGCACATGGCCTCAGTTTCCTGAGCATAAATTTTTTCCTGCTGGTTTTGTGCTCAGATTATTTCTTATTGTTTAGATAATATGAGCCCTCAGGTGAATATAGTTCTGTCGTTTGACACAAGGCTGTAGGTTCCTTGGCCCTTTAAGCCACTGAATCTGGTTTAGGAAGTAACTTTTAAGAAGCCCCTCACATTTCCCTTTCCAGAAATCTTGTAGTACTCTGATGACTTTGTTTTCTCTCTGTCGTTTGGAGGATTGCAAAGTGAAAACCTGCAGTACTCACAAATCAGAGTTTGTGAGATTAAAAAAGGCATTTATAATGTTAACAATAAGGTAGCATGTGTACTTCAACGCCAAGCATGTGGATCTTATATAAAGCATTGTCAGCCACTCCCTCCCCTCTACAGTTTGAATGTTTTGAGAAATGGAGGAAAGATCAGAGCTGAGCATTAACGGGCTCGGAGAGAAGATGAGGTCCCCGCATGGCCCCGCATTTCTTAGTTTTCAGCAAGTGAGCCACTGGAGGCCGAGGTCTTCATGGCCACGGGGAGAGTGCTGTCTCTCTCATTCAAAGTCCCCCAAGACTTTGCTTTCCCTGTCTTCTCAGGCATTAGACATCGGCTTTATTTACTCCTGACCTTTGTGGCTTGGTTCGAAGGCTCAGTTGTTGAGGGGCTACATGGGGGTGGGGAGAGCTTGAAGAGAGGAATAGGGCATGTCCAGAAAAGACTAGTCTTAGGAATATCAACCTCAACATTGTAAAAGCAATGTCAGATGCTACACCGGGCAGTGGTGGGGCACCCCCTTAATCCCAGCACTTGGGAGGCAGAGGCTGACAGATTTCTGAGTTAGAGGTCAGCCTGATCTACAGAGCAAGTTCTAGGACAGTCAGTGCTACATTGAAAAAACTCTGTCTCAAAAAGCAAACACAAGTGATGTTGGACTATGCGTCATGAGGTTCATGTGGGCACATTTGGAACATACACTGACTTTCTTTAATGCACACAGTGGCTTTCTTTTCTCATGTTTTCTCTGAACAAGTTGTAAAGCAGGGGGGCTTGTTGTTTTTTTCGTCTAGCTTTGTCCTAAGTGATTTGCTCTTCAGATGACTCTTGGGGGACACTAATTACCACACTGATATAGCAGAGGTGAAAGAGATTAAGAAGCCATTGGAGTGACAAACAGCTCGTAAATGGCTGAGTCAGAGTTCAAGTTCAGGTCACCTGTCTATCACTGTTCTTCTATGTTGGGTCTCCTCTGATTTCTGCCAAAAACTAGGGATTAATTATAACTTCTAATCTGTTCAGAGGTGGGGGAATGAGCAACACTCAAAACTGTTTAATTCTTTTGGTGAAACGTCTTTGAGAAGTTTTAGTGTCTGTCATTAACACACCAGCTCCACTTTCCTTGTAAACATTTCTTGGACACTCGTGGCCATATTTCACAGTGATTAATATTTGTGTCTCAATCCGGAAATTAAACTCTAGGAGAAATAGGTGGTGCTGTTGGCCGTAGAGTTACCTTATCCTTTTATTTGGAAGGCAAGGTTATATCTGTCATGACGCTAGGAGGAGATGGGCTCCTGCTAATGGTGTTGGCAGAGGTGTGGCTGGATTTGACACATCAGGAAAACAGTCCAGAATTCTAAAGAGATCCCAGGAAGGCTTGAAGGCTGCTGGACAGCAAGGTCAGTTTCAGAGAAAAAGAAATATGTGATTTCCAGCGAGTTCTCAAATTCTAAGAATGTTTTCTTTCTTTAACTGAGTGCTAAAAATCACAGAGCAGTAGAGATGTCTTGAAGTGGGGTCTGTTTCTTCATTGCTATTGTGAAGCCAATTCTCATCAAATCTGAGAGGGCTTCCGTGGGCCGTTTCTAGCAGTTTCTGGGCCTATTTTTTAAATTCTGAACAGATCGTAGCTGGGAGTAGACATAGGACCCCGAGCTTAGATAAAAATCTTAGTGTTGTTTGATTTCTAGCTTATATGTGAATTGTTCGCACCCCCAACACAAGGTGTCTTTGTTCCCAAACCCAAATCTAGGAGCAATCACTGTCTTGGCTTCTCTGTCTCTTTAGCCAGATGCCAAGGGCTGCTGGAAACATGACGGAAGGCTGGAACTGATGCTGCTAAGTTCACGACGTCTACCTCCGGTGCCACGTCACAGTCGCTTGGTTTGCTGTCAACTCTTTGCCAGGCCACACACTTTGCTGATTTACGCTCTTCCCCCATGCTTTAACCTTCCCATCACCCTGTGTGGCAGTTTGAATGAGAGCGGCCTCCAAAAGCGCATACATTTGCATGCTTAGCCTCTGATTGGTGAACTGTTCAGGAGGTGTGGCCTTGTGGAAAGGTGTGGTCTTGTTGGAAGACGTGTGTAACTGGGGGTGGCCTTTGAGGTTTCAAAAACCCACCCCAGGACCAGTATCTCTGACTTTGACCTGCAGAAGAGGATGGGCCATGTTGCTGACCAATGCCATGCCCGTCTGCCCCCTACCATGACGATCGTGAACTACCTCCCCAAGACTGTAATTGATCCCCCAGTTGCCTTGCTCACGGGGGTTTTGTCACAGCAATATAACACTATGAGACACTGCCTTTCTCCGGTAGGTTCCTGTACCTTGGGCTGCACCCAGAAAAGGAGGTCATGAAATGAGATGGCTAGCACCTTCCCATGTGAAAAAGCAGAAGCGTACCTGTGTTCAGCATGAAGGTGGTAAGTCCACCCTCATGTTCAAGGCCCTCCGTGGAAAGTAGCTAACCTGTCAGTTATGGTTTTTTTTTTAAGTTTCTCACTACCTGTACAAATATTTAAATATTATTTTTTTGTGCTACAATTTAGTTTCTTGATGCACTTTGATGCTTTTTTTCATTCCCAGAAGCACTTTAATCATATTTATATCTATCTAGAAGGTTCTTTGTCCTGTACGCTCTTTGTTTTCTACGTTACGTTTCAGCTTTGACGTGCTGTCCTTTGGGGGACCCTCCCTAACATCTGTCTGTACTCTGAAATGGTTAGGGTTTCCTTTTAAATGAAAAACTTGTGATAGCTAAATATAATAACTAGATTTTTTTATTAATGTTGAATTTATTCATGTTGCAATTTTGTAATATAGTTAGGCAAGACTTAACATCTAAGAAAACTGGGGAAGCATTTATGGGATCCTTTTATTATTTTGTAAAACTGTGCATAAATGTGCATCTATGTCCAAATAGAAAAAAGAACTGACAATGTAGATGTGTGTGTGTGTGTGTGTGTGTGTGTGCGCGCGCGCGCGCGCGCGCGCGCGCGCGTGCAGGCTCCACATGTGCACGTGTCTCTGCAGGTGTTGCAGGCAGGAGGAAGGTAAAGCCTGAAGCCTGGGGAAACAGTGGGGATATCAAGGCATATTTAGCCAAAAGGTCTTCCTAAAGTGCTGTCAGAATCTCAGACTATATTCTTATCTGGCTATAGCGTTTACAGATATAATTGTTTAAATCAGGTCCTGCAGGATGGGGGTGTCCCCTGCTTGCATGCTGTCCTTGGAAAGAGAGATGGCCATAGAGAGACAGAGATGGAAGTTTTACCGCCATTATCCAAAGGCCACTATGTGGTGCTATGGCAACCACCTGAAGTGGGAAGACGGAAAGGAGGGTTCTGTTTGGCTTCCTCTGGAGGGAGAAGGAGCCAGTATGCTGGCTTCAGGCCATTCTCCTCCAAGACGAAAGGATTTGCTTCGTTTGTTTTAATTAACTCATTTCGTGGCAATTTGTTAGAGCATCGTGTTATGTAATTTCTCCTGGAGAGACGTAAGCAAACACCCAATAGGGCACTGACGACAGACTAAAGAAACAAGTCCGCCAAAGGCTAGTGAACCAGTACTTTGTTGGGATTATATTAGAAGCACGCACGAGGTGTGCTTCCAGGAACCCAGATGACTCAATGTCAGTTGCATCACCAAAAGCTAACCGCAGTGATGGGGTTCCAAAGGGTGAGGGGCTTCTGTGAAGCGCAGAAAAACTCAATCCCAAGGGCAAGCAGGCTGCACAGAGGAAGCCAGCAGCAAACAAAGCCAGGCTGCGCGTGGGCCCAGCTTCGGACCTGCAGAGCGCCGAGTCCACCAGGCCTGAAAAGTTGCAGACTGGAGACCAGCAGGGACCTCCACGGCAGCAGGAGCTGATGGTAACTTTTTGACAGCTCTTTCCTGTTTTGCCGGATGTGGTTTGTCATCCAGAAAATTAGGGCTCAACTGGTCCTCAATAATTTTGGCCAACTGGACCTGGGATTACACACATACACTTGTGTCAAGAAACTCCAGCCTGAAGTCTTGGAGACGGAGGCGGGAATGAATCCTCCGCCGCAGCAGTTGATCAGTCCTAGAGCCGAATTCAAGTGAGCTCCATGTTGCCCCCAAGCTCTCAGGTCTAGGAGACCAGCAAGTCCATCTCTGCCCCTAGATGAATCTTGGCAACAGGAGCTGGGTGGGGAGCCTGGCTGGTATGCCTGTGTGTCTTCCTGCTCCGATGAGTTTCCCGCCTCCGTCTCCAAGACTTCACGGTGCAGAGGGGAATTCATCCTGGCAGCTGCTTCCGGCCTCCAAGACCTGTGGCTCCCGGCTTTGAGACCTGCCGGTTCTAATCCTCAGACTTGTTCTGCAAAGGTACTCTCTGCTGGCACCTCAAAGTCCCTGAGAACTTTGATCAGTAACACTTTACAGATCTTGAACGGCTCTCAGAGCTAGCATGCCACTGCTACCAAGCATTCTAACCATGTGACACTCTGTTGTTTTACACACATAAAGGTAGTGAATTCTGAGTTGGCAGCAAAGCAACTCCTCTTCGTGTCCTTTGCTGTCTGTGTACTCTATTATAGACAGGGTGAACAAGAACTTTGTAGCAGATAGATGGTCTCCACCTGGAGAAAAACCATGCATGATGGGAAAACTAGCATGGGCGACAACTCACGGAAGCGGCGTTTTTGGTGTTTCTTGCTTAATTGGTCAGAGTCACAGGACAGACTACCTTCCCCAGAAATTGCTCGCCATTCTCACAACCTTGGGGAGGGGCCTTGTGAATCTTCTAAGTTTCAGGAGCTTCCTGGGTCCCTATATTTCCGTTGACTTTCTGAGGTTTCTGTGGTTTCTTCTTCCCTCCAGGAAAGAATGTTTCTGCTCAAAAGAATTAGCTACACAGTGCCCTGCTTCTTCCTCCTCTATAGCATGCTTTCCACACCTCTCTCTGGAATGGACCCATAGTCTTTGAAGGGGGAATATGGATGTTTGATTATTTTCTGTTATCTATGGAGCGTCGGTCCACTATGCCACAATAAGTCATTTATTCTCAGCCCTTGATTAGCTGTGAATCTCTGCAGGACCTGCTGCTCACTGCAAAAATAGATGGATTGCATATATAAAACAACAAAACAACAAAAAAATCATACCTCAAACAGACAACACACACACAAAGGCACGCAGACACAGACACACACACAGACAGACACACACAAACTCCAAACCAAAACAAAAAAACCCGCAAAGAAACTTCATAATTAATTTGCATTATTGTGCAAATAGATTTTACAGACATCTACAGACTTTTCCATCCAGTGTCTCTGGAGTACATATTATTCTCAGCAGCTTTTGGAACATTTTTCTAACTAGATCACATTTTAAGCCATAAATAAAGTCTTAAAAATACAAAAGAAATAAAAACAATTTTTGTATCTTATCAGATCATAATGGAATCAAAATTGGTAGTAAGAGAAACTATGCAAACTGTGTAACATATGGAAAAGTAATAACACACTCTAGAATGATTGAGAAAGTCAAGGAAGAAAGCGAAAGGCTCCCAAAATCAAAAGAAAGTGAACTTACCTGCTCTCTGGGACTACAGCAAAGACAGTTCTAAGAGGGAAGTTCGTTTCTACACATGCTTACATTAAAAACACCAGAAAGATCTCAAATAACCTAACGATGGAGCTCAAGGTCTTATGGAAAAAAAGAGCAGAACAAATCCCAAATTATTTAATGGAAATAAATAGTAAAGATCAGTATGGAAATGACCAAAACGAAGCTGAAAGAACAACAGCAAGAACTGGGAAAATGAATAGTTGGTTCTTGGAATGATAAACAAGGTTGAGCAACTCTTAGCCAAACTAACCAGAAGAAGAAGGGAAGATTCAAGCTAATCACATTGGAAATGAAAATGAGGACATTACGTCAGAAGCTAGTGAAATTTAGAAGACCCTTAGGGAATAGTTGGAAATATATTACAGTAAATTAGAAACTCTAGAAGAAGTAGAATAATTCCATGTGCAATTAGATAAAATTAAATCAAGAGAATATAAAATAACTTAGATATATCTGTAAAAAGCAATGAGATTAAAACAGTCATAAAGAAAAGTCCAGGACCAGACCAATGTTATTGAATTCTGATAGACCTTTAACAAAGAACTTATACCTCGGATCATCCCATAAAAAGGAATTATAACTTAGCTTTGGACTCAACTATTACCTTGGCATCAAAACCAGATTAGGACATAACAAAAAAAGGTAAAGTATAGACCAATTCCCCTGATGGACTTAGATGAAAAGATTCCAAAACAACAGCAAATCCCCAAAACAAAACCAAATCAAATCAATGCATTAAGAACATCATATACCATGATCAAATTGGTTTAACTCCAAAGACTCAAGGTTGGTTCAGTGTATGCAAATCAATAAAGGTAATTCACTAAACAAGTAGAACCAAAGATAGAAATCACAGGATTGACAGAAGAGATCTTTGACAAAGTTCAACATCCCTTCATGAACGAAGCCCTAAAGAAACCTGAAAGAGAACGAATATTATTTTAACATAGTAAAGGCTACATGATAAATCTATAAACAATATTGTACTGAATGGTAAAATCTGGGCGGTGGGAGCGCATGCCTTTAATCCAAGAACTTGGGAAGCAGAGGTAGGCAGATCTCTGAGTTCGAGGCCAGCTTAGCCCTACAGAGCAAGATCCAGGACAGGCTCCAAAGCTACACAGAGAAACCCTGTCTTCAAAAAAAAAAAAAAACCAAAACAACAACAACAACAACAACAACCAACCCCCCCCAATAAAAAAAAAGAGGAAAAGAAAGGAGAGAAAGAAAGAAGGAAAGAAAGAAAGGAATAAAGAAAAAGAATGGTTAAAAACTAAACATGTGCGCTCTGGCTTTTCACTCTTCTGAGGTAGAAGTTGAACCCAGGCCCTTGCTTACATTATTCAAGTACCCCACCAATGAGCTAATGAGTTACCTCCTCAGCATTCCCTCTTAAACCAGCAACCAGGCAAACGTGTCTACTCCAGTATAGTGTTTGAACACCTAGTCAGACTGATAAGGCAAAAGAAAGAAAGAAATGGGGCACAAGTGGGGAAGGGGGACGTCAAATGATCTCTGTTGGAAGTGACATGAGCTTCTATTTAAAAGATTCCAGGACCTCCCTTGCTCATATACTCCCTCCTCCCTCTCTTCGACTGAATTCCTGGAGCTCAGCCTGCGCTTGATTATGGATCTCTGTCTTGTTCCACCAGTTACTGGATGAAGGCTCTATGATGGCAGTTAGGGTAGTCACCAATCTGATTACAGGGGAAGGCCTGTTCAGGCACCCTCTGCTATTGCTAGGAGTCTTAACTGGGGTCATCCTTGTGGGTTCTTGGAACTTTCCCTAGTACCAGGTTAGGTTTCTCCCTAACCCCATAATGATTCCCTTCTATCAAGATATATCTTTCATTGCTCTCCCACTCCACCCCTCCCCCAACTCAACCCTCCCAATCCCTCCCCTCTGCTGCCTCCCCTGCCAGTTACCCATGAGATCTCACCTGTTTCCTCTTCCCTGAGATTCATACATTTCTCTTAGTGTTCTCCTTGCTACCTGCCTTCCCTGGAGTTGTGGGCTGTAACCTGACTGTCCTTTGCTTTACATCTAGTATCTACTTATGAGTGAGTTTTTCTGAGTCTTGGTTACCTTACTCAGGATGATTTTTCTTAGTTCCATACATTTGTCTGCAAATTACAAAATGTCATTTTTTTTTATAGCTGAGCAATACTCCATTGTGTAAATGTACCACATTTTCCTTATCTACTTTTCGGTTGAAGGGCATCTATGTTGTTTCCAGGTTCTGGCTATTACAAACAATGCTGCTTTGAACATTGTTGAGCAAGTGTCCTTGTGGTGTGATTGAGCATCCTTTGGGTATATGCCTGAGTGGTATCACTGGATCTTGAGGTAGATTTATTCCCGATTTTCTGAGAAACCACCATACTGATTCCCAAAGTGGCTGTACAAGTTTGCACTCCCATCAGCAGTGGAGGAGTGTTCCTCCTATTTCACATCCTCTCCAACAGAAGCTGTCCTTAGTAGTTTTGATCTTAACCATTCTGACAAGTGTAAGATGGTATCTCAGAGTCGTTTTGACTGCGAAGTCTACAGAGACAGCTGAACCAAGCTCATGGGAACTCACGAACTCTAGACCAACAGCTGTGGAGCCTCCATGGAACAGAGCTAGAACCTCTGCATGTGGGAGAAGGTTGTGTAGCTTGGATTATCCATGAGGCACCTGGCAGTGGGACCAGGATCTATCCCTGGTACATGAACTGGCTTGTTGAAGCCCATTCCCTATGGTGGGATGCCATGCTCAGCCTTCATATGTGGGGGAGGGACACGGTCCTGCCTCCACTTAATGTGCCAGGCTTTGTTGACTCCCCATGGGAGGGCCTTACCCTTTGGGAGGAATGGATGAAGGATGGATTGGGGGGTGGGGAGGTAAAGGAGAGGGGGAGGAGGGGGAGAGGGAGAACTGTGGTTGGGATGTAAAATAAAATTTAAAAAAAAGTTAAGAAAATGAATTTCATGTTTTTGTACTCAAATAAGGTAAATTAAATTTAAAAAGGACTCCAGTTCCATCAGGGAATTGTTAAACAGAATACCCTTGAACAAAGTAGCAGGATGCAAAATCAGCATAAAGAAATTGCTAGACTTTTTTATATACAAAGCAAAAGACTGCAAAAACAAATCTGGAAAACAATCCCATTAATTTTGACCGCAAAGAATACTCAGAAGACAGCCTCGGGAAGGAGATGAAAGAACTGTACAAAGAAAACTCTAGAACGTGAAAGGAAGAAGTTACAGTAGACATTAGAAGACGGAAAGATCTTCCAAGTTCACAACAAGTCAGCAGAATTAGCACTGTGGCAGCATTTCCAGAAGCAATTCCGGATTTAATGCCATCCCTGACAGAACCAGAAAGCAGACAGTCCTGACATTCATAAGGAAGAACGAAAGGCCCGGTAAGCCTGAGTAATTCTGAGCAAAATAAGCAATGCTGGAAGCATCACAAAACCAGATTTCCAGTTGTACTTCAGAGCCATGACCGAAACATCACACTACTGACACAAAAACAGACACATACAGAAATCTGTGGCTTAACAAACATTCCTCAAACCACAACCCCCCACCTCCTCTCCCCAACCCAGCAAAACCCTAAGCCAGACTCCCCAGCTAACCAACTAACCAAACCAAACTCCTGCCCCAGAACAGTGAAAATGAACTCCATGAGAGAAGGTGAGGTAAAGTAAATATGATTCAAGTGTCTTGCATGTGTCTATAAAAATGTCAAATGGAAATACAAATTATTACAAATAACTTATGCTGACGAAAGTTTAAAAGGAAAATTCAAACTAAACTACAGCCTTGAGAAGTTAGAGGAGATGACTCTGTAAGTGGATCCTGCCCATCCTCTTGGCTTAGTTTCAGGATCATATTGCTTTTATGCCTGCTAATTGGGAAATAGAATAGGGTGGGTTGTGAATTCGAATTTTTAGAGATTTATTTGTTGTCAGGGTTTCTGTTCTGTCCTGCTCCCGTAATCGTTAAGTCCCAAAGAAATCACACAGAGGTCTACATTAGTTATAGATTGGCCCATTACCTCAGGCTTCTTATTAACTCTTGTAACTTATATTAGCCCATTGTTCTTGTCTATGCTAGCTACATGGCTTGGTACCTTATTCAGCGAGGCAGTCACATCTTGCTTCTTCTGTGGCTGGGCCAGGACTGCAAAGGAATGGGCTTCCTTCTTCCCAGAATTCTCCTGTTTTCATTGACCTGCCTCTACTTCCTGTATGGTTGTCCCGACTATACTTCCTGCCTGGCTACTGGCCAATCAGTATTTATTTACAGACCATTGTCCCACACCATTTATTTATTTATTTTTTTTATGTGTATTGGTGTTTTGCCTGCTTGTATGTTTGTGGGCTATGTGCATTCGGTGCCCTTGGAGGCCAGAGGCAGGCGTCAGATTCTCTGGAACTGGAGTTACAGATGGTTGTTAGCCACCATGTGGGTGCTGGGAACTGAACCCTAGCCTTCTAAAGAGTAGTCGGGTTTCTTAACTGCTTAGTCATCTCTTTAGTCCCTCCAAAGTGTTTTAACGAGGATTCTAGTCTCACTGCTGCTCTCATGTTCTTTGGCAAAGGCGAGCAATAGAATCTGTTTCTGCCATTTCCTGGTCAGAACATGACCACGCGGAGTTGTGCAAGTGTAGCAGAGGGGAGAATTCAGTGGTATTTCTTCAGGTCTCTTTCTGAACGGTTAGAAAATACTTAAAGTTCTTTGGATATCAAGGCTCAGTGGAATCTATTCTAGCTCTCTCCTCAGAAGAGTATTCTCAAAAACTCAGGAGCCAGGGTAGTGGTGCATACTTTTAATCCCAGCACTTGGGAGGCAGAGACAGGAGGATCATAGCGAGTTCCAGAATACTCAGGGATAAAGAAAGTATAAACCATGGTCTTGTTAAACCATATTCCTTGAAACACTCAGTACCTTCTAGACCACAATCATGGACTTGAATTCAATTATTGGGGAATTTATTACTGCAATTTAAAAAGTGTGTGTGTGTGTGTGTGTGTGTGTGTGTGTGTGCATGCCCCATGTGTGTGCAGGAGCCCATAAAGGCAAGAAGAGGCCTGTGGGTGCTGGGAACCTAACCCAGGTCCTTTGCAAGAGCAACGAGAATTCTTCATCACTGAGCCATTTCTCCAGATCCTGAAATTGAGTTTTATTAGTTTGGATTTAATGCTAACATTCTTCTGATACAATCTTCAATTTATCAACCATATGTTCCCTAAGTATTTATTTGGACGAGGTGTGGTGGCACATGATTTTAATCCTAGCACTAGGGAGGCAGAAGCAGGCTGATCTCTGTGAGTTGAAGGTCAGTGGAGTCTGCATAGTGCCGGGCTAACCAGGTCTCCATCGTGAGAACATGTCTCAAAGGAAAAAAAAATCATGACTTTCTATGCTATAAGTGGAGAGCACACAATAAAAATCTCTGTTATTGAAAAGCTTACCAAAGCGCATTTGTGAAGGTGATGGAAATGGAGAAGTTTGTTTTGCTAGCATTTGATGAATCGAGTATTTTTCTGCATGCGAGGCGTTGCTCAAAATGATTTAAATGAGGGAACTTTTTGAGTCCTCCAAGTCCTATGACAGATTACACTTTCCCCATTATTTTACAGGGGAAAAACTGGGGTCCGGGTATTTGGAAACATTCTTCATCTTGGTAGGAGGTAAAGTCAGACCACAGACTCAGTGACATTAAGAACAATTATTACACCTCAGCCTCAGAAGAATGCACGCTTATGCATCTGTGCTAGGTAGCTTCGGCTGTCAGTTTGACATAACTAGAGTCACCTAAAAAGAGGGAACCTCAACTGAAGAATTCCCTAGCTCTGACTGCCCGATGGGCATGTTTGTGGGGCATTGTCTTGTTATCAGTTGAGGCAGGTGGGCTCAGTACGTGTGGGTGGCACCATCTCTTGACAGGTGCTATCTCATACAGGTGTTGGGGCTGTGTGAGGAAGCTTACCGAGGCATAAGCCAGTTAGGGGGTGAACCAGCAAGCGTCAGTCTTCTGAGGTTTCTATTCCAAGCTCCTGTTTGGGATCCTGCTTTGATTTCCCTTAATAATGGACCAACTATGTATGACCTGGAAGTATAAGCCAAATAAACGCTTTCATCCTGAAGTTTCTGTTGATCAGGGTGTTCTAGCACACAACAGAAAGCAAACTAGAACAATACTAATAACAATGAAACACACACACACACACACACACACACACACACACACACACACACACACACACGAGAACTAAAACCAGCCACTAAGCTGGCTGTGCACAGTGATGCCAGAAGACTTGTTAGGTTGAGGTTGAAGGATCACAAATTTAAGGCTATTTAGTAAGTGCCTTGCTCAATACAAATAGGGTGGTCGTGGTGGGTGGGGACAGTTAAGAGAGGCTTCGCTTTGTGATTTTCAGTCCCAAGCTAGAGCCACAGGCACGGATTACTATCTTGGGATGTCTTGGGAGAGTCTTGAAAAGCAGCCAGAGGGCTGGAGAGATGACTCAGAGGTTAAGAGCATTGCCTGCTCTTCCAAAGGTCCTGAGTTCAATTCCCAGCAACCACATGGTGGCTCACAACCATCTATAATGGGGTTTGGTGCCCTCTTCTGACCTGCGGTCATATACACAGACAGAATATTATATAAATAAATATTTTAAAAAAAGCAGCCAGAGAGGAATGTGTTCGCTCCATGAGATTTCTTTAAGCTTCCTTGACAGCGAAGTCATTCTTTTTCTCGGGGGACAGTTTCACAAACCTTTTAGCAGATGCAGTGCTCTGTAATTAGGGAAACGTTAGTTTAGGAACACACTTTCTTCCAGCTACCTTTAGGCTCCCTGGAGCCCTTTGTGGCTTTAACAGCCGCAGAGAATCTGATCAAGTTACAAGAGGCAGGCCCACTGGAAACAGCCATAGGTAGGTTTTGAGTGGAATTTCTGAGCACTTGGAAGGCTTTTGAAATTTATTTAACCAAACTTTCTTTGTTGAGTTCTTGTCAGTTCTAGGGAAGTGCTAGACAGGTTATCTGTGATCGGTCTGAGGAGTATTTACACTAAAACCAAAGAGAAGGTCTTGTTCCTGGTCTTATCAGTGCACTCTTGGTACCCAAGGAGCATGATCTTCATCCTTTAAGCATTTTTGATAGTGTTTTGCCATTAATATAAAGATTATTTTCATGATCAGCCTGGCTACTTATAGCTGTGATCATGATAAATGCCTACTAATGGGCTCAGTGTTTTCAGTTGCACAAAAATTGATGCAGCGTACAGAAAGATGCCCCTTAGCCTCTTCTTTACAGCTTCTCTCTTGAATATTATTCTCTCTCTTCTCTCTTGAATAATATAGAGATTTACGACTTAGACATCCCTATGTCTGTCAGCTTTCTGTCATTCTGACAGAAATATCAGAAAATCAATTTATGGAGAAAAATCCACTTTGCTCACTGTCTTAGAAGGTCCAGTGTTTGGTCAGCCTACTGGTCTGGGAGCATGGCGAGACCCTGAGAGCAGCATGGCAGAAGGGTGTGAGAGAGGAAGGTGCCACTTTCATTACATTTAGGAAATAAAAGCGAGCATATGGGTTGCGATTGCCTACCTCCTTCAGTGACAAACCTAACATTCTTCCCTGAGTTCCTACTTCTCCTTTTTTTCCACCTCAAGAGAGGGTTTCCTGGCTATCCTGGAACTCACTTTGTAGCACCTCCTCTGGACCCAGACTTTATCTAGCCCCTTTTAGTTGGAAACCAGGCTTCATCTCCATGGACAATGTTTAATTTTGACCTTACGACCACCTCAGAAGGTAGGTGTTATCATCATTTTATACCCGAGGAGACAGAACTTAGAGAGGTTGTTATCTGCATCGATGTAAACAGTGAGGATAACGAAACATCTGAATTCTAGTCTGGTTTTAAATCCCACACTTTTAACACTCTACAGCATACTGCCCTAGAAGGGAGAAACACTGAAGATCAAACCAGCACCCGCGATACCAGAATTCGAAGCACTTTAGGTAATTGAATCAATGACACATCATTTGCTTTGATAATGAAGATGATAATCTTCCATCCATGTCAGCTTCAACTTATTTCCATCCCCTATCTCTCTGGCTTAATTGAGAACAAAAAGCCCTATTATAGCCTGCTTTGTGGCCAAGAAGTTCCTTATTCAGTCATTACTCAAACAGTTGATTGTGCATGGCATTCCCCTGGAAGCAGGAATCTCCTCTCTGCTGAGATGTTAAGAGGTGGTTCTGCTTTGTGTACTGCTGTAGGAAAGATAAGAGGCAATACCTAAGAATATGTTTCAACACATGTGAGTGGTATGAAATTCTTGCTTCTTAAGAGGGGCAAGCCATGGATGTTCCTGTGGATCTAATAAAAAGCTTCCTGAACTTTTACGACCTGACACAGGAGACCAGAGCCATCACCAGCAAGTATTAGGATGTTGGGAGCATAGTCATACACAGGTGGGGATCAATGATTATGCTTCTGTTTTGAGGAACTTTTTTCTTCACAGAAGATTTTTAAAAACTATACTTGCCTTTTTTTCCCCCTAGAATCTATGGAAGTACCTACCCATAAAAGCAGGCTATAGTTAGTACAGAATTTGCAATAAGTTCCTGTATGCAGTTTCTCTCTCTCTCTCTCTCTCTCTCTCTCTCTCTCTCTCTCTCTCTCTCTCTCTCTCTCTGGTTTCTCTGTAGCTTTGGATTTCTCTGTAGCTTTGGAGCCTATCCTGGAACTTGCTCTGTAGACTAGGTTGGCCTTGAACTCACAGAAATCTGCCTGCCTCTGCCTCCCGAGTGCTGGGATTAAAGGCATGTGCCACCACTGCCTGGCTGCACTCTCTTTTAATTGCCACAGCAGTATTAGGGAAAGTCTTATGGTCTGGACACAATTTTGGAGTGACTACTATTCGAGACTGGAACTCGTTTCTGTCCCCGAAGCCTATTTTTCTCTAGCGTTTGCACTCTAGGAGGTCTTTTTGGTTGATCCGCCCTGTCATAGGCATGACACTGATTCTTTAAGAAGCATCCCCTGCATCGTCGGATGAGGGTTCCCTCTGATCCTGCCTTCCTTGCTCACGTTCTCCCTCCATCTGCTTCTCATTTGGACCTAGGGAGTTAAGTCCAGTGTTCCAATGTGTGTCTCTGTCTCTATCTCCATCCATCGCCAGATGAAGGTTCTGTGGTGACATGCAAAATATTCATCAGTATGGTTATGGACCAAGGCCAGTTCAGGCACCCTCTCCTCTGCTGCCCAGGGAACAATCTGGGGACCTCTCCTTGGGCCTGGGAACCCCTCCAGAATCAAGTCTCATGCAAACCCTAAAATGGCTCCCTTAGTTGAGATATATACCTCCCTGCTCCCATAACCATCCTTCCTCCCTTCCCCCATCCCATTCCCCCAAGCCATCCCCAATCCTCCCCCTTCTCTCTAGCCTTCTCCCCTTACTTCCACCCCCCCCCCCCCCGTACACCCAAGTTTGCCTGGCAATCTTGTCTACTTCCAATATCCAGGAGGATAACTATATGATTTTCTTCAGGTTCACCTTCTTATTTAGCTTCTCTAGGATCACGAATTATAGGCTCAAAGACCTTTAACGGAGACCCACATTGGAGCACTGGACTGAGCCTCCACGGTCCAAATGAGGAGCAGAAGGAGGGAGAACATGAAAAAGGAAGTCAGGACCGCGAGGGGTGCGTTCACCCACCCACTGATACATGGGGACTGATCTAATGAGAGCTCACCAAGGCCAGCTGGACTGGGACTGAACAAGCATGTGATCAAACCGGATTCTCTGAATGTGGCTGATATGGAGGCTGTCTGAGAAGCCATTGATAATGGCACTGGGACTTGTTTCGTCTGCATGTACTGGCTTTTTGGGATCCTAGTCTGTTTGGAAGCTCACCTTCCTAGACCTGGAGGGAAGGGGGAGGAACTTGAACTTCCCACAGGGCAGGAAACCCTGACTGCTCTTAGGACTGGAGAGGGAGGAGGAGAGGGAGTGGGGGGAATGGGAGGGTATTGGGAGGAGGGGAGAAAGTGGAAATTTTTATAAATAAATAAATAAGTAATTTTTTTTTTTTAAAAGAAGCATCCCCTGGCTGGATGTCCAGGCACATGCCTTTAATCCAGATTTTACTCAGGAGAGAGGACAGGTGGATTTCTGAGTTTGAGACCAGACGTGTCTACAGAGTGAGACCCCCATCTCCAAAGCAACCAAAAAGAGCATGACAAAAATAAACACAAAAGAAGCAGTCCCTGTTAACACGACTCTTTGACATCAGTCAGATCCTACTGGAAGGACGCAGTCCTTTCAGATTACGATACGCTGCACAGCTTCAGGTATATGGCGGCTCCTCAGCCAGGACTGCATTACATGTTAGTTGCTTACATGTTTCAACCACTTGACAGCTTCAGCCGGGTTTCTGGGCTTGCCCGGGTCATGTCTGACCTTCACTTGGGATGTCACTGTGCTCTCTCTCTTGGTCTTGACTATGTTGTAGGCATCCATGATTGAAAAGTAGCTTCGCTTTCATGTGGGGTGACGTTCAGCAATCGGTGGGATTCTGAATAGCAATCTTAATAAGATGGGTACGGAGACTATCTAATGGTAGTTTTTAATCCTCATTCATATGTGTACCTGAGAAATGTGAGTCAGAAAAATAGAGGATTCTGGCAAAATGTTGAACCTCAGTGTGGTTCCGTTTCCCTCACTTGGTGCTAGATGAGTGAGTGATGTCTCTTTCCAGATGTTTCTGCAGCCCTGGAGGAAGGAGTCACACAGACCAGGTTTAGCACCGTGCACTTTGAACCTTGCCTAACAGGAACATCCCCATTGGGTAGACTGGTGATGTGTCAATCGAGGGAGAATCAGGATATTTTTATACTGTGATAGTTTAAAGAAACAATCTTTATTTTTAAGTGTTCATCTGGATAGACATGCCAATGAATATTTCGGTCACATTTTGAGCAAAACTCACAAGTTTTTTTTTTTAAACTTTACATGTGTACACAAGATGACACAATTTTATGGGCTCTTAAGAGAACAAGGCATGAGGAATACAGTGAGATACAAGCTCATAACCAAATCAAAGTCAGTGAGCATATCTGATTCAGCACAAAAGGTCACCAAGCTGTGTTTTAAGAGGGAGGGCTATCTGAAGACGGGGTTGCAAATGTGCTCCGAGGCCCTTTGTGGAACGCTGTAAGCGGTGAGGGGAGACAGAGAAATGCTAGGTTTTACTCAACCTAACAGGGAACTATGGGTTTGCAGGGTTTCACGTATCAGGTCTGACTGTTTATTCAATGACTGCAAAGAAAAGAAGGCTCTGATTATCATGCCCAACAGTGATGTACTCATTCTCTCTCTCTCTCTCTCTCTCTCTCTCTCTCTCTCTTTCTCTCTCTGAGATCTTGACTTTGGCTTGCTAAAACAGTTCTTTGAGGCCTTCATTTCCAAGCAACGAAGGAATTAAACATGAGTTAGGTGGACTAACAGGTTGAGACTTCAAAGCTATAGTGCTACACGAATCAAGAGCCGTGTCTCCACTGCTACTTGGACAACTTGTATTAAATTCTTCTGAGAGCCATTAGCAGGCAGGAAAAGGAAGAGTTTTCACAGTTAATTTTTGCCAACAAACGTGGAGCTCAAGTTTCTAGACGGCAGAAAAAGGAAGGTGCATCTATGTATGCGGCACGCCCCCCTTTACTTCTGATTTTCATTAGATTTGTGTCTTATAACCATTGGATATTTGGTAGTTTTATTTGTTAACTCCTCTTTAGGACTCAACTGCAATGTGAAAGCCCTTCCCCTATAAACCTGGAACTACTAAGAATGCCCCATCCTAATTAACTCACAATATGATCATAATTTAAGCAAACTCTACTTCCTTAACTCCAGGGAGAGATTTCATTGGCTAAAAACGATGTTTTCTTTACTATTTTTATTTTGTCATCCTGAGCAATTGATTTCTTTTATATGATCTCACATATGTAAAGCCAGACTACTATAGCCCCACCCCCCAAGAGAGGGTTTGAATCAGGTATCCACCCATCCATCCATTCATCTTGTTTGAGGCCTTGCTTAAGTTCAGACCCTCAGAATACCATAGCAATAAAGAAACGTAAGTCAGTTCATAGCTGCTACGGAAAACAAAAGTTAGTGTTAAGTTTCCATAACCTCCCTTCTCAACCATATCAGTAATTTCAACGCATCCTCCACTCATTTTCGAAGTCCTTTATACCTTCCTTAGCGCCCCTTCTGACAACCTTGCCTACTTCAATGAAAAATATAACCAACTTTCCAATTCCCTCCAACACCTTAAATCTGCAAGTCCCAATCTCTCTGCAAGAACATATTCCAGGCCAGTCAAGCTTTTAACATGTCACTTGTATTGTCAGGAGAAACAGACCCACATCAGTTGCCTGTAGGAAATGAGAGCTAGCTGTCTCTATTAGCTTGAGAAGTGGCTTGACCACAGCTGACATGTTCCCTCTCCCGTTCCACGTTTGGTAAAGAGAAAGGGGGCACTGGTAGCTTCCGTCTAACATTAGTTATGCTAGAACTCATAGAGAAAAGGCTCAGTGCGCAGAGTTTGACTGAGTAAGGATGCCGAAGCACTAGACTTTACAGCCAAGGGCCTGCAGAAGAGTGGTAAACAGCAGCCCAAGTTGACTCTGCTGGTTACAGCCTAATGAACCACAAAGACCTGCTAGGAGGGTAAAGTCTCTAATAAAACTGAAACAGCTTCTTTCCTTAATGTGAAATTCAGCTAAATAGTTGGGCAGGTGTTCACATGAAGCTATAGAAAAAAAGGAAATCTCCAGTTACTATCAACACCAAAGAAATGCACACCAACCAACCACGGACCAAAGGGACTTTGGTATGTAGCCATACAGACAAATGTGTGGCATGGGAGCAGGGAGTTCCCTGATGGTTAGATGACAGGGTCATAGAAGGCTTTTGAGACCTGCTATGTCTCCTGTGAGGTCGATGCACCCCGTGTTCTTTAACAGGAGTCACATAAACACAATCTTATCGGTGGCTTGTTAAAACAGTGTGCAAGGTTGCTGCACTGGAAAGCGACCTCCATCTTGCAGAAAGGGTGTGATTATTCTGAGGAAACCAGACTTGGTGCCATAGACTAAAAACTATGGCCTCAAGAGGAATGCACGAGAAGTTTTCCCCCCAAAAAGTCCCCTCCAAGACGATACTCGGTTTCGGCTTGTGACCTTAGCAGGAGAGCAGAGAGATGGTGATTGGTGGCAGGCAGTTCAGAAAGACATCCCTAAAGATTTAGTTGGGCAGCTTTGGGAAGAGGAAAGATGTTTAAAGTTAAGGCCTTTATCTGCGAACAACAGTATATTAATAAACTCTATACCATATTTACAAATGCATTCTCTTGTATTAAAACTAACAGTATTCTGTTCACAGTGCCATTGTTTATACAGGTAGCAATCCCATAATACTCGTGTATTTTGGCATGGGAATCAGTAGCGTTTGGTATTTACAGAAAATATACACGTGTGAATATAAACAGGTCACTGAATCCGTAAAAGATAGATTGGCCGGAGGTGCAAAGGAATGAACTGTACAGCACCTTCTACCGGACGGGAGGGGAAACACGGGGTCTCGTAAATCGCAAAGATGCCAAATCTCTGACTAAAAGTGGCCAAGAGTCAATAGCAAAACAGTGAACCCCCTCTTCAGGTTTGGGTACACTGAGTAATCTTAGTCCAAAGATTTAGACCCATTGCCTGGTGCATGAAATAGAAAAGTTAAAAAGATTCATTATTATTTTATAATAATAATTATTATTAAAATAGAAGGTACTCTCTCTCACACTCTCGTTTGTGCTCTGGCACGAAGACCAGTCTTGCAGTTCCAAGTATGCTGGTGTTGTCATGCAGGTCGGCGGTCTGATGGCGAACCCTAAAATGCTCTGGACGTAGGAGCTGCTGCCAGTCAGTGTGACCAAGGGCCAGAGCGGGACATGGCAGAAGCACCTCTTTCTTACTCCCGGTCTTTTCGGTTGGGGCAGTCGCCCCAGGATCAGCTCCAGGGACAGGACGAAGCCGCTCATTTCGGCAGCTAATGCTGAGGTGACAATGGCTTCTGTACACTTGGATCAACGAAGGGAGGCGGTAAGTGGCAGGCGGGTGGCATTCGAAGCCCAGAGTGGTGGGTTTGTGGCGACGGCCGTCAGATGGCCTTGCTCCTGCAGACCTGGCTGTCTTAGGGCGTGGCGCCTTCCGTCTGCTCCAGGGTCTCAGATGTGGGGGCCGCGGAGTCCTGGCCGCTGCCCCTGCGTCTGTGCTGCTTGGACAGCAGACTCTTCCACTGGGCTTTGTTGTGAGCCAGATGGCTTAGCATGTTCTCCGACAGGGTGCTGTTCCCGGTGAACCGGGCCCACTCCCGGAAGAGCGGCTCCACGATGTAAGTCATGAAACCTGCAACATGCAAGGTCACAGGCGAGGTCACCACCTCCTTCACAAACACGACTGAGACCCACAGGGCACTCTGCCAGGGACAGGTGGGTAAACAAGACACAGTCACTACCTGTAGTGACCTTCGGTGGCTCCTGCTTAAACATTCGTACTTCAGGCTCCACATTCGGGAAAAGGAACTGAGTACTAACCAAGCCTGCAGCATTCTGGTAAATGGTTTAACACGAGTGAAATGCTTAAAACGCCTGCCTTAAGTACTGACCGCTAACTGCTATTATTTAGAGAGAGAGAGAAAGAGAGAGAGAGAAAGAGAGAGAGAGAGAGAGAGAGAGAGAGAGAGAAAGAGAGAAAGAGAGAAAGAGAGAGAGAGAGGAAAAAAGTGTGTGGAATCAGGAAAGACAGGCAGAGAGGAGAGAAAATAAATGGGTGAGGACCCCAGGGATTTAGGTCATAATTCACCCTGGTTACCTAGTAGGATACCTTTTTTTTTTTTGAGATTATTATTTTTATTGTATTGCCTTACCTTCAATGACACCAGTCTGTGCGGTGTTTTGTTTTTATTTTAATTTTATTTTCTTGAAACAAGTTCTCTCTGTATAGCCTAGGCTCTGGGATGCTGAGATTATGGGCATGTGCTGGCAGGCCCAGCTCTAAACATTCATTGTCAATGCAGACTTTTTAAAAAAGCAGTGCTAGCTAGGATTAAAACCACGACTGGGCACATGCGAGGTAAATGCTCTACAACGGGCACACGCCCAGCCCCTTTGATAGAGAGTTTTAGCTGCAAAAAGCCACCCTGCTTTAGTGAATGCGGACGACTGTTTGATGTCAGACTTCCTAGCTCCATCAAAGCCCCTTCCCGACAGGGTCACATTATGAGGCCTTGGCTGGTCTTGAACTCATCTCGACCCTGCCGTCTCTATCTCCAGAGTGCTGAGGATACCGGATTCTACACTCACATCCAGATAAAATTTCTGTTCTTTTCATCATCAAACACTCATCGTGGTCTAATCCTGTCTTATTCTTAATGTGTTTTCCACATTAAGCATGATCTCTTAAACAAAGATAAGTTTCTGTGTAGTGTGGAATATTTGGAATTACCGTAAACTTGGATCTATTTAGGTTTCATTGTACTTCACTGAGATGGAAACATGAAGAAAATGGCAAATGCTTTTGTGTGGAATAATTTTTCCAGCAACGAACACTTTATATTTATAAGTACATGAACTATAAGTACTCGCTACTCTTGAATTTACATATCTGACTTTTTTTTTCAAAAAAATTGCAAAATGATAGCCTTCTCAAAGTCAAAGTATGAATTTTAGAAAGTGCTGCTTCCTAAGTAGAACAGTTGCAGATCTAACATTTAAAAAAATATTCAACCCCTTTCCCCCTGACACTACCGTGGAATTACCTCTGACCTGTGACGTTACCGTGGAGTTACCGCTGATTTGTGCTGGTGTTCTGCGAAGGCTTTTTACTCTAGCTAGGAAAGTGATTTTAAAGCCGTAGTAAGCGTCAGAAGGGCTCGAGGAGCTGCCCCCTCAGTTGCTGTCATTCTCACTCCTCCGGGGATGAGCTTACTGTCCCTTCTGCTGTGGTGGGCGGGGTAGGGAGGGATGGTGGCTTTATATGGCAGGCTGAAGGAAACCTTTTTTTTCTTTTTGTCTTCCTATAGATTCTACAAATCAGAGATGAGTTTGATTTCCTATCTTTCAAAAATGATGGAGGGAGGGGAGGAGTGAAGAAGTGTGGGAGAAGGGGAGGAAAGTGTTCCGTCCTTTTTGGGCGAATATGAACTTCTTCCGCAGAAAGTCAACCCTAAGACTCACACTCGGGAATGTACCATTTTGGGTCGGGATGGGAGAGAGAGGTAGAGATTGCTCTATACACTTTTACCACTGAGTTATCTCCTGGGAGATGGAGCAAAGAAAGGGGAGAGTGGATGGCTTAACCAGAACTAAATGGTGTGTGAAAAAGTCTCATGGAAACCCATTTATTAACAATCTAATTTCAAAATACAACTTTAAAAAAAAGAGAGAGAGAGTTTGATGGAATTGCCTTGCATGGGTGGGCACTGCCTCTCTCAGAAGACATGGGCTATTAAATAAAAATTGCACTACAAGGCATGGAACACTGTCCTATGAGCCAGGGGTCTCTGAAACCCTGTAGGTTACTGCCATTGCCCCATGGTTACTCCCCACAATTACATGGTTAAGACTCTATTGCTGAAGATACCACACAATTTGGATGTAGGATATAGAGAAATCTCAAACTAACTGGGACACTTCCTCCTTGATGGCCAGCTTTCAGTGTGCCAGAAGGTATTATGCAGGCTGCTTTGGAGAGAAAAGATTGATGTCTTTTAACCCAGTGCTTGTTCCTGTGTGCTGTGATGTTGACCTGCCGGACAAGATGTGTCTTCCAGCACACCCGTGGCACGAATGTTACGAGTTAACTAACTGCTTTCTGATTGAATTTGAGGCCTGTTCCACAGGAAAGAATTTCTTGTCTGGTATTGCAATCCTAATCAAAAGCTCATGGCTACAGAGGCCACAGGCCCTAGGGCAGAACATACTGCTTTGTTAAATGTTCATGCATCAAATTGTCTTCTAAATATTTGTGCTTATCCCCGTAGGTCTGCGCTGCTCTCGACCTCAGTGAGAAAAGCTTCCTTCTGCAGTGGATAGCAGTTGGTGGAGAAAGATACCAACTAAGAACGAGAATCTGAGTATTCAATATTAAATGAGAGAGATATCTTATTATCCCTCCCTCTCATCCCCAAAGGCCTAGGGAGCATTGTGGGATAGGAGACAAAAAGAATGTAAGACTCAGAGAATGGGAGGTTTCTGGGAGATGCTGGGAGATGTCATCCTCTGGTCATGACTTGGCTACCACAAATTATAAACTTGGCAGCCGTGAATACCCACACAAGACCTATACAAAGTCAAGTCAGGTAAAATCCATGCAGAGATGGGGTGGATGATCTTTAGGCCCTACTCATACTGAGTTGCTTTTGGCAGTGAAGAGTTACTGGGACAGGGAGAATCATTTTTTATTAAGGATATAACCACTGGGTTTCCCAGGCTCTGGTGAATGGTTCCACATTTCTGCACATATGAGCAGTTCTATTTGAACTTGGGTCATAAAAATAGATATGAAGTTGGTATGTGTGTGATGGGGGGCTATGGAGGGGGAGATAAGGGGTAGATATGATCATATTTCATCGCATACATGTATGGAAGTATCAAAACTAAAGAAAACTATAGGTTTCTTTTCTATTAGTCAACACAATAGCCACGGACAACAACAACAAGAATATGAGAACAGACTCTTAAGTCGGGGGGAGGCAAGCCAGAAAAATAGCTACATTGTGTAGGATCCTGTAGAGAAAGGGGTATGTGGGTGTGGACTGGAGCTTGCAACATCCATTTGTCTCCTTTATCTCTTCATCATTTTCCCAATTTAACCTGACTTACCTTGTCACACTTCCCGACATGAACCTGCCAGAGCTGGCAGATGTGTAGCAGGGAAAGATTTATGAACGGAGTGTTGTTTTATAATCATCTTCCCTTTCTCTGTCTTATTGTTATTCTGATGTAGTAGCCATAGGAGTTCCCTTTTCATTCAATACCCATTCCATTTTAGAGGCAGTATCTATGGCAACCACATATTACTAGACTGAAAACCAGGACATATGATGAGACAAAATACATGTACAGTGTGTTCTCATGACAACAGCAGGGCAGACCTCTGAAATCAGACCTGTCCTCCAGATCTAGGCTGTATGCTTAATAGTGTAAAGGTTTTTAACTGGGAAATGCGTGGCTCTAAGTGTTATAAATGGTAACCTGGCAAGAATCTTTCTATCCAGAGTTTAATATAAGGAGTCTCAGAATTAGGAGCCTCCTAACTAAAGCACAAAGCAGGGCTGGACTCAAGGAAGCTGAGGCTGCATCTCTGTTGTTGGTTTCTGAGTTGCCCTTTGCTCTTGACGTGTTTCTCTCTCTCTCTCTCTCTCTCTCTCTCTCTCTCTCTCTCTCTCTCCTCTCTTCCTCTCTCTTCCTCTCTCTCCTCTCTTCCCCCACTCTCTCCTCTCTTCCTCTTTCTCTCTTCCTCTCTCCCCCCTCGCCTTCCCCCATGTTCTCACTTTCTTCTTCAGCTGATCTTTGCAGACGCCCCTTTCCAATGCCAAGGCACTGAGCTTAGAGACTCACAACCCTATGGATGCGATGGCGTCTGTGGAGTCTGTGGGAAAAGGTGCAAAGCCATGAACAGCTAGATGTCAAGGATGGAGTTTGGTAAGGAAAAGAGTTGAAGTTTTGTTTGGTGTCGATGGAAGGACTCCCAGAAGAAAGGCTAGTGTTACATAAAGATGGAATTAGTGATTTAAGATGTAGAGCAAAAATATTTCCTTCCCTAAAGTGAGGAAAGTAAAATTTTGCCCACTTGATCTGCGTGAGGATCTTATGTGTAATGAGATTAGATAAAGTAATAATCACTCTGGATGCAATGCGAACATACTTGAACAGATTACCACAATTGACACTGGAAAGGGAGTACGGTTTTATGAGAACATGTCTGAAATAAGTTTTAAAGAGGAGAGAGAAGAAATTCTGACATCTGGCCACAAGGGGACAGCAGGGCTCTAGGATCTCAGGCCTTACATGGGAAGGGTACCCTGAAGAGACTGTGAATGGCTAGAGTCTATTCTTTGTATATGTGGTGTGTTCTCATGTGCATGTGGTTGCATATGTGCATATGGGTACACAGGTATCTGTGCATGCAGTTGGAAGCCAGAAGTCAAAGATGGGTGTCTTTATCAGCTGCTCTCTCTTTTATTACTATTGTTTATTTTTGTGTGCGTGTGTACATGTGTGTGTTTGCACGTGTGCATGTGTTCTCATGCATGTGAATGTCTGTACATGTGTTTTGCATTTATGTGCACATGTGTGCTTGTGTTTGCATTTGTGTGGATTCATGTGCACATTCGTGTGCATGTATATATGCATTTGTACATGTGCTTACACACGTATATTTATGTGCACGTGTACATATGCATGCATATATGTGTATACATATATGTGCGCATGTACATTTACACATGCATGTGCATGTTTGTGCATATATATGTGTGTGCGTATGTATGTGTGTGGAAGCCAGAGGTAAATTGGGTATTTCTCCAAGATTGTCCTCCACCTTTATTTTTTAAATTATTCTTTAAAAAAAATTAAAAATAAATGTTATTTTAATTTACATGTATGTGTGTGTGTGTGTGTGTGTGTGTGTGTGTGTGTGTGTGTGTCTGTATTTGGGCATTGACACATGAGTGCATGTGCCCAGAGGTAGCTGGGAGCCACTGGACATGGGTGCTAACGACCAAACTCGGGTCCTCTGCAAGGGCAGTTACATGCTCTTCACTCCTGAACAATTTATCCATTATTTTGAGACAGGGTCTCTTACCCAACCTGAAGCTCATTAATTCATCTAGGATGACTGACCAATGAGCTTCGGGGATCGTTTTGTCTCTGATACTCCTCCTTGCTGGCTTCTGTACCTGGCTTCTTATGTAGGTTCTGGGGATCTGAACTCAGGTCTTCATGCTTGTGTACCTGTGAGGCAGGCATACTGACAGAGCCATTTCCCACCCACTCCTCCGTATCTTTTGAGACAGGATCTCTTGGTGAGTCTGAAGTTTGCCTAGCAAACACTTTACCTACCAAGCCGTTGCTCCAGCCAATAGATTCTGTTCTTTTTGTAGTGCTAAGGATGGGTTCATGGCCGTGCACATTGCATGCAAGGACTATACCTCTGGATCACCTTCTGAGCTCTTGGCATTTTAGATTGGGTCTTACTATGCAACTCAGTCTGGCTTTGAATTTGCTACTAGTCTACACTGGATTTGAATTTACGATCTTAATGGTTCATCATCCCAAGTGCTTGAACTATAGGTATGTATTATAGGGCTTCTCTTGATTCTTAATTGTATCCTAAATCACAAAGTAATACTATAACTTAGTATTAAGTAGTTAAGGGTCTGTAACAAATCCATACCTTAATTGTTCTAATTTCTCAACTGAGGATTATCTAAAAGATCAGTCACGATTAAAGTCTTTGCTTGGTCCAGCCATTTAGATCTCTGGAAGGCTGTGCTGTCATGGTTGTTGTTGTTGTTATGATTATTTTTATGATTTTGTGACTCCTGGTAGAAGTGCAAAGTTATTTTTTTTTTAAAAAAAAAACAAACCAGATTTCAACTCACCAATTTGTATGCTAGGGATCGAGTCTTTCTGTTGATTACAAAGAGGACTGATTTCCAGTTCAAATTTCTGCTCAAGGTCACCTAAGGAGGAAAAAGAAACACATGACAATTCAGAGTTCATAGGATGTTGGAGGAACTTATTCTGGTGGTTACTTTTTCTTCCCTTAGAATCACCATGAACCCTTTAGGACCACTGGCTCTTGGAGCTTGTCTAAAAAAGGTGAAAACCAAGGGCATTAATGATCGCTAACAATGGCTCATTTGAGTAGTGTATACTGAGAGTGGGACAAAAATTTTAAAATTGTATCTATTTACTCTCTCTGTGTGTGTGTGCATGATGCATGAGTGGAGAAGGTGGGGCACAACCATTAGGCAGAGACTCTCCTCTTCGCCATGTCAAGTGTGGGGCTCGAACTTGCATTCTCAGGCTTGCTGGCAGGTGCCCTCGCCGTTTTCGCAGATAGAAATGCTTTCTGCCTAGTCCATTCTGGGAACTCCTTGAAGTGTGTCCAATACACTAGGAGCTAAGATTTTAATTTCTTTTTACATGATAACTAATTAAAATTTAGCTTACCACATAAGCCTCAGAGATAGTATATTAGAAAGTGGAGCACAGCGCCTTGCCTTCAAAACCCAGCTCAATCCCACCCTTGTCAGCAGTGGCCCTTCCACGATAGGTCTCTACTGTTGTATTGCATGTCTTCCCGTGAGATTGGTTTAGTCCTTCTCTTACTCAACAGACAAGGATGAAACACTTGTATTCTTTGGGAATTCTACTAACCAATGCACAAGGTTGAAAAAGAAAAAGCAAACAGTCTCTTTTCTCCAGAAATGTTGCTGATTAGCATTTGGGAGGTAGACACTGTAAACCAGCTATATTCCTTTGTGGCTACTGTAACATCCCCTATGTGGAATTATTTATATAAAAGTAAATTTTACTGACAATTAGACAAAGCTAGAGGTGACTTTTTGACCTAGACTTTTTGTCTGATCAAAAAGATTAGACACTTTTTGAAAGACTAGATTAATTGTGGAGATCTCAATCCATATTCACAACTTATATAAAGACATTCTACCTTCTTTTTTATTTTTATTTATTTAATTTTTAGATTTTTTTCAAAGTTTATTAAATTATAAAAGTTTCCATTTCCGCCCCTCCTCCCAACACCCTCCCACTCCCCCCACTCCCCCTCCTCCTCCCTCTCCATCCCTAAGAGCAGTCAGGGCTTCCTGCCCTGTGGGAAGTTCAAGTTCCTCCCCCTCCCTCCAGGTCCAGGAAGGTGAGTATCCAAACAGACTGGATCGGGAGAATCAACATAGTAAAAATGGCAATTCTACCAAAAGCAATTTATAGATTCAATGCAATCCCCATCAAAATCCCATCAAACTTCTTCACAGACCTTGAGAAAATAATAATTAATTTTATATGGAAAAACAAAAAAAACCCCAGGATAGCCAAAACAATCTTATATAATAAAGGAACGTCTGGAGGTATAACCATCCCTGACTTCAAACTCTATTACACAGCTACAGTATTGAAAACAGCTTGGTACTGGCATAAGAACAGAGAAGTCGACCTATGGAATCGAATAGAAGACCCAGATATTAACCCACAAACCTATGAACACTTGATTTTCGACAAGGGGGCTAAAGGTATGCAATGGAAGAAGGAAAGCATCTTTAACAAATGGTGCTGGCATAACTGGATGTCAACCTGTAGAAGAATGGAAGTAGATCCATATCTATCACCATGCACAAAAATCAAGTCCAAATGGATTAAAGACCTCAACATTAATCTGACCACTTTGAACCAGATAGAAGAGAAAGTGGGAAGTAGTCTACAAGACATAGGCACAGGAGACCACTTCCTAGGTAGAACCCCAGTAGCACAGACAATAAGAGAATCAATGAATAAACGGGACCTCCTGAAACTGAGAAGCTTCTGTAAAGCAAAGGACACCGTCAGTAAGACAAAAAGGCTACCTTCTGACTGGGAGAAGATCTTCACCAACCCCTCATCTGATAAAGGCCTGATCTCCAAAATATACAAAGAACTCAAGAAACTAGACAATAAAACTCTAATTAACCCAATTAAAAAATGGGGTGCTGATCTGAACAGAGAATTCTCAACAGAACAACTTCGAATGGCCAAAAGACACTTAAGGTCATGCTCAACATCCTTAGCGATCAGGGAAATGCAAATCAAAACAACTATGAGATACCATTTTACACCGGTCAGATTAGCTAAAGTCAAAAACACCAATGATAGCCTACGCTGGAGAGGATGTGGAGAGAGGGGAACTCTCATCCATTGTTGGTGGGAATGCAAACTTGTGCAGCCACTGTGGAAATCAGTGTGGCAGTTTCTCAGGAAACTGGGAGTCAACCTCCCTCAAGACCCAGCAATTCCACTCTTGGGAATATACCCAAGAGATGCCCTGACATTCTACCTTCTTAATGTTTGTCCTTCTGAGTATCTGACATTTTCCTAATTCATAGGCTCCCATTTTCCTCTCTCCTATGTCTGAAACCTGAATTTAAAGGATTTTTCTTTGTTTAACGATGTGTTATAGCCATGATGTTTGTCCTATCTGGGCATAGTGGCCCATGCTCACAACGCCCACATTCTAGAACCTGAGGTAAATGGGCTGTGATTTGGAGATCTACCTCTGTTACATATCAAGACCCCATCTCAAAACAACAGCAACAACAACACGGTGACAGCAGCAACAAAAGGGACAATCATCCAGAACTGTCGATAGAAGGCTGACTGCCAGGGGCAGGGTGAGATGAGTTGGCATGAGACTAAACCCCTCACTGAAATCTAGAATAGGATCAGTTAAGATGATAGAAACTATAAAGTTAAAAGAACATGCGATATGAAATGAAGATTATTTGGGTTAACAGAATCCAGCATTCTCATAATAAACAGGACTTGTACTGGACGGCAAGGCGGTTAGCTGGTTCTGGCTATGAACTGGTCAGTTCCTCAATTCCTTTGTCTGCCAGGGGATATCCTGCATGTGTGAAAGGTCCTCTGTAGCTATGGCAGAGACAAGCATTCCAGGCCTTTCCATATTATTGCACTGCATACACAGATCTAACCAGGGCCAGTTTTTGCCTAGAAATATTATAGGTCACCTTATTGCTTGGTGCCGCGAGTTCCTCTTAGTCAACAGCTTTGATTTGGAACTCCATGTCTGCCCAAGTGATATGACCCCTGCCCCAAGTTGCTTAGCATCTAAGTGTCAGATGAGCGAGTTAAAGGGTTGAACCACAACTGACACCAACCGCAGCATGTGACTGAATTAAAAGCAAATGGGGCAGAGAAGAACCTTGATGTTCAACACTGTAGCCCCCGCCTCCTCTCCCACTGCTGATTCAATAGTTTAAGCATCACACCGTGAATCACACCTTGCTTACTCTGAAAGCTCTCTGCTCCAGCTTCATCATGCTCCCTTTTGTTCTGACCTCAGTGGAGACTTTATGTCTCGGTCAACTAGAACTTTGAACTTCCAATGACTCATGCTGAACGCTTGTCATAAGAGTTCCATGAGCACTTTCGCTCCCAGAGTGTCAGCGAGCAATGCCTTCTGGCCCCATGTGAACTCATCCCTCCTTTGTCTTCTGTCTGCAGAATGTCACGATGCCATTGACACATCTCTCAGTGGACATTTATCCCCGAAGGCTCACTGTTGCTGTTTGACCTCCCTGAGGAGCTGGTATGTGGGACACTTTAAGCTTTATTTGTTCCCAGCCTCTTAAACCTGATCCTGTCACTAGCATGAGGGCACTGCTGATGCCCGAACAAACATCCTGAATGTTGAAACCCAGCCTGAAGAAACAAGGCTGTGTTTAAATGTCTGCATCCCACCCAACGTCGGGATTCTGCTTGCTAATTTACTGCCTGCCTTCTGAAGGCAGGCGATCTTTGAAAAATTATGCCCTACCTTAGGGCCATTTGTCTTTTCACAGAAATATTCACATTTGTTATTGTTGAAACTATATTCAAATGATTTAGCTCAGTTCTTGGCTAACTTTGAGCTATTTCATTGGAAACTTTAAGAACCTGAGAAAAAGGCGCACAAAAGGCTCCAAATCCTTCTCTCAGGATGGAAGACATTGACCTCCAAACAGTGCTGAGCCTTTAGACTGTACTCAGTTCATTAAAAGGAAGGTCAGGGCAAAAATCGAGCTGTCTATCATACATACATACATGTATATATGTATGTGTATAACTGTATGTGTGTATCTTGCTTTCATTCATTGCATTGTATCTTGGTATTACCTGCTTTCATTGTAGTCAGTGATATTTATTTAAACTTTTCTTCCCCATGAGAGGGTTGGATGGTTCACAAGAGAGTTACAGAAAAAGGTTAGGATAATCAGAGTTAATGAAAGAGCAAATGTCATGACAGACTAGCCATTCCTGTTTTATTAGGATCATTGTTCAAAAGGAGAAGGGGCAACAGCTCCCCGGATGTGGGGTCTACTAACCTTGCCTGTAGAACTCCTCACAGACCCTTTCGCTCCACTGTTTGCTCATCTCCCAGATCCGGCACGGATTGCAAATGTCAGCACACTTCAAGGCGATCTGAGAACGGACAGGGCAGGGAGAGAAAGTCAGAGGGCGTCTTCAGCTGCAAATGTACCCCAGGCCTGTGAGGCCTGCCTGTCTGTCTCGCGGTAGCAAGCCCGTGTTTACAGAGCGCCTTCCCAGCATGCCTTCTCAGGTGCAAATGTACCCCCAAGTCAAAGGGCCCAGGAGGTCTGCCTGTCTGTCTCGGGTTCCCAGACCCTGTTTACAGAAGGCCTTCCCAGCATTCTGTAAAGTTTCTTCTCACGAAACAACTGTTATCCACAACTGCATAAAATCCTTCATCAGAGCTCCCACTTTACAGCAGCGAGGGAGGCGAGCCACCGTTTAAGGGCACAGAGCTTCCTGGGGAAGACTTGGGGGGCGGGTGGGCAGGCCAATGAAAACCCTGGTCTGGTTCCATCTGTTGCCCCACCCCTCTGTGGCAGGTCGTTGCAGGAATCTGGCCAGACTCAAGTACAATCATCTGGAAGTCACTCTTATGTGGCTATTCTCCATACATCTCTTAAATTGTGTTAGTGTAAGTAAGCTCAGCCTGCCAGCCAAAGTACTACGTCATGCTAAACCCAGGAGTCTTGTGTTTGCCTGGCTAAGTCAGGGCTTCTTGGACTGGATCTGAGGTGTCTCTCAGGTCTGTCAGTAGTGATGATCCTAGGGGAGTCACCTTGAATTCCCAGGTGTGTGGGTTCTCCTGACTAGCAACTAAGCGACAGCTGCCAGGAGACCTGCTCACCGGCAATGCTCATTGCTGTAACACAGTTCCTTATATCAGAGTGGACAGGAGTGTTGGGTCTGGGAGAGTCTTGGATGACACTAAGCGATAAACCCAGCTGTTTTCTTTGGTCAGCAGGGGCACCAGTGCATGTGTTGGCATAGGTAAGGGGCAGAGGTCCTTTTAAGGATTCTGTTGAGTTAGCAAGACTTTCTTTCGCAATGCAGGGCCAAATGTTTCTGTTACAAGTTGGTCTGAGTCAACCCCTGGCTCATCTTTGAGCACTCAGGTACTAATCTTTGAGCACTTAGGTAAGTGAATACTGGTTTAGAAAGAAGTGGGGGGAGGGATGGAAGAAACATATATAGCTCAGTAAAAACAGGGAAAAAATAAAGGCAAATCTATAAGAATAAAAAAGAGAAGTGTGTGTGAGGGTATATTCCTACAGCTGGAAGCAGGGCATTTCCTGGTATGGATGGAGTACTTTGGGAAGTGACAACGTGAAAGGCCTGGAATAAATGACTATGGTCCAGTCTCTGGTTGTAGTTGGTCTGTCTAGGTGAGCCAGGGTCCACATCTAGGCATGCAACCATCTATGCCAAAAGGACAGGAAGATGAGAGAAAGCATAAGGAAGGCTCTGATTTGGATATTGGGACAAACTTCTAGTTCTGAGGTCCAATATGTCTCCCCTTTTTGCATCATAAATGGCTTCTTGCTATGGAGTAAAACAGAAAGGATTGAGCTTGATCCACTTCAACTATTTGATTCAAGATTCAATTCAATGTGTATGCTTGTATCTGAAAAACCACAAACCTCTCCTGAGCAAGAACTTAGGTATAGGAAAAAGAAGGCAAAGCCGATCTGGCCAGGCCTCGGGTGAAGGAAAGCTAAGGGCTTTTCAGGGTTTGGTGGCCCTGTGATTCTCATAATCTCCTCTCAGATGAGAGAGGCAGTCCGTCCATGGCACAGGTGTCGCACTGATTAACTTTCCGTCAAGACACAGAACTCGGTAAACGCTTGGGATATGGGTAGCTCAGGGTAGAGCCCTTGCTGTGGTATTCTTGGTCAAGGCTGCCCCTTTTGGATGTGACTCCCAGCACTGTTTTTTCCTTTTTGTATAGCAGGAACTATCTATACAAGGCTGTGGTGGTTTGAATGAGAATGGCCCCCATTGGCTCATATATCTGAGTGCTTGCTTTCCAATGGTGGAATTGCTTGGGAAGGAGTAGGAGGTGTGGCCTTGTTGGAGGAAGTGTGTCACTGGGGATGGCTTTTGGCATTCCCAGTTGGCTCTCTTTCTCTCTCTCTGCCTCTTTGTAGTCGTCTCAGCATGTAAGCCCTCAGCGACTGTTCCAGCATCACACTTATGCACACTGCCAGGCTCCCTGTCACAATTGTCATGGACTCACCCTCTGAAATAGTAATCAAACCTCTCGTGACATGTTTTCTTCCCGAAGTTTCCTTGGCCATTGGCATCTCTTTACAGTAGTCAAAAAGCAACCACGCCTGAGGGTTATATACTTACTGATACGTGCAGTCTTCCATTGAGGTTACTTTGTGATGAGGCAGTTACCAAGCAAGGAAAAAATGAGATTTTCCATCCACTTTCTGAAACCTTGATTTTGCTTGTGCTTGGAAAACACTTAGCAGCTGCGTATCTTTCCAAGCTTTTAATAAAGTAGGTCACCACTCCAACTTCCCCATGCATTAGAGCGCCTCCTCAAAACGTGCTAAAACCATCGATTGCAGCCCCAAGTGTTTGCACTTGGCCAGGCTGACGGCTTCTGTTGCTTACCTGAAGCATAAAGTGTCTGTCTTGTACATTCTCCAGTCTCAAGTCTTTATTGTGGAGGTGGGCTTTCAAGCGGGTGAGAAACTCATTCTGCCTGTTGATGTCTGTGGCCAAGATCAGGGAGCCCAGCTGCTGTTCAATATCCTGTCTGCATCCACAAGAACAAAAGAGAAACACACACTCACAAAGCCAGTCCCACTCGGACGACTGAGTGTCTCATCATCGCACGCGGCTTGCCATTTTAACCTGTAATTTATTTATCACACAGCACCCTGGTCCCTCACAGCCTGAGAGTGAGTCTTCTGTCCTTGCATACGAGGTGTGTCAGTGCTGCACAGAGAGACTCAAACACTAGGCAAATAAAGTTGTGTTCATTCCACATTCCCACGGATGCCATGGGGGAAGATTTGAAAGAGTAAAGGAAAAGCATGCTTTAAGAGGGACATAAAAGACTTAGAAAAATCATAAACGTTTGGGTCGTGCCTTTTGAAATTTCAAAGTAGCTAAAACATTAAGATGTTCGTAGAGAAAGAAAAGGTGGCAACCATAGTTTTAATGTTCAAAAATATTTATGTCTATCTCTTATTATGTGTATGGGTGTGCTTGTATGTCTGTGTATTATCACCACTTGCATGACAGTACCCATAGTGACCAGAAGAGGGTATTAGATTCCCTGGTTACTAACGATTGTGAGTTGCTTGATGTGGGTGCTGGGCACTGAACTCCTGTCCTCTGGAAGAGCGGTAAGTGCTGTTAACCAATGAGCCATCTTTCCCAGCCTAACGATCATGATTAGGAAGACATAATGATGAGGGTACTGTGGGATGGAATGAGTCAGTAATAACACAAAATAGACAGGCCGGAAAGAGACAGTAGAACTTAAAGTCAAATCTGGGTCATTACAACACCACTGCAAACCAACAGACAAGAGACACCTGAGCATACAAATGGTGCAGGAGAAATGGGACATTTTACAAAACCAGTGCAGGTTAAAGCTTTGTTTCTTGTGTTGAAGCCACTCAGGAGACGGAAGGACTGAGAAGTAACTACTGAAAGTTCACCTTTAGAAATGGGCAGTGTTGAAGCAGGGTGCAGAGAGAATGGCTGTGCCATTTAATGAGTCAAGGTGACCCTGTCATCACCACCCAGTCAAAGATCATTGCCAGTGTCCTAGGCCATCCCACTGGCTCTCCCATGCTCTCCTCCTCCAGCAAGACTGCTGTAACCATCCCCCTTGCTTTTGCTTTCTTCTTCTTCTGCTGGTTCCATCATTTAATAAAACGATTTAATTTTAGCCATTTTCAAACTTTGTTATATGGCATATACTATATATGTAGTATACAGTAATACAACTTGCCTTCACCCCCTTTTGTGGGTAGGCTTTGTACTACTTATTTTTTTAACCATATTTTTTTATTCTTTGAGAATTTCATACATGTGTACAATGTGTTTTCACCAAATCCTCCCTAGTCCTTCCCCTTCATCTCTTCTCAGGTCCTTCACCCTGATCTACCTCTTTTTTCAGTTTTATCCCCCTTTTTTGGTTATCTTGAATCCAGTTGGTATTTCTAGTATGTACATTGGTGTAGGGTCATTGATTAGAGCATGTTACCTCTGTTGTTGTTTTGAGACAGGGTTTCATATAGTTCAGGTAAGGCCTTAACTTATTATGTAGGGAGGCTGACCTTGAACTTACAGTACTTCTGCCTCCATGCCCCAAATGCTGCAATCATTATGCCACTATGTCTGGCTCATGTCTTGTCTTTTTGACTTGAAATTTTGTTTTGAAATTCATCCGTGATGCCTGGTAGGCTCTAGTACATAATTTTTATTATTATATTGTATTCTATTATAATATATACTGTAATATGTCTATCCATTTTGATGGTCACTTCAGTTGGTTCTAGTTTTTGACTATTATTAAAAATGCTCAATAACCTTGCTTCTGTACTTCCAGTTACACACGTGCAGAAGATTATCTTGGGGACTTAGTCAGGAGTGAAATGGCTGTATCATACTGTGTGTTCATCTCTGGTTTACAAGATATAAATTAGTGCAGTGTGTCTGGGGAGTACTGAGAAATTAGCGTGAAAATCATTTGATGGTGGAAATGAGGTGATTAAAGCTTGTGTACAAGTTCATATTGACATGTTAACAAGGATATGGCTAGGAAAGTATGTGATGTAAAGATGATTACCTTTTTGCTTAAAATAACAAACATTTTATGGAATAAATAATTCATGAGTAGGATTATAACAGTTGCCATCATGCTATACAACTGTTGAGTAGTATATTTATTGATATGCAAAAATGTTATGTTTTACTGCATAAAAAAGGAGGATACAATGAGTATAACGTGTGATCTCTGAGGTAACAGAGAGTAAGTTAGATATAAAGTAGAATTATGGTTGATTCCCCTTTTCTTTATATTTTTCAATGTTGCATGCATTTAAAAATATGAGCAGTTATTAAATTTATAGCAAAAATTATAACATTATCATTAGAATTGTTTTGTGAGTCAAATTGAAAGACAAATTAAGAACTTCAAGTAATATTTAGAATATATAAGAAGGTTCCTATACACGATATAGAGTTCTTCCAAATGAGTAGCAGCAACAAAAATGGGAGAAGAGAATAAATAAGGTTTCTAAAATAAATAGCAGTGGCCAATGAATACATAAAAAGTTTCAGTGTCAGCTTGAGCAAAAGATTCACGGTAATTGAGTGAGAAGTTCTTCCATGCTTTCTCTCTCTCTCTCTCTCTCTCTCTCTCTGTGTGTGTGTGTGTGTGTGTGTGCGCACACATACTTGTGGAAACTTCCAAATATTTCAAACTAAAATAAAAGATACAGCTCAATTTGCAAGATAGTTTGTTGGTAGATTCTTTTGTTATCAATGGCAACACAGGTTAAGTATAGCTTCTCGCAAAAACAATCTTTAAAATCCAGAATATCACAGTTTTGGAAGAATATATGCATTTTAGACTTTAAGGTCTGGGAAAAACATATTTTGGTATATCTGCAATTTGATGTTCAGATGATAAATATACCTGTTTTCAAATGGAATGCATGGAGCTGTGTGCCATCTGGCATTCAGCTTAAAGAAATATTTTATTATTTTATTATTATTATTATTATTATTTTTACTACATATTAGCAAGTCCTGTTTTCCCAGGGACAGACACCCCTTGCCTCAGAACCATGCCTTATCCTTGTTATGACTTTTTGGCAGCACCTACAGATGTGAGCAAATATTTTCAAGAGTGAAGCAAAGGACAAGTAAAAATAGAATCCAGACATCTAATGGGCACCTGAAAACTCACTGAGAGCTGCTGATGTAATAATGTCTCAGATACAATGTGGCAGTGATTTTATGTTGCCCTTTTATTATACTTTTATTATAAAGAGTGTTATTTATAATGATAATTTAGAAACCACCTAGTTTCCAAGCAATAGTGAATAGACATATCTGCTCCAGTACGATACTGAGAAAGGGTCAACACAATAACTTTAAGAAACACACTGGATGATGTAGAAGAAGAAAGCCTTTATAGTAAACAAACACCATTAGGGTAGAAACTGGAAGCCTGATGTGGTGTCCAATGCCTGTGATTGCATCGCTTGAGAGCCGGAGGCAAGAGAATGGATGTGAGTGTGAGTCAACCTGGGCTAGAGAGTGAGCTCCTGTCTTAAAACAATCTAAGAAGAAGGGATGGAGCAATGCTGTGGTAAAGCGCCCTTGCTGCTCCAGCAGAGGACCTGAGTTTGGCTCCTAGCGTCCACACTGGATGATTCACAGGTAACTGTAACTCCAGCTCCAGTTAGTACATCATCTTCTGGCCCCCGAGGGGACCTGAATGTATACGGGGTACATACAAAAGCAGGCACACACATAAAAACAAAGCCAAACTAAACCCCAAAACAAAAGAACAAAGCCCTGAAAAGAACAACACACAAAACGTGCACAAAAATATGCCTTGCATCTTGTTAAAATATGATCGTACTAAAAAATACTGAGAGGAAACACAGCTGCTAGGTTACTGGTGACTATTTCTCATGAATGGGGTCACCAGTACTCGTTTTTCTTCTTTGAACTACATGAACCTGTTCGTAGTCTGTCTGCTGCTTTGTTCTTCAGACATGACAACTTTATTATGGTCCTAATGAGTTCTTCTCTCAGCTTTCCTTTGTTTCTGCATTTAACATATCTGGCTTTCAAAGGTCAGGAAAATAACTCTAAAGTCCTTCCTCGAGGGTAGGAAAACTAATAAAGATGAATCTAACTTTCATTGTGAAGTTTGTTCACAATTATTATTATGTAATAATTAGTCTTCCAGCGGCAACATTTGATAACATGGTGTCTCACAAAAACACTGTGGCTCAGAAATAAGCGGTGTTTTCATAGCACTGATGGGCGTGAGTCTGAGGACCCGAACTGGAGCAGCAAGGATTGGGAGGACTGTTTTGGCAAAAGGCTGGCCATATTGGGTCCTTTGTGCCTTCCTTCCCACTTTCCCCTCATTATATTCTATTTGTTGTTGTTGTTTGTTTGTTTTGTTTTGTTTTTCAAAACAGGGTTTCTCTGTAGCTTTGGAACCTGTCCTGGAACTAGCTTTGTAGACCAGGCTGGCCTCGAACTCACAGAGATCCGCCTGCTTCTGCCTCCTGAGTGCTGGGATTAAAGTCATGCGCCACCACTGCCTGACCCCTCATTATATTTTTTATTCTTTTCCTGCCCTCCCTCCTTCCTTCCTTTTCTTTTTCTTTTTCCTTTTGGCCTGGTTTTATTTCCAGAGGAGTAAAAAGTTATTAAGAATTCAGTTCCTTCTGCAAGCTGAACATTCCAGAACTGTGTGAAATGGTGTCAGAGGTCCAGGAAAAAAGCTTACAAGCTCAGAGTATGCTGCCTGTCCTATGACCCACACCTCTTAGCCCAGGACATAGGACCTGTCTGTTGTGGAATATTACTTTAACTATGTAAAGGTGTGTTGTATTTGTTTAACCTTGCCTGCCAAAGGCATCTGATTGGTCTAATAAAAAGCTGAACAGCCAATAGCTAGGCAGTATAATGATAGGAGGAGCTGGCAGGCAGAGCGAATAAGCAGAAGGAGAAATCTAGACTCTCACAGAGAACAAGGAGAGAGAGACACCTGTGGACAGCCAGCCAGGTGTTGCAGGCCAGCCAGACACGAAGAAGTAGGAAAAGTAGGACATGCAGAATGAAGGAAAGGTCAAAAAGCCCTGAGGCAAAAAGTAAATGAAGAGAAACAGGTTAAATTAAGTTATAAGAGCTGGTGGGATCAGCCTAAGATAGGGCTGAGAATACATAATTAATTATGTTTCCGGGTCATGATTTGGTGGCTTGTGGCCATTCAGAAAGCCTGTTACACCAGTCCTATGGCATACACACCACCCCGACTTGGACCTCTAGCTCCCACAAGCTCTTCCGACACTCAAAACTCACCTAACTTCTTTGGGTCCTGCACATTTTCATGAATGAGATCAGAATTAGTGGTGGTTTGTAAAACAGTGTATTGACTAAGTTGGGGTCTTGAGAAAAATGAGGAAGATTCGCTCAGGTCTGACAAGCAGTGGGCTATGAAAATTAATATTTTCTGCTTAAAATGCAAAAGACAGCTGGGCGTGGCGGCGCACACCTTTAATTCCAGCACTTGGGAAACAGAGGCAGGAGGATCTCTGAGTTCGAGGCCAGCCAGGTCTGACAGCGAGGCTACAAAGAGAAACTGTATCTTGAAAAAAAAAAAGACAAAAAGAAAAAAAAGACATTAAACAAATCAACGACCAAAATAAGTAAATAAATAAATAAATAAGTAAATGAATAAATAAATAAAATGACTAAGGTCAATTTTGTTAAAAAATTCATTTACTTTATTTTATTTATTTATTATTTATTTTTGGAGTGGAGTTTTCTTTGTAGCCCCAGACTCACAGTAGTCCTCCTGCCTCAACTTCCACAGTGCTAGAAATATAGGCATGAGTTACCCAGAACCAAGCGCTTCTAATTCCCACTTTCCCTCAAGATTGGCAATGACAAAGCACACAGTACTGGACGGGTTCTTAATCCAGCTTGCGAATTCCTATGTTCTTTCTTGACAAATATTTATTCTTTGTATCTAAACGGGAGGATGGTTTTGCTAACATACGGGACAGGGATTTGGCAGAGCCGAGCCTTGTGGCTGAAGAGTGTGAAAGCTGAACTCTCTCTGTTCCCCTTTCCCCGGACTTTAGGTCTTAGACTCCTTTCCCAGTGCCTGGGGAGATTCTGGTTTCTGGCTTGCAGCACCTGACTCTGAATCTCCTGCTGGATTCTCAAGGGAGGACAGACAGCCCAGCAGCTGGGTCCCTGCTACTGACACAGGGGCCCCCAGCTTGCCCTGGAGAACGTGACTTATCTTCATTGCGTGCACATCAGTCTGTTTCATCTCCGCAGCACTTACGTCATTTCCTTTGGCAAGTGAGCAAGAAGCCTTGATTCCCGAAGCATGCCAATTGTAGATCGCCAGTGGTGATTCTCCAGGACGGACATATTCTAGAAAGAAAGAAAATGAAAGCTATAAAGGAGACAAGAGCTAGATAGTGATCTTTCACAGCCGAACACACCTTGGCGAGAGCCAATATTTTCTCTCCAGCCAGAGTCCGACCAGAAGAGGCGACCCAAGTAGAAGGGCCGCGGCTCTGCCCTCAGGCTGCAGTGATGGTTGGGGGTTGCAGGGTCCTTTGGGGCCCCCAATCTAGGTTGACTAATTTTGTTCCAAATAACACGAACCCCTGTCCCTGCTCCCCACAGCTCACTTAGGGGGCCCTACATGTAGAAGAACAAAGTGAAGCAGTTAAAGAGGTGGCAATGGTGTCAGGGCTCTACAGTCTCTGTGTCATCTAAGATTGTCCGAGGAGAGGCAGGTGCTGCAACTTCCGGTCTAATCTACCGTGCCGACCGTAGCTGATAAGAACTTTTTATACCGACTCCCATGGCCGTTGGCAACACATTCAGTCTTCTCAGTCCCACTCAGTACTGTTTTGATTATTAGACAGGTAGTATTTCTTTTTAAAAATGATTTTCTTATAAATTATAGCCATGCCCACATGAGTTCAGGCACCCTTGGAGGTCAGAAGAGGACACTGGATCCCCTGGAGCTGGAGTTACAGGTGGTTTTAAGCCATTGAACTTGAGTGCTAGGAACCCGACTTGTGTCCTCCACAAGTGCCATGTGAGCTCTTACCTGCTGAGCCATCTCTGCAGCCCCTAGTGATGGTTTTTTTTCTTTCTATGAGCACTAAAGTTTAAGTACCACTGTTAAGGAGACATCTTGGCCCATTCATGATCAGAATACTGACATTTCGTCTGTGAAGTCTGCAATGAAATCTGTAGTTGCTACCTTGTTATCCTGACAATTTCACCGCTGGGGAATATCTATTATGTTTAGCTTCTCCCTTGAGCTTATTTTTGGTGTAGGTTTTTCTTTTCTTTCTGTTTTTGTTTTTTTCTGAAATAGAGTCACAGAATTTACAGACTGTCTTTGAACTTAACCTCTAGCCCAGGCTGGCCTCTTAACAATCCAGCTTCCTGCCGAAAGTGGGAGGGTGCAGGAGGATGGGGAATTGTTCCAAGACGTTCCTGTGATGCAGGTGACAATGGCTGCATGCCATTCTAACTGTACTTACTATACCACTCAACCGCATATTCCAAAATGGTTGAGATGGTAAATTTTACGGTGTGTATTTACCATAGTTCACAAGAAAGCCACAGAAGCAGAGTTTCTGTCATTGGCTGTCATAGTTTGCTCCCTTACTGCGGTAAAGAGCGTGACCAAAAGTGACTGGGAGGGAAGGGTTTATTTTATCTTACAACTTACAGTTCACCACTGAGGAAGTCAGAACAAGAACCTGGAGGCAGGTACTAAAGAGGGGCCGTGGAGGAACCCTGCTTATTAGCTTGCTCCCAATGGCTTGCTCAGCCTACTTTCTTAGCCCACCTAGGACCACTTGTCCAGGGGTGGCACTGCCCCCAGTGAGCTGGGTCCTTCCACATCAATCATTAATCAAGAAAATGCTCTATAGACTTGTCTTCAGGCCGGGCTGACGGAGGCATTTCCTCAGTTGGGATCCTCTTTCTAGATAACTAGCTAAAGAACCAAACCAAACCAAATCAAAATAAAACCAAACCACAATCAACAAAAAACCAAACTAAAACCCAAAAACAAACAAATAAAAAATAAAAAACAAAACCTCCCAAAAGACAAACAACAACAAATAACCCCCCAATACTAACTATGTCACAACAACCCTCCCTCCAAAAACAAAGCAAACACAAAAAAGCAAACCAAAACAGCAACAGAACTAACCAGGACTCTAACACAGATGCTGAAAGGAGGCCCAGGAGAGAATATGCTCTGTCTGTCCATGATGAGCCTCTCTGTCTCGCAGCCACTCATACAATCCTCTACTTTTTTTTTTGGTGGTTTTTGTTTGTTTGTTTGGTTTGTTTTTGTTTTTCCAGACAGGGTTTCTCTGTGTAACAATCTTGACTGCCTTTGAACTCACTTGTAGACCAAGCTGACACAATCCAGGGTCTCTTAAAAAAACTATGAGTTCAGGAACTAGCTCTTATAGACCAGGCTGGCCTGGAACTCACAGAGATCTGTCTTTTTGCTTCTTTTTAAAAGAATATTTATTTGTTTATTATGTATACAATAGTCTGTCTGTGTATATGTCTGCAGGCCAGAAAAGGGCACCAGACGTCATTACAGATGGTTGTGAGCCACCACGTGGTTGTCAGGAATTGAACTCAGAACCTTTGGAAGAGCAGGCAATGCTCTTAACCACTGAGCTTTTTCTCCAGTCCCTCTTTTTGCTTCTTAAATCTCTCTAGGACTCTGCTGTGATGGGCTTCTTGAGGCCATGCTTTAAATCCATCTTTGAACAGACCTCTAAACTGCATTTTTTTTTTATTATTTACCATTTGACCATGTTTGAACCAGCGATGAAATTTTATTGCTTTCACCCGCTGGTCCATTATTTCCTTTTGGGCATGAGCCACACTCAACAAAAGAGACTGTTCGTTAGAAGTCACGTGCTCGACTAATTTGTCCTGATTGTGAAGATTTATGAGCACAGAGAGCGACAGGTGAGTGTGATGTCATAGATGCTCAGTCTTACAGTGACACTTAATTCAGTTGCTCATGAGTTCAGTTGACAGACTCATTCGAGCAGACCCGAGCTGCCTCACTGCCTCACGTGAGTTTTTCAAGGGGCCAGAAACTGTAACAAGACCTAATGACAAACGACACTGCATCTCTGCTGAGTCAAATCAGAGTGTCAGGAGGATGGCCTTAGGCACGGTTTTCTATGCCAGGCTGACTTCCCGTCTTCATGAACGATCTTCCTGCAGTCAGAACATGTGGATACTTGGGAATATGCTGGTGAAAGTATATTTGGGTAGGGGTACCAAGGAATAGAAAGGAGATCAAGCAGTTTGGGAGCACACCTGTGAAAGACCCTGGCGTCTGGGACTGCAAACAGACTTCATGGAGGGGAGGAGAGTTTTACACATGCAAGAGTTGGTCAGGGTGGTGTTGGGACCAGGGCCAAACCACTGGCTTCAAGGGAGTAAGAAATCAAGGACAGCGAAGGGAGGGCACTCACCGTACTCTGACTTTGGGCCAAGCACTTTATTTAATCCTTATTTAGGTCTTGGATGTTCTGAACTCAGGTATAATAAACACTCAGCTTCCCCCCCGGGTGGGGGGCAGCGTGTGAAGCTGGCACCCAGTTGGTGAGTGGCTAAGGAGCATCTTCAAGTCACGCCTACCAGTTCTGAAACCTGGACCACGCGCATGCTTCTCGCTGCTTCCCGAGAACTTCCTCCATGTTGCCACATCTAAGCACCCAGAAGCCAGAACTTTATGAGCTCACAAATACCTACAATTCGATTCAATTTTGGCCTTGCTTCTCAGAGTTGATGGCTAAAAATGTAAAAGTCATCCAGTTATGTCTGGCTTATTTGTAAATATTAGCTTTTAGTATCATATCTTTGCATATTAAATGTGTTCAGGGGATCTAAATACCATTGACTTTCAATGCCCGTTCATTACTCATTGAAAATAAAAAGCACATGACCAGTGTATTATTTAACTCAGAGATTTTAAATCAAAGATTTACCCCTAAAAAAAAAAACTGCTATTTTCTTTCCTTCTTTGATTATGGGACTAGGAACTCAGGACCTCCCACATGGTGATGTAGGCATATGCTGTACTTCTCAGCTACACTACCAGCCTTGGGACTTTTGCTTTCAATCTAGTCCTTAATTAATTAATTAAATGATGTGTGTGTGTGTGTGTGTGTGTGTGTGTGTGTGTGTTGCATTGCCTGTGTATGTATGTCTGTGCCCATGCAGAGGCCAGAGAAGAACAGTGATGTCCACCTTTATTGCTCTCTGTCTTATTCCCTTGAGGCAGTCTCTCTGGGTCTGGAGATAGTCTGTGGTCAGCTGGCCCTAGGGAGCCTCCTGTCTCGGCCTCCTCCCTACCCACAATGCTAAGAATTCGAACTCAGGTCCTTATGTTCACACAGCAAATGCCCTTGCCCACTAGGCCATCTCCTCAGCTCCTAGAAGTTTAGTTTACTGTATTTATGTCTGTGTATTTATATCTGTGAAATCTCTTATGATAGCATCACCATATTTCTCTGCATCAAAAAATAGGCCAATCAGATGAAATTCTAATTTCAAAGGTTTCCCTAATTTTGGGCCTACAAGAATTAAGTAGTTTTTGAGATTGAGTTTATAAGGTAATTGCTATTAGTAACTAACTGGTCTTTAAAAGCACAGGAATGTTGCAAATTTGGAAACAAAATGATTAGGCTGAATAATCAATTATTGGCAGTCATTTAAGGTGACCAATGAGGGGGGTCTCAATCACAGGACACAGCTTTTAACATTTCTAATGGTTTATTTGGCGTTTTTATGCCTCAGCAATATATGATGTGACTCAGAATGAGAAATAGGTCTGGCTGCTTTCTGTAAGGTGGAAATGGTGACTGAAGAAGCATAGCTTTGACTTGATTGCCCTGCTGACCCTTTCCAAGCAGGCCAAACATGGATGCCGACTCTGTTCATGCCTAAGCACTGTTCAGAAAGTCTTCACGCCTTCCCAAGGGCACACATCTGATGTGTGGAAATCGCTGCGAGCTATGCCTGCTGTCGAAGTCAAATAACCTTTCTTAGTCATCTCCGTACATAAGCCACAGTCCCTTGTAAAGAAGTAAGCACTTGGTCAATGGATACCAAACAATTCCTACACTCTAATGCTTAAAGGCTGAAGGAACTGTTAAATAAAAAGAACAAGGTTTGAATTTTAGGCCACTATCTGACAGAAGCAAGTCTTGGAACTTTGTGAAGTCCTCAGACTTTTGTTCAAGGCAAAGATATTTTTAAATTATGGTAGTAATTGTTTCTTCTTTGTTACATATTCACAGATTAACTCCAGACATAAAGTATCCGCATTTGTTAGTTGCAGAGCACAAGTAAGCTCACTACAAGGTATTTTAAAAATCATTCCAACCCCTGCTGAAGTTTACCCGGTTTACATGACAATCAGCAGGAGAAACAGAGGAACTTTCAGTAACCAGCCATGTGCTGAATACTGGAAGCAGAAGGGTTGCATGCCAGAGACTGGTTGTCTGTCTGAGACATCAGCATCTACCCAGGCAGTGGCAATTTTGATGAGTACACCTGGGGATAAGGGGAGAGAACCCTGAGGTTGTGGAGGAGACACAGGGAAGCTGGATCTTTCGAGGCCAACAAGGTTTCAAGGAGGAAAGACGTCCAGGATGAGACCAGAGGTTGAGTGGCTCAGAGTGGACTCAGAGTGTATGCATATGTTTGAGGAAAATGTACTACTTGAGAGTGCGTTTGACTAAAAATGGGCAGAAGTAGTATGTGGAGTCCTGAAGTGAGAGATACTTTGTATCTCTCTTGTCGGGTTGTATATTTTGTTTTAGAAATGGCCACATTGTACGAGATTACACATTTCGCTTAGTTATTTCCTAGTTTGCCTTTGGAGAACATATGGATTTTTACTTGTTTTGGTCATCTTTGGCATTCATGGCACCTGTTGGCATGCATTAAGCACTCCGCAAATATTTGTTGAATGAACAGAGAAATGAAATACATTGGAGAAACTGAAAGTGTTTCTAATTTGTGATTCATTGAGGCTGTGGGGGTGGGGGAGGGCGAGCGGATATGGTGGAAAGAGAACCTTGATGGGTCAGCTAGGCGATGATGAGAATTCCAAGGTTGGTGCTGGCACATCATGTGTTTGGTTATTTACATAATACCGAGAAACGGTTGGGTTTCTTAGGAGGAATCCATGTGGCCAGAATTGGGTTTAAAGAAACTCCTCCTGGTTGCACGATGGGGAAAGGATTGTAACCAGGCAACAGTGAGTGATGTGGATACGAGGAGACAGGAGGTTGCCTATGTCCTGAACGAGGGAAAAGCAGGGACAAGAAGCAGGCCAGTCACTGGCATGCCTACACAACGGTCAGAAATGACAATGGCGTGTCTCTAGCACTCGGGCAGCACTGCTGTGACAGACTTATCTGACATTCACAGTGGCCCATCCCATAGTCCATACAAGGCAGATTGAGAGAAAGGGGACAGTGTTCAGAAATGGCCAGAGAGATGCAAACATATGATGAGATGATCCTACCTTGGTGTCCCCTGATATCCTAGCAGTTTAGGGAGATACATAAGGTGGCGCATCTGTCTGCCTGGAAGAAGTATCAGTTCAGCAATTTCACATTGTCCCAGTGGCAATGTGTTCACACCTCAGGCTCCACACACTTGTAGTTTTAAGGATAAGCTTTTAAAATCTATCTATCTGTCTGTCTGTCTGTCTGTCTGTCTGTCTGTCTGTCTATCATCTATCTATCCATCCATCCATTCATCCACTCACCGATCTATCTATCTATCTATCTATCTATCTATCTATCTATCTATCTATCCATCCATTTTTATATCCACCTACCCACCTACCGATCTATCTTCTTTCTATCTATCTATCTATCATCTATCTATCTATCTATCTATCTATCTATCTATCTATCTATCTGTGTGTATGTATGTAGTGTACGTGTATGTGCAAGACAGTCTTCTGTGTATATGTATATAACGGTTGCAGGTCAGCTTCAAGTGTCTTCCTCTGTTGCTCTACACCTTATTTTTGAGACTCTCACTGAGTCCAGAGCTGGGCAAGTTTCAATCAGACTGACAGACCAGCCAATCTTGGGACTCCTGCTCCCAGTGCTGAAGCTAGAGTGTATACCACCATGCCTGACTTTAATATGGGTGTTAGGGATTCAAATTCAGGTCCTCATGCTTGCATGACAACTACCTGAACCATACCCTGAACCCGAGAATAATCTTGATTTTAATACTGAAAGAATCTTTGTAGTTTACAAGAACTATTAGAGTTTTAATTTGGAAAAACAAAACCCTTCCGACATCGAAGGCAGAATCACTCCCTCTTTTTCTTTTCTGAATTATCAAGTGTGATTTGCCCTAGAGGAAAAACAATCCCTTTGATTGCTGGCATTTAATAAACCACGACACAGGTTTTCAAATTAAATCAAGAGGCTGTCTGTCAAAGGGAATCTGGCCTGGCAGAGTTGCTACCGTGCAAGATAGCTTTCCTTCTATTATTGTTATTATTATTTTAATACTGGTTACCTTCTTCCTCCATCTCTTTTGTGGTCATGGGCTTGAACCTAGGGTCTTGTGAAGGTAGACAATCTCTCTGCAACTGAGCTATTGGCCCAGTTTTCTTTTTCCTTAATATTTTGAGACAGAGTCTCTTTAAATTGCACAGACTGTCCTTGAATCTGCAATCCTGCTGTCTCAGTCTCCTTGAGTAAGGGGATTACAGGCCCATGCCACCATGTCTGGCTGTTCCCACTCTATTTATTGGACACTTCCTTTGATGAAAATACTTAGAGTGATGTTGATAAACTGAGAGTCTGGTATCCAAAGAAATCAGATGTTTTCCCAGTTTTAAATCTAGAGGACACAGGAAGAAAAACAACAGCGTGAATTTGGCTTGTGTTTTCATTCTTAATTGCTCACGAAATGACTCTGGAAATAAGTTTCTGCCCAGCTCTCGCCTAACAAACCAAGTGGTCTCCTTGGAGATACCCCAAGGGCCTCATCTGGGAGGTCTCAGAGGAAGAGAAGCATCTTGAGTTCAAAATAAATTCTTGGTCTTTGACAAACGCTGCTTTAAGGCCTGTTTGACTAGTCTTTTCTTATTCATCTCATCTACCCCAGACTTACCTTAGAACAAGGAATATGGATTCACTTGGTGTCCATGGAACACATGTTCAGTGAGGGCCCGGGAAACTTATTGAAGCAGAAGACCAATTTGGACCCTCCCTCATAGAATTCAATGCTCTAGTAGAAATGAAAGGGCATGGCTAATCTTTGCAATTACATATCTGAGGGGCAGTCTTAGAAACAGTCATCCTGAACTGCCAGCCCGGTGTGTGTGGCTCAGAGTCATTCAAAATAAAAAGGAATCTAAAATGTTAATCCCCACCCCTGATTGCCTATAGCAAATGATTAAGAAAAATCACATACACTTCTGCTACACATCACAGAATGGAATAATCATAAGGTTTCATGGAAGAATTAACCATTATTTTATCCATGGAGTGGGCTGTCCATAATTAATATGTAGATGGAATCTATCAAGAAGAAGTTCCGATCTGTGACTCTCTCTCTCTGTGTATGTGCGTGTGTGTGTGTGTGTATGTGTGTGTGCGTGCGTGTGTGTGTGCATGATGGTTTGTAATGTCGGAGAGTGGAGGCAAAGAAAGTAAATTCTGGGGTCTTATACTCACAAGCTCCTGCCCTCTTGGTCTGCCTTCCTCAACGCGTGAACTGCTTTTATTCTGAGTGAGGCACCAGGTGGAAATGCCTGTAGTGTCTTCATATTTACCCGGGTTAGCAAGTCAGCTTGGGAATTGGGTCCAGACTCCGGCCCTGCCTTCCCTCTGGCTGCTCTGGCTCTTATCTTAGCGCAAAGGCAAGCGCTGGGCGTTAGGCAGGGATCTTCTTTATCAGAACTGGAAGAGCCCAGCCAACTGATGGAGAGGAAAAGCCTCCCACAGCTTATCTATTCACAGTCCATCTGGATTGCAGGGAAGCCGCGCACAGGGCGTTCTCCCAGCCGCCAAGTCTCCAGAATTACCTCTCCTGGGCCACTTTGTAGGACCTGGGGCTTGAACTCAGGGTGAACCGAGAAGTAAGCCACTCTACCCACTGAGCCATCTCACTGGCCCATATTGTGTGTGTCTTTTTATATACTACATGCAAAAGTGTGCTTTTATAATCTTATTTTTAAGAACAAATCTGTCCATATTGGTAGATACGTCACGGTTAGGATTAGGATAATGAGAAATTGGAACATTGCAAGTTTTCATGTTAGTTGGGGGTGAATCAAGTAGCCAAAGTTGACAGATTCCCTTTGTCTGGTGCATGCATTTGAGAAAGTTAGTGCTGCACAAGGACTAGAAAGGCTACTGGGGTGGGGAGCGCTCAGGACAGTCATTCCCCTCCTCCCATTCAAATGTCTGTGTCTTTATCAACCAACAAAATTAGCTCCTCAGATGAGATGGTTTTGGGAATTTAGCTTTCATTTTGTGCCTTTTTTTTTTTGAGACAGGGTCCCTCTGACTCTCTCTAGTCCTGGAACTCATTTGAGACCAGGCTGGGCTCAAAGGCACAGGGATCCTCCTGCCTCTGCCTCCTGAGTGCTGGCTTTAAAGGTGGGCCCCACCACACTCAGTTTCTTGGTTTATTTTTGAGCTTCCCCATAAATAGCCAGCTCTGACTGTAGATCCAGCAATGAGAGGGATGCCAGGTGGACCCTAGACCTCAGGATGCTGGTTCCTTCCTGAGCACAATGGCGCCTGGATGGTACACGCTCCCATTGTATTTTATTGGGAATAAATACACCCCTGAGCTCAAGACTCTTGCTTGATGGAGCTGTTTTTTGATGGTCTATAAGATTTCTTTTATTGCTCAATTAAACAAGACCTAAAACTGGGATAGATGACTCCTATGTATGAAACGATCTTGTTACTGGCAGCTGAAGACAGTCTCAGGATTACCCTGAGAACTCGCATCAGCATATGGCTGAAGTCCCAGCCCTTGGGAGGCTGAGGCAGGAGGTCAGAGTCTGAGGCCTGGCTGGCTTTTGTGAAATCCTGCCTCAAAACAGATAAACAACTACAAACCAAAGAGTTAAGAATATTTAAGCACGGTAATGTGAGACTTACTAGCTGAATGGACATACCACTGGCAAGAGTTCTTCGGGCCAGCCAGTCATGCTGCAGAGCTACGTCCGAACAACAAAATACAGCTCTTCTCTTTGATAACAGACCCTTGATTCCAAGGCTGATAAAATTTAGAAATGGATCCAGAGGCTCAAGTCTGAACTAGAATCACACCTGGGAAGTAGCTCTGTAAGAGCTGCAAGAACCAGTTTCAGCTGACCACTAGGTATAAGACAGTCTCCTTGGAGACACATATTTCAACCCACAGGAGGGTAGGTTCATGCGTCCTGTTGACTTAGGACAGTTTCAAAGCTTCTTTGGAGCAGTCCGAATTTCTTGGATATCTTTGTACACCAACTTCAGAGGATAGGCCTGTTCTAATTCAAACCCTGTTCTATGGATGTGTTTGTATCACTGAAGTTGACCTTCAGTGAGGGCCATCTTTTTGGGCAGGAAGAAAGTTCTAGCTGTGTACCTAAGGCCATTGACTGTATTTGCCTCTTGCTCAGCTTAGTTTTTATTTTTTTTAATGCATTTATCATTTATTTATTTATTTGTTTGTTTTTACCTGATACAGGTTGGCAAGGTGGTGGTTGGTTTTGATCAGAAATGGCTGGTTCACCCCCGGATGATCAACATCGTGAGCTGCTGCAGCCAGTAGTCCGAGCATGATATCCAGAGGGGTGAGGAAGCTGGCCAACTGTCAACGAATAAAATCGGGAGACTCACTGTTACCATTTGCTGTGTCTCAGTCAAACAGAACAAAACGCTGGGAGGCCTGGGAGTGAGAGCCCTGTCTTCGGAGGTGGCCAGTGAGGTGACATGCACACACGACTGTAAGTGGGACAGCGAGGGCGGCGTGGGAAGCCACCGGGCAACCACAGCTCATGCTCTCCACCCCAGGCTCTCTTCCTCCTGCTAGCAGGTTCTGTGGTTGCAGCGGCTTAGCCTGGGGGCAATGTCGAAGGCTGGTGGGCAGCGGCAGCCGCCATTCACCCTTGCTTGGGGAGAAAGTTATATGTGAAGAAAGGAGTTAGTCAAAGGCAGAAACAGACTCAAAGACTCACTTGTGTGTTTCTTTGTTTAAAAATCCACTTAAACAAATATTGCTTTTCTCTCTCCCATTCCTGCCCTGTGTGTGTGTGTGTGTGTGTGTGTCGAGGAAATTTGAATTCCTCCTCGACAGGCGGTAAATGGTGGGGGAATGTGTGCAAATCTTTACTTTTTGGTCAACCGGAAAGCAAGCAGGAAAATGGGAAGTCAGAATTAAAAGTGAAAGTATATGATGTGTGTGTGTGTGTGTGTGTGTGTGTGTGTGTGCGCGCACGCATGCGTGTGTGTATGTGTAGGTGTGAGTCAAGGCATGTGCAAACCACAGCATGTGTGTGGGGTCCCCCACTGTAGGTTCTGGGGACTGAACTTAGATTGTCAGGCTTTTGTGGCAAGTGCTTTTACCAACCGAGCCATCGTATCTGCCTCTCCTTAATCATTATTATCATTATTTTAAATCTTATCCTGGGGATTGAACCCAGGGCCTCACATGCTCATCAAGCAACTCCCACTGACCTTAGGCCCGGCGCTGGAGTGTTTTAACTAACATATATCTGTTACTTCTTTGAAAGAAGTAGCTTGAACTGCAAAATTTGAATTCCTCCTCGACAGGCGGTAAATGGTGGGGGAATGTGTGCAAATCTTTACTTTTTGGTCAACCGGAAAACAAGCAGGAAAATGGGAAGTCTGAATTAAAAGTAAAAGTATATGGTATAACTTTTAGACTACATAGAGATTACAAAAAAAAAAGCTTTTGTTGGCAGGCTTCCTGAGATGCCTATGTGATAACTGTGTCTTTAGTGGCTTATGCTGAAGCATCTGTATACTTAATGAATTACTGAATCGATTGAACTAAGCAGTCTTAAACTTGAATGCTATTTTTTTTAAAAAAAAGCTTCTTAAAAAATTCGTACTGTATATTACACCAAACCCCTATTTTTTTTTTTTTTGATAGCGAGGGACTGCCTTGGTTGTAAGGACCATTACATTACACTATCATTATGCCTTTATCCCCTGATTTTGGGTTGGTTCATTGCATCCGAGCATGCTTGCAAGCTAAGAAGTCTTGGACATACACAAATTTTCTTGGACTCAGAATCAAAACCTCCCATTGGCCAAGTAGAAATGGGACCTGAAACTGGAGGAGCTCTGATTTTCATTTATTGATCAAAAACCACAAGCCGGGAACCCCTTTCCAATAAAGCTCAGGGCTAGCAGAGTTTGTGGGAAAGGTCCATTGCAAAAGGGCTGGGATATCTGAGAGTGGGCTGGGTGTTTCTGGGCTCACATAGCCTTGAAAATCAATAAACCATGGAGGGAAATCTCAGAAAACCCACATCTGTTTTCATGGCTATGGTAAGATTTTCAGAGCTGACACTGAAAACGTTAGTATAAATAAGTTGGAGTCATATTGTGGAAGATTCCCAACAGTGAACAATTTAGTGCTTTAGCAATACATTGACCTGGCATCTCCAGGGGACTGAGGAGGCGACTAAATCTTGCTTTACCTTGGGCTCCTTCAGGTAACAGTGCATGGCCTGGGTGACGTCGGCTGCATGGACAGCATTGTGATATGGGTTGTGACCGTGGTAATCTTCCTGAACCATGACTAGGCAGAAAATAGAAAGCTTGGTCAGCTGAAATCAGAGCAAGCATGGCATAGCAGATGAGACTGACTTAGCTGTTTTTTCACTTGAAAGCATCAGAGCTTCCAAAAGGAATCCTTTAAAAATGAAGGTGGTTTGCAAACCTTGCGCTTCAACTAGGCTGTTTGTAAGAGAAAGGAAAGGGGACAAAAGGCCAGAAGGATTTGTGAGGCTCTTGGGATTTCTCACCTCTTCCATAAACCGCCCCTTTCTGCAGATTCTCATTCACTGGACAAATAAATATGGAGGGAAAAGTACAACTTTATTTCCCATCATCATTTAATTATTGAAACCAGAGCTGGATTCCTGCTGTCCAGTGATTATATTACCACTTGACTAACAAACACTCATCAAAACAAATCTGTCCTCCATCAGGTAGCAGTTCCAGGTTTGCACCCCATACAAGGGAGGCTTCCTTGGTTCATGCCTCCCTCAATCTTCCAGAGCATCATCTTCCATGGCTCTCCAGTGCAATACAAGGCTTAGAGGGCCATGTCCAGTAATAGGCAATGCGATCTTGGTTTGTTGCTTATAGAAACCAATTCCGTGCTTCAGCGAACGACCAAGTCAGTGCTTGGGATGCAATATATTCAGTGTGTATAGAATGACCAGACTTACAAAGGCCATACATATTCTTTTAGCTTGTGCTATGAGTTTGGCTCTGGGTTCTACTGTTAATTCAGCTGTCAAGGCTGTGTTTCTTGTATGTCCAAAGAATCTGCATCTCTTTAGATCAATCAAAAATTATTTGACCCTTTTCATGGCATTACTTTGCTCAAGCAACTAAAATGCAGTCTGTCTGAGGTTATTTATTTTCTGGTTGTGGCAGGTTTCACATAGTTCTGCTATGCTGCGTGTGTACTTTTTATTCGGCAGGCTTGTTTTGTATCATATGCAAACTGTAGCTTTGTCGCTTACCTGTGATGTGCAAATTACTTAACCACAATTCTTACTTTCTTCCCTGACTTTGGGCTAGCACTATTCTGAGGTCAAAGTGTCTGCCTCTGCACGATCCATGTATTAATACATACAAGTCCTTGAAAGAGGTCCCAGAAGATGTAAGCAACATGCAAACCTGGCACCATGTTTATCTTCCTCCTGCTGGCACTGAGTCAGTTTTCACATCCATGAACTATGACCACATAGCAAGTTAGAGAACTAGAAATGGGCTAAGTGACAGGGGCAAGCCGTCTGGCGATCTATCCAGATTCTGTAGGAATCGACCTTGGATAAGTCACGGGCAGATAAATCAGAACGCTCACACACAGAACCAAGGAGGAACTGGGGCTGCTTTCAGAAAAAGAATGAGGCAGCCCTGTGTGTAAAGATCGCAGGCTGAGACCTGTCTGCTGACTGAGGCCAGGCTGCTCACTGGTCAGTAGCCCTGGGAAAGTAATGAAACCTCTTGTTTGTTCTGTAACTCGACCAAATGGTGAGAATAATGCTCAGCTTACGGTTTTCTTCAAATAGTTAGAGATAATTTATTTAAAGTATTCCCCCATAGTGGGTGGGATGGAAATAGTCATTATCATTCATTTAAAGATTCTCAGCAACTCGTGTTATGGCTAGAGGTACTAGAGGCATATCTTGTTGGAATTTTGTAAGTATGAGAGCATATCAGAATCATCTTGACATTTATATATCTTGGTGCTTTTCTTTATATATCCTTAATGTGTTGTAACCACAACACATTAAGCTAACAATTTATCAATGGCTTAGGATACATAAGCTATATTTAGAAACTAAGATCAAATCTTCTAAGATTAATCTGAGATCTTTTTCTATCATGCTGTGGTTCTTAACAATTTATTTAAAAGTATTTGTTATTATTTGAGATTATATTATACATCATTTCCCCCTTCCCCTTCCACCCTCCAAATTCTCCCATATACTTTTCCTCATGTCTTTTTCATTAATTGTTATTACATATATACATAAATATGTATATGTATACATATTTCTATATGCACAAATACAACCTGCTCAGACTGTAAATGTTACTCGTATGTATGTTTTCAGGGCTGACGTTTTGGTGTTGACTAACCAGTTGGTGTACTCTTCCCTGGGGAACACTGTGTCCCCCACTCTCAGCATTCCTTAGTTGCCTCTTGTTCTTGGTGTAGGGTTGAGGCCTCATGGGTGCTCCCCCTAATCATGTCTATTGTTGTTGTCTGTGTTTAGCTCATATTTCTCGACATTTGGAATCAAAGAGTTATGCATTGTTCTTATTCCTGTGGTTGTGTCGGAACATGAAAAAAAAAAGACTTACCCAAAAACCTGTGTAAGGTCACCATATCCAGCTTGAAATGGTGGATGAGTCCATGGGTGTTGAAGAGGTGACATAACAGTGTTACCAGACTGTTCCCTGGAGAGGAATGGACACTGACTTTATCATTATTTTTAAAAATGCGCTAGCAAGATTGAAAAATAAGATTTAAATGATCTGAAGTAGGTTTCTCTGATAGAGTAATTCCCCACTTTGGATTTGAAATTACATATAGCATGGTCTTTCAAGGGTTCTCACTATTGTATAAATAAAATTAGTTCCCATCCTCTTACACCAGTGGGGAAAAATATTAAATGAAGACATTTGCCTACTGAAGTATTGAGGGTGCTTGTGTGTGTTTGTGTGTGTTTGGATGTGTAATTTTAAAAACACATGGCTGCTTGAAATATGCTTTAAATCACTTCCAATTGACTTTTACATTATATAGGATTATTTAAATTGATACACTGCTCAACAATAGTGGCCCATTTTTCCTCTGACACTTATGTAAGAGAAGACTGACTTTGTGATATTTCACAATTCAAGCCGGAAGTGCTGCAGAGTTGAAGCTAGAATGACATTAATATTCAAGAGATTCAAGTCTTAGCAATGGGCCAAGGAGCTGCCCAAGTGTCTTCAGTGCAATCTGAGTCTTGCCAAAGAATGTCCTCTTAGGGTACCTGCTCAACGCATCTCCACAATTTTATTGTCTTGGAGCTATTTTAGGACTCTCCAAGCTAGAGATAATGGATAACATTGCCACTGATCCTGTTCATAGACTTAACTGCAGTTAGTTTGGTGCTGTCACACAGCGGCTTTTAAAACCATCTCAGTGTGTCTTACTGCACGCGTGTGTGGCTCTTTGAGGTTTCCTTTGGAACTGATGTGGTAGGTCCGTGACCTGCTAACGAACTGAGACAAGCATCATCTTTGATGGCTTCGTTTCACATTTCTCTAGCAGTCAAGATTATACTTTCTTTCAAACACCACTTCAGAAGTTCTTTGACTCACAGTTAGTTTTGTGTATCGGTACCCATTTCTAGGTGATCCAAACAAGCCCATTGAAACATTATGGACTCCAGCATTCCACCCTTATCTATTTTAGTTAGCTTTCTGTAGAGTCGAAACCCACGCCACGGATTTACATCTACATTACACTACATCTCTCAGCACATTGCTCGCCAAGTCAGTGCTGAGAAAAACCAATGGCAATGGCTTATTGCTCAAATATGAAAGACAGTGGATCAGACCAACATCAGCCTTAAGGGATGCCTTTCCCTGATCTAAGCTTTTTACATTTGTTTAACAGGTAAAGGTAAACATATTTCATTATTTTGCTAGGCAAAGCTTTTATAGATACAAAGACATGAGAAGAAGAGTGCTTCTTTTTCAATTAGAGTGCTTAATTTTCAGCTGCAGCCCAAGCTTTTACATTTTTCCCAAAGCATTTGCTTCCTTCCAACGATGCCAGGCTTAGTTGAGCAATGTCTGCAATGGACGAACTCAGCTCACTTAAGGAGCTGCGTAAACGCCTTGCCCTGAAGGGTCAGGACTAGTCAGGTGTGCTTTTGTGCCTTCGCCTCCCACTGAGGAGCAATGAGCTCGCTCCGTTGGGACACGACCACACTATCTGCGAGGAAGGAATGCAATCAGCGGTTTCCTAATTCTTCTGGTATCACAGGTCAGAAGGAAACTGTCCCAACACGCTAAGGTCAAATTCAGGCCTCATTCTTCATCTGAATTAATTCTCCCCTCCCTGGTCTGTCTTGACCGACTGGATTTATGAGAGTGGGAAAATACGGGAAAAGTAATGTGTCTAAAGATACAACTTGTTTCTCATGAAACGAATCCACTCTATGGTGTGTATTTTAGTGAGAATCCTCTGGGCGGGGGGTGACTTACCATTTGTCAAGCGATCAAACAGGAAAATGTCGAAGTCCCACGTTCCAACTTTGGAGAGCATGTGCTGAAAAGGGAAACGGATACAAACAATGCCCCAAAGAAGCACGCTGAGATTCAGATAGTTATGTCTAGACACAGCGATTTAAACACTTAAAAAGGTGGAAGCAGTAGCACACTCTCTGTACAGCGGATTTGGGGTAAACCAGGTTCCACTCCACTCTCTAGTGACAGCTCAAGGGGCAGACCCTGGGGTTAAACTACCTGGTTTAATGTCAGCTGCTTTTCTTCCTGATTGTTGCACCTTGGTTACACCCTCACCTTCTCCAACCTTCCTCTGAAAGATGTGGCCGATATCTTCTACAACAGATGGTTTGTTTGTGGGGCGGAGAGAGGCAGTGCTAGGCTCAAGTGTCTGTCACAGTGCTTATTCAGAGGGAGCACGGGTGGAGGTGTGCAGGATGCACTAGGGAGAAGCTTTGCAACATTTTTTTTCTTTTTGTCTTCTTGCTGTTTGTATTTGTGGTGTTTGGAACTAAACCCAGGATCTTGTGCATGTCAGGCAAGCACTTACCCACTGAGCTAGAGTCCCAGTTCTTACAATAAAACGGTTTAAAGATGAAGTGAAAACCAGTGCTGAGCACATGGTTTGTCTCAATGTGGACTGCATGTAAAATTCACTACTGTGCAGGAGATTGAATAGCGACTGAACATACCACATAATTTAATGACCTACAGTGTAACACAGACTTTTTTTTTTCTATTAGAAAACGAGCGATGTTTCCAATTAAACGCGACATAAAACTTTCAGTGGCTGCCTCTTTCTGTGCTATTGTTCCCACAACTTCACCCGTTCCTGTTTGAAGGCACAGTCACTAATGCAAGGACCAACCCATGATTCCTCTGCCCCTGACTGGGTCTGTGTCCTGTGAGAAATCCAGGGCTCTATATAGCATGCTCAGCTCCATGGGATGATCATCTGTTTGTAGTGAACTTTTACCCACATCGTGCATCATGAAATGCAGATCCACACCCGGCCTTCTGACAGCCAGGCTTCTGGTCTATTATCTTTCATGGGCCTCAGGATCACCTTTTAAACATGGGACTCCTTGAGGAGAGAACCCGCGATGAATGCTCTGTCATCGACACTGCAGTGTTAGAACTTATTATTGATCTCCTTTCAGTAAATCAGCCAGCTATCCATCACCTAGTTAACTACCCACTAGTCATTACCTACCAACCAATCATCTACCAACCAAACACTGACCACACATGAACGCCAACTAACCAACCAACTACCAACTAATCAAACAACCAGTGATTCATTCAGCTTCACTCAGGTTGCTGTAAGGTCTAACTAACTTTTATCTTTTTATAGACAAGATATTGAGAGTGAGTTCCTTTGGAACCATTTATTGTTCATTTTTTTGTGGCATATATGTAGTGATTATTGTTGTATGGAGATTATACTTAACCATATATGCTACAAAATACTACTTTTGACATCTGTTTGATGGTGACAGTTTACCCTTGGAATTGAAATTCCTTTGGCAACTCAGTCTAGATGCAACTTGAAAATTGTTTTTAAAACATCTCACATTGAATTCTACCTCATCATATTGATGTAGAGTGAAAATAACTTATTATTACAAGTTTTTAAAATGAATTAAAAACAACAATAGGCTAGTAAGCTGCCCGAAGAGCCTAATGTGGAGCTAAGAGTTGGTAATTACTAGAGGTGATTTCAGTTGCCATCGTATAAGACAATTTAATGGATTTAAAATTTAGTTAACACCCTAAGTAGTAATCTTACAGGCTGAGACTTTACTTTGTTTAGCACTGTAAAAATATGTGCTGCACATTTATAAAAGTGAAAATAGCTAATGTGCATTTGGCATGAGTATGTTATGCATGAAGACAGGCTTTGCCATGGGATTGGGTGTGTAGCTCAGTGGTGGGGCATGTACTTAGCTTACATGAGTCCTGTGTTTAATCCCCAGCACCCCACCTCTACCCCACAGCTACCACGACAGCATGCTCTATCTAGAAAAATATTTATTTTCCTCTACAAGGTCTGTGGTTCTATTGCCTTCAGTTTGTGGTTGAGAAAGTAAGTCCAGATTTGTTAAATACCCAACCCAGAGTCACACAGTCCCTTAGAGGCAGAGTAGGGCTCAGACCCAGGTGCTGTCAACTGGGTCACAGGTGTAACTGGCTTACCCTTGCTTGTCCAAGGTAGTCTTCATCCAGCAGGTGGAGGGGGGCCTGCGGTATAATCCCGCGGAGAAGCCTAGACGCATGGAAGTATCTTTGGAAGCTTAACAGTCTTTTCACCTTCTTCTTGGTGCCGATTTCCCCTGAGTGTGTTGTATCTGTGAAAAGTAACCATATGGAGAATTTCATGAGTTTAAGAGAGGCATCATTGTCTCTGCATAAAGTATAATATGTTATAAAGGAGAGGCATTCAGAAGACACCTTAAGGGCTAAATTGAGTTGAATATGATCTATTAACTTGATGTTTGAAACTCCTCTAATAAATGGAACAAACAAACAGATAGAAGTTTCCTGTCTTTTCTCTCCGTTGTCCCTCTTGCTCTCTCTTCTTCCCGCAAGGTCTTATATGTAACCCAGGATGGACCTCAACATCATGATCTTTCTGCTGAGGTTCTAGAGTCCTGGGTTACCACAAGTGGCTTTGTATTTTTAACATGTTTTACATACACTTTTCTTATACAATTTTGGATGCCATGAGCTGTATGAATTAAAAACTTTACTTTTTGGTTGGTTAATTTCTCATCTTAGGATCTCCTCAGATGTTGGAAAACTGTGAGAAAAATACTTCCTGTTGTTGTCTTAGCAATATCACTGACAAAGTAAAAAAAGCAATATTGTCATAAAACTAACTAGCGATGCTGCGTAAAAGCCAAGAGAACGCCCACCCACTTTCTGTGTGCTCTCTTGCTCTGGTAGCCGTAAGTGACTGATCTTGGCAGTAGAGACACTTTCACACTCATGCCATGTGTTCCCCTCCACACCTGACACCAACTTCGTGGTGACTGCACAGAAGTGTGCCAGGTACCATTTCTGAATGTCTGTCAAGATATGTCTCATCTTATCTCGGCTGAAACGCTTGAGTCACACAGAGTTATCTTCGATAAGGTTTAGACGTCAAGTCAACTTAGGAGTCTGATAGGAAAATCTACAGCTGATGCATAAAGTAATTTGTTTTTCTGCCATATCTTCTCCCATTATCCCATCTCCCTTATAGAACTCAGAATTACCACTAATGAGAAAAAAGAAAGCCGGGAGAAACATGGAGCAGTGAATGACCAACATCTGTAACTTATTACTTGGCTGTATGAAGCATGGAAAGGCATAATTCAGGGCCATCAAGACCCGCTCTGCTCTGAAAACAGTGCCTGATTAAAATGACTTCTATTTACAATGCTAGATTTCACCCATAGTAGGAGGCAAACATGTGCACGTAGAGAGACGCAGAGAATTGCCGAGGTGGTGGTTGGGCTATCTCATTACTAACAATGCTATCTGCAGACTTCATTCTGCAGGGAGCGTCTCCTTTACATGTGCTTGGTAAAGGGAAACGTAAAGTGAAGCTGCTCGCTTATTTATTAAACAAACAAACAAAGAAACTCGAATACATCTTTTCACTGCTTTAGACATTTCATTGAGCAAAAAGCAAGACTTCTGCCCTCTTAGAATGGATGTGGCAGAGGGAGCCTGACAATGTGTAACACTGAAGTAGAACGGATAATAAAGTGAAAAGATAAATATAATGGGGTGGTCGGTGGGGGTGAGGCAGAGAACACAGGGTCAGAGAGTGTTGGGAGCAGTCAGCACTGACCCAATGAGAAGATATCATTTGACCCAAATTAGAAGTGATGAGGAAATTAGCTGAGTTAATACTTTGGGATGTAGCTTCCAGGTATAGAAACCAGACCAAACAACTATCAGGAGTGGGAAGAAGCCTAGGATGCTGGGATGTGCAAGAAAAAGAAGGATCAGCATGTGTGAAGAGGAGAGAGAGGATAGAGTGAAGGATGAAGTCTTGGAACAGAAGACGGCCTGCAAAGATGTCTCAAGAGGTAATTGAAAGAGTCCAGCCAGGAGCCTTGGCTGCTGAGATGCAGTGGTGGCAGGGGAGGGTATAAAAATGGTGGTAGACCTTCGAAGATATTTAAGTTATATCCAAGCTTTTGCCTGAATGCCTGGGAGAATGGCCTGCCGTTGCTTGAGACAGGAAGGCTGCAGTGCACCAGTTTTTATGTAGTGAATTCAGATGTCTGTTAGAGACTACAGTGAAGATTCTGAGTCAAAATAAGAGGATGTAAAGTTCAGAGCTTGAGGGAGAAGACTGGGTTAGAGATGTCAGGATGAGGCTGCCCGGGGAGTGAAAACACTGATGAGAAACGACCCAAGTTCAACTCCAAGTTGAAGTGTGGAGCGATTGCACTTCATCTTCAGAATGGCACAGAGAAGAGGAGAGTTATGGGAGGTGAAGAAGAGCAGGCAGAAAGCAGGATAAATCATTCCCTGGGACACCGAGTGGCAAGTGCTGTTAATGGCGCAGGCAGGAACTGCACACTTAGGAAACACATGTTTGATTGTGTGCACTCACAACAACTTTTAGCAATAGATGCATCTAGTGTCCGGGGGAAAGGACCAGTTGTTGGAACAGGACAGAAAATGTCCATATGAACAGTGACAGATGGCACTGGAAAATGAGAGCTTGAAATACGATGGGACTGTTTGAAAAATGAAGGAAGATGGGTTTGTGCGATAACTCAGGGGTGCTGACTGCCAAGCACGATGACCTCAGCTGGATCTCCACGACCCGCAAGGTGGAAGGAGAAAGCCAACTTCATCAGATGTGCTCTAACCACACACACACACACACACACACACACACACACACACACACACACACAGAGACTCATGTGCCCACACAAACACACACATGTGCGTACACATACACACACAAGCACAGCACACACGTGCATACACAGGCACATGTGCACACTTGTGGGCACACTCACATACACACACATTCACATACATGTGCACAAGGCACACATGCACACACAGGCACATGAGCGTGCACACACAGGCACATGAGCACACTTGTGGGAACACTCACACACACAGGCACATGTTCACACACACGCCAGCACATGTGCACACTTGTAGGCACACTCGTGTACGCATACACACATGTGCACACACACAGGCACATGTGCACACTTGCAAAAGGGAAAAATTTGAGCTTCAAAATAAATGATGGAAGGATAAATTTTAAATCTTCAACTGGAAAAAAAAATCAATGAACTTACGGTGAAGCGGAGAAGTGATTAAGATAGGGGAAAGCTCTTTGCAGCGCATGCCAACCAATAAATGCAGGAGAAATAATAGAGTGGGAAAATTGCCATTTTGCAGCCATCATGGTAATAACTGAATTGGGCCAGAATCCTTAATGGATATTACAGTGATTAAAGAAAATTTAAAATGCATCAGGTAATTGCATAATGCCACAGTTTGGTTCTGCCTATTAATTGGGCAGGGAAAACGTAAAATGGACAGTTTTTTTTTTTGTGGCTGAATGTAAAACCTACCATCTTTACTAAGTATTCAACACCCTATTCATGGGAGAAACTGGAGTCTTGCACTTTCTTACAAAGGTCACTAAGACACAGCAGAAGGGATATCACACTCCTGCTGCAAATGGGCAGCGACTTCAACACACAGGAAGCATCGGACAAGTCCAGGGCAAATCTCAGAGCCACAGAACGTTAATGACAGGGTTAGGTATTATTTCACAGGATTACTATTATATTATTATATCACACTGGTGACACTGAACTATGTACAATGCGTGGTTCTGAAACTGTACCTGGAGCAGGAAAAAGTGCCTGTAAATGACATTACTAAGATAAAGTGACATTTGAATATGGAAATTCTGAGTTTGAGGACTTGTGTATGTGTGGGTAACACTGTATTTGTGAATTTCTTGAATTTGATAATGGAAGTCTGTAAGAGGATTCCCTTGTTCCTTGAGATACATATTGTAGTATTTGGATAAAAGTATTTGTACAATTCCTCAATAAAAAATGCAGCAGCAAAGCAAATACTGCAAAATATAATGGTTGGTGCTCCTGGAAAGAATGTATGGTTTGTTCTATTCACACATTTGAAATTATTTTGCAGCCAGAAGTTTAAAATATTGTACACACACACACACACACACACACACACACACACACACACACTGGAATTTTAGTTATCTGTAAAAAACAAGATATTATGTCATTTGTAGAAAAATGGGTGAAACAAGATCATCATATTTAGCAAGGTAAATCAGATCCAGAAAGACAAATATTGCACGTTTCTCCCATATTATAACGTAGATTATAAAATATATGGTATGAAAGTAGACGCGGGGGGCCATGTGGAGGACAAAGGAGAGGGGAGGGGACAGCACAAGGCCAGAAAATAAAAGATTCACAGATACTTAGTCTACCTAGAAAGTAAAGGCCGGAGGAGTTTTTAAAAATATTTCTGAAAAATTACGAATATCAACTTTGCTGTGGGCTTGCTTTTGTGATACAAAAGCTACTCGAGAGTGAAGGAATATAGGTATTTATCTTTCTTCTAAAGGTGAGACGGTCACTTTCCTAAGCCTTAGGATGCTGGGAACCTCACCTCTCATTGTACAGCTTCTCCCTCCAGAATGAGAAATGCTTAATAATTCTTATTCTTAAGGACAAACCCTGCTGCTTAAAGGGGACAGAGTTGTAGTTACTCAAGATGTAAATATGCTAGGCATTGCTATACATCAGACTGAATGAACTTCATAAGGCCTAACTGTACAGTCAAAAGAGTTAATACTGTGAATTCTGTGTCACATACGCCTCTTACCATGATTTAAAAAAACCCAAAAATTCCAAAGAAATACATGTCAGATGATTACAGGATGGTCCATAATAACTGAAGAAATAATTATGTTTTAATTATAAAATTAAATTTAATTTGTTTTTAAATTTAATAAGTAAAAGTTTAAAGGGCAGAGTTGCGTTTGAGTGCTTGTGTAGCACACACATGTACACATAGACACACACAAACACACTCGCATGCACACTCGCATGTACACATGTACACAGACACATACACGCACACGCACACTCACACACATGCGCACACATGCACACCTCTTTGAGAGGAAAGAAAGCAGGAAGAAAGAAATCTGAAACAATGTCAAGATGGACAACCCCTTTCACTCTTTCCTCCCTCCCTCCATCCCTCCCTCCCTTCCTTTCTTTTGAGACAGTGTCTCACTCAGTAGTACAGGTTGACTTGAAGCTATGTTGAGATTACGGGTATGAAGCAACAAGCCTGCATTAATGCTCTGGAGAGCACACACCGTGCCAACTGGAAGAAAATTCTCAGAGTAGCTCTCTACAGAGGAAGAGAGCATCCATAATTGCATAAAATAAATTGATTTAAATCTATCTTTATTACTTGTCAGTTTAGGAACCTCCATTCCTGTGTTATGTGAGATAATAAAAAACTAAGCCCTAAAAGCTGAAAGCATAGTTGGGGGAAAATATTCATTTAAAAAAACTGCTTGAAAAGAAATCCCCCTTTTGCACTAGAAGCTGTGTTGGGAAGTACGACAGGAAATGTTTTTATTCATCTGTTGAATACATTCTGACATCTTTGTTTCCAAAAGGGCTCTGAGTAAATAACTAACATTTATTTTGTTAATTAGGAGTGGGGTTATATGCGTTACGGACAGCAATTTAAGTGTAGTCAAATCTTATATGGTGCTGCTAAGTTCAGCTTAGAAAAATCTGGGGAATCATAACAGTGTATGGGCCTACTTATGAAGTTTCTGTGATAGGAATAGTTATTTAGTGGTGTGCACACTTGTCCCTGTGCATTTTTGTTTGAATTTTATTGTGCTGTGGTCCTTGTCTTCTCAGTTGGAATAGTCATACTAAGCAGTTCTGGAATATTCCGTTGCCTAATCTGTGTAAGCATTGGCCTCAAGTGTGGAATTTATCTTCTGTTCACTTGGTCCTTTATGACTACTACAAGGATGAATGTATTAACACATTTTTGCATGACTTTAGTGCTAATTTTAGGATTATGGAATTTGTATTGGCTCTACCAGTATGGTAATTTGACAGTTTCACAAGTTGGGATTGGCTTAATTGCAAACACTTTAGAACTTCTTCTTCATTTCTGAGTACCTCTTCATGGCAGCTTCTCTGTGTAGGGACTGGCCAGCGTGGTAGGAGGAGAGAACTTCTTTGTATAACCATCAGCGCTCTGAGTGCTCCCATGTTAGAGGAGTCTGCTGTATGCCTGGCTTCCTGGACAAGCTCTCTATCAACTATTTCTAGAAGCTGGCTAGTTAACAGCTGGTGCAGATGCTCAGGTGATACCGAGGACAAAGAAAAGTTTAGTTAAGTGAGCTAAGTTGGACACAGGCAGACGTGAGCCTCCAACTACCCAAACCTAGTATCAGGACTTTTGTTCATTTAACAGACCGAGCCTCCTCAAGAATGAGCTAAAATGACATCTTCTGTTATTGCAATAACTGATATCATGAAGCTTCTTAGTGGCCATTCATAGCCTTCCTTATTCTTCTCTTATGGGATTTTTACTCTCTCATGTGCCATATACAGTTGTGGATGTAGATGGCTGATTACATCCACGGTCAGCAAACATATGATCAAACTCTGTACCTCCTGGGTTCTACTGCAAAATCTTACATATGTGGAAGTCATTAAGCATGTGCTAGCATTCCCCTCTCTTTGTAATTTCTTTATGTTGTTATCCTTTGAATGTCTCCCTTCCAGAACGAATTTAGTTGACATTAGCCTATTACCTATTTTATAGAGGTCATGTGGTGGTGGCACACCTTTATTCCCAGCACTTGGGAGGTAGAGGTAGGAGCCAGAGGCAGGCAGAACCCTGTGAATTCTAGGGCAGCCTGGTCTACAGAGTGAGTTCCAGGACAGTCAAAGCTACACACAGAGAAACCCTGTCAAAAACAAAACAAACAAACAAACAAAAAAAACAACAACAAAAAACAAACAAAAAAAAAACAAAAAAAAGAAAGAAAAAGAAAAAAATCTAAAAGACTGACGGTTTTCCAGAATTTATATTGCAGACTCCTCTTTGATGAGGAACTAAAGATGTCATCTCAGACTGAGACACCTCCTCATTGCAAATTAGTAAACTTGTTGGCTTGTTTTCATGAGCTTTAAGTCAACCTCACGATTTGGTTTTGACTGCAAGGACTGGCACATTCAAGTCTCGCCTTCCAGAGTTTAGCACCTCTGGACATTACAGTTTCTAGTCATTTATGAAAAACAAGCTGCTAAATAAACCTTTAAAAATAAAATACGACATCTCTGTCCCCTCCCCCTACCTCTCAGGAGACATCAAGGGTCACAAATTGCTAGATTTGTGTATTTTTTGCTGTGCTTCTTTTGAGAGTTAGAAAATGGTAGCTAGAGAGAAATGACAAGCAGATATATCATTTGGCCTGTAAGATCAAATGTGGAGACTTTTCTTACTTAGACAGACATATTCTTGGGACAAAAATCATTGCCAATGGCTTTTGAGATCTTGGGTCATTTTATGTCGATAAAATATAAACTAAATTTATTCACACCAAGAGCATTTGAAGGGCTCAGATTTTAAGAGGAAAGTAAGGAGACGAGTCTGTGGATATTAAAGAACAAAGAGGTGAAGACACATTAAAAACATCAGTAGTGACAATAATGAAGACCAACGCACATAGGGGGACAGAAAGGAGAAATGAAACAGAACGCTAAGCCCAAATAAGACACACCATCACTATAGAATTTGAAGTTAGGAAGGGATTCGAGTTCAAATGATCTAAGGTGCTATTTTTAAGTTTCCCCAACTCAGATCTTGAATAGAACATATTCAAGCCCTGTGACATTATCTCTCCTGTGTACAAGATCCACTCACGACGTCTTGATGGCTGTCACTGGAGAAGAGCTTTGTTTCACAGCCACGGAGTGGGAGGAGGAGGAGGGGGGAGAGCAGAGTCCTCCATGCGACAGGGGAAAATGTTTCTCTGGATCTAACTTTTTAACATTTAGCTCTTGTTCTGTTGCTCTTCTTCTTTTGTGTCTCTGACAGTGACGGCTGATCTGAGTCACAGGGCTGTGGGGCTTCCTCTTTGTTTGACAGCATCCACACCTGCCGCGCTCGCTCGTGGCAGGAGAGCGCTGAAGAGGATTGCTGTTAGGGCTTCCTCGGCCGCATAAGACAGTACTGTTTTTAACCTATGATTTTGGCCTACCATAAAAATCCATTATAACCAGCAGAGTATGTGTCTCCCACTTCCGGGGTCAGGAATGGCTGGACAATTATTGGTTCTTTTTCTGTAAGGAGGGAAAAAGTCTTCAAAAAGTAAGCTCTTAAGACTACTCTGGGCAACAGGAAGGGTTTTTTCAAAAAAAAAAAATCTCAATTTGAATGAAAGCGAAATGAATTTATAGGAAGCAGATCAGATTTCCTCCGCGTCCCAAGGAAGAAATCTATGCCAGGTTCAGTGTGGTTTTCCAGAACTCTCTGCTTCTGAGTTTAGATGTTTAGCAAATCCAGAGAGTTTTGAGGGCGGTGGTTTGTGGTGAGTAAATTGGGGTAACCAAACTTTCAGTGGATTCTGCATCTCCCGAGGCTAAACATTGCTGCATTAACTCTCTCATTCTCATGCATTTTTAAACAAGCACGGGGTTTTATCTGCGGATATGCATCTGGACTCTAAGTTTCACTACAAAAATTCCAAACACGTGTCAGAAGGCGCCTCTGTGCCTCCGCCTTCACTCTGCCTGTAACTTCATGCTCCCATCCCAGAATACTCAACCGACCCCCTGCCTCTACTTATCTTCTCCAATCCCTCTCACCTACCACTGACAGATTTATTTATTTCTTAACATAACTCCTACCATGTCAGCCCCCTGCGCCAAATCCTTCAATGGCTCCCTAATGTCTACTTTATTCAGTTGCTAGTACTTATTTTGGCGCTATTGGCTGTCAGCACTACAGTCCCCTGAAGGCAAGCAGGTCTCCTGATCTTGGTTGTGCTGGGGCTGTTCTCCATATTTTTCTGCTTGAACACTGTCTCAACTGCCATCCACACTTGACCAGGTCACTTCAAGTCTCGCCTCCTGACCCTCTGGTCAGATCCATTCAGTTATCTTTGTGACTCTTCCTATTCCCCAGTTAGTATTGTAGTGACTTAGCTTAGCTTAGTAGGCCAAGGTTCAAGCCCTCTGAGAGACCTGGTAGACAGGACTACGTCTTGCTTACAGTGGAGCTTGGTTTAAAAAGTCTTTATTCCATGCACACACCGCTGCGGCCACCACCATCACCAGCAAACAACAACAAACTCCATAAGAATTTACAAACCGTAGTTGAGATGACTCAGGGGATAAAAGCACTTCTTGCCAAGTCTGAAAACCTGAGTTCAATTCCTGGAACCCAGACGTTGAAAGAAGGCAACTTGACTGTTACAGGTTGTTCTCTGACCTCTACATATGTGCTTTGTCATGAGCCTTTGCACATAAACACCACACACACACACACACACACACACACACACACACACATGCATGCACACATGCATAAATGTACACATAAATGCATGTTGAAGAAATTAGAAAGAGAAGGAACTAAGGCATCAGGTAATTATTGATTGAGATCTATTTTTTTTCTAACTAGCATAGCATTCATTTGCTGGCTTCAGTGTAGATTAAATTAATTGTGGAAACTAAATAGATCTCATCTATCTAATATAACAAATGGCAGAGGTAAATCCTTGGGCAGAAGAACTCAAACCTTACTTCTTTTCTGAATCTGGTGGATATTCTGATGTAAATTTGGATGATTGTAGATCAACACTGGACTTTCTTTATCCATGAGTAGTGGCCTGCATGGAAATTCTATCTTTAAAAACTCATAGAACATCATCATGGGTAAGGAATAAAATCCTATCATGAAAGTAGCATGGTAATATCATGAAACTATGTCCTCACGTTGAACTGAATCATAGAGAAGAAACATTCATTTTTTTTTCTGTGACTGCTTCTGAGTCTACCTACCAGCATGAGAAATAGACCTAACACAAAAGGCACAACAGATGTATTGATCGACAACAGGCACAATCAGCTTCCCATTGCACAGATCTGAGCACAACATGAATGCCGTCGGGGCCGGAGATGATGGAGCTCAGAAACTTGGAGAGTAGTTTATACTTTCCCAAAGCAGATTGCAAAGCTGGCACCAGTAATTGCATTTTACAGATGGCTTTGGAAAAGGCTAGTCCTTTATTCCAGGCTTCAGAGCAGGTAAGTAGCAGAGCAGGGATTGTGAACATGGGTCAGCCCGACCCTGAGGGTGAGGCTGTGTTTACTATATCCCATACTTCATAGGATGTGGGCAAGGAGTTGGGTGCGTGTAGCAGTGTAGTACAGGATCCTATTTTCTCTGGGCACAGAGATACATCAGGACTCAAAGGATTTCAAATTTCTTCCCTTGGGTTGCAATATATGAGAGAAGAATAAATAGAAATAATAAAAAGTGTGGAGATATAGTGAAATGTTCAAGCAAAAACTTGGACTAGCAGTTGTTGAGGGTGGGCGGGGCGGTGGTAAGACAGTGGAAATGAGAAACTACTGTGCAGTGGGCTGGGAGTTCTGCTACCATAAGACGAAAAAATTCTGGAGACTTGCTGTACAAAAATATTGAGCTTACAATGTTATGTACACTTAAGAAATTAAGAGGGTAAATCTCATGTGTTGCTTTATAAAAGCATTGAAAACAAAAACAATAAGGAAAACGCCAACATAACTCGAGCATGAGTGTTTAAAAATCAACAAAGATTCAAAGGTTGAAGATTAAAACGGGTATCATTGAAAGGGAATGTCAGCGTGAGGGGCCCTGTAATGCTAATTGTGAAAGACAGCCACCGAAATCGCTAGAAAACAGCCGGAGCAATAACTCCATGGCAAAAGTTGGAAGTGACTCTATGCATGGAGCCTTTCCTATTTCACTAAATGCACAAATGTAATATTAGGAAATAAATAATAAATCACTTGTGGGTTTTAAAATTGAAAACACATGTCTTACGGACACTGGCTGAATGTGATTTGATTATTATGTTGTTACCCAAAGAGAGTCACAGACATTGGCTAGTGCCTGCAGCTTTGGACAAGACAAACGTATTTGCTGCGTGTAGAGAGCAGAGCAGCTGCTGGGGAGAGGAGGGCGGGCTCGGGCAAACAGGCGGCTCAAAAAAAAACTCTGACAGGGCGGACATGGCCTCCACCTTAACCATTTTGAAGCCCTGATTTAAAATTACAGCCGAAAGACACCCCCTGATGTTCCCATGGCCCCTGATCATGCTCACCTTTTTCTTTCCTTGCCCTCTAGGAAATATGCTTTTTATACATTGTCTCGACATTTATATTTTTACAATTTTAAGTAATATCCCAACCAGGGATGGTTACTAGTAACCTCTAATATTCTTTGGCAGCTCCCAGGAGTGCAATGGAAACTCTTGAGGCGTGAATGGACCGTTATCAGCTGTGGAAAGGGATTCACCTACAAATACCTACTGAACCCTGACTCTGTGGAGGATTGAAGTCCTTGAGTACACAGGAAGTTCAGAGTGTTTCCTGCTTCCCTCCCAGGGGAACATGGTAGAATGGGCTCTCCCTGACCCCCGACTTTCATTGCAATGAATGAGGGAGGATGTAGCACAAACATGAGACTAATGAGTCTCCACTATCCAGAATATGATGATTCACCTGGTCCCTCCTTTGATAGGAACCCATCTTTCTATAGGAGTTAGGGGTAAGATGGCGTCTGGGATGTACGTGTGGGTGTGCGGCAGAATAGCGAGAGTGAAGAACGGAGCTTATTAATCACTTCCCAATTTATTAGATGAAATTGTTTCTTTGTTGCATGTAGTAGATTTTTTTTTTTTAAAAAAAGACATCAATTTTATCTGAAATTGGGGCAAGGGTTTATGCATTTTTATTTTTGTAAATTAAGCCCTGTTAGTTTTCTTGTCTTTTTTAGAGACAGTTTCAAGTAGCTCAGGCTATCTTCAAAGTCACTAAATAGCCAAGGATGGCTTAAAACACCTAATCCTGTCTCCAACCTCTCAAGTGCTGGGATTACAGGTACACAATATATATGGTCCCATTAGTTATTATATTTTTCTATATTTAGTTCATATGTTTATATAAAATTATATATATATATACAAACATATGAACTAAATATATAAGAGTAATATATGTATAAACACACACACACACATATTATTCTTTTTGGAGACAGAGTCTCACTGTGTAGATCTGGCTGGTCACTATGTTGACCACAGCAGCCTTTAACTCACAGAAACTTCTCTTCATATTCCTCCTGAGTGTTGGGATTAAAGGCATGCATTATCCTTACTGGATACACACGCACACACACACACATCTCTCTCTCTCTCTCTCTCTCTATCTATCTATCTATCTATCTATCTATCTATCTATCTATCTATCTATCTATCTATCTATCTATCTATCCAACCATCCATCTATCTCAAGGTCTCACTCTGTAGCTCCAGCCAGCTAAGAATTTACCATCTAGACAAGGTTGGTCTTAAACTCAAAGAGATCTATCTGCCTCTTTCCCCCAGCTGGTGGAATTAAGGTATGTGCCAACATGCTGAAGCCTGTTAATCTATTTTAGATCCGCTTTCTGATGGAATTAGAAGGTAGAAGTCAAATCACTGCTCCAATGAGCATGTGACAAAATTTGATTCACATATACATGCTAAGCAGACTTTTTCCAAATGAGTTGAAATCAGTCTACCCAAATGGCGGGCCCTAAAAGCAAGCCCCACCCAGTTTTTCAATACCCCAGAGACACCCTTTCAGTTGTGACAAGTGGCAGTCTGCCCTCTTGATGACCTCATGGGGCTGACAGGTTTCACAGGGCTGAGGCCTGTGCTACTTGGAGGCCGTTCAGATCTGTTCTTTAGATCTGAATATCGTGTCAGAGGCCTCACACAATAGGGAACGAAGTACAGCGGAGTTCAATGTCCTTTACCTTGGGAAGTTTTTATATATTCTTTCTCTTTCTTGTGCACGGCTGTGAATGCTACAGCGGCAAATTTCTCACTTTGACTTGATCAAAACCACCTAATGCTCTTCCCAGAGCCTGATTTTCAAGGCTGTGTGATTAAAATTTGTGATCCAAGAAGCTTAGGCCACTTAGAATCGTGATCGTCGGTTCCTGATGTCTACTTCTAAGGCATTTCAGATCCAGTCAAAATACTTACTTCAATGCATTCTCTTTACCAACTAAATCGAAAGAGAAGCAAAGGTTGTCATAACAATAAAACTTCTATAATAATGATAATGAAATCTAATATCGCAATAATTTTAGCAACTGCTTAAAGATACTTTAAACTCAAAAGCTATCAATGATAAACGAAAATGGCAAAGCGGCTTCATCACACATTAGGCAGCAATGCGTGGTTTAAGACACAAATAAGCCCAAGTGCTGCTGGGATTTATGAGTTCTGTGGAGGAAGCACGACTCCCAGGGAGGCATTTGCGGAGTGTTGGGGAGCATTTTTGGTTGTCAAAATGACGGAAAGGGTCAGAATGGAATGTGGTGGAAGGATGCCTGACTGTGAGCCTCTGATTTATACATAAGCAGGAGGTTTCTGTTTCCTTCAACATAACCCGCTCCTTTCCCGGGAGTGCAACCCCAGTGCAGATTAAGACAGGGTAGTTTCAGCAGGGGGTCGTGAGGTAGAGGAGCAGGGAGCGGTGGGGCAGGACTTTCCTCGGCCTTGCTCTGCAGTTTAGGGAATGGCCATGGCAAGACCACTGGGATCTGTAACTGGGTTTCCATCATGGGACGCTTATTGTTCTGGTTAAGGGCTTCCGCACTCCCGGGGATGATGTGTGTGTGAGCCACGCATGCCTCCTTCACCATGGCTTTGCTCAAGCACTTACATATTAAGCCTTTTTTTTCCTGTATTCTTTCTTTAGAGTGCAGATAAAGTTTTATGCTGATTTTCTTTGAATTCAGGTGAGTGAGTAGGCTGCCGGTTTCCTTAAAAGGTAGCGAAGGAAATATTACAAAACATGCATGATAAAAAGGAGGCATTGGGTCTGAGAAAGTGAAAAGCCATTGTGTCTCTCTGGGTAACACAAGGGTGCTAACTGGTTGCATGCAGTAACAGACCGCTGTCTGAACCATCTGAAGACCTTTAGAGAGCACACATTTGTCCTGAGCCTCACAGGTCAAGGAAAGATAAATATTTAAAAAAATATATTTTTTTTAAATATTTATCTTTATTTTTATGTCTATGGCTCTTGGGCCTTCATGCATGTCTGTGCATCATGTGTGTGTCTGGTACCCCCATAGAGACCAGAAGGGCTCTTCTAGATAAGCAGCTAGCACTGTTAACCACTGAGCCACCTCTCCAGCCCCGTAAGAACTTTTGTAAAGAGTTTTGACTCCGGGGCTGGAGAGATGGCTCAGGGGTTAAGAGTACATGCTGCTCTTGGAGAGGACTGGGGTCTGGTTCCCAGCACTGACATGGCAGCTCACAACTCTGTAACTCGCTCGGGTTTCAGGGGGATCCAGTGCCTTCTTCTGGCCTGTGTGAGGACTAGGCGTGCCTATGGTGCACATGCATGTGTGCAGATAAACACTCATGAATCTCAAGAGTGTCCACCTAATTTACACGCTAGCCCTTGTCATGTCTTGCATTTGTTCACACCACTATTTACTTTAAATCCAATAAATCACTATTATTATGTGTCTTTGGAAATTTAACATCAGTAAACAGACTTTTCTATTATACAGTATGGTAAATATGTACTGGGTAAAGCAAAATTAGAAAAGGTTCTCCGTGTAACAAAAATACCATCCTTTTACCCTTTGGTAAAATTAATGCTATAAAAATTAAAAGTTGGAATAATAAAACTTACAGATAGGGAATATTCCAGTTGCATTCTTAATTGTTTATGTTCTTTAAAAACCCAGACATTTTCCTTTTACCAGGACACATTCTCCATAAATTTATTTTTTATTTTTTTTAGAGGTAGTGTTTGCCTACTGAGTCCAGGCTGGTCTGGAACACATTGTATAGCCCTCTCTGGTCTTAAACTCAAGAATTTAGGGCCTTATCGCCCAAGTACTAAGATTGTAGGTATGCACCAGCATGACTGGCTTCTGCAGTGTATCCTAAACACTGGGTTTTATAAAAGATACAAATGATTTGAAGGCAGAATGGAGTATATCTAATATAGCCCCCTATGCCATTAGATACCGATTTCTCCATGAAGACACTTGCTATGGTGTGAATATAGTTTTATATGTTTGGATAGGGCTTGGATATAGCGTACACTCCAAGAGTTAATATGTGGGATGCTTGGTCCAAGTGTAGCAGCTTTGGGTGATGAGACCTTTAAGGGACAGGCCTTATTGGGAAAGTGTTAGGTCAATGAAGACACTACCCTTGCAAAGCATTAGGATGGATCCTTTTTTACTTGTTTGTTTTTGTTTTTGTTTTGTTTTGTTTTGTTTTTAGTAGCCCACACTGGCCCCAAACTTTCTGTGTATCCAGGATGGTTTTAAATTTCTGATCTTCTGTCCTCTACCTTTACCTTCACAGGACCTCATATATTTGAGGTGAGCACTCTACCTACATCCCAAGCCCTTAGTGGGTCTTCATGGGACTCTGGTGAGTTGTGGAGAGAAGGTTAGTATAGATAATAAGACTGGCCTCTCCTAGCCCCATTCCTGCTTTACTGCAGGACCTACCCCTCTTGCACACATCGCCCATCACTGCTCTGATGGTTTGTATTATTTGCCACAAGATAAGGGACCCTCACTAGATCTAAGCAATTGCTGTTCATGATCTCAAGCCTCTAAAATGGAGATAAATAAATGTCCTTCCTTTTTGAAGTACCCAGTCTGAGTTATTTTGTTAAAACAATGAAAGACAGAAAAAATATAGTATGATCTCATCTTTGGAAAACTTGTAACGGGGCACTGTATTGTCGTTATGTAGGCACCATCTTAGTAAAAACAGAATATGCCAATCACAACAACAAATCCTTTGACTTAGCATTTTAAACCATTTGTTTATTGTTCAGTGAATATTTGTCAAGTCTCTACTATGTGCAAAGTATTGATCTGGATACTGTATCAGAACAGTGAAGGAAATAAAATCCTTTTGTTGACAGAAGTGATCCCTAATCAGATTAATATAAAAATGAAAGCAAAACCTTTATCCATTCATTGAGAAGGACATAGATAGGGATATGACATTGAATCCCACACCGATTAGATGGCGACAGTTTAGCATTGTGAGATAAGCTCACTGAATCTTCCCACTTGGCCCACATTTTCTATAGTAAAACGGTTTACTGTTCCTTGGTTTGCATGGCGTTTTCAACACCATATTCTTATGTTGCTGCTTTGTATGTCCTTCTCGGTCCTGTTGGAAATTTCATCCCCAATATTAGCAGTAGAGTTGAAGAATTTTCTTTTATCTTTCCATCCCAAGATTTCATTTCTCTTATATAACTTCCATTGTCCTTAAGTCACTTTTGAGTTATTCTTTCCCATTGTCTATGCCATTAATACTATTGATAGACAGTTACTGGAACCTCTTAATCATTACTTGAAGAGGTACAGGTACTCATTTATTAATAGTCTCTATTTAAGACATTTCAAATGATCTTGAAAGGTGATTTAAGGTGTTGAGAAACGCTCAATAGAGGGTTCAAAACTATTCTAAAAGAATCATTGTCACAAGACTGTGGTGACACATCTTATTATTAATCCCAGGCCGTGGGTGTTTCGTACAGATCCAGCTATTAGTGTGAGATGAAACTCATCCATTGTGTTCTTCAGTTAGTCATTCCCAAAGACCTGAAATAAGAACCCGCTGCTGTAGATTATTCTCAGACTTTCAGGTGGCCCCACTAGCCTCTCTCAGCTCAGTGAGTGGAAACGTTAATAACCAGAAATCTTAATTCTTCACCAAGTTTGTTTTGGGGTTCCAGTTAACAACAGCCGTTTAAAAGAGTTCACTTGGAGTCACTCAAAGATTGGGAGAAATTATGAGTCACCCAAGAAAAACTGAGTTATGCCCCAAATGGCTTTTTCTTTTCGGTTAGGAGTTTTGAGTTATGCTAGAATTCTTTCAAAACAAGTTATCCAAGTTTGGCAATTCTCAATTAAGAGACCATGTTTTCTCCTCATGTTTTTTTTTTTTGAAGAGGCATTTCCTGCTCAGGTGTCTAAATCTATTCAATTACATAAATGATTTTTTTACATGAAATATTAAGAGGGACAGGGAGAAGGCTCAGCAGTTAAGTGAGATCAGCAGTTCAGTGCAATTGCTGGGAAATCAAGAGACTGGATGCTCACACCCATGCCACAACCCTTCTGACCTAGTTCCAGCTCTGAGGGATCTAATGGCCTCTTCTGGAGTCCACATCCACCCACACATGTACATGTCCTCACAGAGGCAAATAGATAAATAACAAATAAATAAACAAATGTATGTATGCTAACTTGGCAATGATAAAAAGAATAGTGCTGACATTTTGGAGACCTGGCATTGACTCTTAATGATTGCTGTAATGTAAAGGAATAAATATTGTGGAGAAAATTTTTCTAAGAGGTCGTGTAAAGCAAACAGCTCCATTATTCCTATCTGCTGCTAAAGTTGAGTACAAAAACTGTACCTGAACACATGGTGGCTACTCAGCAAAAATTCCCCGAGGAGATGACTCAGTCCCTACCGTGTTTATTGGACAAACATGAGGACCTCCTAAGCATCCATACACAAGAAGCTGGGAGCAATGCACTATCATCCCACGACAGGGGAAATACGGATAGAAACACCCCTATGGCGTGTTCTCTAGTGGAATTAGTAAACTCCAGTTTTAGGGAGAAATCCTGCCTCAGGCAACAAGGTGAAGAACAACTGAGGGAAGGCACCTATTGTCAGGTTCTGCTCTCTACACGCACATGTATCGACCGACATGTGCGCGTGCGCGCACGCACGCGCGCGCGCGCGCGCGCACACACACACACACAGACTAGCATGTCTCAACAATAGGGAACATGGAAGGATATTGTTGTATGAGGTGTAGAGAATGACCCTGAAAGTTTTTTCTATAAGGTTTTGACATTCAGCTGTGGCCCACGAGCTAAGAAGCCCTTCTGCACCCCAGAACTTCAGTGCCTCTGCCTTCAATTGAGGTCTAGAATAATTATCAGAGCCTACCACATTGCCAAGAGAATAAATAAGGCTTTATATATTAGAGTAATTTGCCCACAGAAAACTATCCATAAATATCAGCTAATTTGGGGGTTACAATTTACAATTATTAATATATAATCATGCAATTATATTTGTGTGGACAATGAATTAAGGTCATAGACTTTCCTTTAAAATGTTTTAATTGACCTTATTATTCTCGTGTGTATACGTATGTGGGGATGTGATCATGAGGAGGTGAGAAAGCAGCTTTCTGGGGGTCATTTCTCTGCTTTTTACCAGGAGTTTGGGGGTCACACTAAGGTCATCGGGCTTGAGCATCAAGGGCTGAATCTTCTTGTCAGTTCAAGATCCTAGACTTTCCACGCAACCTTTGAAACTGAACACTTTAAGGCCTTTCTGTAGGTTTTATAAAGGACCCTTCTAAAAAGTCTTGATCCTTGTATATAACAGAATGGAATTCTAGAATGTGCTTGCTCTGGTTCTAACCAACTGTGTGGTCTTGCCAAAAGTTTCAGCCCAATGTTACATCAATTTTCTTCCCTTCCTGCCAACCATTCACATTCGTCTTTGCTTCACTGTGCCTGAAATAAAGGGCTTGGGGCATTTGCCCCTTGAAGGGACCCCAAATTTCCCAGCCTCCTTGTCTAAACTTTGAACGCAGCCTTAAAATGCCTCTCTCCTCACAGAGCCATTCCCTGGGATGCCCGGTGCTGTCTCTCCTGGGGCCTCCAGGGCACCTGCTTTTGTGAGTTGTGTACCCAACTTTTGCCCATTCATCTCTGCTCATCTCTGTCTCCTACAGCGCACAGCCTAGTATGCAGTATTGCTCAAGAAATATAAATTGTTTCTTTTGAAAAAACATTAACCGATCCTGTGTCTTTCCAAGCGAAGATAGTTTTGAAGAGAGTTTCTTTCCTGGCTTTTCTTTTATTTAAATCAAGATTTGTTTAAAACATAGAAGATTTGGGCTATAAAAGGAAAGAATGAGGAAGGGGGACAGGCAGTTGGCATGTCACATGGGAAGGACTGTCGTGAAATGGGGAGAAGGTGAGGACGTGTCATTCGGGCTTTACAACCCACATAAAGGTCAGAACGCTCTACTTGCCTAATGTGTTGGTGCCTCTTGAGAGAGAAGCCATCAGAATTACCAGCCCCAGAATTACAGTGAAGAGAACCATACATGACATCTCTTAACCTCTCCTTAGGAGGGAGCGAGCAGCAATTCCCACCGTTTTCCCATGCCCGGTGCCCAGGTGCAGAGGTGTGGTAGGTGTGCAAAGACTCTGATGCCAGAAAACAGATGATTTCTCCCTGCTGCTTATTCCTCACAGATGCCGTGACCCAGAGAACCTTTGTGAGTGCAAGGACAGGGGAGTCACACTAGCAGGTTACTTCTTTTGTACTTCTGTATCACCGAGAGAGATGTTGGGCTTGTAGGGGAGGCAGGAATAGGGCCAGGCTTATCTCTGCTGGCTCCACAGTGAAGAGACTCTGCTGACAAGAGTGGGGGACAGACAGACCCCCACGTCCTTGATGGAATCACTATGTTCAGAGTACCTTGCATCCTTCGGATGACTCACTACTGGTGGCCAACTCTATCTGGGTCACACTAAGAAATATGGCCACGAATTCGTGACCACTACACTTGGTGGCTTTTCTTGATGTTCTATGTCCAGCACTCTACCTAACTCACTTCTTCAGCCAGAAGCTGAAGTCATTGACTTCTTATACAAAACCTACAGAATTTCTTTTGCTCCATCCACGTTCCCTTCCTCCCACTTGCTCCCTTAGAGAACCGGCGCCCTTTCTGGGGCCCTGTCTTCTGCCGGTGGAAGATGCTTTATTCTGCATCATGGCCTTCCTTCCTGGTTTACTCCACAGTTCTTTCTTGGTCTGTTCCTTTGTCCTATAGCTTCATGGTGCTGAGGTGTCTTACAGACTCCTTCTCGATGCCGCTTTTGCAATTGGCATTCTATTGTATTATTTATAACCAGAGTGTTGGAAGGAGATGTGCCTGATGTTGCAAGGCGATAAATACATATCAAGAGAAAAGAAAATGGGAAAGGGTCAACAAGTAGCTTCCTTCCAAAGAAGTTAAGATGTTCTAATGGTATGTGCTGTATGCTTCTAAGCATGCCTACATGCAGTAATAGCAGTAACCCTGAGGCTTATACTTATTTAGAACTTGTAAGGAGGCAGGAGCTGTATTAGGTTTTCATACGTACTCACTATCTCACTGAGTAAACCCAACGTGGGTTTATAAGCATTTGCTCCCTGGTCTTCATAAAATCTATGTCCTACAGGGCACAGATGAACACAGGAACAGGGAAGTGACCCTGGCACGATCATTTCTCCCACAGTCTGTGTTGCTGGGGGAGACTGTGGAAGTGGAGGGATCAGGAAATACGTCAGACCTATCTTTGTTGGTCCCACAGTGAGAAAAGAGCATGCCTGCTTGAAGTTCCTTTCTAATCCTGGAGCTGGGGCACAGAAGGGAGGGAGTTCAGGATGCCTCTGGTCACACAGCCACTGCTGCTGTGATCTAGTCCAGGCAGCTGTCCCCAGAGCCAGTTTCAACATTCGATCCAGGGAATCCTGGTGCTATCTTTTCTCTCTTTGTAAGCAGTAAAACACATTTTATGTTTTTCAGATAAAGGGCTCCTAGTGGCTGAGTGGAGAGACAGGATGCCAAGCAGCTAGATCTTCACTGTTTCACTTTTGTACAATGAATCGCTCACCTGATCTTGGCATGCTGCTTTCTGAATGGGGAACCAGGCACAGCAATGTGGACTTTGTTCAAACGCCTTAACCAGTGCAAGAAGCTGTCTGAATGAGTGAGAACTTGATCTCATGCTCTTTGGAATAATTTTATCTTTGAGTGACAGTCACTTTTGCAGAATGGCACCCACAGTTCCTTCCTACCAAATCCGGACTCCAGCTTCAATACAAAAGTTCAAATTTGGCAATCCATCCTACTTTTCTATTCCTACAGATTTTATAGCTGTTGTCTCAGGAGACTGAGGCAGGAGGATTGCCATGAGTACAAGGCTAGCCTGGGCTACAAAGTAAAACCCTGTCTCAAATGAATAAAGAAACAATAATTTGATACACATAGCACACAGCTTATGGTAGTCACCCTACTTTATGCTTGCCAGCTCGTCAAGGTGGCTGCTGTTGATATTTTATGGTTTAGTATAGTAACTTCAATTTCCCCATCTTGAGATTACGTTCTTTAATAAAAATATATTTCCAGTGGATACTGAACATTTAAAAATCCATTCTCTCTCTCTCTCTCTCTCTCTCTCTCTCTCTCTGTCTGTGTGTGTGTGTGTGTGTGTGTGTGTCGACTTCTATATCCAGCTAGACCACTCCTGTACATATACCCAAAGATACTTCATCCTACTGCAGAGATACTACACTAGCCATACTAATCTCTGCTCTATTCCATAATAGCCAGAAATGGGAAACAACCTAGATGCTCCTCAATAGAAGAATGGATAAAAAAAATGTGGTACATTTACACAGTAGACTATTATTCAGCCATTAAAGAATATAACATCATAAAATTTGCAGGTAAATGAATGGAACTATTTAAAAAAAAAACAAAACCAAAAAACTCATCTCAAGGGAGGTAACCCAGACCCAGAAATAGTATGCATTTGCTTAGATGTGGATATTAGCTGTTAAGTCAATGATAACCAAGAGCAAAAGAGGGTAGGTAGAGAGTGAGGGACTAGGTGAGGAACAGATAGAGCCCCCCCTAGGAAAGGGAAATGGAATAAACTGTAAGGCTTGCAGGTGATTGGAACAGGAGGATCAAGTGGGAAGCAGGATGAAAGAGGGGGGAAAAGGGGGAGAACATGGGGAGAGACAGCTAAAATTAAGAGCCACTCGAAGGGTAGCATGAAAACTTAATAAAATAGAAACTTCATAAAATACATACATATATGAGGACCATATAACTGAAATTGGCAAATAATGGGGGACAAAGAGCCCCAGGTAGTAGCTCTTGCCATCTTCTGAAGCTTTCAGTGCTGGGATTGGGTGACAGCTAATTGAATTGCTGCCCAAAAGGGTCCCATGGGAACCCCCAAACCCAGGCTGCTGCCAGTACTAGGTTGCTGTCCACAAACTGACAGCCAGGTCCCATTGCTGAAGACAACACCCACACAATTCACTGAACGTGGAGAAGTTGAGCTGTTGACTACATGGAGCCTTCCCCCTCTGTGCAAGAGTCTACGGTACAGGAAGGTACTCTGCATGCTCTGAAGGGAGAAATGCAAACAACAACCCAGCCACAAACTCTTTGATCTACAATGGTGTCCTACCTGCAAGATATGCAGGACAATGGTGGCACAAAGCTTGTAGGAATAACCAACCAATGTCTGATTTGACTTAAGATGGAACCCATACCCCACACTGCTTAGGTGACCAAGAACCTAAGATAACCTAGAAAACCTCAAGACCTAGGGTAAAACCAAATACAACTGTACTAAAAAAATTAACAATAAAATGATTCCTGATGATATTTTCCTATACTCACAGGTCAGTGCACTGTTCAGCCATCAACAGATGGGAACAACTACAGAGACCCACAGCCAGATGTTATGCAGAGAAGGAGAGACCTTGCAACATTCTGCTCTAACTGAGGATGGCTCCATCAAATTCCTCCCCTCGGGGCTCACAGAATCCTGCAGATGAGGAGGTCGAAGAAGTGTAAGGAAAGAGGAGATGGAGGACACCAAGGAAACAAGGCCGTCTAAATCAACAGGATTGATGCACTCATGAACTCACAGAGACGAGGCAGCCTGCACAGATCTACACCAGATGAGGTTATGGACCTGAAAGGGGAAGTGGGCACATAGCCCTGTCACTAACCCAGAAGCTATCTTCAATTGGTAACCACTTGCAAATACAAATTTAGTTTTCTCCAAGGGAGTCTCGTGGGGGAAACAAACTGTTCTTAAGGGCAGGCAGCATGCTCAGCAATAGATGGCCAACAGAAAATGAACTCAAAGGCTTCTTTGGAGGCTCCTTGCCTCATAATATGTGTCAGGACTTTTCCTTTTTTTCTTAAAATTTACCATACATATATTCTCTCTATTCACTACAGTTCCTTTGTGTATAAATTATGGCTTCCATTTTACTGTTTTTGAGAGTCCTGAGTGTGCAAACAAGGTGGGTCTCTGAGCCTGTATCTGTTTTTTGTGCCCCCTTCTTTCTGTTTCTTTGTTTTGTCCTATTCTGGTGTGTTAGTTTTTGCTTTATCTTTTTATTTCATTTCTCTTTATTTTATTATTATCCCTTAGAAGCCTTTTTTTTTCTAATGAAGGACAGAGAGGGGGTTGTTTCAGATTGGAGGGGAGATGGGAATTAGGAAGAGTGGAGGGATGAGAAATCAAAACCAGGATACATTACGTGAGGGGGAAAAAGCTATTTTCAATAAAAGGGGAAAAAAGAATATTTAAAAAAGTTTTGTTATTCGTACTAATTTTCCAAATTTAGTCTATCCTTTAAGACAGGAACTTTCCATGATTTTGATATCATGAAATGAAAATGGCTATTGTTTTAGATGTGAATAAATTGATGAAAATAATTTAGTAGTTCAGCTTGCTAACTCTACTGAAAATTCAGGTCCCACCCAAACTAGACATTGCTGAAGAATTATTTGGAAACCCATTAAGTAAGAAGATTCATTCTATTTTTACTAACTTTGAATTACCCTTGTTCATGTGTCTGGCAAAAGAGGTTATGGATTTGTTCAAACTCAAAGTGAATTTAGGAAAATTTAATCAAATTGTCTTATGAATTTCACTATTAATCCAGGCTTTTGTCATATTTATTTTTTCCGCAATCTCTCTTTCTTGAATTTAAGACATTGTGTATGATCATATTACAGTATTTTATGATAAAGCTCCTCACTTTAAATAAATATAAAATAAGTAACTGAAAAATGAAATCTCCTTTTTCTCTAATTATGAGAGGAATACATAGTCCTGGTAGGAAAAACAGAAATAAGAAAGTAAAAAATAATCAAGAAATGAGCCATGTGGAAATGTTGGCATATTTTTATAAACATATGCGAGATCTTTTCAAATATGTCATTTTCCACTCAGCTTCCTTTTGTTTAATAGACTACAAACATTTGTGAACCAGCCTCTGTCAGCTCCCCCGACAGGAAGCAAACAACTGCCTCAGAGGAAAATGGGAGCAACTGGTGGCAGATGCTGATCTGACTGTGATTTGTCACGGTAGAGATTCCATTTCCTTCTTCTCTGGGGAACACGGCATGAGTGTCTTCCACACCCTCCTCATCCTCATCAAAGAACAAGGTCAGGTGATGAGATGAACAGCTTGTCACCTGGCACCTCCTGCCAGAGCGGCAGAGTATGGAGAAGCATTGTGGAGATGCCACAAACTGTAACTCTTTCACTCTTTAATTACATGGTTTCCACAGCAAGTTATAGTAGCTTTGGTTCAAAGGCATTGAAGTAGTTTATCACCCAAATTGAAACAACCTAAATGGATTATAAAATAATTGTAATATCTGAAACCATTCAAAAGGAACAATTTCTGTGTAGGTGCCATGTAAGAGAAATAGTCACTATAAACACATTGTCTCTGAGAATTAAAATCTATAAATAAGTTTCTATTCCACCATGGTGAATAGCTTGTACTCTGGAGTTCCATCTTAGGGATTTGAATCCTGACTTATAACTGGAGGACAGGGTGAATTGCCTGTTCTTTTTGGGTCTCAACTTCCTCATGTTAAGTGGCAGTGGCTATTTCATAAGGATTTTGTGGGAATTATATGAGTCAATCTTCACAAAACAGATGAGGCGGTATGTAGCACCAATGGATGTCAAACATGCTAGCTATGATTATGATTATCATTGTATGACTATACTATTTGTATGTGCTGCAACTGAGACATATCAGTGGTTTCCAAAAACTAATGAAAGGTACAGAGTCAGGTTTGGAAACAATATGCAGGGCGATTGTCACTATCTGTCACTCAGATCCCATAAGTTTATAGTCAGTGAGACAATGTCTTCTTAGAGATACAACATGAGCACCAAGTGAATGACCAATTAGGTCCTTTGCAGGGTTGAAGTAGGTTTCTCCAAGCTCATGATGCCAGGGCCAGGACTCCAAGGAGGAAGTAGAGGCTTCCTAGGAAAAGTGGCTGGAGAAAGGTGGACTCTGCAAGTGAAGTTCAACTGCATTATGTTATGGTGGACCTACTAGAAGTAAGACAAGCTGCTGGGCACAGTGATCTCTCTTGTGTCTTTGTTCAGGACAGTAAGAGTGGCAGTAGTACAATCTTCTTTCATACAAGTGGTCACATTAAGCCATTTGAACATCTTTTCCCCAAGCTCACAAAATAAATAGATTTAAACCCAGATCTGATTTCAAAGCTCATGGTTGGTTTCTCTATGAGTTTCCTTTGTGGTGTGTGCAGGGGGAGAAGCAGAGAGGAAATGCTATGAACTTGGAGATCCAGGTGGGATGGCACATTTGAGTTATCAAGGGTTTTTCAATTTCTAGTCCTCACAGATGATGTAATTGTAAGCATTCAAGGCACCTATTACCAGAGTTTCTTGCCTAAGCATGATACATATCAAGAAGTGATGTAGTATTCCTCTCTGTATGCTTTAAATATCATTGGTTAATGAAGGAACTGCTTTGGTCCTATAGCAGAGCTATAGGGGTACAGAGCTAAGTGGGGAAAACTAAATCAAATGATGGGAGAAAGGAGGCAGAGTCAGGAAGAAGCCATGGAGCCTCCACCGGAGACAGATGCTGGAACCTTGCTGGTAGGCCATGAGCCTCATGGTAAAATATAAAATAATGGGGATGTGTTAAATTAAGATGTAAGAGCTAGCCAATAAGAAGCTAGAACTAATGGGCCAAACAGTGATTTAAATAATATAGTTTCTGTTTGATTATTTCAGGGCTGAGCAGCCGGGAACCAACAAGCAGCCTTCCCGCAACAAATTAGTACCCGCATGGCCAACTAAAATCCACTTAAAAACCTGAGTTAGCTTTAGAAGGAATTCTAGACACAAAAATACAGAGTTTAATACAGCTTCTTGCTGTTTGCTGGCAGCATGCCACAGCTCCTTTAAGAGAGGTTTTCCTGACTCGGTGGTAGCAGAAAAAGAGCCATGCTGCTTTGAAATGCCAGCTTTCTGGGCCGTGCTGCCAGTGTAAACTCTGGCTCTTTCAGGAGACCAAGCATTTAAATAGGGTTTGTAAGCAAGGTACTACAACTTGCTTAATGGCAACATAGACCTGCTGTGTGCCTAAAACTGGAGCAATGTGCATGGCTTGCAGAGGCCGTGAATGGACTTCCACCATGTTGGACTGTACGGAGCAAGCAAGAAGTACCATACATACTCTAGTAATGATGCAGCTTAACTTTTCAAGTAGTCCTTAGCATTTTAAAAAGTGCTCCTGGACAGTAAATAATTACAGATATGCAATAAAGACAAATTCAGATGAAAAAGACCTCTAAATAAGGTGCAGTGTGTTTAAAAAATGTATGTAGGCTTGGAAGAGAGAGGAAAAAGAAGATAAACAGTTATAAAAAGAAGTAAATGGCATTAAAAAAGGTAAAGTCTTTAAATAAACAGTACAGACAGTGATGGATTAAAGCAGTAAAATGTCACATAAAAATAGATTATACACAGAGAGTCTTGATTATGAATATTATTGTGTTTTCTTTGAATTTTTTGACTGTGAAGGAACTAAGTCCAGAGAGACATTTCATTGTATGGGCTGCTAAGCTAAACCAGCATGTATATTATAAAGGTATCTTGACTTCAGCATTTGAGTCTAAGGATATGTTGCTTTGGAAAAGATGTTCTTCTTTTGTTTCCATAGAGAATGAGAAGCAGTGGATTCATTCCAGACTAATGTGGCTTGATGAACCAAAACCCCTGAAAGGTTTCCGAGAACACCCCCCCACAAATTACTTTGCTCAGCTGCTGACTGAGATGAACCTAATATACAGAATACACCATGAAAGGCCTGATTAACAGCACCCACAATCAGCAGGAAGTAGTTTAGAGAACTATGCCTATATTCCTAAATATTGTTTATAAATGTTTGTTTACAATTAAAATGGAATATGCTTTAGAGATTTACATTGGCATGGATCTTAGTTTTTTGATACAAATTTAAGGTCAATTTTGTAATACTGTGTATATATATTTCTGCTCTTGATTATTGTGTTTGTGCAGCTCACTTAAAAATGTAATGTATAATTGAGAAATACATGTTAATAGGTAATAATCTATAATAGTCAAGCTCGTAGTCATGTTAGTTAGATTTTCTAGATCTACAGAGATATATTTCAGACAGATAGGTATTCTTCGAACCTTTCAAAGACTACAGAATATGACCTTTAAAATATTGTAATAACTTAGGACTTTTCATGACAATGAGACACACCTACTCCTGACAGCACCAATTACTTCAAGAGGAAGTTGGGCATCGAAGAGGCTCCTCATGGAGTTTGCTAGCCATTTGGGCAAGAACCTGCTCTTGCCTGGACATGCAGGACCCACAGAGAAATGACTGTTGAACTTGCCTAAAGGTAAGATGATCCTTTGGGGTTCCTGCTTCATGAAAGAGTCTGCCAGACATTCTGCAGGATACAAAAGAAAGTGACTAACAAACTGCCAATATAGGCAGAACTGTCTTTTAAATTTCCTGCTTCATGTAAAAGTTTGCTGGATACTACGGGCTTGTAGGCTGGAGATGGGTGCCCCAATGGTATAGAAGAACTTTGGGTAACTGTACAGGCAATGAGATATTTCTGTAAATTCTAGAGTTTTGGAAGTTGCTTACAGTGAACTTATTGTTTACTTAGGTAATATTATATCCTTCTGGAGTCTTTGATGGAGTTGAAGAATTGATTGTTATAGCTTTCCTTAGTTATGATAAAAGATAAAGTAGATGCAAATATTGTAACTATAATTCTTGCTTGGTAACTGTTTTGTTATATGTGATTTTACTACGTTGAAGATAAAGCCTTCCTTTTTATTTAAAAAGAAAAGGGGAGGTGATGTGGGATTCCCCTCTGTATGCTTTAAATATCATTGGTTAATAAAGGAACTGCTTTGAGCCTACAGCAAAGCTATAGGGGAACAGAGCTAGGTGGGGAAAACTAAACTGAATGCTGGGAGAAAGGAGACAGAGTCAGGAAGAAGCCATGGAGCCTCCACCGGAGACAGACATGCTGGAACCTTGCTGGTAGGCCATGAGCCTCATGGTAAAATATAAAATAATGGGGATGGGTTAAATTAAGATGTAAGAGTTAGCCAATAAGAAGCTAGAGTTAATGGGCCAAGCAGTGATTTAAATAATATAGTTTCTGTGTGATTATTTCATGGCTGAGCAGCTGGAAAACAAGTGGCCTTTCCTCAACAACAAAGCCAGCATCCTGTGCAGACATTAAGCACTGTCAGCTTAAGCTGTTGTGGTGGCAGTTGTTAGGTGCGGTGGCAAGGTTGCCTTACCCTTGGGACTTTGCTTCATAATTGCAGTGCTTCTTCCCAAGGTTGCTTACAAGTAATAGACCATCCTGGAGCCCCAAAGCAATTTGATTTGCTTGTTAGGAAGAAAATAGATCTTGTTGATTGTCTTAACCCCAACATCTTTGTTTGGCAAACCCAAAACATTGTTTAGAAAGGGATGGTGCTCATTTTTATATATATAGCAGAATAAGGGCCATATGCAGTTTTTAAAAAAAATCAACGTTTTTAAAAGCTATTTTTGAAAGTTCCAGTTAAGGAAACTAGGTAATAAAATGGAAGAAATGCACTCTAACAGGAAGAAGTAAAGCTATGGAACCCACCTCCCATAGTAAACCTCTTAGGTCTTCTAAAACTTCTAAAACTTCTAAAAGAGTGGGTAAGTAATGAGAGGAAATAATCCATCATTTTGTTTATTAATGAAGTCACAAGAGATAAGCTCTGCCTATTGTGGGTAGGAGGTTGAATCTAATTTCATTGAACAAATAAACCATTCTAGCTCAATGACTCATAAGGTGACTTCAGTCAAAATAAACTTAATTTACTCCTCCTTCCCTTTATACCCCACTGTTTCCAGAAATCCAAAGAGGCCACTGTGCCAGAAATACTCCAAATGGGTTTGGGTTTTGCTCAAGCTGTGGTGCAATGAGACTTACCATCTCTCTGTGCTATGAGCAGGTGAGGTGGGTGGGGGTGATATCAGCAGCCAGTTCTGCATAAGCGGAGTCCATGACAGGGCACGGGGTGAAGTCTACGAACTGGAGTGTCTAGATAGCTTCTAGCTAGGGGATGGCTGATTGTTGGTGAAACCCACTTTGTGGGAATATCATCAATGGTTTTACAGTGCTTTCCTAAATCATGAAGTCATAGGAGCCATTGAATCAACTAATCACTGATTTTGTGATATATGCTGTTGCCAGATGCCTCATGGGGAATAGAGGTTTCCATGTAGAGGAAATTCGGTATGTGTATGTGTGGTTTATGGGGTTTATGTTTACAAGTATGTGGGTGTGTTCTGCACATGAGGAGGCTAGAGAATGACATTGAATGTCCTCTACCATTCTCTGCCTTATTGTCTTGGGACAGTAACCTAGAAGCTTGCTGGGTTTTTTTTTGTTGTTGTTGTTTATTTGTTTTTGGCTATGCAGGAAGCTCTCTGGATTCAGCACCCCTCTACCTCACAGTTTCAGAGTACATAGTCATGCCTGGCTCTTTATGTGGGCACAGGGCATTCAAACTCAGTCCCTCATTCATGCTTAGAGATCAATTGTTCTTACCTACTGAGCCACCTCTCCAGTCCCTAGTGAAAGTTCTTAAAGAGGCATCTCATCTTCATCATGGTCCATGATTTATAACACTCTTTCAAACATATCCATTTGACTTTCTTTCTAACTCAGCTGGTTCTAATGGAGCTCCCTGCTTCTCCCCAGGGTTTCTTACTGCTGTTTCATTGCCAAACTCATCACCAGTCTCTCAAGATGGCCAGAGCCCCCCGCCATAGCACACCCACTGTTCACGATCCTCAAGTTGTATGTCTGCTCCCACATACCATCTCCCATTTGTACTTTAGTTTCTTCTGCACCAACATCTGTGTAGCCTGGTTATGTTTCCCTTCCCTCACCGTCTCTCCTACATACAGATATCAATCATTTTCAGAGAGACCCTTGTGATCACACACAACTCCTTTTGCTGGGATTCTTTAGTGGTCACTCTGCCTAATGAATAAAGTTTAAACTCCCTATCTTGATGTTCCAAGAGGTTCACTTTCTCTGTAGTCAACATGTTTTCATTGTTCATATTCAGCCTTTCTTCTTACTTCAGTGATCTCGGCCTCTGTATGGCAGATCAATCTTATTTATGGTCGTTTTATAATCAGTTCACACTCGACCATATGTTTTATGGTTCGGCATAGGACCATTCTGCTTCCCTCTCTTGCTTAGGACACTCTATTTTTATGCCGCCTATTTTAGAATAAGGTTATTAGGTTACCTATTTATTTGCACAGCCCTTGATGTAATGTATACTTGTCCTGGTGACGAGATGGCTAGCCCTTTGAGTTTAAAGTAATAGCTCAGATTTATCGAAGCCTTCAGATCTCCAGAGACACCAACTGTTGTCATTTTGAGAAGAATTATACACATATATTTGTCTTGTTGTTGTTTACCCCGCCCAGTCCTAGCTGCCTGAGACAGAAGCCACCAATCATATAAAAGTTATCTCAGGCCAATGGTTGTTGATGTGGCCCAGGATATGATGGTCTCATCCTTCTCAGCATAGAGTGGGTGTTTTGTGTGTCAATTGAAGGAATGATAACTGTGAGGAAGTACTGGGTTTCTAGATATAATTTTCGATTTTCTTTCACTCAGATAAAAAAAAGTGAACCCGTTTAATGATGTCAGCTGGGCTAACAGGAGGCAATGGGCACTTTCAGTCCTAGCTTAAGGAGGTGAAAACTGCTTGGTTTTAAAGATGGTTTTTTTCTATAACAGCTAGGTATCTGGAATGATTCCCCGCCCTCCTGGATTCTCTGCTCTGATCTTACTTGAATAACTTGACTTTCAGTAATACTTCTAGCTAGTCAAGCTCAGCGGTGGCAACGCTTTCCTGGTTTTATGTCTTGAAGTCTATTTTATAATGGCAATGAAAACTGGCCTCAGCATGCAGCTCCTCTTTATTTCTCTGTCGCTTCAGTCCCTGCTCACCATCCAAGCCTCAGCTTGTCTTGATGTCTCAAGTTCTGTAACACTTCTGAATCATATAGAACGGATATGTATCTTATATTGTATATGCTTATTATTGCTTTCACATGCTTCACTATGGGTGTCATAAATGTCAATATTTATTTGTATATATCTCTGCAAGCTTCTCAAGGGCAACACTTAAGTCTCCTTCATCTTTGCACCCTGGCATACTGCTTACCATACGGTTTACCTTGATATCCATGAATGGAACCATGATGGGGAAGGAACGAGACATTCAGAGCCCTGTCTGCTCTGGCTTCCACCAAGAAGTGGCATTTTGGTGGCTAACCATTCTCCTGGCCTGGCACTTCCGCAGCTGAAGAGCTGGGGAGTGTGTGGCCAGAAGCCCTGAGTGCCCATCCCAGAGTACCTGCCAGCCGAGCCAGGAAGTACCACAACCACAAACAGAGCCCTGCCTCTCTTCTGGAGGAAGCTCAATATTGAACTTTGAAACTGTGGGGTGTTAACCTGGCACTCCCAAGTGTGAGAAGTCAGTCAGCTGAGGTGCCCCTTCCCTGCTGGAGGAGCAGCTAGCTGGGATGGGGTGAGAGTGAATCCTCTCTATAAGACTGCTGCTAGAGTGACATTTTAGCTTTGCGTGTCATGTGGAGGCTCTCATAGGTGATATTAAAGGCTATTTTTGACAAGATTACTGCAAGTCTGCCAATACCTGCTGGGAATTCTGCCTTAGACAATGGGCTTTGCAGACAAACAGCCTTTCTGTCTTTACAATGGTGGTGATGGGGATATCACGTAATGCCAGATGGTTTCTAACATGGTTGGTGGCCTTTGCCCAACAGTCTTTCAGTGAACATATTTTATAGGTCAAAGATAGAATGGCTTAAGGGCATTAGCCAGCAAGGTTTTTGTTTGATTGTTTGTTTGTTGTTTTGTTTCGAAGCATTTGAGTCTCTAGATAATTTTTAAATAAAATAGTTAATATATACCTGTGCCTAGGTCTATTTTGATTCTCCTTTGGAAAGAATAAGCATCTAGTTTTGTAAAGCTACTAAAATACCCTCAGGACTGACTGTGCATCTAAAATGGCCCAACCGGGAGAAGCAAATCCAGAGGAAGAGAGTTTAAGATCAAGATTAGCAAATTAACAAGGCAGGAAAAGCCAAACAACCCATTAACCTACTGCTGCTGAGCCGGCTGGTTCGCAGCACCAGGCTGTCTGGTGGCTGAAATGTGTACTCTGAAGAAGAAGCCTTGGGTTCCCGAATGTTCCCCAGTCCCTGGGAATGTTTTCTTTGCATGTCACTTCCTCTGCTGAGCGGGTGTGGAAATCACATTGTGTTGTTCTGAGATGGTTGCCATGGGAACATCTCAACCTAGTCATTATCTACTCAGGCTACTGATTATATTAAGTCAGGAGACAGAGCTGGGGAAGGGCTGCTAAGGGAGCCAGGAGCCGCCTCCTCTCCCCTCTCAGAAGACTGAGATTCCCCGGCCACTGTCCCTTCTGTTGGCGTCTTCGAACAGAGATTTTCTCTCCTCTCATCTCTCCCGTTTTCCCTTTGACAGAGCTAGTAAATGAACTCCATTCACAGGATGCCGGTGCTGGAGCCGCTACACTTCCTACGCTCCAGTCCTCCTACAGGTCTCGCTTTAGCTTTCCACCGCAAAAAAGCAACTGCCTCTGTCTTGTCTTGCTCCCTTCTCCCCTCCATGTTTACGTGTAAAGGGAACTCTTTTTAAAGGTCCACGTTTCCCACGTCCCACACAATGAGGCTAGAGTCTCCGTTTCCCGCTACTTTCCCAGAGAAGCTTCTAGAAACTCATACAGCTGTTTTTCTTCCACTTGTGGAAATGGAAATAGAAAACAAAATTGGCTTCTGACAAATACTTTTGTCTCATGTATTTCAAACTGATCCGGGTGATCTCTTATGAGGAAGAGTTTGAGATATTTATTACCGGAATATTATACTGTTATTATTATTATCATCATTATTATGATGGTGATGAATAAAAAATATATTGTGATGCAAATGCATCACAAGATGTGTCATGTGATATAAGATGACATTTCGAATTAAATATAGATTGTGGAATAGCTAAATGTGGCCAGTTCACATCTGCATTGCATACTGATTTTTCTGTGCTGCGGACACTTTAAACTTATTCTCTCAGCAATTTTCGAGTCCGTAATAAACTTTTTTTAAAAAGATTTTTATTTTTAATGGTGTATGTGTGCACGTGTATGTGTATGTGAATACAAGTGCAGGTGCCTGTAGAATCCAGAAGATGGCGTCGGATCCTCTGGAGTTGGAGTTAGAAGTGATTTGATTTGGGCTTCCTGACCCGGGTGCTGGGTCCTCCGCAAGAGCAGTGTGTGCTCTGAAGCACTGAGCTAACTCATCAACCCCAATTCATTTGTTCCCAACTGCACTCATTATATTGCAATTTTAAACTTCTTTTAAAAACACTTTTCTATGGGTGTTTTGCCTGCCTGCATGCCTAGAGCCTGCAGAGGCCAGAAGAGGTCATTGGATCCCCTGAAACTGGAGCCACAGATGCTGAGTGATGTGCCATCAAGGGAGTCCTGGGACTCAAACCCAGTCCTCTGGAAGAGCAGCCCATGCTCCTATCCACTGAGCCATCTCTTCAGCCCTTGAACTTAGTCTTCTATGTCATGTTTGAGTGGCACTTTATCGAGTACTCTTTTGTGAGCAAACATTTACAATTGATTGGTCTGTAATTTATTCTTCACACCGTAACAAACTAAGTAGGAAGATACTGTAATTACTAAGGATGCTGAACCAAAAAGAGAAGAAAATTAGGACCATGAGAGACAAATCAGGTGTTTAACCACATTATTATGTGGCCATAGGACTGTGGGTAAGGAAGCCCTGTGCTTTCCTCCCTGTGCATGGAAAGAGATTTTCTTTTTCAGAAGAATGTGCGTATAATTAAGAATAATAATTTCAATTTAGAGTTTTATACCTAGATCAATAAAGAAGGTTGTTTTCTCTTTGTGCTTCTGTTGTGTGTAAATTTTATCAATGTTCAGTTCATTTTTTAAAGTAAGGAATGGGCCGGGCAGTGGTGGCACACACCTTTAGTCTCAGCACTTGGGAGGCAGATCTCTGCGAGTTCAAGACCAGCCTGGTCTACAGAGTGAGTTCCAGGACAGCTAAGGCTACATGGGGAAACCCTGTCTCAAAAAAAAAAAAAAAAAACCCAAAACCAAAAACAAAAAAACACAAAAACCAAAACCCAAAAAACAAAAAACCCAAACAAACAAAAAACAAAAACAAAAAAAACCCAACCAAACAAAAAAACAATCAACCAACCAACCAACCAATAAACAAACAAAAAAAGCAAGGGATGGATCTGGAAAGTAGAAAGAAAATGACAATAACAACAAAAAAAAAATGGCCTGGATTGAATGTGCTCACAGCATAAAACCCTTCTAAATCTGCTTAACAGTATCTACAATGGGGGAGGTAACCTTTTCCCATCAAGGGCCCAGCATCAGGTAAGTTTGGCTTTGTCGATGATGTAGATGTTGCTGTAGCTGCACTACCCATTAGTACCACAGCAGCCCTAGATGGCCTATCAGGAAATGGCCATGGCAGCGCTCCAGCAAGACTGTATTTACTAGAAGAGGCATGGGGACAGATCTGGTGCACCGGCTGCCATCTACCACTCCTGTCCCAGTGATCTGTTGGAATAGCCACAAATCCCATTCGGACAGAAAACAACTTTCTGTAGGTCTTACTTCTGCCGTCCCCTGTCTGCTACGACAGGTTGGAACCGAGACTAATGAACAGCGTGGAAATGCAGTGGGCCCTCTTATTCAGTGCACAGTTTTCCTTTACATAGGCCAGAGTTTGAAGGCTGGTATTAAGTAGGTGGTCAATGAGAAGCAGCCAGGAGCATTGTGGGTAGGGAATGGCAATTGTGTGGGATCCACTAAGTATTTTAGGAGACAGGTTGCAGAAATGCAGACTAGGATCGTTTTAACGATTTGTTTTTTCTTACATTGAATTTAAATTTATAGACAATTTATTTTAAAGCCTTATATTGGATTCTGTCTCAGGAGAGAAAGCAAAACTATGATCATTTGAGTGGAATGGTCATGGGTCTGTGTCTATTCTGAGAGAAATGGACACAAAATAAGTAATGTAAGGGACCGAGGGAAGGGTCCAGTGAGTGAAGTGTCTGCCGTGTGCACGTGGGAGTCTGACTTTGGTCGATATTTTCTGAACTAAGAGCTCCCTATGGAGTCCTCCCAGGTCTGGAGCCAGGCTGGCACTGAACTCACAGAGATCTGCCTGTCTTCACCTCCCAAGTGCTAGGAACTGAGTATGATCCACAGCACCCCCCTAAAAGTAATCCAGGGTGATCATGCCCACCTTTAACCCCAGCACTGAGGGGGCAGAGACAGGAGGATTCCCAGGGATTGGTGACCAGTCAGCCCAATCAGTAAATAAGGGTGGGGATTGAATAAAAATGAGAAATGCCTTCCTAAAAAAGCAGAGCCGGGAGCAGCTGAGAATGACACCCCACATTGACCTCCAGTCTACACACACACACACGCACGCACGCTCGCGTGTGCGTGCACACACACACACACACATATGTTTGCATACAAACAAAAGGAACACAAACATGCAAATAAACATTTAAAAAAGAATATGTTAAACTAGTTTGGCAGCTATGGTGTAGAGTTGCAATTGGTGGGTACCATCAAAGTTTAAGGAGAAACTTCCAAAATGTTCTGAAATGCTTCTCTTTAGGGAGAAAACATATCTTTAACTACACAGGCAAACCTTAAGGAGCGGCATGACGAGATGAAAGAGAATTAAATAGATGGGAGACTTTATAAAGGAGAGGAGATCTGATACATATAATATGCTTTTTGTGACTGAATTTTACAGAGATGCCCACGTACCTATCCCTACCTGGTGACAAGCTGCTTGGTTGCCAAGTTAGGAAGCTGCAAAAGAATCAGAGCAATGACGGAGGTTCACACTCCGACTCCCGGAACACAGGCATTACAGAGAGGGGTGGATTGCATCATGAGTAAATACAAACCTCACAATTGCTCAGGCTCTCCCTGCTGTTCAGTTAAAGCCAGTGATGGCTCACATTTACAGCTACTTATTACAACCGTTTCCCAAGGAATACTTACTGTAACTGGTAAGTTAACTACGGAGTTAGTAGCTAGTAACTAGAAAGAGTTGCTAAGTTTAGCACCTGTGTAGTTTATTTAGGGACACACCCTAGACACCTAGGAAACCAAGGCCACTTAAAAAGCAAAACACAGGGCTGGGTAGTGGTGGTGTACGCCTTTAATCCCAGCACTCAGGGGGCAGAGACAAATGGATCTCTTTGCGTTCCAGGACAGGCTCCAAAGCTACAGAGAAACCCTCTTTAGAAAAACCATAAATAAATAAATAGATAGATAAATAAATAAATAAAAATAAAAAGCCAAATATAGAGAAAGGAAATTAGGACTATCTCAGTATATCATAGTATAACATATAAAAGAGAACAGAGTATCTAGAACAGAGTCTTAAGGAGGATGGAAAGGAAATTTCAGGGTGCGTGGCCAATGTTTTTCCTGATGAGTAGCTGACTCTGAGTAACAGGTGCAGGGAAAGGGAAGTGGGGATCAGACAAGGCGTGGGGCAAAGGCAGAGCCCAGGCACCCGGAGGTTCCTGGAAGATCTTCAGAGGGTGACGGGTGGCAGCGACTTACAGATGATCCTTTTAATATGACTAGTATGTAGAAACGATGGCTGTCTGCAGTCTACACACACACACACACACACACACACACACACATGCACACGCACACACACATGTACACGCACACTTTTCAGATTACAAAGAAAAGCAAATGACTTTTAAAAATTTGTTTTTTCACATGCAGAGAGAGACCTGTGGTAGAGGTAATCAACTCCATATTCCATATTCCACTACAAAGACTGTCAGAATCAGCAGGGCTGCTTATGAACATTGGGGTTGAGTTAAGAATCATTTAAAACCTTGGTCTTATAAATACCTAACTACTAGCTTCCTCCTTTGTTCTTTGGCTGTATTAGAAGTCATGAAATAACATCTATCTATTGTTGGAAAGAGACTTTTTGGTAACTTCCTACCTGGGACTCTATTGGACAGTTCTGGTGCAGATGAATAATGCCCTATTTTGTGGAACCTCTCATCCGGTGGCCCAGACATTTATCCAGTCAGGAGACTGCCAGCAGTATAGCTTCCATGGGGAGTTAGAACAGTTTGTATGGAACTGTTCTAATCAGGAGGCGTCATAGGTACCCTTGAAGGTACCCACAGGCTACATTCATTGTTGCCTGGCTTCCACAGGTTGCATTCAGTATTGCATTGGTCTAGCTCTCACAGGTTGCATTCAATATTGCATTGGTCTAGCTCTCACGGGTTGCATTCAATATTGCATTGGTCTATCTATCACAGGTTGCATTCAGTGTTGCAGTGGTCTAGAGATGGCACAGTGTTGAGTTTTAACAAGTGTTGGGGGTATTCACTGCTAGCATTGAAAACATTATTCTGTCTCTGCATCTCTGGAAGAGCAGCAGAGAACGATGGTAGGAGAAACACAAACAGGTCCATCTTCTTCTGGCCCTTCACTCATCTCAGGATCAGAAATAGCGAAGTCTAAATTTTCCTAGTCATTTCCAGGGGTTGAGGCAAATCAAATTACCGCCTGTGTGGAGCTTGTTTATGTCAAAGGAAAGTAATACTCTGTGGATTCCATCCAGCACTTTGAAATTTATAGACGGGAAGGGATGTGAGAACCAAGCAGCAAAAACCTTGGGGCAAATTGTGAAATCTATTATTGGCGGCTCCTCCATCCACCACAAGCCGAGGTGAAGGATCACCATGATAGGCGATATAAAAGCTGAGAAATGACTGGCCCCTGGGTTGAATCTCCTGAGGAATGTAAGATTAAACAACAATGGAAGGAGAAGTAGAGGAGGTGCTACCAAGTTCATCACCAAGCAGGAAGCAAGCAGCAGTGTGGATGGGAAGGACTGCCTTTTAATGAAAGGTCACTAAAAATGTAGAAATAGGGATTGCAGGAGAATAACGAGAGTTAGGAATGGGGGATATTTTAGGATTTACCTGTGAAATTTAAAAAATGAAATAGCACTTCCTCTAGCCCTGCCCTGGGTGCAAATAAAAAGAATGTTCTGGAAACACAAAAAAGAGCACCTGTGTGAAGGTCACAACAGTCGGGTTGCGTTTCCTCCTCCTCCTTCTCCTCCTCCTCCTCCTCCTCCTCCTCCTCCTCCTCTTCCTCCTCCTCCTCCTCCTCCTCCTCCTCCTCCTTCTTCTTCTTCTCTCTCTCTCTCTCTCTCTCTCTCTCTCTCTCTCTCTCTCTCTCTCTGAGACAGGGTTTTTTTTCACAGCCCTGACTGTCTTGGAAGTCAGTATTGTAGCCCAGGCTGGCCTCCATTGAACAGAGACCCCCGTTTTTGCCATTTTAGTGCTGGCCTTAAATTTGCCGGCTTGCTTTCAGCGCCGATGTGAGAGGCTTGGACCATTCTCAGATTCCCTTCCCATGTGAGGAACTTGAGAGACAAAGTCTTAAGCTCCAGTTGAGGAGACAGAGGTGGAGGAAGGAAGGCAGACCTTGCAAAGTTGTGAGGTTCTTAGGGAAATGAGGTGGGTTTTCCCCGCTAAAGGAAACATTCGGGCACACTCGGGTACTCACTGTTGAGTAGACGGAAGTCAATGAATGGGTAGGAGCCGCGGCGTTCGGCAGGAACCCCGGTCTGACCCCTTAGTCGTACATCTCCTAGAAAACAGAAAATCCAAACAAATGATTGAAGGCGTTGCCAAGTATATTCACTTTTCCTCAGCAAATCCTCCCCATCAGTTACGTCAGCGGCACCAACACAGGATGTTAGGAGAAAAGACACTCCTTCTCACCCGCTGAAGAGAGTGATAGGTGGCTAAGGGGTGCTTAATTACGGCCGAGTGTGGTGATGAATCTGCCAAGACCACACCAAATCAACTACTGCTCTCTGGCATTTACCAGGCCTGCGAACATTTCAACCAACTGCAAAGGTTCCATCATGATTTTGCACTGCCTGGGGCTGTGGAGATGGAGCAGCTAAACCTGTAGGATGTACGGGGTTCTGGGATTGGAGCTCCGCCCTGAGCAGGTGCAATAGGCCAGTGTCTTATTGTCTGATGGTGTCCACCTTCTTTGCCCCTAGGTTGTGCCACTGATGAACATTAAAACCTGTAAGCTCAGAGACAGATATTTTAGACTCCTACCTACCCCTGTTCTCATCATGGTCGGTTGTGTTTCCACCTATTTCTCTGCAGCTTCTTCTAGTGGCTACCTTCATGTCCCTTTTCCGTGTGTGTGCCCTGCCTTCCCAACCCAGGGAAGAAAGTGAATATAGAGGACCCAGTGAGCTTGAGAATAAAACGAACCTTGAAGAAACCTACTTTGGACACTTGCTACCTGTGTGATCTCGGGAAGCATATTTCTCTCTGCTTCAGGTGTCCTGTCAAATGAGAAGGATTTGCTTGAAATTGCCTCTGTCCGAGAATCTAAAATAGCCCTGGCTACTTGGCAGCGCCTGTTGGCTGGCCTTCTTCCAGACTCCTGCAAAGCGGGGCCGTGAACATTGCGTGACCTCTGTTTCCCCCTTGCACTTCGTGTACCGTCTGGTACTCGGTAGGTACTAAGTGATTGCTCCACCATTTGTTACCTACCATGTGGACTCCAAGGAGAGGCAGAAATGCATGGTGCAGAAATGCATGGTCAGAAATGTATTTCTGGAAGAACTGAGTCAGGGAAGGTGGTAGAACAATAGTCCTCAACCTGTGGGTCACAAACCCTTTGGACCACCAGAAAACACAATTTACATTATGATTCATAACAGCGGCAAAATTACAGTTATGAAGTAGCAATGAAATAATTTTATGGTCGGGGATCACCACAACATGAGGAACCCTGCTAAAGGGTCGCAGCATTAGGAAGGTCGAGGACCACTACCCTAGAGACATCGATGCCAGGAACAACGGGACCCCTCCCCTAAGCCACTTTTCTCCAGATGTCACAGGAGCCTCAGCCTGGGAACAGAAAGGAGGGACAGAGTTCTCCTTACTGTCTAGTCCTTGAGGTTAGCCAGACCCGAGTGAGAGCTCCACCCGCAGTCACCCCTGCAACTGACGAAGTGAAGAAACCGGAGCTGTAAAGCATGCGCATGAGCCCGTGGAACATTCTCTGCTCTGTCCTTTGTGTTAGTGCCTTTCGTGTCCGTCCTGCTTTGGACGATCTAATCCTTCACTGTGCTTTGGTATTGGAGGATCTTACAGCTTAAGGACTAGAAAGGGACAAGTTAGTTGTTAAAACAGATGGAAGACAAAGAACAAAGTGAAAAATGAACTAAATCCTGGTTGTTGCCTGCTGAGCATAGTGGTGCCAGTCTATGTCACCCCAATACCCAGGAGCCTGAAGCAAGGAGGATCACGATTTTCAAGGTAGCCTAGACTATGAAGCAATACCTCTGTGATAAAATACACAAATACACACACACACACACACACACACACACGAGTGGGAGGAGGGAGAACCAATAGCTGAATAAAAGCTACTCAGAAACAAATGGTTCTTTCTACCTTGTATTATCTTGAACTCCTACATTTTTAAGACTTCTGATTTCACAAACCTTTGTCAAAAACCACTGAGATGGATTTTTTTTTTGTCATGCATCTTCCAACAACTGTCTACCATCGCCTAGAGAGGAGAACTGCTATCATAATTTTTATTTTAGAAGTGAGAATATGGTGGCTCTGGGGAGCAGGGTTCAGAGACTATAACCCTTTACTCTGGAGCCACAGCAAAAGGGCTCAGGACCCTCACAAGCTCCCAGGAAGAACACACTGGTTTCCTGGACTTCATGGTGCTTTACTCTTGCAACCAGCAGAGCTAGTGTTATGTCTAGGTTCTCAGACTTCCTGTGCGGGGCTCTCCTCAACACCATGTCTAACAGCTTATAGACTCCAATTTCAAAACAAAACGTAAAGGAACTCTCAGATCCCCACATCGTGGAATTTGGACTTGTAGTAGCCGTTCAAAAAAAGATGGCACATGTATCACAAACTCGTTCAGTGCTAATGGAAGTGAATTCACAGCTTGTAATTATGTGGGACAGACATGTGCCTTAAAGGTCTAAACCACAATCAATCAAAATGCAGAGAACAAGTGGCTCTGTGGTGACCAACCCAACTGATGTATCTACAATACAACTCAGGCGCCTAGGAGGGCTTAGGGGTCATAGCAGAAGAGGGGTTGGAAAGATTGTAAGAACCAGAGGAACAAGAATTCGCTGTGACATTTCATCTCCTAGATATGTCAGAGAAGCTACATTCAGGAAATCTCATCAACATGGCTGTCTAAGCAAGACCTGAACAAGGACGGCACAAATAGACATTCTAATACATGAAAGGAGGAAATCTTACCAGACCTCAACACTGGGCAATGAACTAAAAGCAACTAAGGAATGCTGAGAACAGGGAAGAGCCCAGGAATTAGTTTTTCAATACCAAGAAATCTTTCACAAGCAACATTATGTGGACTATGAAAATTGTGTTTACATATTTAAGAGTGTGTGTGTGTGTAAAACAAGAGTTAAAGAAATAGAAAACTTGAGACAGACCAAGACAAGGTGCACGGGAAGAGTTGGAGGAAGGAAATGGAAAGAGGAAAATGACATAATTCTATCTTAATTAAAAAAATTAAAACAGCTATGCATAGGTATGCAGGCTAGTCTTCTGTCAGCTTGACACACAAACTAGACTTATCTGAAATGAAGGAATCTCAATTGAGAAAATGCCTCCATAAGATCCAACTGTAAGGAATTATCTTAATTTGTGGTTAATGGGGAGGGCCAAGCCCATTGTGGGTGGTACCATCCCTGGGCTGGGTTCTGTAAAAAAGCAGGCTGAACAAGTCATGGGGAACAAGCCAGTAAGTAGCACTCTTTCACGGTTTCTGCATCAGCCCCTGACCTCTAGGTTCCTGCTCAGTTTGAGTTCCTATAATGACTTCCTTCAGTGATGAACAGTGATGTCGAAGTGTAAGCCAAGTAAACCCTTTCCTTGCCGACTTGTATTTCACTCATGGCATTTTGTTACATCAATAGTAACCCGACTTTTGGGTATATATCCAAAGGATGCTGAACCCTGCCACAAGGATATGGGCTTAACTATGTTCATAGCAGCATTATTTGTCATAGCCAGAACCTGGAAACAATATAAATGCCCCTCAACTAAAGAATGGATAAGAAAAATGTGGTACATTTACACAATGGAGTACTATACAGCAGAAAAACATAACAACATCTTGAATTTTGCAAGAAAATGGTTGGAGCTAGAAAGCATCATTTTGAGTGAGGTAATCCAGACCCAGAAAGACAATTATCACATGTACTCACTCATAAGTGGTTTTTAAACATAAAGCAAAGAAAACCAACCTACAACTCACAATCCCAGAGAACCTAAACAACAATGAGGACTCTAAGAGAGACATACATAGATCTAATCTACATGGGACATAGAAAAAGACAAGATATCCTGAGTAAATTTGGAGCATGGGGACCATGGAAGAGGGGAGAGGCAGGGAGGGGAGCAGAGAAAAATTTAGAGCTCAATAAAAATCAATAAAAAAGTAGTAACCTTAACTAAGACAGTGGATGAGACTGTAGGTATTCCTGTGAAGCAGTCTGGGTCTGCGGCTTTGTTGACCTTTGGGCTTCGTCACACCTTGGGCTTTTTTCCGAGGTTTTAAGCTTGCTCTCTCTTACTCTTTTCTTTCAGTATTCAAAGAATTGCTTTAGAATTTGTAGTTATGAGGGTCCCATTTTCTCAGAATTTTCTGAGAAAAATTTTCCGTGTGATATTGATGTTGGTTTTAAAACCTTGAACAGGGTTTCATTATTATTGCCCATCTATGGATGCGAGGCACAGAGATGCCTGGCCATGGAAGACTTTAGGTTTAAGGAAACGGGGGAGAGCAATGCACAGCAGAGAGGGTGGAGGGGAAACACACACCAGGAATCAGGGGATCCCTGTGCTGACAGGCCCAGCATGTTGTCAACGTCACATATATACACTAGACAAGCCTATAATTACTTTGAAGTCCAGTTTTATACAATTTAACTTTAATAATTACAGGAACTTTGCCCCCTTTACGAGATTCATTGTGAGGACATTACAATATGTGAAAATAATATGACCAACATTTATTGGCTACTTAGGCTGTGCTGAGCATTTAATTTGTATTATGTCATTATCAATCTGACAATTGGAGGTAGGTATTATTATCATTCATTATTATTAACATTGTTGTCATCAGAACATTTTGTGGCTGAGGAAATGAAAGTCAACGGAAATTTGATGTGTGCACACTTAATACAGGTTAGTAAGAATTTGCATTTGGACTCAGCTGACCCTGAGTCCGCGTTTTTGACGCCTTTCCTATGTTATCTGCATTGAAAATTGCTTCGACTGTTAAACATCAGCCTTTTCTTGTCTAATGTGTGCTCTGATTCCTATTGATGATGAATAATGTACGTGGCCACCATAATTCCTGCAGACTGAATACTGAATGCCCAAGATTTAGTTCCCTAGATTCCAAGACCATTTCAGCGAGGATGGCGGTAGGAATTAGAATGGCGGTAGGAATTAGAATGGCGGTAGGAACTAGAATGGCGGTAGGAACTAGAATGGCGGTAGGAACTAGAATGGCGGTAGGAACTAGAATGGCGGTAGGAACTAGAATGGCGGTAGGAATTAGAATGGCGGTAGGAATGGCTGTTCTCTGTCAGCAGGTTGTCTATCCCTTTCCCGTCTGGAATGAAGAACCTACTACTAGAAATATCACTCAGCAGAATTGATTGGGTTTGTGAAGAACTTATTTGAGTTCTCAGTTAAGCAGAATTTTCACGAGGATCCCCCACCTTTGCGGAAAGAGACAGCAGCAAGCAGGTTGCTGTGGAAGACACCTAGATAAAAACCAGAAGGAGAAGCATCAGCAGGAGTGATGCCGAACAATAGCCATAGTGGGCAGAATCGGCTTCAGGGCTTACGCCGTGTGCACGGCTTCAGTTATAGTCTGAGGACCTGACGACTCTTAAACCTCGTGACAGCCCTTAGAGGTAGCGAATGTTTGCTTGTGGAGAGAATTAAACCATGTTGAAAAAATTAGGAAGGCGAGACGCAGCATGTATTTTAGAAAGTTTTCAACATGAAGTTGAATAAAAGCAAACTGGACATGCCCTGTCACGGGCCTTGTTACTATCGGAGAAAGATGGACATTTTAAGCATGTGTTTATCTATATGGAAAGTTCTCTTTCACTCTTCTTGCTTCCGTGAGTCCCTCTGATGCTGAATTGCTTCTGTATGCTGGCAAGAAGAGTCAGGGTGTCCTCAGGAGAGCCAAGGCCACTGGGCTTTTGCGCTCAGGACAGAACAAGTGGTGTCCTTGTAGCCTTGTAGGGCTGTTCTTCCTGGCCCCCGGTCTGGGCAATCATCTGTTTGCCTAGGGCCTTATATCCAAGCTAAACAATTATTTTGACTATTCATTAAGCCCTTGTTTAACTCCAGCAGCTTTGTTTTATTTTCTTCCTGGCAGAGGAAAGGTGCGGTGGAAGCTGGGAGGAAGCGCTGACAGCTCAGAGTCCTGTCCCCGGTCTGTTTTCATTGTGTTCCAAGAGGAAGCAAACAGCAAGGGAACTCTTATTTTGAAAGGTCTGCTGCTCTTTTGCTCCTACGGAGCTGAAAACATAACATGTCGTCCTTGGTCCTGAAGGCTGCAGAAGCAGGCAGAGAGGGGTTGAGCTGAGTCATTCCGGGAGCCAAGACCCAGAGACAGTCCCTGACCCTCCCAGGGGACATGGCTCCGGATGGACATCTTGCCCACTTGGCCTCTCACACGGTGTCTGTTTAATAAAAGCCGGTGCTAGGGAGCAGACGTTGATGTGGCCTCTTATGTAACTGGCAGGGAGGGTGGAGACCCACGGTGATGACAAGTTACAGTGGCTGAAACATGGGCCATATGACAAGGACCAGACTCCTGCCCCATCAAGTGGTGCCAAGGTCATTTTAGGGTGAGCAGAGGGCCTAAGGAAGGGACGGAGCAGTCTTTGCTGTGCTCAAACGATATCTGAGAAGAAGGAGGATGGTGATGATGATCTTGCTAGAGACAGGTTTCAGGGAGCATGGGATGGGGAGTCAGGGCAGGGGCGTCAATAATGAACTGGAAGAAGATGGTGGTGGCATTGAAAATGTGGAACCCTAGAGCAATCCGAACATGGTGGAGAAAGCAATGCCTGGGCAGAAAGTCCTTCCCTTGAGCAGCCTGTGCATGTGACGATGTCATGCCGCTTCTGTCTCCAGGAGAATGAAGGCAGAGAACCAGGTCGCCACAGCCCAGACATGAGCTCTCACCACACAGCATTGCCAGCACTGCAAGGCTGTTTACTTTAGAGTTAGTTAAAGGAATGAGTTCTCCATCGATGCTCAACCAGCTTAACCAAGGGAAGGATTGCTGTACAGTTTAATCATCTGTAGACTTTTGGGATAGTACAAACGGCCTGTATACATAACGTAGACAGAGAGTATTGTCTGAGTGTCTTACACAAGAGAAATGGCGAGGCTGATCAGACCCAGATTTTCCCCAGACAGTTCTAATTTTCCAGTATTCTTTAGTGTAGGGTCTCATGTAGCTCAGGTTGGCCTAGAACTCATTATGTCATCCACAAGAACCTCATACTCAGGATGTTCCTGCCTCATCCCCCCCAACTTCTGGGGTCATGGGCACATACTTTCATGTTCAGCTTCATCTCCAAGTTTCTTGCATGCAACTTGGAGCTGTGTCTGGCAGAGGACTGTCCGCCAGATTGCCCAAGGAGAAGGGCTGCCATTTGTGGATGGTTCAGTTTTAGGAGCTATGCAGTTCTGGGTCGTGGTTGAAAAACATTTATGTAGCTAAAAGAAACTGACGGTTAGGTATCTGAAAACCAGGCTTTCGATAGAAGCAAAAGAACGTTTTCTTTGCATGTGTAAAAGAAAGAACACAATCACCAAGCAATGCACTCTGCATCTTTAACTTAGGGTTAGTAAACGCCTGATGACAGACATGTATTTCAGGACTTGAGTGCTGGGAAAGTGAGCATGTAAACAGCAGGCCTTTAGCTTTCAGAGCCGGCAGGGCAGGTTTGCACTCAGACTAGAGGCAACAGGAGCCGCTCTCATTTTTCAGCTTGATAGTGTTTCCGAGGAAAATAGGAGAGAGAGAAAAAAGTTCCAATCCCTGGGAATACAGGAGTCTAATAAAAAAGTTATTGAAAGAGAAGCAGCGGGAATGCCTAAGGAGAATTCCAAGGAGGTGGTGAAGAACTTAAAAGAACACACAGAACCAGGTCTCTTGCAAGGGTTGAGGAGAACAACCTGAGGTTATTCAGGGACCAAGTCACAGGGGTCTGCCTTAAGTAAGAAAGCACACTTGCAATAAGCTCACACACAGTAAGCTATGTGCTACTTCCAGGGCAATGCCTTTACCCCCAGAACCTCTCCAAAGCCAAGTCAGCTACTTTATGTAGATACTCTATATACAAAGTACTCAACATCGTACCTAATAGGTAACAAGCATTCAAATAATCCAGCCTTCAGAGGATTACTCTTCTGATATTTTGAGGCCCCTTTTCCTGCTACCCTGATACTTAGAAGGATTCTCTAAGCATCAACAGCTGTCAGGACAACCTTATATGTCTGAGGTCCCCATAACAATCTCCCTTATAGTTGGTAAGTGACTGCGTCACATTAGATCAGGGTCCCAAGGAGGATTACCCAGAATGGTAGTCAAGGTAATGATCCGGGCTGGATCTGTCAGGTCTGTATTGCTGCTCTCTCTGCTGGGCATGCCCAGTGAAGAGAAGAGGGTATGAAAACTATGCCCCGAGGATAGCAGAATGTGGTCCCTGGTGCTTTTTCCAGCAGCAATGGAAGTCCATGGCGTGTGCGCTGCGGCCCTTGGCTCAGGAGACCTGAGCCCCAGGTAGTATGACTTGAAGATTACCCTGGAAGTTTCTTCTGCTTTTAAGAATCGAGAGTCAGCCAGTCAGTTCTGAAGCTCACTCGGAGGGGGTGCTAATTTGGTTCATTTCATCAAATGATGGTGTGAAACATTAAACCAAATGTTAGAGAGTAGAAGGGAGAGGGGAGACATAAAGGCACATAAGCTAGCTTCTTGGCCCTCAGATAATTGACAGGCCAGAAGAGAGTCAGGCCAAGGAATAAGTACAGCATCCACCAGGAAAAGAACCTAACAGTTATTCCAGAAGGGTTGGGTTCAGGTTCCTCTCGCAGAAGCATTGTGAAACCTTATGAAATGATATAAATATCTTACAAATACTCTAGATGAAAACAATTCCCTACCAGTTTCCATTTGAATGAAAAGAGAAGCATTTACTTTCTAAGTCATGTAACTTTAAGTGTTGATATTTAATTTAAACACAGGTTTTGCATTTAAAAGGCAATTGTACATTAGAACAATGAATGCCTGGAAGTATTTGAATCTCATACCCAGTTTCCAGAAAGCAAGATTTCTGTGGATACATGTAAATAATTGAAATCAGAAGTGTAATTTTCAGAAATCACAAGAAAGCTTTCTTTTTATCTGATGATCATGTTAGCTTTCTGGTGAGGAAAATTTATTCATATATGTGGGAAAAGTTATAGGTGAAGAGAGAGATAAAAGAGAGTGAGAAAGAGAAGGATACTGAGAAAGTCAGTGAATGAATGTTGGGGATGAGGGAGAGAGAGCAAGCCTCAGAGAAAGACATATATATGCATATATTAGATATGTATATAGGCCTATATATGTATATAAGTGCCAATATATATGCCTGTAATTGCATAATTAAACAGTTGTGCCAATCACAGAAAAAGAGAATTCCTAAAAAGAAGTTAGTTCGTGCCTTTCATTTTATAAATCTTATTTAATGTAAGCGATGCCGATGGTACTTGATAGTTGTGGAGGGTGGGCATTATGGTAAGAAACCTTGCAAATGGCCTTAGCCTATGGAGCTTAGCTTCCTGGAGGGGACAGTGCAGGACAGTCCTATGTAGAAACACAACACTGCAATTTTGGCGAGTGGGACAAAAGAGACTGATGTCTTGTTAGGAAATTTGTAAGGACTTTCTTCACCTTGCCAGAGAAGGGATGACCCTCTAGGGGATCACTGCAGGAGAGCAGGTGAGAAACCATGGAGGGGGATGACCCTCTAGGGGATCACTGCAGGAGAGCAGGTGAGAAACCATGGGGGGGGGAAATGACCCTCTAGGGGATCACTGCAGGAGAGCAGGTGAGAAACCATGGGGGGGGATGACCCTCTAGGGGATCACTGCAGGAGAGCAGGTGAGAAACCATGGGGGGGATGACCCTCTAGGGGATCACTGCAGGAGAGCAGGTGAGAAACCATGGGGGGGGGATGACCCTCTAGGGGATCACTGCAGGAGAGCAGGTGAGAAACCATGGGGAGGATGACCCTCTAGGGGATCACTGCAGGAGAGCAGGTGAGAAACCATGGGGGGGATGACCCTCTAGGGGATGACTGCAGTAGGTGAGAGAAGATGGCAGCTGAAGGGAGTGATGGTGCTGTTTGAAAGCCTGGGGTGATCTTAGAGAAGTTAGTAGGGATAAACAGACACAATGCTGTGAGGAACTGTACGGCAGGGCAGAGGAAGAAGGAAATATGTGGATGACGGTGTAATCACAGAAAAAGACAATTCTAGAGAGACCTTGTTTGGAGAAAGAAGTTCATTCACTTGACTTTGGCTATACCGAGTGTACTGCTGAGATTTCAAAGAAAAATGTGCAGCAGTATAGGCTCAGAGAGAATGTTTGGGAAGGAGAAATCACTTTATAAATCAAGAAAAGCTATGGAATATTAAAAAAAGTTTGAGAAAAAATACATAAAGTTAACAATATAATGAAAAAATCACAACATAAGTTTAAGTAAATGCAAAAAAAGAGAACGTTCTAGGCTTATGTGAAGCTGCTTACGAGGCGGGGGGAGTAGAATCAAACATTCAGCTCTTCATAACTCAAGTAGCAATTACTGTCTTGCAACACAAGGGGCTTGTAAGGAAGAGATAGCCGCGGTGTGGGAGGAGAACAAACTTCTACCACAGAAGAGAGCGTGCTGAGCTGAAAGAAACAGGACTCAGGGATGGCTTGGGTGGGAGGGTGCAAGGTCAAGACCAGAGTTTAGATTCCCAGTACGCAGGCAGAGTCAGTCTGCATGGTGAGTGTCTATAATCCCAGGGTATTTACTGTAAGATGGGAGGCATTGACAGGAGAATCCCCCGGAGCTGCTGGGCTAGCTAGCCTGCTGTGCACAGTGAGAACAAGAGACTGTCTCAAACAAGGTAGAAGCAAGGACTGACAGCTGTGTGCGCATGTGCGCACACTCATACACATGCGATTTTATAATGGGAAGAAATTATTGATGTGGGATGCCCTTCTGTATATATGATGCTTTTATTGGTTAATGAATAAAGCTGTTTTGGCCAACTAGCTCAGGCTTCTTATTAAGTAACTCTTAGTAAGAATCTTAAATTAGCCCACTTCTATTAATCTGTGTATCACCACGAGGCTGTGGCTTACTGGAGAAATTCTGGAGGCAGTGTCTTTCTCCTTTGGCAGCTACATGGCATCTCCCTGACTCTTATCTGTATATTTCTGTTCAGATTTCCTGCCTGACTTTACTCTGCTAAGCCATTGGCCAAAACAGCTTTATTCATTAGCCAACAAAAGCAACACATATACAGAAGGACACCCTACATCAAATTACGTATGAAAATGTCACAATGAAACCTATTATTTTGTTTTCTATGTTTAAAAAATTTAAAAATACATAGATTCAAACAAAAAGAGCAGGTGGGATAGTGACTGGATAAAGTCCATTAGATTCTGTGGCCATCAAGTCAAACTGGAGAACTGGAAGAACTAGACTCAAAGGGGTGATATGCAAATCTCCAGTGATAAATGGATTATTGCTTTACTATGCATTTTTAATTTTTTAAATTAAAATTTAGTTACATAGTTTCCCTGTTGTCTGTCTTCCATCTTCTATGTAACCCCTTTTCAAATTCATGGCCTTTTTTAAAAAATTTTTACTGTCTGTTTCTTACACTAAGAATTTTTATTTCTCTCTCTGTGTGTTTACATGCCTATGTGTGTGTGTCTGTGTGTCTGTGTGTCACAGAATATCTGTGGAGGTCAGGAAACAACTCCGGGGCATTGTTTTCCTTCTACTGTGTGAGTCCCTGGGATCAAGTACAGACTGTCAGGCTTGGTGACAAGAGTCTTTATCTGGTGAGCCATCTCACTAGTCCTGATAAGTTGAGTGCCATAGATTTTCAACAGGCAGTGCTTCATCGATACGTAGCATTTGCTTGTATATATTATTATATATTCCAGTCTAAAATGATCGAAATGATGAGAGTTTTAGGAAGCATCATGCTGACATTAAAAACAGCAGTAATCCTTATGAATAATAAAGTATAATTTGAAAATTGCTCTGAGGAAAGACTAGTCCAGGCCATGACTAAATCTGTGGACTGTTGTAAAATATAATAACTTGTTTAATCGCTTCTATTACTTAGATATACATCAAGAACAAAACAATAGTCTAGTGGAAATCTCAGTTAGGAAAAGTGTTTGTTGGGAGGGTAAGATGGGCGTACCAACGAGAATTAACATTATTAGAAAGATACAACCCGTTCTAGCATTGCAAGCCGGATGCATTGAAAATGGGCATATCAACCAGAATTAGTATTATTAGTAGTAAGATACAACCTATTCCAACATTGTAAGCTGGAAATATTAAAGATGGGCATATCAACCAGAATTAATATTTTTGGTAAGATACAACTCATTCCAACAATGCAAACTGGAAGCATTGAATTTGGGCACATCAACAAGAATTAATATTATTAGTAAGATACAACCCATTCCAGCTTTGCAAACCGGAAGCATTGAGGGAGATCATTTTCATGCGTTGTTTGTTTACATGTGCTCCTGGACTTCCTGATTCTGGCCGGGAACAAGCTCAAGCTTGCCAAAATACTCTAAGAAAAGATGCTGATGATCACGGATGGGAAATACTCTCGGTCCCATGAGATGGCCCATTCTTAGGAGACTTCCACACCAAGCCTGCCACCATAAGAAGGAACATCGGGCCACCACATTCACCCTTGGAGCCGGCTCAGCACCGGGAAACATTTGAGGTTCTGCATTCCAGGCCTCTGTGGCAGTTGGGATTCTTTGAAGCTCCGAGTGTAGTTCATTTGTTTTGTTTGTTTTTCAGAAAGGAAACAGATGGAGAAAACCGGACTTGGTAGGGAAGTGGTGGAATTCATCATATTATACCCATGTTATAGAACATCGTGTTATCATTAGAGACAGTAACTGATACTTCCGTAGTAATGACTATCACTTACTGAGCCTTCGGTTGTGAGCTGGGGTGGTGTTTGAAGTGTTTTCCACGAATGAGCTCATTTAATTCCTTAATAACTCCCTTAGATAGATACTAACATCAGGACCATGCCATGAGAGACAAGGATGGGAAATTTCTTTGCCCATGGGTAGCAAGCATGAAGCCAGATGTGAGACCAAAGGATCTGGCCCTGCAGCCTGTGCCTTGGCTAATGGGAAGAATCCTATTCAGAGATGCCTTGACCTGAAGTGAGAACTGAGATTCATTGTTAAAGGAGGTTGAAAAATTAATATAGTATGCAAAACTGGACCTCAAAGGAAATAGCTTGACGAGACGCTCATTAGCTGTGCCCTTACCCATTCTGGGCTTCTTTAAATTGCACATTTTGTTCTGCAGGAACAGTAAGATCTGCCTTTCTGTCTCTTAGGAGGTAGACATCAAGTGCATGGATTAAGTGCTTTGCCAATGATTTTTCAATAAAGCTTGTTTTTTAAGGAACATTCTTATTAATATTGCCATTAAATATCAAACATATAATATAAAAATTCCAATGAATCTTGTACTTTGCATGTGAAGTAAATAATATTACTGGTGTTACCATAAAAGTCTAGGGCAGTGCTTTAAAAGCAAGAACATTATTCTTTGATATACAATTAAACTGTGTGAATTAGAGGGTCTTATAATCAGACGTGTTTGAGAAATGTGGAGGCTTAACAAAACTAACATTTTTTTTCAGTTGTAAGAATTCTTGGATTCTTTGGTATATTAATGTACAGTATATATCCAAACAGCATTTCTCAAACATTTTTTTACATGAAATATATTTTCTAAGTATATTTTGAGATGACTGTTTGGGGATAGATAGGTGTACATTGTTCTCTGTGGTGTGTGTGTGTGTGTGTGTGTGTGTGTGTGTGTACGTACACAATGTTTAAATTAGAATCTTAATATATGGTTTTATTTCACTGGCACCCTTGATAGTCTTATCCTGTATGATTAAGTTTATGTTTCAGATTTTAACTGCTGGGTGTGTGTGGGGGGGTCCTGCACACCAACTGGGTGCTTATGTACTTATTCCTCAAGCATGTTTTCCATTGTTTACTATGTTCCAGGTCCTACTATGGACTCCGAGATTACAGCAGCTAATGGAATAGACAAAACATGCCTGCCCTTATGGGGCTGAGGTTGCACAAATCTAGAGGGAAGAATGATAATAAAGAAAAACCACCAGGTGAATTGCTTTCTACAGGGAAGTCAGGCAAGGCAGAGGATGAAGCGGTGGGGAAGGGATAAGCCAGGGTATAGGGGACTTCACTATGCCTGGGAGATGCCCAGATGCAGTTTGCACAGGGCAGGGGTCTAAGTAGGTCGGCCATGGGTGACTTGAAGCATACATTTGAATGAAATGTCTGAGGATCCCAGAAGCTGCCTGGGATAACCATACTAGGCCTAGAGAATGTATGTAAGATGGTAAGGGACACAGCTTGTGTGTTCTGAAAACTGCAAACTCATACAGCAGGCTAAGGCAAAGTTCCTGGGGCGGGGTGGATGCTGATTAACGGAAGGAGATAGCGGCGAGATAACAAGTGAGCAATAAGAAGAGCCAGGTCTGAAGAGATGCGTATTTACTTATGTCCTTGTTACCTTTCTTGTACAGGGCAGGCCCAGCTGTCCAGGCCTGCTACTGCCTAGTAGGCTGGGCCCTCTTTATCACGTAGCAATCAAGAAAATGGCCGCAGACAATGTGCACAGAGCAATCTGATTCAGATAATCCTTTGAGATTCCCTCTTTTCAGGTGTATCAAGTTGACCCCCAAATTAACCAGGACATCTCCCAAAATTCATATTGAAGGGTAATATACATTGTGATGAGCTACACAGAAGGTGTCACCTGAGGAGACAGAGAGACCTCCCCAGACATAGCCTGTTGGTGCCTTGCTCACGGACCTTCCAGCCTCTAGAACTTTGGGGAGCACCGTTCTAATGTTTGCAGTGTGGCTCTTTGTTGTGGCCTGAATGTGAAATGTCCCCCTGGGCTCATGTGCCTGAACATTGGGTCCCCTGCTGGTGGCACTGTTTGGGAAGGTTGTGGAACCTTTAAGAGGCGGAGCCTTGCTGGAGGAAATGGGTTACTGAGGGTTTGTAGGCCTCTCCACTTCTCTTCCTAATCAGAAATATGACCAGCCAGCCTACTTTTCCTCCTGCTGTGCCCTTCTCACTATGTCAAAATGTTTCCCTTGGAACTGTAAACCAGAATAAACCTTTTCTTCATTCAAATGTTTCTTATTAGTTATTTTGCCACACAACCAGAAATCAATTAAGAAGCTCAATTACAGTCTGGATGGACAAAGTCTGAATGAAGAAAGAGGCGAGGGGTGGCAGAGAGTTGAGGATTCGGAGTGAGGTAGGAAGACATAAAACAGTTTTGAGAAAGTCTGACATGATCTGTCTAAAGATTTTAGAGAACCAGGCTGCTGTTCTGCTGAGAAGGGATTGTTGGCGTGCTCTTTGCGACTAAGAGACCGCCTGAGGAACACGTTACCTCCTCTTAGTCAGACCTGACACTGAATGTCATATTCCACTGGTGAGAGGCCCAGTGAGCTCGTGAGGCTGGGGACTGTGTCCTTTCTCGCTTTACTCCCTACCCTTAGATGTGGTTTCCTCATTAATCAGTTGCACACTCTCCTGAGGACTGTGTGAACTCAGAGCCCCCTGGAGAAGGGTCATTTTCCCGGCTGCAGAGAGGAAGGCAGGGAGTGGTTTATAGCCCACAGGGCCATGGATTGACTTCATCCACTTGCATCGTCTATTACTTTGTAAGTACTCAATAAAGAAATACAAACTGTGTAAACAATATTAACTGAATAATTATCCATCACAGTAAATTTGTCTTTTAGAGTTTTCTGACCTTATCAAGCAAGCTGTATATATATATATATATATATATATATATATATATATATATGAATCTGCTTTTGATGAATCCATATACACACATTACCTTGATTTTTTTTTTTAAACATGACAACATTTCATTTCGGGTAACCTGCTCCACACCATTCCACCCCATGTGACTTACGAACCCAGACATTCTTGAAGTTTAAATTACATGGTTTTAAACTGCTTGAACTTGAGAACTGAACTTGTCTGAAAAAAAGATTCCAAATATATTAAAATGCCTATTTTGCAGATGAAAAATAAGCAACATTGTTTATTCTCAGTTAATGTTCACTGACTAGCATTATGAGTCTACTATACTCATGCTTTTGATTATTAGAGATTAATATCACTATGAGCAACATAATACAATGACGAGTGTATGCTATCAGACGATATCCTGGAGACATTTTCTTACAGTGCTGTTTAAGTTTTTTTCATGTCTGATATATTTGCTACTGCATGTATCATTAAAATATTGGCTAGACTTATGTGCAATCTGTAATCTTTACAATACTTGGTACATAGAATCTGTTTTCAGTCAGATACTCTGATTTCATTGGTCAGGAGTGAGTTTCTATAGCTTTCCCAGTGACGTCAATGGAGGAGATGTTATTGAGAGCTACAGATGCATAACCCACTTTGCCACTGAACACATTTTTAAAAGGACACACCCCAAACCAGCCACCCCAATAGAAAGACTATAGGAGGCCAAGGCAAAGGTGTGTGAGGTGCCACCTTCAGTTGGGAATTCTGTCTTAGAATCTAGGCACTTGGTTGGGGAGGCACTGATTCTCACTGCTTTAAGGAGTTAAGAGAAGTTTGTGGAACAAACTGACACGCAGAGTATTTTTAAAAGGGCATAGAAAATGCAAAGTGCTAACTTCTTAAGGGTTATGCAAAAGGAAGGGCCAGGGGAACAAACAGAGAAAAAGTGGCGAAGCCGTTTGTTTGGTGAGTGGGACTTTGGGAGCAAGGAGTGGGAGACAGAGACAGGAAGGGAAGTCGTTTGTGGTGAAAGACAACCTCTTGGCCTTGCAAGAAGAAGCCCAGCTGTGCAGCCAAACCCAAGGCCCTCCAGTGTGGCCTGCTCGGATGGATTGTGGCTGGCCCACGCTTTCTCGAATTGGCCAAACCCGAGCTGAGGGAGGACCTCAGCAACAACAATCCGGCCTCACACTCAAAGCAAAACTGTAACAGTAATAAATGAAATGCGCTACTGTTAAGATGTATCTACTGACAAGATTCAAAACACAGCAAACACGCTTCATGTTATGTACTATAAATAAATCACAATTCAAACTGGACTGAACTCTGGTGAAGTCAGAAAGCCTCCTGTTAGTCTAGCATCTGTGAAAGCCATTTCAGAAGGATGCCATCCTTTCAAATAAAAGGCTGTATTCTCCAAATTCATGAGAAAAACTTGGCTTGTAGCACACCTTTACCATGGATTCCCGACTTAACCAGATCCCTTCTGGGTATTTTCTAGAACTTTTTAGCATAGCTGTCTTTTCCAACACTGAAGTTCTACACGTTTACCTTTCCTTGTGGCCCCACAGAAACACCCTCTGCTATTCTACCTAAGAGAGGGCACCATCCCTGATGGCATCCGTGCTACTTCCTAATGGAGGACACCATCCTAATGGTCTCTCTGGTGATATACAATGAGCTTCTGGATCCTTCAAGGTTAATACTAATATACCAGTGTCTTGCAGCATCTTCGAGGGTCTCTGTGATCACTAGCAATCATTATGGTTATCACGAAAATGGACAGTTTGGAAAACCAGTGGCTAGGTAAATGCCTGTGGGGGCAGAATATCTGTAGTTTATTCTGAACAGCTGAACGTATCTTTTCTTAGCAATAAAGATAGAAAATTGGGATGAGAAATACACACACACACACACAATTTAGAATGTGAATCTTTGAGAGTAAAGGTTCTAAGTGTAATAAATATATTTCATAAACTTGAAATGTTCAATAAATATTTTGCTATTTTATTTTATCCTAGCACCTTTCCCACTTGGGAAAATGCCCTATATAAAGAAGCATCAGATGTTCCCTTTGGCAAACTTGTTTGCATTCATTTCTTACTTCTCGGCACCCAGAAAACAACAAGAGTGCCGATGGAACATTCTCATTATGCTTTTCAACTTCCCCCTTCATTTACTTGGCTTTATGCAAAAATAATATTCAAAAGATGGCCCCAACGAAAATATCTTGGGTACCAGGGTCATCAAGTGAACAATTGGATCTTTCTCCGAGAAGGGAGCAGGGGAAATGGACCAAATTGCAGGAGGTAGACGCGCTTGTTTGTAGTAGTCTTCCATTTTCTCCGTTTCTGAGAGCATGGAACCATTTATTTATTGGCCGCTTGAAATAAATTCAAACAGAAAAACTTCATAAATGCGCTAGTCTCTGGTGAAGCCTGCCCGGTGCCAGTCTTTTTTTGTTATTCATGAGAGACACTCGGCAAACTTGAACGTCTACCCTTTTCACTCCAGAGTACATCTTGTTGTAAGCTGAGGCACTTTTGTCTGGGAAAAAGGCGGATGATCCCGCACAATCACGACTCTCTGAGTGGGTAGGCTTTGGATGAAGCAGAGGGCGAGTCGTCCATGCTTTCCCGACACCCGAGACAGACAATGTCTCTTGTGCCGCTGTTTCTAGGTGGACAGGGCTATTTCAGAGCTCTCTGTGAGCAGCTGCAAAGGAGCACACACTGGGCCTGGGACCGGGGGAAGAAGATCCACTCCTGCAATATTTATTTCTTCTTTTATTTCTTTGGCTCCCCTACCCTACCACATTTTATGACCTCACATTTTTTCAATGACAGCTTTATGGAGATTTAATTTACATACTTACACAACCCACCCATTTAAGCGTACAATTCAATGGTTTTAGTATAGTCGCAGACATGCGCAACCACTACCGCAGTCAATTTGAAATATTTTCATCACTTTGAAAAGAAACTCTGGACCCCTTCATTGTTACCTTTCTATCTCTCCAGCATCTAATCTAAGGCACTAAGAAACCCCAACTCTTCATCTACCTGTAGATTTCCCTATCCTGGGCATAGCAGAGCACATGCCAATTGTCCAATTTACGTTAAGTCTATTTTATCTTTTGACACGTGTGTGGTGGTGTGCATGGCATTTTGAACACGTTACTGTGTCCCTCTGTTTTCTCCTCACATGGCCTGTCCTCTTGTTAGGTCAGGGCATCTAGCCCAGCAAAACCACAAAACATAGCTGCAACTAATGCTGGTGAGGTCCTGAACTAATTGCTATTGTGTTAGAGGCTTTCCTACAGTATCTTGTGTTCTCATGGGGTTTTCTGCTCAACCTTGCACGGCATCCTCTCATCTCATGGAAATAACATGCTGCAACCTGCAACCCGAGAGTGACTTGGTTCTTTATTTCCTGCCCAGAACCTGATTACACCAGTCTCCCTCAGCTTCCACCGCCATTCTGTCCAATTTTCAGGAGGAAGTCTTAGCAGCCTGCTGGCTTGGTTGGAAGCTGTCCTCAGCAAAAGAAGCACTCAGAATGACATCTGTCTTAGGTCTGGGGACACTGGTATATACTCTTCCAGATTTGCCACTAATTGCCCACTGTCCCTTGTGTGACTCAGGGGAAAGACTTTCTCCCACTGGCACTGACTTGTCGAAACCATGGGAAATTTAATTGTACTAAACTATTCACATTCCTAGGATAACTCTAAAAGCAAAAGATCCTCCTGCTTCAATCGGAACAGAACTTTGTAACGTATACACATTGCATTGCAGTCGCTAAGGGAGCACACAGCAAATTGCTCTCCAAATAGGCAAATGAGGAATGTTCATATAGGGATTTTTGTTGCTGCTGGTGGTGGTCTTTTTACTCTTCAGGAGAAAACCGTGTGTTATTTAAGTAAGAAGGTTTGGAATGATTGAACGGATGCTATTGTGTTCTTTACATGTGTGTGTTTTGCATGCACGTGTCCATATTTATGCATGTGTGCATGTGTGTGTACATGTATATGTATGCACAATGCATTTTGGAGACAAGATCTCTCTCTGAAGCTGGAGCCCACCAACCGAGCAGGATAGCTGGCCACCGAGGTAAAGTGACCCTTTACTTCTCACTACCACCCAGCTTTTGACAAGGGTGCTGGATCTAAACTCAGGTTCTCATGTGCTATCCTGCTGGGGCTACCTCCCTAGCTCTCTGAAGCTTATTGCTTTCTGATAGTATGTCCAGGTTAATGCCTTCAGATTTAAAAACAAGCAACCCAATGCTTAAATATGGTAAAAACAAAAATCTAACTAAAACTTACATTTCTGGAACGGACTTAATTGATGTTAGAATAATTTTAAGGTAAAATTTCTCTTGTTCTTTCTATTTCGAGGTTAAACAAAATCAGGCATGAATGCTTTGCCCTCTCTCTGCTTGGACACAGCAGTATTTCTAGTGGATATTTTGAAGTACTCCTTTTTGATTAGTAACATGTCCCGTTCACAGAGAGCTCTGGGAAACTCACCTACACAGTACCTTGAATCAGCTATCTTCATCTACCTTCACGCCTTACCATTTATCAACATGAGATGCCTAACTGTGCCACAACTAGCATCTAGAGCACACACTTATTGATTATAGCAATGTAAAATGAAAGAGAGAGAGAGAGAGAGAGAGAGAGAGAGAGAGCGCGAGAGAGCAACCCACAGCCCAGGATCCTTTCTCATCTAGACTCTGATTGGAGAATGGGTGGCCCGAAAGAGAAGGGTGTCTAATTAGTTGCAGACAGAAACTGGACACAAGAGAACAACGAGGGCCTTCTCTAGTTGGCATGTGGAGGGGCCCTTTCCTCTGGCATCTGCTTCCCACAGTTTGGGTGGTGATTGGCACCCTCTCGTGCCAATGGGCACAACAGCTGGCTTAGCAATATTCTTTGGAAACAGCTGCTCCCTCTACCTTGGCTCCGAGTGTGCATGGACTTAGTTGCTGACATTCTCAAGCTGTTGCTGAGTCCCTAGGAACAGGACTTTCCATTTTACCTTTTCTATTTTTTTTTTAAATTCTGAGTGAATTATCTGTATCTTTCATCCTTAGCTTAGAAAAAACAAAACAAAAAAATCAGAGGTAAATAGCAGTCCAGGGTGAAATGCACACTCATAGTCTGATAGGCCTCAAGGTTGTCATTAATGATTGTAATTGTGTAGTGGAGAAAGGAGGTTAGATTCCTACGCATGCCAATACTGGGTTATGTGCCTTTCTGTAAAGTTCCACTGCGAGACCAAAGTGACATCAGAGATAGAAAGTGTAGGAAAAAGACAAAGATTTTAAAGGATATTTTTAAATCATTAAAAAATTAGAATATTGAAAACCCATACCACTTTGATGTGGGAGTCCCCTCTGTGTGCTGTGATTGCCATTAATGAATAAAGAAACGGCTTTGGACCTATAGCAGGGCAGAACTTAGGTAGGCAGGGAAAGCTAGGCTGAATGCTGGGAGAAAGAAGAGCGGAGTCAGAGAGATGCCATGGAGCTGCTGCCAGAGTCAGACACACCAGATCTTTAGCCGGTAAGCCACAGCCATGTGGCAATACACGGATTAGTAGAAATGGTTTAAATTAATATGTAAGAGTTAGCCAATAAGAAGCTAGAGCTAATGGGTCAAGCAGTGGTTTAATTAATACAGTTTCTGTGTGATTATTTTGGTTCTGGGCTGCTGGGACAAGCAAGCAGCCTGCTGCGACAGCACTTTATGGTAGAACTGGGAAAGAATGCTCATCCAGAGAAGACTACGACAGAGGAGGACTCAAAGTGTCACTAAGTGTCTGCATTATCACCCCAGCTACCCAGGCATACACTCCAAATACAGAAAGCAGAATGACGGGCTGAGCCCTCCTACAATAAATAGGCATTGTCGAGGGACCCTGGCAACACTGCAGAGCAACCGTCTGCTGGAAGAAAGGCTAGAAGTACCTGGGTAGGAAATGAGCAAACACAACTTTACATTTGGTTGTTAAAACCTGGGTGATAAGTGCCACTGTGAGACTCTCATGGACAGACATTCTGCAGAGGAGAATTTAAAAGCAGTCGTCAAGCGCTGGACGTAATGATCACGGCAAATGTGTGGGTTTTAGACTGATCCCGTGCAGTGCTGGTCTGCGTCTACAGCTCGGTGACCTTTGCTTTTCAGTGTGGCCCTGTGGATTAGAATACTGCGAAGCTGGGAACTTCCAGGGGGTTGGGAAACTCAGTAAGTCCAACTCCTAACGGACGTCCCACGATCAGAAGTGGAGGAGGTGTCCTGAGAAGGAGTGAGAGCCCTCAGTGCCCTTTCCCTTTCAGGGCTGTGGCTGCTTTCTCCTGTTTCCCTTTCCTTTTCTTTCCCTTAAGCATCGTGCCCTCTGCATTGCCAGGATCTCACCAATGGAAGCCAAATTTTCCTTATTTGCCTGGAGACATGAGCTGATCCCATAAGCCAAGAGTCAGCCAGACGCGAAGAGGTTTCTCTGAGTACACATTTGCCCTGCGAGCTTTGCAAAACTAGAATAATGTAGAAGAGAAAGCAGAGGAGGTTTTGTCTTTGTATTGCATAAATCCTTGTTAATAACAAGACAGACCAAAACACAAAGAGAATTTCATGAAACCCTGACTGCAAGAAAACCCTGACCAAGAAGGAAAATCTGGAGTCATCAATGACCATGCTAGGATCTCTAAAATGTGTTTAATACAGTACTTCATTTTTGAAGATTTATTGTCAGGATCAGTCGGGCTTGGGAACAACACAGGAAAACAAACATTTAGGTCCAGGAGGTGCCCAACTCATGTATACCAGAAAAAAACCACAGGGGTCCACAGTTGGTTGGGAAAGGAGGAGAGAAGAAGGGTGGTAGCAATGGATGCTTTGGAGACAAAACGAGGTCATGCGGAATTTCTAGATGATTCTCTTAAAAATGAAATTCACCCCACCCCTGAACTGATTAGAATTAATTCCACTCTGAGACTGATGTACTGAAGCACAAGAAATATTTTTCTCTCTAAAAGGAGAAGATGAAGTTGTGTTAGTTTAGATGGTCCTGTGTGCACTGTACAGAAGCCCACTGCTGAGTCTGGCAACTTTCTTTTTACACCCAATACTCACGGAACACTACCCAATATGTTTCCCAGTTCCCCCTTTCAGCTACACTATCATCAACCCTCTTTCCCAGACTACAAATGTTTATCTTGAGTCACAGAAACATAAATTTCCCTCCAATTATATGCCATGTTAATCACAATTACATGGCATATTAATGTTGTCTGGGTTTACTGCCATCAAATTTCTGTGTGGCATTTCTCTTCCCTAGCTCCACTGTCTTCCTTATTTTCGCGTCTGCGACAGAACCCCTCAGAGTTCAAGTTGGAAGCACATTCCTCAAGTGGTTCTCCAGTCACTTCAGGTGAACATGGATCTAAATCCACACCAACTACTATGTTCCAAGGTCTCACTCTGTTTGAGGTGGTATAGATTTGACCACCACATATTTCTGTGCCAGGGAAAAACACTCAGTTCTATGGAGATTCCTTTAATGTTAAATAAACTTGGGTTTTGGGATCTGGTTCTCTCTCTCAGGAGGTTAGTAGGCTTCATAGGGCAGGACAGACTGAAGGAACGGAAATGATTTCTTGGAGATCGTATAATGCACTCCAGTAGCAGTGAAGTAGAAGTAGTTACTGCTTAATGTTTTAAGTCAAATAAAATTGTTACACAGGAAAATCCATCTTACTTAGAATATGATAGACAGTGTGATTCCCCATCATACTTCGAACATGCTAGAATGTGTAATTCCCCATCATACTTAGAACATGCTAGAATGTGTGATTCCCTAGCCTACATAGAACATGCTAGAAGGTGTGATTCCCACTTCTAGGTCGTGTCCCTAGCAAGCAAATTTTGGCAACTTAAATTCACAATCTTATTTTCAGAAACCATTTGCTGCTATTAGGAAGATAAGTCTGCTGTGAATGATGAGCTTATAGATTTGTAAGAAATGGGGGGGGAGTGGGTGAGGGAGGAGAGAGCATCAGAAAGAAAAAAGGCAAGGAGGGAGGGAGAAGGGGGAGGTCTGAAGAAAATGGTTAGTGAAGGAGAGCCAATCATAATCTGACTGATCCAAGCCAACCAAAGCATCTGGTCTCTTTAATTTAGTACACTTCATACTAAAAGGCCAGCTTGTTTACACTGTATACTTTGAGTTATTTCAAATATCTCTTCCAAACCATTGGGTTTCCAACTTCAGGGGAGGCTTTCACATGTGGCTGGAAAGAATTCCCACACAGAGTCACATGGCATGAAAGATATGGGAAGGAAGAGAAGATCTACAGACATTTTAATGGCAGCTAACAGGCCACAGCAGACTGCTTTCCTATGCTTTTCTGAGGCCTGAAAACACACCTCGTTCAACTTTGAAACCATGCAATGGAGTCAGGTTTCCTCCTCAGGTATGTGTATACATCTGCAGAGTCATGGGACTATGTGTGGGAGCTTGGGGAGCTTCTATGGGTTTAACCTTAGGTTTGTTCCAGGAATACCACTTAGATCCGCAGAAACACTATGCAGGAATACATATTTAAGAAATTATTTGTCCTTCTGGAAGGAATATTAGAGTTCATCACTTAATCCTCTGACCTTTCATTGACGTTGTCTTGGTGAGCTCACCACTGATAAAGTCTTAACTATCAATTATTAGTAATACTTAAGTAAGGGTCTCCCACCACTATCACCTAAGCCACCATTTTCACCAAAATTCCAGCTATGGATTTGCAAATATTTCAAAAGTTTTATTATGCTGTCTCATGGTCACCTATAAAACATAGCTCAGCTTTTTTTTTTTTAAACATGAACCAATCTCTCTACAATTTCCATATGTCAGGAACTGATGTTGTCACTCTCTTAATTAAAACAAGCAAGCAAGCAAACAAACCCAATGGTATAAACCTCAGGGTTTTTTTTTTTCCATCTCGCAAACAATCTCTTCCTCATAACCCCCTGCTGGAGAAACCTAGTCTTTTATTATTTGTTTGACGATCTTCATATTTGCCCCTTCTTTCCATTTCCAGTACACTTTTTTCATCTGATACTTTAATTACTTAAGAATTTCTAGCTTGAACATCTCCTATGTAAAACTAAAATGGTATATACCTAAGGGCAAAAGTCACAAAAAGCCGAGTAGTATTTTAAAAAAAAGACTTCGCCTGTATAATAGTCATGATTTGAACCCACAGACAGAAAATTGAATTACTGAGCCGCTAGAGTCCCAATGCTAGAACAAGGCAGTTTCTTACCCATTTATCTTTATTGTGGTCCAGGCTAAGCGCATGACTGACCCTGAGCTGACCACCAGTCTCTCCAGGGTCTCTTAATATTCAGCAGCTCTCCTGATGACTAGGCAATTGGTTTATTCATCCTTTAAGTGCCGGGAGAACAGCAGAAGTTCAGATAAAGGAACGTTGGTTCCCAGCTGGCAAGGATCTCCAGCGGGGGACTGTTTGACCTCATCAGGAGCCGTAACTGTGGCAACTCATGAGGAAACAGCAACAGCAGTGCCCATCGGGGAATGCAACCGAAAAACAGGAGGCAGGAGCTGTGTGTGTGTGTTGGGGGGGGGGGGGAAGCGTGCATAAACACTTAAAGTCACCTCGTGACACCTCTGAGGGCTGTGTAATTCCCACTGACGTCAATTCTATGCCGTGGATACTGACATTGCTTCACAGCTGCACTCTCTCCATCTTGTTCAAGGATGGCTCACAGTGTGCGGGTCTCAGGCTAGCCAAGCTGGAAGCACAGGAGATTGCTGGAGACACAAACTAGTGGCTCTCAGGAACTCGGGGTTCAGGCCCTCTATGTGATTCCTATTTATGCTACAGTTTGAGAGCTGTTGCTGTGACTTATGACGACCATAACTAGAGGTATGCCAATCAACATAAAAAATATAAATTAGAAAGTACATAAATGAGCTCATGAGAATTTGAATTTCACCCTTCCTCTCCACTTCTTCCCACTATTACTTTGGTGGTTGATCCCAAGTCTTACTATGTGACCTGGGCAGGTCTTGAACTCTAAATCCTCCCACTTCAGCCTACTAAGTACAGTACTTAGTAGGTACTGCCTTGTTGTGGGATAGTTGTACACTATAGTTGTGAAGATGTATTGTTGTGATTAGTATAACAAAAAGCTGAATGGCCAATACCTAGGCAGGATATATAGGCAGGACTTCCAGGGAGAGAAAGAAAGAGGAGGAGAAATCTAGGCGTGCAGAAGACACCAGGAACACAGAAAGAAAACAGGGGGTGCAAGATGGAAGGGAGGTAATGCCACATGGTAGAATGCAGATTAATATAAATGGGCTAATTTAAGTTATAAGAGCTAGTTAAGAACAAGCCTAAGCTATAGGCTAAACTTTCATAATTAATAAGGTATGTCCATGTTGTTTTGTGTGTGTGTGCGTGTGTGTATTTGCGTGCGTGCGTGCGTGTGTGTGTGTGTGTGTGTGTGTGTGTGTGAGCTGGACACCCAAAGAAAAGTCTTACCACTCTGTCTGTCTCTCTGTGTGTTGTATGTTGGTACCCAGCACAGAACAAACTTCAGCAAATACAGTTGGAACAAACTTCAGTAAATACAGTTGTTTAAGTGACTGGAAATGTCTTATATGACAAAATTAAAAAAATATTCAACCTAGCAAAAGATGCCATGATATCTTGGATTTCTTTGCTTGTTTGTGCTTTTGGGAGAATGACTGAAGTCAAGGAAACAGAACACTGATCTGAGAAGCAACTTTTTGTAATGAGAATTAATTGTGCCTTGCATAGAAAAGCCACTTTTGTCCTGTCTTAAGAATATCGATGCAACTTAGGTGATGGGGTAGAAAGTCTAGTAGTCAGTGTCCCTCAGAATGACTCTTAAATGACTACTTCACGTTTTAATCACTCAGTTGTCTCTTAACCCATCCCCACCGCCCATTTGTCATCCTCTTGTAAATTTATGTTCCAACTTTTCCTACTCCCTTAGTTGAGACATTCCTTTATACTCCGAGGCACCATATTGACAGCTCCTGTTCCTTCACACCTGTTCTATTGCCCATCCCCTGCAACTAAGCCACATGAACTTCTCTGAAACAGTGACACACTCTTATTACTCCAGGTTTACAACTCTTGAAGAGCTTTGTTTCACAGCAAGGGACAGTGGCCTTGGTTCCAGTGTGACCCTGTCTAATTCTCCAGCCTCACCGCCTCTCACTCGACTGTACCCATCCCACTTGTTTTCTGCCTTCAAGCATTCAACTTTCCTCCCTTGCCTGTGCTGAGCTATTCCTACCGGTCTTCATGGTGAGATGAATTTATAGCTACTCTTTCAACGTAGACCCAATACCTTCTTCTGGAGGAAGCCTTCTTGAACCATGTGCCCATCACCCATTGTGCAGTGGATGATGCTCCTCTGTGTAGTGTTACGTCCTGGCATTTATCACCATACAATACTTCTCCTTTCCATTAGAGTTTTTTAAAGACACGACCCTCTCCTCTTCCCATCCCTCTTCTCTTCTCTTCTCTTCTCTTCTCTCCTCTCCTCTCCTCTCCTCTCCTCTCCTCTCCTCTCCTCTCCTCTCCTCTTCTCTCTCCCTTCCCTTCCATCTTCCCTCCCAGCCCCCTTTCTTCCATCCCCTAGTTTTACCTCCCCTTTGTCTCCTTCCCCTCCATTTCTTTTCTTGAGACCAGGTCTTCACTGTGTAGCCTATCTGGTCCTAAACTTGCAATCCTCCTGCTCTAGCCAAGGGCTGAGATCACAGGCCTGAACTACCACGCCTGGCTAACAGGAGCCATTTCTTATTCATGTTTGTAAACATGGCACTTAGTTCTTCCCCTAGCATATAACAGCTGCTGAACAAATGTTTATCGAGCAAAGACACAAACAAATTAAAAATAAAGATCTTAGCCTTTCCAAAGGCCATTCCTGAGGATGACAGTTGGGTAGGCCTCCGTGACAAACAGGGGCCCACAGAACATAAAAAAAAAAAAAAGAGATAAAACATGTCACACAAGTGAGAAATGAATTCATGTCTTTCTACAGACTTCACATCGAACTAAACCATTTGGAAAACCCATAGAAGCTGAGAATCTTTTTGCGTGTTGCTAATTCCTTCTGCTCATATTTCTGGGCTTCCGCTGGGACTGGAGGAAGATGTGTTGAAACGAAAGCCCCGAAGGCCAGTTTGGAGGAAGTGAAAACTTAAGTGGAAGAAGGAAGGATAAGAAATCATCTCCAAAAATGTTCGTTCTCATTGTCAAACTTTTAGCCCCCAGAGATTTGGTGACGGGGTAGGGGAGTCTTTTGTGAGATTGGATGTTATTTGTGCTTATTCAAACTGAACATAAATTCTAAAAAATTGAAAGTTTATCTTCTCAAATTAATGGAAAAAGTCTGGAATTTGATTTTGTATTCTGTTCTCTAGGGACTCTGGGACCCAAGAGGCGGGGGAAGGGGGTTATTTGATCGGCTTGAGAACATCATGCTAAACACATGGAGATTTATTTCTTCACTGTGCCCCACCCCCGTCGTTATGGTGTTAAAATCTGGGGAACTGCAGGTGGGTGACTGGTTGGATCCGGTTCCCAGACCCTGCTGCTCTCTGATTATCCTTGTTTTATTTATACTCTGACATTTGAAGTGATTTTCCCATGCTTACGTGTGATGCATCTCAATCTCACCCTTAAATTCTCACACTCATTCCCAGTGAGCAACGGCTGAGATGGCCCACGGGGTTATGGTGTTAAAGAGAGTGGCTTTTTGTTTTTTCTTTTTCTTTTTCTTTTTTTGGTCACCAGGGCAGCTGGAAGCCACGTTCTCTGAGAACCCCCTACAAATAATGTTGGTTGTCTTTCTTTATGGTTCCTTCATCCAAATGGCCTATGACTAAGTTGTGACTTATGGCTACCAAAGTCGATATTTAACCCTATTATGATGATGGTAAGACTCAAAATTTGAAATACCTGGGAAAGTCAGGTGATTAGATAAAGCCCTAGCCTTTCAGTGATTGGCGTCCACAAAACATCTGTTGGCCACACGTCCCATTCCGGTAGAACTCTACAGTGACGCAATGGTTCTGTGTTGTGTGGCACCTGTCAATCATACTAGTGAGCTACTGACGTAACGTCAGTGCAACACAGGAGTTGAAAATTTAATTGTGTTCAATTTTCATTAATTTAAATTTAAATAAACACATGAATAAGAACCTCTGTATCAAGTAGTGCAGCTTGAAAATATGATCTTAATGTGTAGAGCAGATAGATTGAGTGTATAAAGTAGTGTATTAAAAGCCAGGGCAAAAAGCCAGAGTATTCCCAAGCCTGATAGAAATGATCTAATTGCTTAAGAGCTTTTAATTTCCAGGATAGACATCAACTTGATTGCGATGAATCCCATTTACATAAGTTTTTATGTGTACCCATTTAGACATGTCTGAAAGTTTTTTTTTCTGGGTCCTAGAATTTTGTACTTTTCTTTCTTTCTTCCTTCCTTCCTTCCTTCCTTCCTTCCTTCCTTCCTTCCTTCCTTTCTTTCTTTCTTTCTTTCTTTCTTTCTTTCTTCTTTGTTTTTTTAAGACAGGATTTCTCTGTAGTTTTGGAGCCTGTCCCGGAACTAGCTCTTGTAGACCAGGTTGGTCTCAAACTCACAGAGATCTAACTGCCTCTGCCTCCCGTGTGCTGAGATTAAAGGCGTGCGCCACCACTGCCTGGTGTACTTTTCTCTTTTTATTTAAAATAAATCCAATAAATGCTCATGGACTTAAAATGTTTGATATCATTGCTTAAAATGTACATGGACCCTTCTGAGCATTAACTGCTATCCTTATTGTCTCCTCTACATTGCCCAAAGAAATGGGGCAGGTGTTAACACATCAATGTGTGTAGATATTACTAATTAAAAATTCAGTGCCTTTTCCCTCTTATTTGTTCCTTTATAGATCAACTCTTTTTTCCCTTTCAAGATATTTACAATTTTTTTTACGACGACTTGCATTCTAAGACAGTCTTGTGGTGTCACCACATGCCTGGAGCCAAGATCCTCAGATATCAATGTTTTCTTTGATAATGGGCTATGTTAAGGAGTTCATGACATGGGGAACAAAGCAATGTTTGGTCACCAAGGTTGTAAGGCAAGCACTTTTGTTCGTTTTTCTTGAGTAAGATGGGCTGTGATTGCCTGGTCTTAGGTGACTATTGAAAAGACAGTCTAAGAAAGCAATTGTCCACCACACATCTTTTAAAAGAGAAGTGTAGCTTGTATTTAGCCTTCCCTGGTATCAGATTCTTTCTCTGACGAGCTGTCCTTCGAAATACAGTGAAAGGTTACATCTTGGAAGCTGGTTGACAGCTCTTAGCTGAGTATTTTTTTCAGGAGAGGATCACGTGCCACTAGTAAGACGTCATCTTCATGTGATCTCTCTCTTCAGGTCATCACCTGGCACCCTTGAGCATGCAGCCCACATGGAGCTTGGAAGCAGCTCACATGCGACTGAACTGAACATTCCATCCAGTGGCTAACCTCACTTCACCCTGGGATGAGATTAGAATCAAGAAGCCTGGCCAGGTTTGAATTAGCAATGGATGACTCCATTGGGTTTTAATGATCATGGAAACCTATGTGGCAGATTGAAACTTCAGACACCTTTGTGTTCATTTCAACTAACAGCAAAATGCAATAGTCTGTATTTTTGAATCATTAAAAATCCACAAAGGCAGAACCGTCTCAACAAACAGAGGCATAGGAATATCACCAAGTTTTACAGTAATTTTCAAACTACACTTATAAAGTTTTGTGTTTGGGAACACCTAAAGTTTTAGTAGGGATTAAAATACTACCTCATGCCATGCTGGGAATGGAACCCAAGTCCTCTGGAAGAGCAGCCAGTGCTCTTAACAGAATCCATGTGTTTTTCTCACTTTCCCTCATCTTAGGGACCTAGAGCGAGTTGAGCAATTTTGTCTGGGGTTCACCAGGTGAAAATACCGCCAGGTTATTTTCCTGGGTGGCTAGAGGGAAGTAACTCAGGAACTCTCATTTCACATGTTGCCTTCATCTTAATGGCGTCAGAATGGTGTCTCCATCTGTACTGGTGAGTTCTGTGTGTCTTCGTGGCACAAGCTAGAGTCATCAGAGAGGAAGGAGTCTCCATTGAGAAACTGTCTCCTTGAGATGCAGCTATAAGGCATTTTCTGATTTAGTGATCAATGGGGGAGGGTCCAGCCCATGGTGGTGGTGCCGTCCCCTGCACTGTTGGACCTGGATTCTATAAGAAAGCAGGCTGAGCAAGACATGAGAGGTAAGCCAGTAGCAGTATTCCTCCATGGCCTCTGCATCAGCTCTTGTTTCCAGGATCCTGCCCTATTTGAGTTCCTGTCCTGATTTCCTTCAGTGATGAACAGCAATGCAGAAGTATAAGCTAAATAAACCCTTTTGTCCCCAACTTGCTTTTTGGGCATGGTGTTTCATTGCAGCAATAGAAACCCTAACTAAGACACTAAACTTGTCTTGATCTACACATATTCCTTTGTCCAGCACATCTCTGGTTCATTCTCCTTAGAGAACAAACATTTCTGTCGAGGTAGAAGAGCAGTGAAGCTTGGAGATGTGTGATGGAAGAAGATATCTAGATGTAGCCATCTGTTTTCCCACCTCCATGGCTACCTTCCTTAGTAGTGCTTGCTGCCTTCTGTGTCTGTGACTTTCTAAGGACTGAATACAAGCAAGCTGCCTTGATCCAGCCTTCTCCTGTGTCCAGGAATTTGGTGGTTCATAGAAATAAACAGAATTTAACCCTTTCTGCCTTCCCACCCTCCAAATGTACCTTTTGTTTGATGTTGTCTCACTTTTCGTACTTTGATCTTGTGGTTTTATTCAGTTTTTATTGCTGCTTGTTCTGGGCTTGGGGAACAATGAGGTACTTTTAGCCTTCCATATTTATCTTCCCTTCAACAATAAAGGTTGTTGTACTATCACTACACAGATGCAGGGACCAGGATGCAGAGTAAGACACACGATCAGCATGCTAGACAAAGGAGTCATGTAATTGGAGCTGCAGTTTGCTTTTCTTGTCTCTGAACAGCCATGCCAAGGGGCCTGCTTGTTGGGATTTTCTGTCCTGCCTGGTTTCCACAGCTGTTTAGCCCCAAAGAAAATCACACATAGGTCTCCATAAATTATAAGCTGATTGGCCCATTAGCTCTAGCCTCTCACTGGCTAACTCTCACATCTTGATTAACCCATTTTTCTGATCTGTGTTAGCCATGTGGCTCAGTACCTTTTGCAGTTGGGCAGATCACACCCTGCTGCTTCAGTTATCTGGGCAGGAGTGGAGGAATCAACTTCCTCCTCCCCAGAATTCTCCTGCTTTCCTTGCATCATTTCCACTTCCTGTCTGGTTTTCCCACCTACACCAATCAGCCTGGCCAATCAGCGTTTATTTAAAACATGATTGACAGAATACAGACAATTTTCCTGCATCACCTCTAAGGTAGCATCCTAAAAGAACTTGTTATGTCTCCTAGGTAATTCTTCTCAAAGATGAGAACCATGCCCAGAGATCATTCGAACAAGATATGCTACACACAGAGGAGAGGGTAAGTAGAGAGAAAAGATGAAATCCAGTCATGAAGCAGCATGCATAGTAGGAGCCCTGAACGGCAATGTGTACTCACACCTCACTCAGAATTAGATTGCTTTTTTGTTTGTTCATGACAAGGTCTGAACCTGGAGCTCCTTGATTGGCTATCTTGGCTGGCAGCGAGTCCCCTTCTGTCTTTGTCTCCCAGTGTTGGGACTGTAAGCATGAGCCACTATACCCATGTCTTACTATGAGTGCTGAGGACCTGGCTAACAGCCTTATGCTTACAGAGCAAGTATGTTGTCACTCCCAAGCTCCAGGATGATGCTTTTAAAAGACAAAGCATCGCCATTCCAAATTTGAACACTCAAAACCCAGAAAGGTGCATTAAATATAGCACAGTGCTGGTCCTAGTGAGGCTGGGTGAGAGGTAAAGGAGCATCATTATCAGAGGCCTTGGGTACCAGCCTCAGTACCTCTTGGCTAAGAATTGGATGTCTATGGCAGGCGTGGATCTGATGGTAAAAAATTAACTCAAGTACATTACCTCTGCATCTTCTTTATTTTGTGTGCATGGGGAAAAATTAAGTGAAGGGGGCATGGAGGAGAAGAAGAAGAGTAAGGGGAAGAATAGGGAGAAGAAAGAAGAAGAGAGTAAGGAGAAGAAGCAGAAGTAGGAAGAAGAATAAGAAGAAGAACAGGAGGATGAGGAGGAGAAGGAGGAGGAGTTATTAAGGGCTGATCTCCAAGATGTTTCTAGATTTTACAGACATAGTTGGAAGATTCCATAGGCAAGGACAATGATAATATGCATACCAAAAATCACAAATAGGGGCAGGTAGAACCTGACAAAGCAGTACTCCAGAACAGGTGACCCAGGAAAGAGCCATCAATCAAGGGGAAGTTACCTGACATTTCAAACCATTAGATAAAGTTACTAAACATCCCTGAATCCTGGATTTACCCATTCTCCTCATCTAATCTCTTTGGTGATAACCAACTTTGGGGATGCCCAGATTTGTTTGTTAGTAAAGGTGGGGCATACTGCCTTCTTGCTCAGTGCCTGTCTTCTATATAAATTTCTATGTGGTCTGTTAGCAAGTAATTTTGTGGGATTGATTCTATGTAAATTTGACTGCTAGAACAAAGAATGAATGTTATCACCCCAAGACCTCACGGTGTGGTGGAATGGAGCAAGGTGGTTCCGTTGCCTGTGTAGAAGTCACATCACTGAGGTGTTTTGGGAATGAATCCCATTTTGAAGGGAAGAATCATGACTTCACAAGGTTTTTACAGATATGATAGTGACTTTTACAAGAGACAAGTGGTGTGGGAAGTCCTTCTGTCTATGTGTTGCTTTTATTGGTTAATGCATAAATTTGTTTTGAATGGTGGCTTAGCAGAAATAGAACTAGGTGGGAAAACTAAACTGAATGCTGGGAGAAAGAAGGCAGAGTCAGAGAGAAGCCATGGAGCTGCCACAGGAGATAGACATGAGCTGCCAGCCTGAACCATGGTGGTAGGCAACGAGCCTCATGATAAAATATAAAATAATGGAAATGGGTTAATTTTAGATAAAAGAGCTAGCCAGAAATACGCTTAAGTTATTGGCCAAACAGTATTGCAAATAATATAGTTTATGATTGATTATTTCGGATCTGGGCAGCTGGGAACGAACAAGTGGCCTCCATATACAGACAACTATTCCCACAACTCTGCCAAATGGGTTGTTCTATGTGGATGTGTACAGATGCACTTCCGTGGGTCTGCCTATTGGTCTGTCAGCTGTGCATTCCCTGTCTTGTGGGCTCCAGCACATCTTTCCCTTGAGTGTGTCACAGCCACCATGCCATCTCTAAACCATCACATTTATTATGTGCCAAGAGAAATCATCTCCAGTCTTGGGCATTACAGTTACTCATGCTTTGCTTTTATTGAGAGAAGCTGCAGCAGGGTGAGGCTTGGCCCAACACGTTAAAATCTTAAAATGTTAATAAGAATTCATGCCATCTTCCAGATGTCAGAGAGGCTCAGGATAATTTGGTGAATTCCTCTTTCTTTTACTATTCCCCATAGTTCGAGCTTAACAGCATCAGAAACACGCTCTTGTGATAGCTAAATTAAAGCACTCTGGAGAGAGAAAAGCCAGAGACTGAGTGAGTCTGAGCCGGAAGGCATCAAAGCCATTAACAAAACTCGGGCTGAAATTTGTAAAGTTGCTTTAGAACTTTTCCCTCCTCAGAGCGAGAGAAGAGAAAATTTTATAGAGAGGAAAGAAGTCTAGCGTTGTCCAAATTCCCCTTCTTCCCAGGGATGACGCGGGAATGAATTCTCCACTGAGGAGTGAAGGCTAAGAGCGGTTTCTATTTGCTTTAGTTTCTGGGGGACTTCCATTTATCTCTGATTTGCATTTTACTTTCACAATGAGTTTTCATGAAGTGTGTTGATATTCTCAGCCAAAACGGTATATATTACGACACTGACCATGTATTCAGACATATTTTGATGGTGTGATATAGATTTCTACTATATGTGTATGTAAAATGTGGTCTGGAGCATCATGTCAGAATGTGACTTATTTGGAGACAAGGCCATCTAGAAACCAAGGAGAGAGATCACAAGGAAAACTGAGATACAGACACCTTGAGCTTTAACTTGTAGCCCTCAGAATGGCAAGAAGACAAACACTAAGGAATCTGTGGAACTTTGCGACGTTATCCTCAGAATATTACTATAGATGCTTTTAATCTTGTGACCAAGGAAATAAAATGTTTACATTAACCCAACTACATTCCTTAAACAAAAAAGAGAGAATCTTTACTACCTGTAACCTTGGGACCTGTCATTTGCATGGTACCTAGAGCCTCCCAGAAATATACTTACACATAATGTTACTGTCTCTTTTACATTATTCACCACAAGTCCTTGGTTGTGGCCCTAGATGTGGTGTTATCAAGGGACGCAAATGATACCTGCACTGTCAATAACCAACACTTTCAGTAGAGAGTGCTGTAAAGAAGGAAGAACTAACCACGTTCTTACAACAGATTGACTACAGTAAACCGTACTCATGGGGAGAGTTTCTCCAGAGAGAGAAAGGGAGAAGGAGAGGGGGGGAGCATGTGGAGTGGCTCTTAGCTGTTCCCCCGAGGATGCACAGGTGAGCCAAGAAGAGACACATGACCAGCTCCAGCAAGAGCCGTTGACAGGGCTGAGAGATCAAAAACAGACACCTGACCCGTGTCTGTTGTCAGGACACCATCCACCATGGCAACCAGGCTGCCTTCCTGCTCACAGGCTGGCCTCCAGCTCCACTGAAGCCAGGCAAGGAAGTCAGGAGTCTAAATATCAACAGCATCACTCTGTCAAAACCTCTCTTGTGACCTTTCTCAGAAAAGGAAATGCAATGACAGTTTGAAAGCTGGCCAGGGCATCCACGTCCAGAGCCAACTGTCGGTGGTCCAGCGCCTCTCTGAAACTCTGTGTCCGGCACCGCGGACAGGCTCTTCAAAGGGTCATAGAGCACCATGAGATCATGTGAAACTGATTAAGGTCAAGTACAACAATCAGAAGACTTTCCTAGGCGTGGAGAAAGACAGATGGTAAATTTAAAAAGCCAACTAATGCTATGAGTCCCAGCCATTTCCTTCTCACCGAGTCCTGTTTGGTTCTATGGTAGCACCCACGACAACCCTGACCTCTTTCTTCCTCCTCCAACTTCCCCTCCTCCTTGGTCCATTTTCTGTTTCCCTATCAAGATGGTAGGCTTTCTGGAGACAGGGACTGTATTTGTAGGGTTCACCAGTGTATATTCAAAACCAGTTACAAGGCCTGTCTCATAATAGAGTGTATCTATCTCCTTTCTCTCTCTCAGTGTGTGTGTGTGTGTGTGTGTGTGTGTGTGTGTGTGTATGTATGTATGTATGTTTCTGTCTGTCTGTCTCTTTGCAGAATGTGCGACTGAACAAAAAAAGTCAGCGGAATCTAGGACAGACATGAAAAGACATACAGTTCTTGCCGTAGGCTCACTTCATCTGCTCCTTAAATGGTGTGTGTGTGTGTGTGTGTGTGTGTGTCTGTCTATCTGTCTCTTTGCAGAATGTGCGACTGAACAAAAAAAGTCAGCGGAATCTAGGACAGACATGAAAAGATATACAGTTCTTGCCGTAGGCTCACTTCATCTGCTCCTTAAATGGTGTGTGTGTGTGTGTGTGTGTGTGTGTGTGTGTGTGTGTGCGCGCACGCGCGCGCACTCATGCAGGTGCATGTATCTGGATGTGCAGATGCATGTGGATGGCAGGGGTTGATCTGGAGTGTCATATCTTAGGAGTTGTCTGCTTAATTTTCTCGAGATAGGGTCTCCTACTAGGCCTCAACTGATTTGGCCAGGTTGGCTGGCGGTGTGCTTGGGAGACCCACCTGTCTACAGATTTCCAGGAGTCTGCTCTGAGAACACAGTTGGCTCTTCTTCTTCTTCTTTTTTTTTTGTAACCTGTTTTTACTGAGAGTGTTTTGGTGGAGTGTCTGAGTTGGTGGTGTTCACAGGGTTGCCCACACTGAAGTCAGCCTGGTACCCCTTTGGTACCTTAATAACCCCATAGCTAGGGCCACAGTGAAAGTTTTCACATGGATAATATAAAAGAGACAGTAAATATCACCCAGCATGTCCATACAAGAGCCTTTATTAATAGAAATGTACCACCGTGCATGGTTCTTTCTTTCTTTCTTTCTTTCTTTCTTTCTTTCTTTCTTTCTTTCTTTAATGGGTTAAGGTCTTTGAGCTTGTGTGGTAAGGTCATTTACTGACTGAACCATCTTATAGCCTCCTTTAAATGACATCATTTAAGTATCATTTTACCAGCAAGACTCAGAGAAGTCTAACTTTTAGGGGTTTACGAAATCATTACACAATGAACTCTCCTCTATCCCCCTTTCTAAGACCTCTGAAATGAAAATCGCTAACACCTTGGAATTAACCCTAATTGTGTTTTTAAATCTACTTAACCTCTTTTTTGGTGTGTGTATTTGTGGTGCTGGGGTTCAACCTCAAGGCCTTGGGAATGCCAGGCAAGTGCTTCACCCCTGAACTTCACTCTCTTGCCCGACCTCTCTGTTGCTTTAGTGGTTCTGAACTCTGTGCAATGCTGAGGTGAAGGCTGAGGTTGGCTGAAGAACCTCCACAGTCAAGCTACAAGGAAGTCTTTGTAATTTTGTTTTCACTGCTTATTCCAATATATTTATTAGGTTGTTAAAGTGAACCATATTGACCGGCCCCAGCCAAGTCTCTTATGATGTCCATTAGCTTTGCAGTATAGTAAAGCATGTCGATGGTCTTAGGTGAACGTTTGAAGAGGCCTTACAGAAGAGCAAGTCAAGGGGGGAGGTTCGAAGGTTCAGGGAGGTCTTTTCCAAACCTCTATGGTTTGGAAATGGAACTAGAAATCTCCTGGGGTCAGGGCTCTGATGAGATTCCTGGAGTGTCCTGGTCCAGGCGTGGGTTTGGAATACTTGGGAAATGGCTGACCACAGGGATCTCAGGGCTCCTCATTCTGGCTGGGTTTGGAAGTGCTGAGCTGTGTGAAATGCGGGACGCTTGAGGGGGTGGTGGAGACTTCTAGAAACCTCAACAGGAATTCCAGTTGTTCACTTTGGGCAACAGTTTGGGCTTGATCCCTACGTAAGTCCAAATAACTCGTTTTCTACTGACTTTAGATTTTCTGTAATTCTGACCGTTAGGACTCAAGGATTGCCATCATGTAGGGAAGTCAAACCGTGGGCTGATTTAGGTTGGTGATGCAATAAAGGAAATAAGAGTGGAATTCTCAATGATCAGTCTGCATTTTACTAACACGAACTATACAGAAAGTTTCTTTTCAAAAAAACCAACAGAATGCAGGGATAAATGCACATTTAAATGTTGTTCTATCCAAGTCAAGAATTGATATTTTTAAAAAGTAAGTTTAAGTTTACTTAATATTTTTTTCTCTCTCAAAAATGTCATCCAGGAGATCTGATTTGCAGTACTGATTGTTGCACATGAATATCAGCATATGAACTATGAAAGAATGTAGGCCTGGACACACAGGGTAGATATGTAGGGAGACTAATAGTCTGATTAGGTACTCCTGTAAAATCCCAGCCATTTGGCCCTAGGCCTACCCCTCTCTTCTCCCTCAGATGTGATGGTCGTTCCTATTTAAAGAGATTTAAGGGCTCAGTCTACTCTAAGTTACATTTTTCATATCGCGTCAAACTTATACTTACTAATTGGTTTTAGTTGTTCCGTACATCCATTTTAAAAAGCAAGGTTGCTTTTGGTCTCTTAGGCTTTCATTCTTTAAAATATAACGTGCTGGGCTGGTGAGATGACTCAGTGGGTTAAGACACTTTCTATGATACTTGAGTACTTTATTTTAACTCCTGGGACTCTCGTGGTAGAAGGAGAAAACAGGCTCCGGTAACTTGTTCTCTGACCTACTTACAGCACAATGCCACCATTAAATAAATACATAAACTGAAGAGTAAATAGACTGTGTTTCTTAGCTACGTTCCTATAGCTGTGACAAAGTACCATGACCAAGGCAACTTACAGAAGAAAGCATTTAATGGGGGTTTACAGTTTCAGAGATGGGTCTGTGCCCATTGTGGTGGGAAGTTTGGCAGTAAGCAAGCAGGCACAGTGCTGGAACAGTAGCCCAGAGCTTATATCTCATCCACAAGTACCACGAGGCAAAGAGGGCTAAGTGGGAATGGCTTGGGCTTTTGAAACCCCATGACCCATCCCTATTGTCACACCTTTTCTAACAAGGCCACGCCTCCTGATCCTTCCCCAACAGTTCTACCAACTGGGGACCAAGCATTGAAATATATGGCTCTATGGGGGGGCATTCTCATTTAAACCACTACAGTGTGCATATTAGATTGATAGCTCTTTGCCTGGCACCTTCTATATGCTCAGAAAGAATTGACCTATGGGGTACTTTCTAAATTTTGGAACTTATCTGCTTAATATCCTTTAAGTTTGATGATGTTTTATGCACATTTTCATTTTAATTTGATTTTTTGAAAATCATATTTTCATTTGACGTTAGCTCAGATTAAAGATAGATAGGAGGGTAGATAAACGTAGATGGAAAACAATACACTACTTCTTTAGCTGATCTCTTAAAGTTAATTAATTGATTTTGAAACAGAATCTTACTATGTAGCCCTGATTGGCCCGAATTCCCTGTGTAGACTGGGCTGGTCTCAAACTCATAGAGATCAGCCTACTTCTGCCTTTTGGATGCTGAGATTAAAGGGGTTTGCCGCTGTACTCCACTAATTATATTCATTTTTATTTATGTATGTGCATGTGTCTGTTCATCTGTATGTGCACCACGTGTGTGTAGGAGCCCTCAGAAGCCAGAAGAGGGCAGTAGATCCCCTAGAAAGAGAGTTATGGTTGGAGTCACCCAAGGTGGATGCTCTTTTGTGAGAACAGAAAGTACCCTCAACAGTGTAATCATCCTCCAGTCCTACAGTGGATCATTTAAGTATCCTATTTGCCACTTGATTCCTAAATGTTCATTTTTGGAGTTTTTTCTTATCAAGACTATTAATCTTTGAGTTTTTTCTTGGTGGAGATATTCTAATTTTTAACACACAAATTAAAAAAAATTGAGGCTGGGAATGCTAGTTCAGTGGAAGATCAGGGATCTACCATATAGGGAACCCTGGTTCAAGTCCTGGTACTGGGGTGGATGAGGGAGAGCAAGAGAACAAATAAAATAAAAGATAATCTTTCGTATTTTATAACCATACATTATAGAAGTATTCCAAAATGCTGGAAATGACTCTCGAAAGACTGAGTTTATTTTAATGACTATGAACTATTAATTTTAACCATTTGTGACAGATAGTGCATTTCTTGTTGTTGCCTTGATTGCTTACAAAATTGCACATTCCCATTAAAAATGTAAATTATACCTGACTTACATTTCTGAGGCAGTTTTGACCTGTAGCTTCCTTTAAGGACGAATGTTAAGGGAAGAGCTGGGGAATTCTCTGTCTGCAGACACACTCCCTACTGTTTTATAAATTCCTCCCTAGATTTCATGGTGAAATCTCACATGTTTGTATTCCACACGTGTGGTCCCAGCAAAGTAGACCAAATTCCTGCACAGAGAGAGCACGTGGCTCTCTGTCCTCTGCTCCCACCCTCTGTCCCCGAGAGGCGTCGGCGTGCACCTTCACTTTCCGGTTCCTTCTCAGCTGCTTCACCCTGGCTGCGTGGCTTCATAGGATGGGGCACCTAAAGACTGCACGGCTTGGAGGGTTAAAATCACGAACACACTTTCCCATCAGAATGCATTTCAGTTTTTCCCTCTGGTGAAAATAAAAGAACTGTAAATGAATTCCTTCTTTATTCCCTGGATCATTGTCTGTTACCCTGGCCCTTCCAGGCCTCCTCTTTTCATTGACTCTGAAGGAAAATGTGTGCTCCACTCATTTCAAAGGAATGCCTGCTATTTGGCAGTTGAATATGCAAACTCCAATTAGTGGTCCCATAAGGTGTTGAAAACAAAACAAAACAAAAAACAGGGCCCTGTGTGGGGGAAGTATTTGGCAGCTGCCTTCTAGCCACTTGAAAACTACTATCCTTGCTTAGACATGAAGCCACAGCCCAACTGATGTGACCAGAAGGTCCAAAAAAAAAAAAATCACACCTATAATAAGTGAAATGGAATCCCAAACCAAACTAAACAAAGAGTTACCAAAAATTGCAAAGCTAGGGAGTTGGCTCGGTTGGTAAAATGCTTGCTGTGTAAGCGTGAAGACCCGAGTTTGCATCTATGTACAAAGCTGGGAATGCTGGAGGACACATGTCTATAATCTTAGTCATGGGGAGACAGAGACACACACAGATACACACAGATAGACAGACACAAACACACACACACACGACACACACACATAGAAACACACAAACACACACATATACAGACATACACGCGGACACATACGTACAGATACAAACACATGCTCGCTAAGCAAGTCATGTTCTCTAATTGCAGGGGTCCTTTATGTGCAGTGTCCCTTATATGTTGCTATCCAAGTTTTAAATCCAAGTCTGCTACAGTTTGAGGCTTCAGAATTTAAGCATTTTTTTCACTTTTCATTCATCTACTCCCAGACCAGACTCTGGGTGTCAGGACTTCCTAGGAGCACCAAGAAACAATGACAAAAGGAACTTGGTCAGGTCTGTTTTAGAGCTGGGATTTACTTTGGGGGGGATAATTCATAAAATTCTACTGTAAAGAAGGGTTACTGTGAACGTTTTCTACACATCCCTCTCTTTGTTTTCTAGGATGTTTCTATAAATGAAGAAGGAAGACATATTCCCTCTTGTGAAGTTATTCTGACAGATTAAAAACTGTCTAACAAGAAACATACCCCTAGGAGGTTCTTGACAGAAACGTGACCAGAATTTTTACCTCTCTATTTCAGCTTTGTGTTCTGTCTTCCACCTCTTCTGCTTTGGTTGCTAAGTGACACTGTATAACTTTTTCCCTTTATTTTAAAGACTTTTTGTCATGGTATTTTATATAACAAAATATACCCTATACTTGTTGAATTAAAAGCATTCCTTTTTGCTTTAGGTATATGTTTCCAAAGCAAGTTTGCAACTTCACAGTAGACGTAGTCTTTGTCACTCACGTCATTTCTAGTCCATTAATTTGCCCAACGTGCCATACTCTTTAAGGGCTTTAAGTGCCTCATAATTTATGGAGAGTTCCGAAGATGTATTATATATATATATATATATATATATATATATATATATATAATATAAATATAAAAAAACATCAAGTTTTGACTTCTGTTCAGGGCTGAGAGTAGAAGTTTCCTACCTCTTCCACTTCCTCTGGGACCTAAGCGAACTGAGCAAAGCCATGTAAACTAAGGACTTCAAATGAGTCCTGAGCTCTGAGGTGTAGATGGTCATCCTGGGGAGCCATAGTTCCTTGTGTTAAAACATGGGTCTCAGCTTTGTGCTACAGTCAGGGCAGAGTCCCAGGACTGGCTGTGCCGTTCATGAAATCAGGAAAGAACCAGATATGGACATGCTTGGATAAAACTTTTAAGAAGGAGAAGGAGGAGAAGTAGGTAGATAGATAGACAGATAGACAGATAGATAGACAATAGATAGATGATAGATAGACAATAGATAGATGATAGATAAATAGATGATAGACAGACATACAGATAGATAGATAGACAATAGATAGATAATAGATGATAGATAGATAAATGACAGATAGACATACAGATAGATAGACAGACAATAGATAGATGATAGACAATAGATAGATGATAGATAGACAGACAGACAGACAGCTAGATCGACAGAAAGATACAATTTTATGAAAACCACTGGAATGTGAAACCCTTTGAGGCAGCCATTGGCAGTGATGTGAGAATTGATGATCAGATGACCCCCAGACAGAACCCTGAAGATCACAAGGAGAAATACTATCTTCATATTGTTACCAGGGACTGGTGAAGAGACAGAGTGGCAGCTTAAACTCTAAAATATTCATTGTTTGATGATAAATGCTATTCTGGAGGAATCAATCTTGTGGAAATTTATGTTTAGTCAGACAACTTTGAAAATAGAGACTAGAATAGGTAGATGAGAACATCACAGCATACAACCAAATCTGATCTGCCTAATTACTCAGTTTAAAAATCACTTAGTGTACAGCAGTACACTCTAAATTTCTTCTTTGCTGTTTGTGTTTAGACTGGTTCTTCTGGAAAGCCATGTGTGGTCTCAGAGCAAGTGCAGGGCTGGGGCAATTTGAAAGAGAACTGGGAGATGCTTCTGAAAGTGAAGCCAAGGTGACAGTGTTCTGGGAACCGGGGGATAAGTGTAATGCCTGTTGAACACCCTCGCCACAGCATCAGCTCACCATGGACTACAACATGACAACGGACTTGTAGAGCCACCCAATCAAGCACGATGCTCATAGACAGGAGTCTGACTTCTCATATGACCAAGCGTGATAAATTCATTCTGTCACATCTCCTACTTCTGCGACAGCTTCGAAGGGGGCTTTGTGATGCAGTTGTTCCGTTGGATAAGCTCATCTGTCTATCCTTGAAGACAAGGAGGAGGGGGAACAGTTTATCGTATGTTTATATGGCATCTCCAAAGAAAAGTGAACAAGCCTAGGTTTTAAGTAGCGGTCCCAGGTGACTGCTGTCACGTACTCCTGATGCCAAATGGGTTTGACCAGGTGCCTCTCCCACAGGCTTGTAGGGGTTGATGCTCTGTGGTGCTTCGGCTTGTGTGGGTGAGGCACACACATGACCGCATGCCATTCCAGTTAGCCAGCCAGCCACTGGGATCTGCTGCCTGCATTTGCTGATTTGCTTACAGAGTGTTGATCATCTACCATGGGTGGGTCACACATGACACAGTCATGCTGTTGTTTCCCCTGGGGATTTACAGTACTTTGGGGGGAGGGCAGGGAACAGAAATTTTAAAAATATGTATTTACAAGTATGATGACGAGTGAATGGTGAAATCTCTCTTAGAAAGAGAGACGTTAGAGAAAGCATTGGAAGTAATGCTCTATGAACTACTGAAAGAAAGAAAGGAACAAAGTGGATTGTTACCTTGACTACGGAATTGATGGTCGAGGTTCCTACTGCAAAGTGGAGATGACCATGTAGGATGACTGAGGAATGGGTAAGGATGGACCAAGGGGATCAAACAAGACTCACTCTGGAATTTACAAACTTACAGAGAAAAGTGGTCTCAATGAAGAAGACCCCAACGCAACAGTACTAGGTAGGGGCCCGCCCAAGTGGTCATTGCTGAGTCCTTGCCTTCAGAGCAAGTTGTCTCTAGGTTGGTACTCCACAACTAGAGAGCCAGGTAGGTAGCTTTTGGATTTACGAACAAAAAGTCAGATTAGACAAGTTTTGCCAACAAGGCCATTAAGACTAAAGTTGATACGTCACAAACAAAAGTTGCTTATCACGCTACAAATTAGTACCTCAGTTTACCCAAGAGTAACATAAAGCGGAGGGTGGCCATCAACTTTGTACCATTTGTGTCGCTAACCAAATACTCACTGAACCTTTCTTATGGGGCAGCAACTACATACCACAGTGTTCCAGGACACGCCTAGGATAATTCTCCTTCTAAGGCTTCCCCTGAAAGAGCAGCCAAAGCAACTCAAAGGGCTTGAGAAAAGTAAATAGACTGTCTTAAATGATACACATATGTGAGAAGCAGTCTGGCCATAGAAGAACACCAGCCTTGCTGTGTTGTGATAAAATCTGAAATTTGCTTAGCACAGCATCTGGCAGTCACTGCGCAAACCTCACTTAATATGTTACCTATTCATGATCAGGGTCAAGTCACCGAGGCTATCTGGGTCTCAGTTTCCCATTTGTGAGGTAGTGCAAAAATTCTGTACCTATGTCAGTGGGTTCTTATTGGAACTGAAAGAGGCAATATATATGTTAAAGCTCCACGCACACTCTAAATGGCCATTTCATGGAATTTATTACAGTAAATGCGTTTCTATTCCCATAACGCATTTATGCATTATGCATATAACGCATAAATCCTTATGATTTATACTTTATATGTAGAATTTATAGCCTGTTAATGACGTGATTTTATTTTTTGTATCCTTTCCCATAAGCCAGTATCTAAAGTAACTTGCCTGTTTATGTGCGCGTATAGACTTTCCTGTGTTTTTATGTGACAATGGGACAGAACCCGGGACCTGCGCTTGCCACTAGCACTGAGCTATATGCACAGCCCACACTGCGTTATTTTAGTGGGCAGTGAAGAGGAGAGAGCCTACAAAGCAACTGGAGAAGAAGGCAGAAGGAGGGAAAAGTGACGTAACAGAATGTAAACACAAAGAATTTGTTCCTTTCCCACCCATAATGTCAGAGACAGAATGAAGATCTAGGATTACAACCCTGATTGATAAATAACCGTTATTTTTAGGGGGAAAGGCACTGCAAGTCAGCCACCAGGTTGAGGAAGAATTAGGAATGGATTGAACATGAATTTTGTGAATTAAATTTAAAATAATTATTTACTTTGACTATGGTGTATGTGTTTATAATATTTTAGATTCATTTTCTATGTGAGAGCATATGGGTTAGAACTGTTGTTTAGTAGCTCATGATCAATTCCACAGGTCTAAGCAGGATCATCATTTTCTTTGCTTTTTAAATTTAAGACCAGGTTTCTCTGTAGCTTTGGAGTCTGTTCTGGAACTAGCTCTAGACCAGGTTGGCCTCAAACTCACTGAGATCCACTTGCCTCTGCCTCCCAAGTGCCAGGATTAAGTCATGCGCCACCACTGCCTGACTGGATCATAATTTTCTAAGGGGCAGATAGAGTTTATATTTCTTCTTATCCTTCTGTATGCTTGGCACCAGGACTTATAGACTTAGGGCAGTAAGTACTGGCAGTAGGTGATATTCAATGCTTCTACCTCCGCCACCGCAACCACTGCTTTTATTAAGGAAGATATAGGGCTATGCACCTTTTACTTGGACCACGACCCATTTATTTCAACAATGTGAAGGTGAGACCTGAAATTCAGGATGTGAAACTGTGAGCTGAACCGACCAGCATAATTCTGAGGGAAGAATAAGCAAGCGACTGCCACGTTAGCATTCAACGAGCTCCCGCGTCCTTGGAATCTGCACAATTAAAACTGAGAAATTTATGTCTGCAACCTAGGCTTTTCCTGCTCGAAGGTGGCAAAACCCCTGCCCCTATGCCAAAGTCGTCATCCTGCGCTTCAAATCAAAAGTGGGCTCTGTTCAGGTGACAGAAACTTCCTGGCAGGGTTCCACTCTGGCTCAAGTCTCCATAGCCCCCAGTTTGGCTGGCTCTCATGAGGAGAGAAGGAAAGTTTACATCTGCATAGCAAGTAGGGTGGTGCCTTTGGCCTCAGTGCCTGGGGTTTGATTAATTCTGTTTAATGGCACGGGGAACCATGGAGTGACTAGGGCCAGGCTGCAGTCTGCATTCATTCTTCTCGCTTCTCTCTGCCTCAGAATCAAGTCACTCTGAACTCCTCCCCTGTAATGTTACTGATGACCACGCTGGTCCGAACTACAGGTCAGTGTGACATGTCAAGTCTGCTCATGCCGAACGTCTACTCAGAACGGCTTATTCATAATTCATGTGACTAAAAATGAATTGTGTGTATTTAAATAGTGCCTTCAAAGGTAGCTAGTTTTCCAGTCTTTAGATATTCCCATAGTAGAACCTACAAACCTCATTTTCAATTAAATTGTTTGGTATAAAAATTGATTTTTTTTCTTTTGGATTAGTTAGTATCCTTAGTGGAACTCCTTTGGTCCAGTAGCCATTCTCAGCAAACAGAGTGAGTGCAGGGTTTTCCTTCCTGAATTTGGTGAAGTACCACCTGCTAAAATCTTCTTGTTCTTCACCCCTCTTTACTAGCTTTCCCCATTGCACACGCTTTACTGCATAAGATGCTCACGTACACACTCATGCTGCTAAGATGTGAGAGATACTGGCCTCCCGAACTCACCATTGCCTAGGACTGTGGAGTATCACGACCCTGGGTCACCGAGGTGTGATAAGTGCGTAGAGCGCTGGAATAAGTTTCTACTTCTAATTCCCTAAAGGCAATTGGCCAGATAATTTATTAGCATGTCCAGCCTGCTGATTTTCGGGGAAATAGACCCAGGTAGATGGCAGGGTCTTTGTCTGGAAATTATGCCAGCTATCTTGTACATTTGAATATTTTCATCCGTGTTTAGGTATGTTTCTGAGTGAGCAGATGTTCTGTTTTCAGCACAATCTTTCTTCACGATTTAAGAGCATCCAAACTCTGATGTCTCCTGAGGAAATCCAATGGTCTTTTTAAGAAGAATGTCTAGAAAGCATTGCCCCCTGCCAGGCCCACGAGGACACATGATACTGTGTTGATCTCCTTACCAAATCCCTGGTTACAGAGAAGTTTCTCCCTATGCGGTACTTTGCAGAGTCTCACCGCTCGCCAACAGTGATCAATCTTAATTCCTATAAAGCTGCGGTTGGAATTCTAATGGTAGCATGCTGCGAACTGGGTTTTTTATTAATAAGTCTTAAGTGGCTATTGTCTCAACTAAATGGTAATCTGAGGGCTAAAGCAAATCTCCCTTTGTGACTATTAAATAATGTTTTGACTTTAAGTGTCCGTTACTGTTATGAATAACTGACTACTCAAAAACAAGAACACAAGCTTCTCATTTTTCATTTAGTTTAACAAAGGATTTAGTTGGCCACACATTAGGGACCAATTCCATGTGCTTTTAAGAATACCCTTGCTTGTAATTTGACCCAGCAAGACTTCAATTTTGTGGCCCCACCCTGACTCCTTCAGAACGTTTTGACAGTTGTGTGATGGTAAGTATGAAAATTCTCTCTGCACACATGGATTCATGATAGGTGAAAACATAATGAAAAAAATTAGAAGTAACAGTCATTTTTCAATATTTACTACTGGAATTGCAAATATAATTAAGTTGGAATTCTGTTCTATGACTTTTCTGTCCTCTATGATTCATAACAGCGAAGCTTGGATAAGGAGATGCAAACTGGGTGTTTGTTTTTACAGTAAGTTAACAGAGATTTAGTACTTCCGGGTAATTATGAGAAATAAAGACACTCATGGAGGGCTTGCCATGCGGTGTTCTTCACGTGAATTGTCTGAATTAACCCCTATAAGCCGCACTGCTTGCTATTAACCTTTCTACTTTTCTCGCAGTTTTGGAGATTGAACCTAGAGACTCATACACGCTAGGCAAAGGCGCTACCACTGAGTCACAGACCTGGCCCTTTGCCTATCTTAAAAAAAAACAAAACCAACATGATTGCGCATGTGCGTGCGTACGTGTGTGTGTGTGTGTGTGTGTGTGTGTGTGTGTGTGTGTGTGTGTGTGTATGTGTGTGTATGTGTGTGTGTGTGTGTGAAGGTTAGGGAACCAACTCAAGCTCCATTTCTCTCTCACTCTTAGATGGACCAGGGCAGTTGGTCTGCGCGCTTCTGTGTGTTCTGTCTTCCCATCTCACTGCAGTGGCGTGGGGATCACAGACTCACGCTACCACGACTGGCCCTACATGCATGATGGGGATCCAAACTCATCTTCTCAAAGCTTATGCAGCTTCGTCCACCGAGCCATCTCCTGCACACACTGTTATCTGCCTGGTAGAGAAGAGAGAACCAGAGTGCAACTAGAAAGAGAAGGGTCCTCCGTGATACAGCCAATGGCTGGTGCCAGGCAAGGAAGAGGTTACTGATTTCTCATAAGAAGGAAATGAAGTGGAGAGGCACAAACGCAGGCGAGGTGAGTCTGTTTCCCACAAGCACAGGATGGAGGGCTTCCTGAAAAGTGAGGGCCCCCAGTTGCTCTGACTTTTTCCACTTTGCAGGGCAACTGCAAACCATCTCAATCCCAGAAAGATTCTGATGGGCCTTAAAGCACACGAGCCCAGTTAAGAGTTATCGCACAGCGGTGAGTATGTGGCATGTTTGCCTTTGCATACATCTGGGCTAGAGGTTGCAGGAAAGGGCAAACTTAATTCAGCAGTTGATAGCCCGACATCACTTCCACTTTGGGGAGCTGGCAGGGACTCAGTTTTAAGATGCTTAGGGTGCACAATATATAACAAATTTTGCTGGAACCTTCTAGATTCTTCCTTCTCCTCCTCTCCTCTCACTCTTTGGAAACCTTTGGCTTGATCTAGTCTTTTTCTTTTCTGTTCCCTGATGTTCATGTTAGAAAGTGGTTAGTTTGTTCCATTAAATTTCTTTGTATGTTTTCAGTATGGCAGGGTTCATGCCTAGTATACTATACTTAAACGAGGCAAGAGCCTTGTTATCTTCCTGTAGTTAGTCTGGTTCATTAGTCCCACCCCTTGCCCATGCCACACTGTTGTGCTTCCTCTGCAGGCTGACTTGGAAGTGGGGCTGTTAAAGATGTCTGAACTACAGCTCCTGATACCCTGAGTACTCCATTGCTGGTCATTTATGTGCTGCATAGAAACAAGTCTTCTTGTTTCCATACTCACTGTGTTTCCTTCAGTGCAGCATTTATCTTCCAATCTACATACATACATTATTTCTATGGTTTGGGAAACATTGGGTTAATTAATTATTAATAGTTTTTTAATTGAACAGAGTATTAGGCAAATTTTGACAAACTGGCTCAAGAGAAATGAAAACTGCATTTAGATGTGTTCTGTTTACTCTGAACTTTGAGTATCTGCTGTACTGAGGAGCTATCAGTGAAGCTAAGGACCCTATGCTTGTCCTTAAGATAAAGAGTATCAGGTAGAGTACCAGTGAAAGACAGGTCTCATCTGTAAATTACTTAACAACATATGTATACAGTCAAATTCTGCCACAGGCCAAAGGCAAATATAAAGTTATTGAGAGCATTTTCTCCTGCCTGAGTTTTTCTTTTTGAAAATTATGTCAAGTATGCCCACACTGGGGTTCACAGAGCTCCCTGAGTTGGGCATTCAGGGGGACTGTACTCTGAGTTTATAGATGCACATGGTTGCAATCCTTCTGTCTCTTCTAAATCATGTACACAGTCTTGAATGCGTGTGCCACAGCAGCCCAAAGCCATAACCTGGGGTCACCATTCTCTCAGTAGCCACACTGCTTGGTCCATAAAACTCTTCCTAGATGGGAAGTGGCACACCTAAATATCCGCTTAATTCCTTCGAAGGACACTCTCTATTACCATACAAAGAGCCCTCATCAGAAATTGTTCCACACACTCAAAGCCAGGAAAAATGTTTTTCTTCCTGAGGATAATGGATGCTGTCATCATTTCTGTCTCCCCTTTGTCCTGCCTGCTAAGAAGTTCAGATGTCAGCTGTCCTTAATTCCGTCTCATGGTTGTTTGCCTCCCCTCCTCCTTTCTATAGGGCTTTGATACACCCTGCCACGATGCTTTTGTGACTTTACATGAGCTTTTATAAGCTTAGAACCGTTTTTGGAACTAGGTAGATATTGTGCAAATAGTTCCTATTCTCAACCTTTTCTATTTAAAATTTTCATGTGACATTTTATTTTCAATGTTAGGGATCAAGTGGAGAGTGTTACACATACTAGGAAAATGCGTTTCCATTGAGCAACATTCCCAGCCCTTTATTAACTCTTGATTTAAACCTTATCACTCGAATAGCCCATGCATAAGCTTCCGCCCTTCTATGGAGTATATGATGGTTGAGTCCTACAGTTCTGGTTCTGAAGTTAAGAACACTCTTGAGGAGAGAGTATCCGCCTAATTGGTATTTAGCCAGCCCATTGATTTGTTGTGTTTGAGTTAAGATAGGCAGCAGCCAAAGAAAGGTGAAAATACTAAAGATGGTACTAAATAGCGTGGGTTTGGTAACATATCTTTTTAAGTTTTAACCGGGAGTGTTTCATAGCCACAGATTCATTGCAAAGATTGGGAAAGCTAAAGTTTAGGAAGCAAACTCCTTTTGAGATGAACCAGACTTTTCTTATGTCTTATAAACAGTCAGTTTCATCCAGAGTTTATAATACACCAAGGAAGACGAATTGGCCATAGGACCAATTTAGAAGCTCTGTGTAATGTCTTTGAATACCTTAATGTTGACACTAACTCCATAACTCACAATTTCAGGATATGCTTCTTGAGGAAAGAGGAGAGCAGGGGCTAAACAACAATGTGAGAGTTCAAAAGGGTTGAAGATGCCCTTCGCGTATTTGGGTTGGCACTCTGGAGCCGCGGATGCTTGCGATGGCTTATCTGACTTATCCAAACTGCTGACGTCAAAAGAATTAGGCTAGAAATCTTATGATTACAGCTTTTCTTGTGATCTTTTCTGGTATTTCCTGTTTCCTGTCAGGCCAAATATACTTCGAGAGTGGGATATTTTATGGCATTTCACTGTTTCTGCTCTGGCTAGAGCCAGGGGTACAGGGAGCATGAGTAAAAATAATTAAGAACAACATCGGAAAGCTCTGACCACCGCTCGCCCCTCACTGCCATTTCTTTTTAAGCATCAAAAAAAAAGTTTCACTGTAACTCAAAGTAGGATCTCATCTTTTAGCGGAACAAAGCGCATTGTGCATGAAGTGGGAGAAGGCACTTTGGCTGTGTTACTATTAGTTTATTTGAGTGGCCGGAGGGCTGAGCATGGTGTACTGTAGACAGCTAAGCAAACTTCAGCACAGGGTGAGGGATTCAGAAGAAAGAAGGAGAAAAGTGTCCTCACCAAAGGCTATCCTTTTTTCTTTAGGGCCACAGACAACTCAGAGAAACAAGCAAGAAAAACAAGTGGTCAGGGATGGGCTTTTCCAGATTGAAAAATCTTGTCTGCATGTTACTAAGCCTTTACTAAAGTATTGACCACAGCCCATGGTACACACTCAGGACTGTTTGCACAAGGATCCCGAAGAAGCTAACCCACAGTGGTTTATGGGTAAACAAACTAACACACTCACATTTTTGGGTGTGTGTGTATGTTTGCACTGTACAGAAGCCAGAGGACAATCGTGGGTACCATTCTTCAACCACTAATACCTCTTTTATATTCTAAAGCAGGGTCTCTCACAGGGTCACGGAACTTATCAAATGAACTGGCCTTGCTGGCCAGTGAGCCCCATGAACCCACCTGTTGTTACCTCCCCAGCGCTGGGCTTACAAGTATGCACCATGGCTCCTAGCTTTTTTCTGTGGATTTTTCAGGGATCTTTTTGCTTGAAAGTGAGGTAGTTTAATGACTGAGCCATCTCATCAGCTCCAGAACAACACTGCCCCAGCAATCACACTCTGGTTTAGTCTGGACCAAACTTCTGAACCTCTGTTTCCAGGTAACAACGTAGAAAGAAGTGGCACTATCAAGGGAGTGGGACCACGACCTGTGATGGCTAAAGAAGCAACCGCTTGTACTCCAGTCTCTTTTCCTTCTATCTAACCCCTATACCCTTATAGCCCTGGTTATTTCACCCCTGACATATTGATCTGGTGAATAGCTACCCAATTAGTATATGGCAGGCAGTCTCGATGGAAAAATTCAGAAAATGAGGGAGTGGAATGTGCCAAGACATTTGATAACCTAAGTCTGATTTCTTATTTTCAGTACTGGGCATTGGACCTGGGGCCTCAGGCATGCTAAGCAAGCAGTCTACCACTGAGTTCTTCCTCAATTTATTTGAAAATAAAAAAATTACATTTTTTCTTTCTTTCCTTCTTTCTCTATTTCTATAAATACATGTGCATGTTTAATTGGAGAACTAGAGTATTGCTTGTCTGAAATTCTTAGGACTATAAGTGTTTCAGATTTTAGATTAAAAGAATGCATTTGGAATACTTGGCATATACAGAATGAAACATTCTGGGGATGGGACCTAAGTTTAAATGTGAAATTTATTTGCATTCTGTATAGTCCTTATACACATACAATGAATATCAATTTATAATATTTTTTTTTCTTGTGTAGTTTCCTTTTGACTGTGACATGACGACAGGTGTGGCATTTTCCTCTTGTGATACCATGCGGATTTTTGGTTTTCATATTAGTGATATTCAGCCTGTATACATATAATACTCTCTGCTCATGCACAGGTAGACACCACAACTTGCAGTCACAGAGGTATTAAGTACTTGACAACAAAAAGGGTGGATAGATTACATTTAGAGAGACTGTTAACCATTTTGGACCTGAGACTCTTTTGGGGTTTGACCATATAGACAGTACAGTTTTATCAATAGCGTGACTAGCTGCTAAGGGACTGAATCGACCCTGTGCAGTGAGTTGCCAGTTCTGGACCCCTGAGAATGCTATGTGACCTCTGTGGGTTTTTAATTTCCTTATTTTAAATAGAGTAGTTTAAATAGATGCTTTTTAAAGGCCCTTGTCCATTGTAAAATTTAAAGACCTCTCTCTATTTTTTTCACTTATTTACTTCTAATAGTTGTACAAGAACTAAGAATTCCTGCCTACTTGCCATCTGGTCCCTTGGAAGCCTTTTTCTTTCCCTTCGCCCTCCACTTCAAGTTGTGTATCAAGTTAGTCTATCACTCTGCATTCCTAACCATTTCTTGAACTTTTCTTAGTTTGTGTTACCTTTTTTTTTCTAAGAACTTTCTAACACTCTGTGGAGATTTTTTAAAAACCATCTTAAAGACGCAGCTATACGAATCAGAATAGAACAAAGCCTTCCCGGGTGACTCCAGAAGGCGGCCAGTCAACGTCTAGTTTTCATGGAGTGCCTAGTCCACACATGTGTTCACAAGTATGTCGTTTTCTCTAACTCATACATGAAAAACATTAGACCCGCTCCTACTGTGTGCTTTGTCATCCATTCTATGGCATTTTTCCTTGGAAGAATTGTTCTTAAAACAACAACAACAACAACAACAACAACAAAAACCTGTCTTTAAATGGCAACCCCCAAACAGGGAGAAATATGACAAGAAATATGATAGGAGGAACAGGTTCTGCTTAGATTTGAGGAATAAAATCAAACAGTGTCTTGAATTTGAGGAGGAAATGAGCATTCTGGGCTGGCAGCTCGAGGTGGAAGAATCAAAAACTCAGGCATTCAGGATGAGTGTATCACATAGCAAAATCATTTGGACAGTATTTCTTGTGTGTGTGTGTGTGTGTGTGTGTGTGTGTGTGTATGGTGTGTTGTAAAATATTAGTACTTGGTAACAAAAGGCAAAATATTGACCATGTCAAACTTCTCAGCATCTACCAAAATGGTCACCGAATGTCACACTTAGCAGTTAAAGACTTCTTAACACCCCATCCACCCCAAGCCTTGCTTTTCACAGGCCACTGTTGTAACAGAGGTATAACACGGGAATTTGTCTCCTCACACCCTACTAAAATTGTGTAAATACTCCTCATGGCCTGTATGAGATACTTCTTAGGAAGACAGGTCAAGCTATTGGCACCCAGCTTCCTGTGTTTCTCATCCCACCTGCATCCCGTCCTTCACAGAATCTGTATGTGGCGATTTGTCATCCCCCAGCATTTCTGGCACCTACTTTTATTTTTTTCCTCCTTTGGACTTCTATCTCTTCTTCATTTGCAGATATATAACCTACCTTAGGTAATATCTCAGAAACATGACTTTTGTTCTGATCCTTATTGCCCATTGTACAGACAGGATTAATCACTCCCTTGCGTGACAACAGTTGTCATAGATTTTCCATCTTCATTCTAGCATATCATATATCACATCTATGTATTTTACCCTTCCCCTCTGTTTCTATTTGTCATTTATCTAGTTAGCTATCTGCTTCACTGTCCTTAGTTCATGAGTTTTAATTTCCTAAAAAAATAAACAAGTATCGGACATGTGATAGCCACTAAATTTAGTTGAAAAATCCTCCCAGCTCTTCATATAATTTCCACAGACTACTGGTTTATGTTGTACAAAACATATGCCATTCTACTTTGATATCACAAGTTGCCTATGCAGTTTAATCCTCTAATAGGCCATAATTCTTCCTTTTCTTCCTGTTTTTAGGACTATCGCACCATGCTATCAAAAGATAATTATTCAATCAAATTGCTCTATAAGAGAAATTGGACTTTTCTGTTCTGAATGCCTTGAGTAACTAGAGAGTAACTTTAGACCTCAATTTCTTTCAAGTTGGGAGTCCATCTTTGATTCTTAGCCATTGAATTCTATAAGAAGCTAAACATTTGTGTATGATATTAAAACACTATTCTGTGCTCTCAGAGGATATTGTATATTTTTGGAGGATTTGAAATACTTAAAAGTTTCTCTAATTTTTTTTTCATTCAGTGATGTTTATTTACATTTTACCATGCCTGTGCCACCAAAACAAGTAATTGGGCCTTTCCATCTAAATGATGGCAGAAAGAATTTGCTTTCTAATTTACACATTTGGAGAATTCCTGATTGCACATCAGTTTGTCTTATATGAATACCTTCTTCTACGGGAAACTAGCCACAGATCCAATAAAAGAAGGGTGGGTCACTGTTCAAAGGAGATCAGTGCCCTAGTGTCTAGTGAATGAGGAAGAGGCAGCAGCCGTCTCTCATATCAGCCACACTCATGATTGCCTCTCTCAGTGTTTCTTGTGTTCGGAGGTCACAGAAAGGAGGGATGAGAGCACAGAAGTTTCCAATGAACATATTAAAATGATGAAAATATAACAGACCTGACCAGAGTGCAAGGTACTGCATAATTATGACTGCAGTTTCAATTAGCAGTGGATAGAAAGTCACACCTTTTAATGTGGAAATCAGTCAGAAAGGTATGAGGTGGGTGGTTTGGGTTCCACCTATGCCTGGGAATCTAAGTAAATGAAGGCGTATTGAGTAAGCAACATTCAGGTATAGGGTTCAGTCCTTAGTGACTCAGTCATTGCAGAGTGGAGACAAAAATCTCTTGCTAGACAGTCGTGAGCTTTATTTATCTTGTGTGCCTTAGGACACATTGTGCTGTGTACCAAAGATCCAGTGGGGATGACTGAAACGGTATTGCGAGACCGAGGGGAGAAAGTAGTAGTTAGCGTGTGCGTGCGAGCGTGCATGCATGTGTGTGTGTGTGTGTGTGTGTGTGTGTGTTGGAAACATTCAGCTGCAGACATAGGTGGTAAAAAGTATGCATTTACAAGACATAATTTGATCAGAAGAGGCTGATCACCACGTTTCTAATTAGAGAGCCGAACATTTCTTATTTTCCACATAGGCTGGAGAACTGTCTCAGAATTTGTGCAAGACCTGATGAACTAACCCAGATTCGACTCAGTGAGAAAGAGAGACAGACTACACCTCATTGTACACTTGGGTACGGAGAGCTGACGTCTGTTGTGTGTCTGTGGCAGTGATCGCCTCACCTTGGTTTCTGTGTGTGGTGCAGATTGCATTCCTTCCATTTGAACCCCGCGCTGTGCAGCCATCCAACCTCACTTCCTTCCCAGGGCTCTCTGTGCCTGCGTCTCTGCCCATCCCTTTATCATCTTCATTTTTTAAAAATCATCTGCTTCAGCAAATTCTGTGAATTTTTTGAATAAATTATTCATAGGCCCCGTAAATGTCTTAGGGTTTTCTGAAGTACCTATCGCTGGTGTATAGCAGTTACGTGAGGTACTTGGGGACGTCTAAACAGACTTAGGGGGGAAACACGGAAGAGGAGCTTGTTCCTCCGCTTCATTATTGCATTGTGATTGGCCGAAAAGAGAAATAGGCTACCTTGTTGCCTTCTCTGTGACTATTTACCTTTTCTGTTTAATACCTAAACCAAACATTTATACTCTTTTTCCAGGGACAGTATTCTCTTTATTTTGTTTTATTTTGACTCTTATATCTCTCTGTTTCTATTACCAAGTTCAAGCTGTTACCATCCAATCTCTGTTAAACTTTGTTCGCTTTTCCCTTTCTATTTCTTTCTCTCCGTCCCCTCCCCTTCTCTTCCCTCCCTTCCCCTCCCCTCCCCTCCCCTCCCTTTCTCTCCCCTCTCCTCCCCTTCTCTCCCCTTCCCTTTCCTTTCCTTTCCTTTTTCTGCATAAAGCTCTGTCCCTTGGACTCAGGGCCATCTGCCACTAGGTCCTACTTCATCTTTGCCAAATAATTTTCTAATTGCATACGAGCTGAATTTAAGTGTTGTCTTGCCAGTAATGATAAGATGGGATCTGCAGGCTCTAGAGCTCCCTCAGAACCCAAGTGTTCCTGATAAAGTAGCAAAACATTCAAGATATTCCGGACAGACCTTGGTTGAGACACACTTTGAAGGCAGCGTCTGAAATTCTGTAGTTTGCGGAAATTTGGGGTAGGGGTAAAGCTAAGACACTCTTGGAATGGTCTCTCAGCATCTTCGGAGCTGGTGTCAGTTCCAGAGAGAAATGATGGAAACACCGAGTCGGAGCAGTGGGGCAGGAAGAACCCTGTGAGATCGTAGACTACTCATATAGAATCACCGGTACTGCCTGTACGCTTTCCCTGCTGTTTTCACCGGGGGTGGGGTGGGGGAGATGGATCCTGTTTACTGTGAAGTACACTGACAGCCAAAGCCAGCGGATGGGACACACTAGAACAAAGCGCACTCTTTCAGTTGCTTCTGGGAGTCAAAAACTATTGAGGAGCTTTTGGTGTTTCTGTAACCATGCTGCCAATGTTTTCCTTTGAGAGATGAGTCCGATGTGAAAGTCAGTGCTCCAGTGCAGTTAAGCCGGGCTCGTGTAAAGTGGGCTCCGGTAACGTAAGAAGGGAAGCGGGAGAGGAAACAAGACTGGTCCAGGCAAAGAGCGGAGTGCATGAGGAGAGCACCCTTCCGCAGCCTCCAAAGCTCATTGATAGGGTCAGGTAAACACTGACAGTGCCCTTTCTGTCTTTGAAACCGTGTTGGGGAATACACTGAGGGTCACTTGTAAAAACAAACAAACAAAGAAACAAACAAGCAAAAGCAAAGCCAAACCCAAAACAGCTCTGCAAACTTTATGTGCAGTACCACAAGATACCTAAACATAGCAGTTACTTGAGAAGTCTAAAAGTGTGCTCAGAACTTATGTGCATCTGTGCTTAAAATTTGTAATTATCAGTGAATTACAATGTCTCTTGGAGAACAAAGTATCATCACACGTTAGTTTCAAATTTGGAAATTCACCCTTGTGTATTCTTTTCTTTTAAAAGCTATAATGACTAATCCTGATCCTTTGCAAGAATAGAATATTAAAAGTGATTCCACTCAAAGGAAGAACTCGAATTCATGTTTCTTGAATTATCTGTTCTTGGAGAAGAAGTACTCAGCCATGCACTTAATGACAGCTTGTAAGTGATTTTATTCCTTCTGATAAGATTTCTCGCGTATCAAAATGTATTGAGTGGCTGACAAGAAAAACATGGTAGGGAGAATACAAAGAAAATAGGATGTTCTCCAGACTGTCAAAGAACAGGGGCTCAAGGAGAGGAGGAAGCAGACGTACACCAACGATAACAAAATAAAGTGTTTTGTCTGTGAAATAAACATGACAAACTTCTGGGATCATCTGGGAGAGGAAGGCCCACAGACATCATTGGTTATTCACGTGAATGGGCTTTTGGACTTCATGTAGGTACCAAAATCCATGGATATCCAATCTCTGGGTAAAGTGGCTAAGTGTTGTCACATGGGTTATGCACACCACACCCTCCTACATTCTTCAGACCATTTCCAGCTCATACATAATCTCAATACTGGAACAAAGTATAAGTAGCTGTCACATGACTATTTAAGGAATGACAAAAAAGTCTGTCTATGTTATGTACAGATGAGTTTCTGTTATTATTATTTTGAGTCCACTGAATCCCCATGTGCAAAACCCGCAACTCTAGAAGGCCAACCATATTTTAGCTCACTGATCTTAGAAAGACTTTCTGAAGGCCCAGGATGTGGATATAATCTCAGAGAACGGGAGAAACTGGGAACTTGGAAGGATGTCGTTCTAAGGCTTGGGGACAGTGAGTTGAAAGCAGAGAGGAGACGGTGGGATGCTGGTCTTGACTAAGAGGAAAGAAAGCTCAGAGGCCATCAACAACAACCAAACCTGGGGAAGAGAGGTAGTTCCCTAGAATGGAGAGCTCTTTGCAGGATGAAAGGGTCTAGATTTTTCTTTGAAGACACTGGAAAAATCGCTGGAGGATTTTGAAGAGGGGTGCAGAAATTAGGGTCTTATGTAATTTTTATTTTTTTATTTTTGGTTTTTCGAGACAGGGTTTCTCTGTAGCTTTGGAGCCTGTCCTGGAACTAGCTCTTGTAGACCAGGCTGGCCTCGAACTCAAGAGATCCGACTGCCTCTGCCTCCCGAGTGCTGGGATTAAAGGCGTGTGCCACCACTGCCCGGCAGAAATTAGGGTCTTAACACAGGTGATCTAAATCAGAGTGGAAGAAGAGATGTGGGAAATGTATTGTCACAGGCAAGAGAAAGATTCCAGCTAGAACTCATGGGGCTGAACCAAGGTCCTGTGACTGAGCGGAGGGAGGAGAGGGCATGAGAGAAGGCATCAAGGAGAGACCGTCAGTGTGCACATGTTCTATTCACCATTTACTAAGAACGGAGCTGCATTTAGGGCAGTGGTTTTTCTGCTGTCCTAATGCTATGACCCATTAATACAGCTCCTCATGTTGTGGTGACTTCAATCATAAAATTATTACACTACTACCTCATAACTATAATTTTGCTACTGTTATGAATCATAATGTAAACATCTGATATGTGACTCCAAAAACCCAGGTTGAGAACTGCTGATTTAAAGTTGTTCTAGACTGATTTAGGGGCATTAGCTCATTTAATCCTCTCAATAACCTTACATGAAGAATATATTCATTTATTATTCCCCGTTGTAGAAGAGAAACTGAGATACCATGGGGTAACTTGCCCAAGATCACACAGCCCATCAGTGGGTATGCAGGATTTACACAGGTTTAAATCTCAGTTTGATACCTATAGTCTGTCCCTTGAGCTTCTCCCAAGGACTTGGAACCAACTGGAATTATGGAACTGGGGAAAGCTGTCTTACATCTGGGTGTCTATCATTCAGAAAAACATATGTTTGGTTCAAAGTGAGAATTTTTTCTTTTAAATTGTTATTTACATCTATCTATCGATCGATCAATCAATCAATCGATCTTTCTATTTTGTGAGACAAGGTCTCATTCTGTAATTCAGGTTGGTCTGAAACTTATGTGGCCCAGGATGGCCTTAAACTCATAGCAATTCTCCTGTCTCTGCCTTCAAGTGCTGAAATCACAGTATGAACCATCATGCCTGGCTTGTCTTTTGATTTGACTCGCTTTTATGTTCCATTTAAAGGAGGGATGGCATCACCAGTGACGTTATTCAGTAAAGCCACAGACTGAATGTAGGCTAATAGGCTAATGTCTACAGGCAGTAGCCTTGGAGAAACGCCCTGAATTAATATCCCCTGTTGAGGCTAATTGATTCTTTTCTCAAAGCAATTTGTTCTGTTTTGAATGAAATCATTAAGCCATGATGAGCATTTGAAAAGTGCATATGAATTTTTAGGAGTGTGTTTTATTTCACCAGATTTCCAGTCAATATTTTGAGTGGACAGAGAAGTTTAAACCAGCAAGGGTTTGTTTGCACACTGAAGCTCCGGACAGAGCTCAGATTCATAAGTACGCTGTCATTCTTCCCTCATTAAACTTTTGATTCATAACTCAGTCTGTGTTGTCTAGCACAATCTGTGGTATACACCAAGCATCCAATACTTGCTTCTTGAATTATAATGATCAAAATGTTCACTCTTCAACATAATTTATGTCATGCTCGCCACTTCAGAAATTTTTAAAATGGTACTTTAAGTGTCAATTTAAATTTTAGAGTTCTGAAATTGAAATCTTTGGCAGATTTTCTTGTCTGACACTTGATATTCAGAGTAGAAAGCATATTTCTGATATTTGTATTCTTCTGGAAGTACATGACAAGCAAGAGCTAAAGGGAAATGGTTGTGTTCTTCGTTTTATACTTTTCTTTATTTGTATCTTATATATATATATATATATATATATATTTCATATTTCTCTGAAACCTTAGGCTATTGAAAGGAGAACAGACTTAATAAATAAGGAAAAATACAATATGCAGTTTAGACTAAAGACATTGAAAGGAAAGGTAAGTGGATGAAGAGTTTGCAGTTCTAGGATTGAATATCAAAGTAAAATTATTTACTCCAGTAAGAACAGGTCCTGCTGGGGGCATCTGAGTTTAAACTGGCTGGTGGCTAGAATCAAGATTCTAGGGGTATTTTTACCCCTAGCACTATTACCCACCACTGGTTCACCTCTCACCTCTACCTTCCCACCCACCCTCACTCCTGTCTTCAATGTCTGCTCTCCAGGCTGCGCTTTAAGCTTTAAGAACCAACGAGAACCATTCTCCGCACCTTTCCAGCACTTGAGGCTTCCACCTAAAGTTAATGCCCTCCAAATAGTAGGAAAATGCTGAGAAGACACAGCGCTGACTTACTTCAAATGAGGCAGTTACTTGTTTGACCGAGATTTTGAATCATGAGTTCTCATGTTTGCCCCATCAACAGGTAACTAAGGACACATCTCCCCTTGAGTGCGAATCTGAACACCCATCTGCTCTGATCATGTAAAAGTTTTGTGACTCAGTTAAACTATTAGGAACATGCTCTGGGTGGGGCCGTGGAGCAAACATTGAGCCTTTCTGAACTAGTCACCTCATTTCTAAAACACAGGGATGATTTTCAAGAAAGGGGGGAAAGATAGGAGCGTTACCGTGATGAAATGACAAGGTGTGAGTCAGAAAGCTGCAGCGGCCTTCTCAGTTGGGTCATTCAATAGCTATTCTTGCTTTGGGCAATGCCCAGCTTAGGGTCGCTCCCCACAAAGCCGTGCATCCCATATCTCATGAAAGTTCCCTCCAGCCTGCTGCCTGGAACAGCTACCCAGGGCACGCTGACCTGTCACCTCCCCGGCACCTCCCTACCCTCTCCTGCTTCCTGTGGCTTGCACTTTTGTGTACTTCATCTTAGAAGTCTCACGAGCTTATGTATTTTCTCAGCTTTTCTTTCATTCTTTCCTCTCCCTAACAAAACATCTCAAACATTTTCTTCTACTTCACTTGTAAAGAATAGAGTTCTAATATCGTCTAAAGAAGCATAAATGCAAACACTGATGCCCTTCACAAGGGAGAAGGAATCCTGGGGCTTCTGAAGGTTGCATTAAACACGTTAGGAGCTGGTGGCACGTCTCTGGAGAGCCCTATAAAGTGACCACGGGTGCGATTCAGAATTTCCACAGTTTTGGATCTTTTAAACATTGAAACCTACTCATCTGTTATTACAGGCAGTCCAAATACACACAGAATTTATAGTATCTTCCCTATTTTCAGTAATAGCAAGGCAAAATGTTATGTGTAACATATTACACACTGAAGTTGCTATCGGGGAAGATGTGGGGGTGGGGGTGGGTAGGGTTGCTTGAATTGGATTTTGTAGTTTGACTAGAAGACTCTTAGTTGGCTGAACCAAAGAAAGACTTTCTAAGCATGGGGCAAGGCTTGGAGGCAGGCACCACTTGATGAGCGGAGCTGCTTAATAATATTGTCAAGTTTAAATTGACTGCGGAGTGTGAGGTTGAGTGTGGGATGAAGGCAGAGAGAGAGAGAGAAAGAGAGGGGGGAGGGAGGGAGGGAGGGAGGGAAAGAGAGAGAGAGAAAGAGAGAGAGAGGATTTGTGTAATTTTGTTTGTTTTGCTGCTCTCTTGCATACCTCCCCCATTCCCCATATGTAGCTAAGAACAACCCAAGCTATTGCTGCTGTGATCCAATGGTGGAAATGATGTCTTTGCAGAGAACCTGAGGCAACAGACAGCTTGGAAGGTGATGCCACTCATCCCCGGGTCCATCTTCTTGGTCTTGTGTTGATGGCTAAGAGGGTTTGGGCTCCCATCAGACACCGTGAGACATTTCTATCCTTGAGAAAATGGGAAGGTGGGTAAAGCAGACAGATGTTCAGGGGGAGGGCGTTTACATAGAGCCCACCCCATTACAGGCCAGGTGAGGCTAGGGATGGATGCTGCTTTCTCTCCAGGAGTCAGCTGGACACTTCCCATGGCAAGCAGCAAGGGAGGAAGCAGTGGAGAGCAGCGAGAGGCTCAGCTTCTTTCTGAACAACCAGAAAAATCCAAATGACTAAGTAGACTCAAAGTTACAAACTCCACTTGCTCAGGATGGTAACTTTTTAGGGGTCGGGCCCTGCTCACATGGCATGGAAAGAACAAGTGGTTTTTGCTTGCATGGCGTGTAAAGAACATGTGAGACCCGCTCACACGGCATGTAAAGAACATATGAGACTCGCTCACAGGCATGCAAAGAACACGTGAGACCTGCTCACACAGCATGTAAAAAACATGTGAGACCTGCTCACACAGCACGTAAAGAACATGTGAGACCCACACACATGGCGTGTCAAGAACAAGTGGGACCTGCCCACCTGGTGTGTCAAGAACCGTGCATGCCTTTCCCCGCAGTGATGGGTGATGGCTGGGTTTTATGAACGGGCGCCCTTTGAAATACGGATTTTAATCATCTCGGAGTACCATGCTTGCCTTTTCTGCCTAGGTGGCTTTCTCTCTTTTCCTTGCCCTGGTCCCATGAAATATGAATGACTTTCCCATTACCTCATTGCTTCTGACCAAGACCCATTTCCATTGGCTTCCATCTTGCAAATGCCGCACAAACCTCAGGCTGAGTGCTTCGCTTCTCTGTTCTAAGTGCTCAAATACTCATTGTTTACCAAGGAACAACCTTGGGTTTTCTTTCTCAGACACCTCCCCAGCATTACTTTTTAATAATATTCTTTATAAATTATTAGGCAACTTAGCATAAAACACAAACAACAAACCTCTCGGCTGTAAGTTATTTGAAACAAAATCAGGGGCTTTTTTTTTTTTCCTCAGCCCATTCCCAGGAAAATGACTTTTGGTCAGTCTTTTTCATGTGTCCTATCTCTCATCGGAGATGGCATGTCAGGATTCCACTGCATGGGCATGGCTAGGACTTTAAAGGCACGAGCACTCTCATATGTGTTCTGGAGTAAACTCACTGCTTTCCAAACACTCATCAGCAGATTCCCCAGAGGAAGGGAGCTCCAAGCCATCAGTGGTGGCATTTGTCATTTACAGAGTTCCAAGGCATCTCTGTAGCCCCCTCGACTCCCGCTCACCATTAGAAACGCAGCGAAGGTCCAACGGACGACCCCATCCCAAACAGCACATTCTTACGACATGAACAAAGCCCTTCTGACTCATCATCTCCACACTTGTAGATGACCTGAGAGTTTTCGTCATCTCTGTAGGGGTAGTCATCACTCACCAAAGAGGAAACTGAGGCCAGCCAGTTTGTCAACTTGCAGGGATTGAAAAGGCATGCAGACTACACTCCATTCTGGGAACATGATACGCACACTACATAAGTTGCATCGTTAAAATTTGGAGGCTACATTTTTACTTTACAGAAAGAAGTGCAGAAAGCAACTCAAGGGAAACACTGTGCTGGAGACATTTCTAACTATGGACAAGAAATGTTAGGGGTAGGAGATAGACACGAAAGAGGATCCAATTTCACACTCTCCCCTTGGGGTCTGAAACTCAAAATTTGACCCGGACAAGCCTGCAGCAAGCAGACCCCATAACCAGGTTTGTTGGTTTCCATTCTAACACTCCTTCAGCATATCCATCACTCAACTTTAAGACGCTTTTCCAATAGGGTAAACATTAGTAGCTCAGCCCTTGAACCCTGTCTATACAACTTGCCTTCTTTCCTTGACTCAAGAAAGGGACCCAGAGTGATGGGACCTGGCTAAGTTGCCTTCTGCACCCCACTGCCAGTTTACCTGGGAAGCCGTGGAAAGCATCTTCATTTTCCAAAATGCCTCTCGACTTGGTTGCCTGCAGTTCACTTTTGGACTTCCAAACCAGCTTTACCATCCTGATCATCTCTGACAAGTCCCAGGGCAGCGGCCCCTGCTGGCACCCTGACCTGCTGCCTAGGGCGGCGGGCAGCACACCTTCTGGGGCCGTCCACCTCCTGCCTAGTTCTGCCGAGTGGAAGTACCGCTCTAGCACAGGCATTCTGCCTTGTGCCCCAGAAGAGGAGGTAGGGCTGCAGCCCTTACTGCTGCCGCCGCCGCCACCGCCGCCGCCGCCGCCGCCGCCGCTGCTGCTGCTGCGGCTGCTGCCACCAGAGGGGAATTTCTTCCCGGGCAGCTGCAGGCAACCCCGCGTGAAATCCTCTCCAGCCTTGGAAAGACAAGTCTCCTCCAGCCTGGCACAGCCTCTCTGGCTTTCTCAGCCCCTGCACAAAACAGTGGCGACGAGACGAGACCGATGTACCGCCTAAGGTTCCTCACTGCTGAAAAGCCGTCTCTGAACTCCTTCCTTCCTTAGAGATACAGTTCATTTTCCCTCTTCTCTCTCAGGCACTGAATTCACAGCGCTTAATTAATCCCAGGCTACAGCTGGAACGACAGCGGGGAGGGGAAGAAAAGTCATCGAGGCTTCAGCCTTCACTTCCCCTCTTCTTCCTCCTGTTTCGTTCGTTTTCTACGAGCTTTTTCGCTGCTTGTCAAGTTTGTCAAGTGGCTTAGCCACGGAAGACTTCAAGCGAAGATGTGGGGTTCCGCTTTGCATGACTCGCTGAGGGGCCCCTCACAGGCTAGTTATCTGGAAGTGCCAGGTGAGGGGTTAAGCCCTATGGCACAGAAAGCCTAGAAGCTTCCCTGACTCTGGTTCTGCAAATCCCAAGGAGCTTTTAGTCAAACGTGGAAGCTGCATTCTGCCAGAAATCCTCTGCAGTCGCTTCTCTCTGGAGGGCCTGGTGGGGGGCCTGCCTTGTCTGTCCGCTGTGCCTGCGCGGGTTGGGGGTGGCTTGATCTTACGGAAGACAGTTCAAACACTCTCCTTCCTTCTTCCACACCCCACCCACTTTGCTGTCAAAGTTCTCTGCAAACTAACCGGGTTTTTGGTCTATTAGTCAAATCCTTTTGTAACCTCAGCTGCCCTTCAGCTGGAAGGAAATAACATTGAATCACATTCCAAAGCTAACTGGAAAAAAAAAGTGGATTAGAGAAGTATCAAGGTCCTTATGTATAGGCGCAGGGGTGTCTGTTTAGCCTGGACACGTGGCTCGGGGTAGTTAAAAACCCATTTTCAAAGGGGAGTCATCATTTTAAAGGGTGTTGGTAGGGGGTCATAAATGACCTGGAAAAGCAAGCATGGATGATTCTTTTCAGAGAGACCACACTGTGGGCTTAATATCTGGGCCACTGACTACTGTGTCCCCACCCCAGAGTGGTGAATTGAGGACAACCCTGGGCCAAGCCTCTTGCTTCCTGAGGCTCAGAGATGAAGGGGCTGACCCTGAGAGTCAGAGCCAAAGCAGCAACAGAGATACCCCCTGTCGCTTATGTGAAAGGCTCTGGACATAAGCGAAAGTGGGGTGGTATTATGTTTGGCATTTTTGCCAGCAAATTGGGTTTGTAGGAACAATTTGAGCTCACACATTCACATAGAAAGCCCCTGTTTTCTTGAAAGACCTTGCAACAATCCTGTCTTCCTTGGAGCTCCGCGTCTCCGCATTGCAAAGGCCTTTGTTTTGCTTGGCACTTTATTTTGCTGATGTTCAAGCTGTTGCTCCTGCTTGCTCTACATTCCTCCAGCTGGTGGATCACACAATCGTTTGATGTTTCTTTGGGGGAGCATGGAGGGGAGTTTGGGGGCGAGGAGAAAGACCATCGCAGAGTGTCTCGTTCTCAACCCTCTGCTCCCACCTCGCTCTGTTTCTGAAGTTGGAAGCAGTGACGCTTACTGTGATTTTGTCATTATTCTTCTTCGAAAACTGTGGCTAACAAGTCCGGTTGTTCAAAATGAATTAAGTGATCCCCCCCCCCTTTTCTTCTAGATGAAAAAGTATACTATACACCTGCTTTCTTTCCTAGGAGATGAAAAAAGGCCTGAAACCCTCCGCGAGAGAGTGAATGTGTATAATGCGCATTTGAGACGGTGCTTTTCTTAGAATTTCATTATTAAAATATTGCGGTTTTTCTGTAACTGCATGTCCATGCCACCTAATGAGCAAAAACCACTTTATCTGCAAGATTTCTGTCTTTAATACCCTCTGTTGAGATAAAAGGGTCCATATATCAATTGGACTCATCTTCCTAGTTTGAAAACCCTTTCGATTCTTCCCTTACACTTCCACTGGACTAGGGGCATTGAGGATCTCTGGAATCAGAGGGTTCTATTAACATTTAGGCTGTTGCATTCCACATCATACTTCCTAAATAATGTTTTTTTTTTCTCTCTCTCTCATTCATCTTACATACCAACCACAGTTCCTCCTCCCACTCCCCACACCTCCCCTTGGATAATGTCTTAAAGTCACTCCTCAGTCACAAAGTTCCCTGTCTTAGCAACTCAAGGGTTTCCTAAGTGTTTGACTATTTTTATTTTTGTTCGGTTATTTTGCAAGAGTACTTAGCATCAGGATATCCTGACCCTTGAAACAAAGGGGTTAAGAACAAAGAAAACAAATATATGATACGATATATCACAGATGCTAATGTATTAAAAACACAGCTCTTCCTCGTATGTTTCTTGAACACAACTATTTTTAAAAGCCAGGAATACACATTTCTCTTAGACTATTCCACACATCTCTTTGTAAAAGTATTCCAGAAAAGTTACAGAATGCTGGATAATTGGATAAGAGTGTTTCCTATAAGGGATGAGTTAGGGTCAAACAAGCATCGTTTTCAATTTTCACCCCAAAAGGGGAACCAACTTCATTTGAATATCTATGTGTCTAAAATGTTTTCACAATTTAAAAATCCCCCCCCCCCCATATGGGATTATCTTCATCCCAGAGCAGAAGTGCAAGAATTACCACAGAAAGGTCGTTCTCAGGGTATTTCTGGCTCACACGGAGACAGGAAGTACAGGAAATCTTGCGAGAGAGCTTGGCTCGGGAGATTTTTGGCTCAGCAGCAGCCCAGGAGAGCAGGATGAGCCTCTTGCACTCATGGACCAAAAGCTTGCAGCCTCACTGCTTCTCTGAAAGGTGGTTTGGTCATGTCTTGTAACTAATCTCAGGCTGAGATGTCTTGGGTCTTTCAAATAGTTACCTTAGAGGATCAGGCCTGTGAAGCTGTGATTTCCTTCCTCAGTGACTGTCACTGATCCGGGATACAATGGAATCCAGAAGGCTGGGTCACTGGGCTTGGGAAAACAGCTGGAGTGTCCTGTACTCGCAAGACTCGTGAAGCAAAGCCTTGTCTATGGGAGAATTCTCACAAATGTTGCTGCCAGGGAGTAATGTGTTGCAGACAGGAAGTTTCAATATAGAATCTTGTTGGGAGCCAGCCTACCATGCCAGTAAATAGAAAACGGTTTTCTTCTTGTGAGATGTGAACTGGCCAAGTCAGACGGGACTAGCGAGACTGACTCGGGATAAGGTCCTCGGCTGGGTCAGCATCAGGATGCATGGGTCTTCACCGCTCTTGGAAAAACTGGCTGTAGCAGAGTGCATCTATAACCTTAGTGCTGTGGCAGAGGCAGGCAGATCTCTGAGGCTGCTAGGAGTCAGTGTAGCCAATAAGGGGAGTGAAGAATTCTGTCTCGAAACAAAAATACCACCACCAACAAAAAGGCAGAAAAAGGAGAAAGGAAGAAACCTGATGTGCATGTCTGACCTCCATATGCACAGGCACCTACATACCTAAACACACATACACACACACACACACACACATAAGAAGGAAGGAAGGAACAAAGGAAAGCTTTTTCCAAAGAGAACTGAATTTGACTTTAAAAACTTTGCTGTATCTGTGCAGCTTATATAAAGGAAAGAAATTGATAACCCCAAGAGTAGATATATGGTGAAATGTATAAAATACATAATTGCTTTAATTCTGGAAATAAATTGAACGTGTTAGAGCTTTTCATGTTCAGAGGGTTGTGAGAATATTATGTAGATGGTGGGTACTCTCTTATAAATTATGATAGTATATCAATTACATATCATTTTAAAAGGAAACTGACCATTTAAACATTTCAATATTCTGTAGAATATATTTTTACCTTGCAGAAACGTATTTGTTGCCTTTCTTTTTCTATTGGGTATATTAGCAGATTCTTCCACAACTTTGTTTTAGTGATAACCCACGGAGATGAATTTGAAATTAATTTATGCCCTTACTGACCCTCATCATCCATTAATTATCCTTCTATGTTTGAGGGGTCTGTTTTATTCCATACTTTGTCCTTCATCAATCCAGCACAAATATGACCTGACCTCCACCCAGACCTTTTGACCACTCTGGTTTCACAACTGTGATTCAGATGCAATCCAGAATGAGCAAGGAAGGAGACACAGGTCTTTTAACTTTGTTTAATATAGCCCAAGTAGAAGAAGCTCAAACAATTTACAGTGCCCTTTGAGAGAAATAGAAATGTAATAGCTTTGGCCTTAGCTAATCTCAAGGAACAGTGCCAGTAGGTAAAGGAAGGAGCTGGTCTACAGAGCAACCATACAAGGCAGTGCAGATTTCCATTGTCACATGGACAGAGAGGAAAGTGGGTGCAGTGAGACAAGGAGAGATGAGGGAGAGGAAGGAGAAGGGGTCGTGCTGACAGATTTGGAGTTTTGTAGTGAGGAGCGCGAGACCCTTTTGTTCAATCCTGCCTGACTAGCTTACACCCGAAATAACCACACAGAAATTGTATTAATTAAACTATTTCCTGACCCATTAGCTCTAGCCTCTTATTGGCTAACTCTCACATCTTTATTAACCCATTAAATCTGTGTTTCACCACGTGACTGTGGCTTACCAGCAAGATTCTAACCTACGTCCATCTCAGGCCAGAAATTCATGGTGTCTGCCTGTCTCTGCTTTCTTCCTCCCAGAATTCTGTTCTGTCTTCCCCGCATACCTGAGTTCCACCCTATCAACTAGGCCAAGGCAGTTGCTTTAATAACCAATGAAAGCAACACAAATACAGAAGGACCTCCTACTCCCGAGTTTGATGTCATAACAGGTGCCTTACTTCTACCCCGTCAGTTGTTCACTATTCGGTCATGCAGGGACAAGGGGGAACCGGTACTGCCCCTGGGTCTCGTTTTAGGCACTGAGAGCAACTGGGCTCTGTGGCTGAGATCCTGGCAGAGGCGGGTACCAGAGTTCTAGCATAAGTCAGGCCTCTCTCTCCATGTTTAGGAAACGAAGCTGATGCTGAGTTTGCCATCTGCCTGACACATTTCCAACAGCAGAGGAGCCTACACCAGAGCCGGGGCAGAGGTCAAAGCAACAGAAGACATGTGTTTCTTCCCTGCCTCTTCTTTGCTGCTGCAGGGGCCCCACATTCCTCCCAGGAACAGTTCTCAGTCCTGAGACCCAGGCCTCCCATTACTGTCACCTTTTCATGATTTTTGATTGTGAAATACTATAAATGGTAGGTGAAGATACTTGTCATAATTTTATATTTGAGTTTCTACTGGAAAAAGAAACAAAAGCAAACAACAAAACCCCCAAACCAAATCAAGTACAACAATGAACTCTGTAAAGTTCCTGTAAACCCCAGGATCACTTATCTCAGGTTTACAAAGCTGGGTTTCAGACTGTACTTACCATTGAGTTTGACCTCAGATTTAATGTTTTATGGTGTGAGAGCAGTAAACACCTTATCCATCACACAGTGATCTTTTAAGAATTTAAACAGTTTAAAAATGAGCGATTTGAAAATTGGAAGTGTGCTGTAAAATTTAATATTATTATTTTAAAAGTTTAAGACATACTTAGCCGAGAGTGGGGATTCACTCTGTAATCTCAGCACTTGGGAAGCTGAGGCAGGGGGATCACAAGTTTGAGGTCAGTGAGACTCTGTCTCAGAGCAACAAAAATAACAACAAAGAAATCATGCTGAAAGTTTACCTAAGGTCAAATTTTGACTATGTTTTTGACCATATTATCTGTTAGAAAGCTGAAAAGCCCAACTCATCTATCCTTAGAGTAGGACCCTTCGGAAGTCCATACCTCTCATGAGCATGCAGAAGTCTAAAAACAAACAAACAAACAAACAAACAAACAAAAAACCCCAAAACAAAGACCCCCCTGAGCTGTGGATGTTAATGGGGAGTGGTCTATAGGGGAAATTGTAAGGGACTGAAAAGGTGGAAGTCTGCATAAAGTATGAAAGCTGATTGACATATTCATAAGCTCAGATAGAAAAAGACAGTGTGTTGACAGAAGTAATGGAGAGGTTTGGTGGGTAAGAGCACTGCTACATAAGCATGAGGACCTGAATTTGGGTCTCCACCCCCCACATAAAAAGTCATGGATGACCATGTCCAGTCATATAGTCTCAGTGCAATGGTAGATGGGAATAGGTTGACTATAGCTAACTTGGCTGCATATTCAGTAAGGACCTCCATTTCAGAGGAGTAAAGTGGAGAGTGATGAAGCCAGACACTGAACGTCCTCGTCTAGCCTCCACACATGTTTGTGAGTGCACACACACGCACATGCCCATCCACACATGCACACACACCCATTCACACACAAGTGCTTATATGCACGCATGGGTGCATAGTCACACATATCCACACATACAAAGCCTCTGCATGGTGATGGATTCCTTGGTTATTCACACACACATTAACATTTGAGAAGCATTGCTCCCGAATGCCACCCAGGAGCTCCTTTTGGCACAGACACCACACGGAAAGCAGAACTGAGAGACAATAGGCAAAAGTGAGAGGAGCAGAGCAAAGAATCCTGGGAAGCAACAGGTCTGCTTTTCACAAACATGAACTGGTTGAAATGTCCTCCTGGGGTGACTTTGAACTCTACACACACAAACGAACGTCAAGGGCAGAGAAGGATCGTGTTGAAAGTCTTTATTCCTTATCTTTCCTTTTTCGTTTCTTGTGTTGTTTGTAGCACCAATTTTTCCATGTCTTATTAATGTGTTTGTTTTTACCATTTTAAAAAGAAAACCCCTTGCTTGCCATTTTCTTTTATAATATTTCTTTAACTCTTCTTGGGATCTTTTAAACCCAACCTAATTATTGAGAGTGTTCAGGAGTCATGCATCTCATTTATTTTTTTTAAAAGAAGAAGGTAAAGACATTTTACCTTTTTAAACCTTTAAACCTTTAAAGCATAACATTTGGCTTTGAGCACTATATTTCCATTAAAAACAAATATTAAATGAAAAGCCATTAAGAGTAACTGAGATTCCAAAAATGTTTGAGGAATAAAGACCCAGACGAAAGTAACGTGAGATTCTCATAAGTTTTCTGGGGAAATGGGCCAGTGAGCAGCCTGAAGACACATCCTCACGGTGAGTTTGTGACTCCTAGTTGTGCATCTCACGAACATCGAACACACCTGTTAGTCACTGTAGATGAAATGCAGTTCCCCGTGGAGAAGACCCACACTGTAGATGCACAAAATGACCCACAATGATCATACAAGCTTAACCCTAGACATGGTTCATGGATGTTATACCACCAAAATTTGTGTACAAAGAATATAAAATCTTTTTGATGTACAGATTCTTGTTTGGAAGGTTCACATAAAGACATGAAATGTTGCAACCCTAAACATTTTCTTAAATATGACAAGGGCATCGGCCTGTTACCAAACTCTGAGTTGGTGCGGGAGAATTGTCTATATTCTGTCAATCATGTCTTAAATAAACGCTGATTGGCCAGGCAGGAGGTGTAGGTGGGAAAACCAGACAGGAAGTAGAAATGATGCAAGGAGAGCAGGAGAATTCTGGGAAGGAGGAAGCTGATTCCTCCCTCTTCTGCCCAGATCACCGATGCAGCAGGATGTGAGCTGCCCCACTGAAAAAGGTACTGAGCTGCATGGCTAAAATAGATCAGAAAAATGGGTTAATCAAGATGTGAGAGTTAGCCGTAAGAAGCCTGACCTAACGGGTCAATCAGCATTATAACTTACAGAGATTTCAGTGTGATTTTTCTCTGGGACTAAATAGCTGGGGGACGGGGCAGAACAGAAAACCCAAATAACAAACAGGCCCCCTCATGTTACATGAGTAAAAGGCTAGGGGACTACCCTGCGACAGCATTTTCTGTCTATCTTATATTAGTTACTTACCAAAGACAATGCAGCAAAATTCCCATTTTACAAGTACATGCCACTAGGGCTTTTTAAGCCATGCTGACTTGACTCTTGAGGGAAACAAGAGACTGGAAATGGCTACATAAGAACAGGGCTAACCATCATCCACCATGATTAAGTTGGCTTCATCCCAGAGATGCAGGGATGGTTCAACATATGTAAGTCTGTTAACGTAATCCACCATGTTAACAAACTGAAAAATAAAAGCCACATTATCATCTCATTAGATGTTAAAAAAGCTTTTGACAAAATACAACATTTCTTCATGATAAAGGTCTTGGAGAGAGCAGGGATACAAGGAACATACCTGAATATAATAAAGGAAATATATAGTGTAGCAAGCCAACAGCCAACATCAAACTAAATGGAGAGAAACTCCCAGCGATCCCACTGAAATCAAGAATAAGACAAGGTTGTTCACTCTCTCCATATCTATTCAATATAGTTCTTGAGGTCCTAGCTAGAGAAATAAGACACCAAAAGGAGATCAAGGTGATAAAAATCAAAAAAGAAGAAGTCAAACTCTCACTATTTGGTGATGATAAGATAGTTTACATAACCAACCCCAGAAATTCTACCAAGGAACTTCTACAACTCATAAACACTTTCAGTAATGTAGCAGGATACAAGATTGACTCAAAAAATCTATAGCCCTTCTGTACACAGATGATAAAAGGGCTGGGAAAAAATCAGAGAAACATCACCCTTCACAATAGTCACAAATAGTATAAAATATCTTGGAGTAACTCTAATCAAACAAGTGGAAGGTTTGTATGAGAAGAACTTTAAATCTTTGGAGAAAGAAATTGAAGAAGACACCAGAAGGTGGAAAGATCTCCCATGTTCTTGGGTAGGTAGAATTAACATACTAAAAATGATAATCCTACAAGATACGGATTCAATGCATTGCCCATCAAAATCTCAGCAAAATTCTTCACAGACCTCAAAGCATCACAATCTCTGACTTCAAACTATACTACAGAGCTACAGTACTGAAAATAGCCTGGTATTGGCATAAGAACAGACAGGAGGACCAATGGAACTGAATTGAAGACCCAGATATTAATCCACATAACTTCCAACACCTCATTTTTGATAAAGAAGCAAAAAATATCGAATCAAAAAAGAAAGCATATTTAATAAATGGTCTGGTATAACTGAATATCAACATGTAGAAGAATGAAAATAGATCCAAACTATAACCATATACAAAGCTCAAGTCCAAATGAATCAAAGGCCTCAACATAAAGACAGCCACACTGAACCTTATAGAAGAGAAGTAGAGTTAAACACATTGTCACAGGAGACCACTTCCTAAATATAACCCCAGCAGCACAGACACTGAGAGAAACAATTAATAACTGGGACCTCCTAAAACTGAAAAGCTTCTATAATGCAAGGGACATGGTCAATAAGACAAAATAACTGTCTACAGAATGGGAAAAGATATTCACTAACCCCACATCAGACAAAGATCTGATCTCCAAAATATACAAAGAACTCAAGAAATTGGTCATCAAAAGAACAAATAATCCATTTAAAAAATGAGTACAGACCTAAACAGAGAACTCTCAACAGAGGAATCTAAAATGGCTGAAAGACACTTAAGGAAATGTTCAACATCCTTAGTTATCAGAGAAATACAAATCAACAACTCTGAGATTCCATCTTAAACATGTAAGAATGGCCAAGATCAAAAACACTGATGGCAACTTATTCTGGAGAGGTTGTAGGGTAAAGGGAACACTTCTGCATTGCTAGTGGAAATGCATGCTGGTATGGACCCTTTGGAAGTCAGTGTGGCGATTTCTCAGAAAATTAGGAAACAACTTTCCTCAAGTTTTTCAGTAATACCACTTTTGGGTATATATCCAAAGGATGCTCAGTTGTGCCACAAGGACATGTGCTCAGCTATGTTCATAGCAGCAGTGTTTGTCATACCCAGAACCTGGAAACAACCTAAATACCCTTCGACGAAGAATGGATAAGGAAAATGTGGTACATTTACACAATGGAGTACTACACAGCAGAAAAAATAGCAACTTGAATGTTGCAGAAAAAAGGATGGAGCTATGAAACATCATTTTGAGTGAGGTAAACCAGACACAGAAAAACAATTATTATGTGTACTCACTCATAAGTGTTTTTTAAACATAAAGCAAAGGAAACCAGCCCACAAATCACAATCCCAGAGAACTTATACAACAATGAGGACCCTAAGAGACACATATATAGATCTAATCTACTTGGGAAGTAGAAAAAGACAAGATCGCCTTAGTAAATTGGGAGCATAGGAGGCTTGAGAGAGGGTTGAAGGGGAGGGGAGAGGCAGAGAAAGGAGCAAAGAAAATTGTAGAACTCAATATAAATCAATAAAAAGGAAAAAATTATAAGAAATAAAAAAGAACCAGGGCTATATCCAAAGTCTTTCATCTCATCAAACCACTGCTTGGCTTCTCAGTTTTGTTTCCCTCATTTTGTTGTTGTTATGGAATGACTTTAAAGGCAAGGTTGGCTATTAAATATAAACCACTGCAATGGACACCCATGACAGTCTTCAACTTTGTATCCAAATGCTTTTTTTTTTTTAAAGTCTGTTCTCATCAAATGTGCAACAAAACTTCGGTCAGGTTTTCAGTTCCTCTTTTATTTCAGCATGTCACGATTTCTTCCACCTTGTCACAATTTTCAGAATGGCTGGAGACTACTTTGAGAAAGTTTAGAGACCCCTATCTTATACTGGGAATGATTAGCATACAGGCAAGACTCTGAGCCTATGAGCTCCATCATTGGGCATGCTCTCGCCAAAAACTGATTCTTTCATTTGATTTATTAAAGACTTACACAAAACGGTCTCTGCACAAAGCCCGGTAATCTTTCCCACTGTAATATCCCAAGCATGAATGAATGGTGACCATATGATTCCACAAGGAAATAAAGATGGAAAAAGAGAGAAAGAAAACAGGCATCCAAGGCATTAAAGCCAGTGGCCAACGGTGCTGCTGACTCAGAGAAATGTACCGCACTGCTGTTTCTCATTTTGCCTTGAGAAAACACAACACAAAGCACAAAAGATAAGTAAAATAAACTTGACTACAGGCTACACTTTTTAACAGGTATGGCCTGGAATTCCTGCAGCTCCAGATGTAGTATTTATGAGAATACAGTGCCAGAAGCCAGAGGCATGTGAAATCAGCTAGAAGACAAACCTAATCAGGAGCAGGAGGCTAGAATACCACCACATTTATATGATTAAAAATTTGTATAGTTAACTAAACAAGAACGCTTAGAATAAATGAAATCATCTGTCAGAAATTGCAAACACAGCTTGCTGTATTATTTTTCCATTGTTTTTCTTGTGTATGGGTTTTTCTTTTTTACCTCTAAGGCTGAGTGCTTTGCTCTGGTAACAAACACCTATATTTCCTGTCACCTCAACCTTGTTTGTAGTGACTACAGACAAGGAAGAGAGAGCCAAGAGATATTATATTCCCTGCAAATGCACAGCATGCCTGCTATTTTAGATGATTCTGGAGGTCGCTGTCAGTCGAAAACTGAAGGTGAAAATAAAAGGACCGAACAGACAATCCAACACAGCTCAGTTTGTAGGGTAAGAAGAAGGGATTCTTACCACATCTTTTGTTTGCTTAGTATGGGTTTTACCACAAAATTAATAGCACCATGATTAAAGGAGAAAGCCTAGCTCTCTATGACAAAAGACTCTCTAAGTCACTCTGGCTAATTCCCCACCCCTACCTTCCCTTCCAAACTCTAGTGATAATTCGTTCCTTGCTGTAAAATGTTCAGGATCTTCTGACCTCTGATATATGGTTAGCTTATAACTTAAGCTAACTGGTCTACCTTCATATTTGGGTTTCTAGATCCAAGTGTTCTTTGTCTTCTGTCATCCTCTCCCTGCATTATTTCTATGGTCTGCTAAACTTCATAGTCCTAGTTTTCTGATCTTTGAACTTGACATTAATATTGCCTTTGATGTGCATATGTTCATAAACCTGTTGTTCTTATGTTTGCATGTCTCAATTAGAGTACCAGGACTCAAGTTTAGCACCATAAGCCCATTTCATTTACCTTCATTCACTCATTTATTTCAAGACAGGCTATTGCTATGTTGTTGTCTGAGCTGGCCTCTGTACTCCTGCCTCAGTCTTCCAGGGAGCAGATAGGAGCCTTACTTGTCTGCATAGTCTTTCTACCAATGCCTTTGCATTGCTCTTGTCTGCTCTGCCTTCCTCACTTTCCGTCTCTCAGGAGGAATTGACTGAGCTCCTTCTAAACTGCATTCTTTGACTCCTGCAGTTGCTATTGAAAAATTCAGTCGAGTCTTGTTTGTCTTTACAAGTTGATGTATTATAGATTGGATGCACCTTATAATCATGCCATTTTCAAACTGTCACATATAAACGGTGATGACAACTATTCATGTTAATTTGACACAAGGAGAATCATTACTTACAAAACTATCCAAATCCCTTTGTGGGACATTTCATGATTTCAGAAATAGTCTCCTATTTATCTAGTCTTATAGACTCGCTCAAACTTACATTCAAATACACAAGATTTCTATGGAAACTGTATTGTTGTCTAAACATGCCAGAGGCATTCTGATAATGTGTGTGAAAGATTTAAAAAAAATGGACCCTCAGGATGCCTTTAACCTAATTCCCAGACCTGTGGATATGCAGGTAATACAGTGAAGGGAGGTCCATGGAGAAGCTGGCACAAGAACAGAGCTGATACCCTGCACTCTGGACAGGCCCTGTGTGGTAATGAGGATATTTCCAGGTAAAAGACATGGATGGAGAGAGACATAGAGATGTGTTGTGAGAAAGACCCCCTCAGGCATGGCAGGATTGTGGGTGGAAAGTGCTTACAGTCTAGGACACAGGCTGCCTCTAAAAGATGGAAAAAACCAGAAAATCGATTCACCCTTAGAGTTCCCAAAATGGCACTCAGATTTGTAGAATATGTTGGTTTTAGATCTCAGATCACAGAACAACGAGAAAAATAAATCAGAAGTATTTTAAGCAGCTAAGTTGTGATTTGTTACAAGGGCAATGAGAGATTAATATGTTATTAGTCATACTGTGTCTACTGTTAGAACTTGGCTATGTGTCTAATCCAGAAACAACTTGTATTTTCTTTATGAACTCTCAAAATTGACTCCTGTCTATTTAAACCAAGAGGGACATCTGATCCACTTCATTCATCTGTAAGCATAGCTTCATTTGCTGTTGATGTTCTGTCCTGGATTTCAAATTAGTCCAAGGGAGCTATTGGCTTATCCTGTGCCACTTGAGATCCTTGCCATGTCTTGTTCATTCATTCACTTAGTCATTCATTCAAGATGTGTTATTACTGCATCTTCTCCAGGCTACAGGGTTCAATATACAAAGGTACTGTTCCTAATTTTCCTTTTAAGGGAATTGTCTCATGTAGTCTGTTTTATGGGATATTTGTACACTGCATGAAGATATATTGCTGTGATTGGTTTAATAAAGAACTGAACAGCCAATAGCTAGGCAGGAGGTATAGGTGGGACTTTCAGACACAGACAGGCATCTGGGAGGCAGAGAGGCAGAGAAGCAGAGAGGCAGAGAAGCCAGCCAGATTTGGAAAGAGTAGGACACAGAGAATGGGATAGAGGTAAGAGCCACATGGTAGAACTTAGATGAATAAAAATATGGGTTAATTTAAGTTATAAGAGCTAGTTAGAAACATGCCTAAGTTGTAGGTCAGACTTTCATAATTAATGAGAAGTCTCTGTGTCATTATTTGTGACCCAGGGGCCCAAATAATATTCTGACTATAGTCTAGGGTGGCCTGATAAGTCAAGGAAGACCTTAAATTGCTGGTTTTTCCTGTCAAAGTGTGAGGACTAAAGTTGTATGCAATAATGCTGGGGTTTGTGGTACAGGAGATTGAACTCAGGGCAAGCATTTTACCAATGAAGGAACATCTCATCTCTAGTTCCTAGTTTTATTTTTTTTTAAATAAATTTAGTCGAAGGAAGGAACTATAGTGCCACCATACAAATGTGTCATAATTCGTTTTTATTATTAATAATAATTATGATAAACTTTTTTCATTGGAATTATCTCCCTAGTTTGACAATTAAATAAAATCTTTAAATCTGCATTAAAATTAAAATATGATTATATGCATAGGAATCCTGAAGTGGTCAATTCTCTGTGTGTGTATGTGTGTGTGTTTTAATTTGGTAGAGGTTTTCAAAGCTGAACTCTAGTGGTTTTAAAATGCTGAGAAAACTCTTATTCCCTTTGCCACACGAGTGGACACTGTGTTCTTAGCAAACTAGTAGCTTAGGAAGAGTTCTTAGGATTCAAACAGAGCAAAGAGAGGAGACAGAAGGTACCACAGTTTCTAGGGAATTTAGAAATACAGAACTATTTCCATAAGAAAATAGGCAGTCTTGGGTTGCTACACTGAAATACCATAGACTGGATGACTTAAAGAACAGAAATGGATTTTTCACATTCTTGCAGCTTCCAAGTCCAGCATCAGTTGCCAGAAGGGACTGACTCCACTGGGGCACTCTCTGCTTATGGATGTGCCTGTCTTATGTGTCCTTCCATGAAAAAGAGAGGTGACAAGGGCTGGGATTTCTTGATGAAACTGTCTCATTACTGAAGGGAGATCAGGTATTCATCTAATTTTTAAAAATGTTTGAGTGAACCATGTACAATAACATGTCTTTTTCTGGTCAAGTCAAGAAGGGAGATTTTCTTCAACAATTTCTTTCTATTATTGTCTTTTTTTGGAGACAATCTTATTCGAGTCTCTGTTTCATAAACCCCTTGCCCTAACCTTCCAAGCTCCACTTCAGCACTTCTTTTTATTTCTTGGGACAGGGTCTCATTTGGGCCAGTCTTGCTTGGGACTTGCCATTTATCCAAGGATGATGGCCTTGCATCTGACCTTCTCACCTCCACCCCCCAGGTACTGGGATTACAGGTGTGCACTGCCTTATTTAGCTTATGTCAGCACTTTTATTTAAAATTACATTTATTTGTGTGTGTGTGTGTGTGTGTGTGTGTGTGTGTGTGTATGCGTGCATATTTGCCCATGCATGTACATGGAAACAGACATCAGAGAACAACTTGCTGGATTTGGTTCTCTCCTTCACCCTCATAGAATTTGGGCATCAAACTGAGGTCCTTGGGCTCAGTGACAAGCACCTTTAACCACTGAGTTGTCTCCAGCACTTTCTTGTTGCAGGTGAGGGCAAAAGCGACCTTATTCCTTATGATAACTCACCTGATTGCTGGTTCTGCCGCTTACTGCCAGGGTGTGTCCTGGAACTATTGTACCTGTTGACAGGAGATCTTCAGGGCATTTTTTTTAAAATTAAAGTAAGCTCAGTTCTGCTCTTTCTGACCTCCCTTCTTTGGTCTGAACAACCAGAGACTGACGATATGGAATTGATGTACTGAGTTTACAGCATCGGAGAGATGCTGAACAGGTACATTCTCTGTGGAGCCAGCGAATAAGGCTGCAAACGGTTTCACAGTGCTGGCGGTGTCTGCTTGCCAAACAGTTTGACCAGAAACGGAAAGAAAAGAGCCTTAAGTGTTTCCAAGTGTTAAGGAAATGCCTTGGGTCATTCTTTGCATGGACCGCAGTCCGTGTGGGCCATTCAGATCTGGCTTCCAGCTGATGTTGGTTGTGTACGAGCCTGTGCACAGAGGCATCCGGGAAACAGTGGCTCAGGTATCTGCACCATGACTCTTACCGTTTTTGGTTTTTCTTTCACAAGGTCCTGTTAGTCATGTACACACGTGAACTTGTCAAATATGAACCTATACATTCCTCATCACTTTGATCTGGCACCTTCTTCTCTAGGTGTTACAGAAACTCAAAGGACTTGCTGTCAAGTCCCTTTCATTCGTTTGCTCTTAGATTTGAGGACAACAAGTATTTGCGCCCCTGAGATCTGCCACCAAGCACCCTCAAAGTGGTCTACATTACAATGTACGCTGAATTAGTGCTATTGTGTTTGTGGTAAAAGTACGGAGAGAGTTCTGTGTAGGACAGCCGCAGCATTTTTGAGAAACCTCAGAAGGGATACTTGGTGTTGCAAAATCAAGTACTCCTTTTGACCTCAACCATAGTTTGGTTTTCTTGAAATTATTGAAGGGTTAGAACGTTCCCCCCATTAGCTTGGTTGGTAAAGTCACGTTTTGTCCCGAGAGTTCAAACGTGCAAAAATAAGTCCTTGCTTACAGAATTGACTCGAGGTTTCTCTGGATTTAGCCTGTTGCTGTTTCTTTCTCATTTCTCACCTGTTGGTTAAATGTCCCACTTCTGTCTACTTTTTTTTTTCCAAGTTGCCATTTCTTGGGTTTTTTTCCCCCTCTGTAAATCCTTTGAAGACCATTTTCAGCAGCAAAACTGAGCACAATGCCGTAGGACGGGGCAGCAGATAAACTCAGTTCTTAGGTAATGAAGAGAATTAAATGAAGGCACACATAGGAAGTATACAGAATAAAGTCAAGCCCAGAGCAAGCCTTCAAAAAATTCTCAGTTGCTATTACCTCTTCTAGATTGCTGTTCACTTCTCTATAGGGTTAGCATTAACCCTTCCAGCCCTAGGCGCCAGCAGGTGTGAGGAGGGAACTGTGTGAAAGGATGGGGGGGGGCAGGCAAGCACAAAGGAAAATGAAAGGCATGGACTGGATCTAGGGAACAGGAGTTGGAAGGAAAAGAAGACAAAGATAAAAGGGGAAAAAGATAATAGAAGTGCGGGACTGGGGATGTAGTTGATTTGGTACAGTCTTTGGCTAGCATTCCTGAGGCCCTGGATTTGGTCCCCAGTACCACATAAAACAGAATGATGAGGACACCAATACTCTTAGCATTTGGGGTGTAGAGGCAGGAAGGTCGGGACCACAAGGCCATTCTTGTCTACATAGTGAGTCTGAGACCATCCTGGTCTCCGGAACAAGAAAGTGCAAAATTTCACTTTTAAAAAAAGTGAGTGACTTCGTGTGTGTGTGTGTGTGTGTGTGTGTGTGTGTGTGTGTGTGAGAGAGAGAGAGAGAGAGAGAGAGAGAGAGAGAGAGAGAGAGAGACAGAGAGAGAGAGGATATGTGTGTATGGGCATGTGGAAGTCAGAAGACAACCCCTTCTTCAGGAACTTTCCACCTTTGGTCACTGGCCTGGAACTGTCTCTGTAAGTAGGCTAGGTCCCAGGGATCTGCCTGCCTACACCATTTCAGTTCCGAGATTACAAGTGAGTACCACCATAGTCACCTTTTCTTTCTTTCTCTCTTTTATTTTTAACATGGCTTCCGGGTGTGGAGCTCAGGCTTGGTGCTTTCAGGGGAAAATTGTTTGCTGACTGAATGGTCTCCCCAGTTCCACCAGCTCAACTGGTCACTGTCTTAAAGATTCTCTATGACCTTGGCAACTCCAGGCCCCTTCCTTCATGATTAGTCAACTGCCAACTCCCTTCCTCAAGTCTAACTTACAACACATGTTTCCCAGATCCAATTCTATAAACCATGCATTAAACTGTAATTTTATTTTTCTGTATTTTTTTTTCTGGATTCTGAACAGCCATGGACAGTGAAAGTTGAACAATCTTCTCCCTAAATCCATTAGACCACAATTATTCCAAGAGGGGAGTTGCTTAAAAATGCACTCTCTCCCAGATCTCCAGCAAAATATGCAGTCATCAAACTGTCTAGGGCCTTTGTGATGAGGCATTGCCACCTATCAGCCAGCCCCCTTAGGGACATTGCAAAAAGCCCATTCCTGCCGGTAAACAAAGCACTTTGGGAAACTATCTTTTACGGGCCCAATAACATCATTTAGGGTATTAAAGTAACAATTTTATAAATGTGGTCTTTGTAGCCCGAACAAAAAAATGAAACAAATTTACATCCTCCCTCTTCCTTCCTCCTCTTTCTTCCTTTCTCTCCCCCTTCCTCCTCCTTTTCTTTTGCCTTTGGATAGTTCCTATAATGAGGGAACTTAGAAGTCTTGCAATAATTTTGGTTGACTTGGATACTGAAGAGGATTGTAGAATGAAAAAGAACAAGAGATAGGCTGTCCCCCCTCCTGTCAGAGACAGGAGGCAGCTAGAACTGTGGCTTATCACTATGAACTGTCCACCTTCAATTGTTCTGTTGAAGGGTGGGGGAAAATGCTAAGGTGCAGTTGACTGGGTGACAAGTTTGGGGGTCTATAGAAAAGGCTTAAGCATTTAAGCCTCAGGTCTTAGGCATTGACTTCTCCTCAGGGCTCTCTCCAGCTCATAGGGACAAGATTCAAGTTTGGGAACACGACACATCTCTGAGATTGTCAGAAGTGGCAATGTCCTACTTTCCAGATGGTGTCCAATGGGTGACCATTAACCTGTTTGATTAATGATCAGTGGCTTCAATAGGCATCTGAAAAACGGCTCCTAATTTGGGAGGCAGGCAGGGTCTCATTGTTACCTGATGAAAGCTTGGCATAGTACAGCACCGATAAATAGCTAATTAGAAACAAAACCAAAACCAAGTAAAGGGCTTCAGAGTCCTTGGCAGAGGAGCAAAGGAAGAAAGTGGGAAAGACCCTCCTGTACAAGCTACCTTTCTTTGAATAACCAAGTGAAGTAGAGACAGGGACTTGGTGATCAAAAAGAGTGGCAGGAGATGAAGTCCCAGGCCAGACAACACTGAACCCTTAGAAAGACTTCCAAGTGTGACTGTGAGCATGCTCTATTCAATCTCCTGAGCGGTTTCAAGAGAAGAGTGACGAGATCTAAGATAGTTTGCATGGGACCACCCTGGTAGATCTTGGGAGACGAAATTATATAGAAGCCAGAAGAGAAGCAGAAATTAACCAAGAGGCCAATAAAATTCAAAGCAGAAAGGATGGTGGCTCAGCTGTCAGGTCTTGCCTAGACCGGTGGGAAAATAAACAATTTTGGAAAATATTTTGGAGGTAGACTTCCTAGGTCATCCTAGTGGATGGGTCTGTGAAAGCAAAGAGATGTAGTTAGATCTACTTATGCATGCTGACTGCATGTTTTACATTTGGGCTGACTTTCGGGTAACTATATACATGTAAGTAGGCAGTCTGAGTAAGAACTACAAAGCAAAGGCTAGCCCTTAGGTTCATTCGGGAATGATTATACAATACAGTGCTAAAACAAAAAAAAAAACCCAAAACCAAAACATTTTTGCTAACTCAGTCCAATCACCCAGCTAAATGAGCACGTAGAGAAGTATGTACTGAACATGCTAAGGATAAAGAGATTAGAAATACAAAGGCTGTGTGACATAATTAGGGTTATCAAGAAAAAGAATCTTCAGTTAAGAAAGAACTTCTATCAGATTGGCCTGCTAGGCAATTCTTGGCGAGTGATTGATGGTGAAAGATCCACTGTGGACAGCATCACCCTTAGGCAGATAGTCCTGAAAGGCATAGGGAAGCTAGCTGAATGTGACCCTGGAGAGTACGCAGGTAGACAACTTTTCTTGATGATGGTCTCTGCTTCAGCTCTTGCCTTGACTTTCCTGAATGACAGCCTGCGATGAGGGATTGTAAGACAAAAAAATCCTTTCCTTACCATTGTTGCTTTGCTCATGACGTTTACACAGCAATAGAGAAGCAAATAAAGACAAGTCCTTCTACTCAGATAAATATTACTAGAGGGAGAGGCAGATTGTAACACCATTGTTAGTGCAGTGATACAGAGACTAAGAAGCTATAGCAAACTGTACCAGGAATTTAGAGATAGCAGAGATGAGAGATGACCCGGAAGATAGTCTCCTGCCCTCAATGTGGCGCTTACTAGAGGCCATAGCAGGGAGATGTGGTTGGTGCGGCATATTATATGGACAAAACCCTTGCAATATGTAACGACTCTGCTCTTGGGCAAGGCAACAACTATCATGGAACTCAACCTTCTCCGTGAAGAGAGAGGCTGGAATCTGATCTGCAGTCTTCTTCTGAGAGCGTTTGGCAAGAGATCAAAGCCCAGGAGAATATTTTTCCAATACATATAAGGGCTACTTAGTATTATGGATTTTTCAACATATTAAGTGGCTACTATGCATATAGAAACACTTGCAAGCATAGATATCCACATACCCAAAAGGTTAGTGGAAATAAACCTGACTTGGGAATTCCCTCTATATGCTGTGAATATGTTTTGTTACCATTGGTTAATGAATAAAGCTGTTTGGGCCAATGGCTTAGCAGAGTAAAACCAGGCGGGAAATCCTAACAAAGATATATATATATATATATATATATATATATATATATATATATATATATATATATAGAGAGAGAGAGAGAGAGAGAGAGTAGGTAGACTCGGAGAGATGCTATGTAGCTGCCAAAGGAAAAAGATGCCCAGAACATTTACCGGTAAGCCACAGCCATGTAGCAATACACAGATTAATAGAAATGGGTTAATTTAAGATATGAGTTAGCCAGGAATACTCCTAAATTATTGGCCAAACAGTTCTGTAATTAATACAGTTTTTGTGTGATTATTCAAGGCTGGGAAGCTGGGAAACAAACAAGCAGTCTCTGTTTACATAAATCTTTAAAAACTCTTGATTCAAAATAAGATCTTTGACAAGATTATGAAGATCAATACTGGTTTTAAGCTTTTGTTTTTACTTCAGTTCTACCAGCTTAGCTGGAGACCAGAGCAAGGATTCCGAGCAGAATTCTCTAGAGCAGTGGCTTCCAGCCTTCCTAAGGCCACAACCCTTTAGTGCCGTTCCCCACCCTGTGGCGATGCCAACCATAAGATTATTTTGTTGCTATTTCACAACTGTAATTTTGCTACTCTCATGAATCATAATCTAAATGTCTGATACAAAGGATGTCTGATCTGTGACCCCTTTGGGGATCAGGAACCACAAGTTGAGAACCCCTGCTCCAGCATCTACTTCTTGGTTCCACTGACTAAGCATCAGTTTGAAGAGGGACCTGTGCACAGAACTTCCTCAGAAAAGCTGTGGGGGTGAGGTGAGAGATTGCGGCACCTGGTTCCAGCCGAGCAGGGGGGAAAGATGTATTGATGTATCATTTCAGTGAAGTGACAGTGCTAGGTTATGTTGGTCAAGGTCTCAAATAAATCATGGTTCAAAACGGAGAAAAACACCCAAAATGATCACTGACAAAGTAACCAAGTTCTACAGACAAGAGATTTCATAATACACAAAATACAGATGTTAAAAGTGTATTAGTAATGTGCACTCTTTAGAAAGTCAAAATCGGCCCAAATAGATTTCAGTCACGGGTGACTGTTTGTCTCATTTTTAGCTGTACTAACCGGTCCACTTCTTTGCTACTTATTTTCCTGACTTGAGAGATGACCAAGAAATTCATTTTCAGGGAATTAGTTTCTTACTCACATGAAACCATGCAACCCTACAGAGGCACTCTGTAATTTACTGAAGAAAATTGACTAAATGTCCTTGCTTTTATCCATCCTACTTAGTAGGGACATTTTTACACAGAAAATCATTTATTAACCTTGAAATCAGGTCAGTTTTAATAACAGAGCTTTGTGTTTCTATAATGCCTACTTCTAGGATCATATTGTAAAGAATACATTTTTATATACATAATAACTGTGAGTTACATGACAATTACACTTTTTCTAAAGGGAGAGATTACCTGGGTTGGTCATAGACATCTTCTGGCTTGGGGGTGAATGGGAAACGGATGGGAGTTTGCTGGCAGTGAGACATGATTGGATGGTCCCCAAATCAGTGAGTTCATGGTTAAAACACATATTTAGGGATCAATAAAGCAGAACAACCAAAACCAGCACTAAATAGGGATTTACACACACACACACACACACACACACACACACACACACACACACACACCCAAATACCTCAAACATCAGAACTTGGTTATACTCCTTTAAAGTGGTTGAAGATTTATATTTCTTTATTTACTTCCTTCCTTCTTCCCTAACTTCTTTTGTTTTTGCCTTAGAAGGGTCTCACACAGCCCAGGATTGTCTTGAACTAGTTATGTAGACAAAGATGGTCGTGAAATCCTGTGAGCTTGAAATCCCCATCCTCTTATCTCTGCCTTGCAAGTGCTGTGACTACAGACTTGTATCACCATGCCCCGTTTCGTTTGTTCTGTTTTGAAACAGGGTCATGATATGAAGCCCGGAATGGTCTGGAACTCACAGCCATCTTCCTCTCCCCATCTGCCAAGGGCTGGGATTGCAGGTGCGTGCCGCCATGCCTGGCTTCTCCTCTGACTTTGAATGTCATGATGGACCAGACACCGGCCAAGTTTTAGTCTTCATTGTCATGACTGAGAGTTTGTGAAGGATGTTTGCCATACTGAAGGGTTGCTCTCATTTCTAGGGAGGTTAACCAGCATTCACTGAGTCCACCTGACGCTATTTCCATGTCTACTCAAGAGCACTTAGGAAGCACAAAGTTGGATCTGAAAGGATGATACTCCGGTTCTCAGATGCAGTTTTGTGTGAGCCTTTCAGGGGCTGAGCAGATCTCTGGGCATGGGGCCGTGTTTTCCTGATTCATGCTGGCACCAGATAGTCTTCGACTCATCATTCTGCCCTGCCAACCATGCTGAGATAGGATTTCTGGGGGATTCAAATGATTTGTCCCAAGACCCACGCAAAGCTAGAGCCAGAGGTCAGAAGACACCTGTGACTTATTAAATCCTCAATTACGGTTTACTTCTAAAATTTGTTCAGGCTACTTTCTCCACTGCTCTCACAGTCTCTAACTTCCCCGGACTCTGAAATTAATGTCCCAAGGCATGTTGAAATAGAACACATTCAAGCCAATGATGCTCAAAGTAGAAGCAGTAGTGTAGAAGAATATATACATCTTTGTTCCCAGGAAATGCATTAATTTTCTTGTTATCCATATTTAGGTTAAACTTTTAATGAGACAGTGAAACATTTCCAGCTCCTTCTTGAATCTTCTTAAGCATGTTTCCCTCGCCCATCAGAAGGCTCTGCCTGCTGGTCTGTATGCCTCAGGGCACTCTTGTCTTGTTTTCAGAATAACCTCGGTCAACAAACTCAAGTAGTTACAATAGGATAGAAAAAAGTCTAGCAAGGCAGAGAGTAAAGTTTACATGGTTAACCTTCAGAGGCAACATCAAAGAAGTTAGTTGCATCATAACCCTTCTGCTGGTAGAAAGAACAGGGAAGTGTCTTAAATGATTGTTTTCCTTCTCACTCAGAATTTCTTATTGTTTCTGAACTCTAGAAAAGCCTATTTGGATGAAATTTCCTTTGTATAGAAAAATATTTCTAAAAATGATTTTGATGACTATGATAATTATAAGTTATTATAGTTCTTGGACCACTTGGGTATTTTAGGCAATTTGCTCTTGTGTTAAATGGCTCTAGGACCTGTGGGTGTTCGGTTTTCTGAAAGCACTTAGCAGATTTTCAGGTCACTTGTCCTGTTTTCAAGGGGATCAGCTGTAGCAACCTGTCACTTCCTTTGAGTCTAGGTCTTGAATGGGGCGTGTAAGCAGATACCAAGAAGCCAGCTGGATCTTTGAAGTCCAGTGCTTGTAAATAGATGTGGTTGGTTATCTCTCAATCACATCTAGCTTAGAAGCTGCTTTGCTGTTTAAAGAAGGGACCTTCCTTTAGAATGCAGAGAAACTACTTTGCCTCTTTTGGCCCTTCCCCCGGCATCATTGTAGCTTACTTCTGGATTTCTTGTTCGGTTCTGGATGAATAAACTTGCCAAAGGCATACTGGTTCCACACTTAGGTAGAGGTGATGCAAACTGCAATGCAAACCCCGGCACGGTGCAGCAGAACTCAGGTACAGTTCTCTCCCCGTTCTGCCTTGTGGCACCGGGCAATACCTTTACCTCTCAAGTGTTACTTCCTCCACTCAAAAATGAGGATGAAAGCAAATGTCTTCCAAAGTTATTGCAAGAGAAATGAGGTGTGTGATGCCACAGGCTGTATTTATTGAACATCTATTATCTGCCAAGTTTGCAGCCACCAATCAGCAAGGAATGGTAGCTCCTACAGACATGGATGCCATTGCCCTTACCAGTTAACTTTATACAGCCATACTGCTGAAATCGTCAGGTATTATTCAAGTGCCTTAGAAACTAGTGAGAAGTTAGAACAGAGCCAATCAGAGAGGATCTACCTGTCCCGAATACTGAATTAGACATTTTCCTTAGATTGCACCATCTAATCATAACAATCTTTTGAAACAGGACCTATTTCTTTTTTTTTTTTATAGATAAAAAGAAAGGCCCAGACACACTGCTGTATATTTTTCAACACATCAGAGAAAGGGGCAGGATGAATGGAACTGATTTAGCATAACTGAGACCTTAACTCTGAGAGTAAGTCATATCCCTGATGCTAATAATTGAGCTCATTTCTTTTTATTTATTAATAGATCATTCATGGTGTTTTTCTTTTATAGCATTAAATAGCAACATGAAAATCGTCCTTTTCCTATACAGTCAAAATAGATATATCAAGTTAATTTTATTCTTCTTAACACAGACATTTTCCTATACCCTTGTATGAGCTAAAGTCAAATAGTTTTGCTTGGGTCATAACACATGCCGAAGCTGGCTTTGCTGAGAGAACTGTAGTTTGGTTTAGAAAATTCCACTTAGGCCATTTTGAAGAATTTGCAGGAAAAATAAAAGTACCTAAGCCCTGGCTAAAAAATTTATTTTAAAATTATATTTTTCAAAAAAAATTATACCAAAAATTGAAAGAATCTGGCAACCAAGAATGTATATTTATCTGGTCACAGGAATAACAGTATTCATCAGAATGTGAAGGTTACAGCCTCTGTCACCCCTTGTCACATTGTTTACGCTGTTGGCAATCTCCTCTTCATCCTCTGGTTAACTCTATGTTCTGTGTGGCCAATCTTACCACATTTCTCTTATTTTTAATTTTACTGCTTATTCTCCAGAGGAAGAGGCACTTGAAAAAAAATCTTCTTGGGTTCTTCCTTTTCAAAGGAAGGTGCAAATTAGATGTAGCAAATTCATAATTCCATTTCCATCTTTAAAAGGAACTATCCCCCAGCCATTGGTCTGCTCTGTCACCTTGAATCAGAAAATGGCTCCATCTGGTTTATTTGGTTTTTGATCGCTCACGCTTCAAAGAAAGGCAAGGGTTATATCCGCAGACAATTGTGTAAGCCTGCGCAAGCAAAAATAAAACTCTCCCCGACCCCTGCAGGGATCAGAATATATATCCTGAAGCTGGAGAGATCTGCTGACGTCTGTAGTGGTTTGCTGACTCCCAGCAGGCTTGACTCAGGAAAAAGAATTCCACCAGCATCTAGAAAAACTGTGTCCAGGAAAAGATTACCACGCAAACACAATGAAATTGGCTCTGGTGTTACTTTTGGTCTTAAAATTCTTTGTGTGTTTTTGTGTTTGCAACAGACACACAAATGCATACTTTAACGCCAGCATCCATATGCAGCATCATCATTTTAGAATTTCTTGGAGCTCTAATTCTGGGTTTGCGTGTTCAGGCAGGATCCTGGCAGCCACTCCGCACATGCAACTGGTTTAACTTTCCATGGATGTCCACGTGGGCTCCCCAAGGTCAGGCTTAGTTCTTAATTCATGGAAAAATATCAGAGGGCCAAAGTGTTTTATATGTTATTATTTCAAAAAGTTAAGACTGACTGTATGCAAATATCAATCACCAATGCTTATTTTTTTTTTTTTTGCCTGTAACTTTTATTCTACCTGCTTTCAAAAGCGTTTGTTCCTAGCCCTGCCTCAGTTATACAACCACTCTGTTTGCTTTGGGTGCCCCACCTACAATGCAAGGATAATAACCTTCTGCACCTCCATCATGTCACGGTGGTGTTTAAAAACTAGTTGGCAGAGGAATGCATGAGCCCACAGCCCTTTGAAGCACATGAGAAAAATGATTTTCAAAGTGGTTAGAAGTTACACACTAGGTATGGTTCAATAAAAAACACGCAAAGCAGTCTAAGATTGTACTCATAAATTATGCAATTAAACCCATTTGAAAATGACTGCCATATGCATCATCATATGTATAAATGTACTTGACCGAAGAACAAATGTGTTCACATTGATTTAATATTTGTTAGCAAATAGTTCCACTGGCGATCTTAGAAAATAATATTTTTAATATTGACAACTGCTGTTTAAGTAATTTTATTTTTTCCTATATAGTTCAAGTTTTCTCAAAAAGCAAAAGCAAAATCAAACCAAACCAAAACAAGCATAGCCCTTTCAAATCAGAAAAGAAATCAGAAGAATAAGTTTAACGAAAAACCTAACTGGATAAGGCCGGGGAGGTGCTTGGATAGACTGTCTACTTCTGAGCTGTGAGCACCAAATTCCTCTGAATCCTAAAAGAATGAATTTGGGCAAGACATGAATGAAATGAAAGAGTCTGCACAATTGGATGTCAAACATAGAGGCCTTGGGCTTGCCAGCTGGAGTGAGAGGAAGAGCTCAGAGAAAAGCTGTCATTTCAGAAGAATTTTCAAAGTCTTTGCCCACAGCCAGAGTCTTCATCTGCTCGCAGCTTGCGAGGTAGAGCAGCAGCCAGAGCTAGTCACATCTCTTCCACCTAGCCCACTGAGCTCTAGTAAATTCAGTGTGTGTACCAAGGCTCTAAGGAAGATTCTGGAAAGTCGGTTACTGTTATTCCACCTTAAGCTTATCTCAGTGGATGCGAGTTCTAAGTTGCTGTAGCTTTAGCAGCACCAGGCTTCCTCAGACCTCTCCTAACCATGTAAAATACTTTATTTTTTTAGCAAACTCATTTCTACACATGGTTTAGGGATGGTATTGCCTCAATCCTGCCCAAAACTCATATCCTGCTTCCTAGGATTGAGTGTGATAACCTTCCAAGAAATACTGTGGTCATCTATGATTACAAAATAGGATACTTGTCCACCACTTCTGGGCTAGGGGCCACTAAGGGCTTGGTAGGTAGCACTCCCTGGGTCAGGAGCTGTGAGCCTTCTTAATTAAACAACAACAACACCAACTTCCTGGCCACCAGAATTTGGGATGAAAGAGAAAGACCTTAGTCTTGGCCCTACTTACCCATGTTTTCATCCCATAAAAGAACTGACGAAAAGGGGAAGAAACCTTTAAGATTTATTACAAGGAAATTTTAATTTAACATATTGCATAATTTATAGTCAAATTTGTTGTTTATAACAAAATACCTTGGCTTGTCTTAGAGAAGTGACTACATACACATTGGAATTTTAAAATAAAAAGATGAAAGAGTTTTTTTTTTCCACTCTGACTATTGTAATTCTCAAAGGCAAACATTTGTGCTCGCTCTACACATGTTACATCAAAGATAACACAATTTGTGCTGCTGCTTTGAAGAATAGCCTGCGCCTGTAAGCCATTAGCGTTTCCCTTCTTCTTTGGCTATATTGGAAGACATCCTTGAATGCTTCATGTCTCCATTTCTCTAACTGTAAAATGGGGCTAATTCTATCATCTACAGTGAGAAACAGTAAGAGAAAAAGTTCATGATAGAATATAGATGCTTACTATTAATGACAATAAGTCAACCACATACGCATAGTTTTTTAGAGTACTTTCTTGAACCCAGGGAATGATGTCATAGTTTTCATTTAACTATTTATTTACATAGACCTTAACACCCCACCCCCCTGACTGAAATAATTAAACTGCTGAAGACCAAAGTTTTTCTCAAAGGTAACTTTCCAAGCACTCTTAAGAAAGACAGTGGACCTTGGCCATTCTTACAGGTGTAAGATGGAATCTCAGAGTTGTTTTGATTTGCATTGCTCTGATGACTAGGGATGTTGAACATTTCCTTAAGTGTCTTTTAGCCATTTTAGATTCCTCTGTTGAGAGTTCTCTGTTTAGGTCTGTACTCCATTTTTTTTATTGGATTATGTAATCTTTTGGTGTCCAATTTTTTGAGTTCTTTGTATATTTTGGACATCAGATCTCTGTCTGATGTGGGGTTAGTGAAGATCTTTTCCCATTCTGTAGGTTGTTGTTTTGTCTTGTTGACCGTGTCCTTTGCTTTACAGAAGCTTTTCAGTTTCAGGGGGTCCTATTTATTAATTGTTTCTCTCAGTGTCTGTGCTGCTGGGGTTATGCTGGAGAGGTTGTGGGGTAAAGGGAACACCCTTGCATTGCTGATGGGAATGCAAACTGGTACAGCTCCTTTGGATGTCAGAAAATTTCAGATTTCTCAGAAAATTAGAAAACAACCTTCCTCAAGACCCAGTAATACCACTTTTGGGTCTATATCCAAAGGATGTTCAACCATGCCACAAGGACATGTGCTCAACTATGTTCATAGCAGCATTGTTTGTCATAGCCAGAACCTGGAAACAACCTAAATGCTCCTCGACCAAAGAATGGATAAGGAAAATGTGGTATATTTACACAATGGAGTACTACACAGCAGAAAAAAATAACGACATCTTGAATTTTGCAGGCAAATGGATGGAGCTAGAAAACATTATTTTGAGTGAGGTAACCCACACAGAAAGGCAATTATCACATGTACTCACTCATAAGTGGTTTTTAAACATAAAGCAAAGAAAACCAGCCTACAAATCACAATCCTAGAGAACTTAGACAACAATGTGGACCCTAAGAGTGACATACATAGATCTAATCTACTTGGGAAGAAGAAAAAGACAGGATCTCCTGAGTAAATTGGGAGCATGGGGACCTTTGAGGAGGGTTGAATTGGAGGGGAGAGGCAGGGAGGGGAACAGAGGAAAATTTAGAGCTCAATAAAAATCAATAAAGAAAAAGAAAGACAGTGGACACACTTTTCTTATTTCTTTTACATATCATGATTTTGAAGCTCTAATTAGCTTTCTGTATTTGTTAGTTCCTTATCTGTGGATCTCTACCAACTACAGGTTGGAAACTTTCTAAAAAAAAAAAAAACAACTCTGAACTGAATCTCTTCCGGTCTTTCTATCACCAATAGCACAGCATAACATTTCTTTCCATAGTTTTTATATGTATTTAATGGTATATGTAATTTAGAAAACACACACTATTTTATATAAAGGTTTTGGGCATCAATAATTTTGGTTTCTGTCCTAAACAGTTTCCTATTTCTATAATAAAACACCATGACTGAAAGCAGCAAAGGGAGGAGAAGGTTTGTTTTGGCGTAAAGCGATGTTATAGAACACCACGAAGATCATGAAGAAAAGTCTGGGTAGAAATTCTAGAAAGGAACACGGAGGTATGGAGGTAGACGGCACGGAGGAGTGCTGCTTACTAGGCTGTTCCTCAAGGTTTGCTCAGTTTCCCTTCTTACTTACTCCAGGACCACCGACTCAGGGACAGCACCAACTGCAGTAAGATGGGCCCTCCCATCTCAACCGCCAATCACGAAAATGCCTCGCCCACTAGAAACAGGCCAATCTGAGACAGGCAGTTCCTCACCTGAGGTTCCCTCTTCCCAGATGACTCCAGCTTGTATCAAGATGGCAGAAACACACAAGCAGAAATCCTACCGACCAGTATAGCATCTTTGGGGCTCTCAGAATTCATTTCTGTGGACTCCATTTATTAACAGACATATTAATAAACCGAGTAGGTCAGAAGCAAATAAACAGTTATTCTTCCTGGTCTGCCTTGATCACTCCATTAAGGCTGCATGTCAATCACGAAAAGACTCTTGCTGTTTCTCCTACTATCCAGACATTGTTGATAAGAAGTAAGACCTAAAATTCAGTGTGGGGGCTACAGCAGATAAAGGGAGACCCAAGGCATCCATCACCAGGGTGATCTTTGAAAGCAATGAGCCATAAGTCTCATTTGCTGGTAGAGGTTCCTTCTTGCAGCCTATTGATGGGAATATGATATGGGCACAAGAAAAGCAGAGGATGAAAGGGAGGACTCTCTCTGGAGAGTGTGAAGATGAGAGAGGGGGTAAAATACCAAGGCAAAGGATTTGCTCAAGTATCTATTTGAGATACAGTTTCCTTTGTTGAGCTGTCATAAATGTGTTCTTGAGTTGCATGTTCGTGAAGTAGGTACACCCAAAAGAAGACTACATTTTCATATATGCAAGACGTTCAATTACAATCTCAATCATTGTAATTTCTCTCAAATTCCAATTCACAAATTCAATTAAACTTACTCTCTAAAACTTTGATTCTAAGCCAAAATCTGACAACAGATGCTCACACATGCTTTGATTCCAGCCCAGCCACTGTGGGTGTCAAAGGGAATATGATAGCCAAGTCCATTCTGTTGGATGGCAGCTAAGTGCTATAGCGATGAATAATTTGCTTTGGTATAGATCCTGAAATACTGACACAAACTTAAGGTCAATTTTTCTATATATGTATATTTCTGCTCTTGATTAAGGTATTGTGATTGTGTAGCTCATTTAAAAATGTAATGTATAATTAAGAAATATAGGTTAATAGATAATCATCTATAATAGTCAAGCTTGTAGTCATGTTAGTTAGATTTTCTAGATATACAGAGAAATATTTCAGATGGATAGGGATTCTTCAAATCTTTCACAGGCCTTCAGAATATGGCCTTTCAAATGTTTAAGAACTTAAGACTTTTCATTACAATGAGACACATCTGCTCCTGGCAGCACCAATCTACTTCAAAAAGAAGATGGGCATCAAAGAGGCTCCTTATGGAGTTGGTTAGCCATTTGGGGGAGAAACTGCTCTTGCCTGGACTGCTTCACCGAGCATGCAGGACCCACAGAGAAATGACTGCTGAACTTGCCTAAAGGTAAGATGGTCCTTCGGGGTTCCTGCTTCATGAAAGAGTCTGTGAGACGTTCTGCAGGATACAGAAGAAAGTGAATGAACTGTCTTTGAATTTTCCTCCTTCATGGAAAAGTCTGCTGGATACTATGGGCCCATGGGCTGAATATGGATGCCCCAATGGTACAGAAGAACTTTGAGTGACTGTCCAGGCAGCGAGATGTCTCTGTCAATTCTAGAATTTTGTAAGTTGCTTACAATGTACTTTCTGTTTACTTACTTAGGTAATATTATATCCTTCTGGAGTCTTTGATGGAGTTGAAGAATAGATAGTAATAATATAGCTTTCCTTATTTATGATACAAGGTAAGTAGATATAAATATTGTAACTAATTCTTGCTTGACAACTGTTTTATTATATGTAATTTTACTATGTTAAAGTTAATACCTTTCTTTTTGCTTAAACAGAAAAGGGGAAATGGTGTAGGAGTTCCTTCTGTTTGTGTGTTGTTTTCATTGGTCAATGAATAAAAAAACTGCCTTGGCCTAGTTGATAGGGCAGAACTTAGATAGGCAGGGAAGACAGAACTGAATGCTGGGAGGAAGAAAGGCAGAGTAGGAGAGGAATACCATGGAGCTGCCAGAGACAGACATGCTGAATCTTCTGGTAAGCCACTGCCACATGGCTACATACAGATTAATAGAAATGGGCTAAATCAAGATTTGAGAGTTAGCCAATAAGAGGCTAACTAATGGGCCAAACAGTGATTTAATTAATACCATTTCTGTGTGGTTATTTCAGGGCTAAGCTAGGCGGGTGGCTGGGACAAACAAGTGAGCCTTCCTCCAACAGCTAAGCACAGTATAGTGACCACCCCACTCTCTTCCATTTCAAGACTGACCAGTCACCTCTGCTTACTCTCTTCCCTTCTCTTTCCCTCCCTTCCCTTGTTTCTTTTCCAGTTTCGGTCAGTGAACCAGGGGAGAGAATCATATTATTTTGATATCACTATAGAGTTTTAAAATTATAGTCATTGATTTGAAGCCAAGGAAAAATAGCTCATTATAAAATCAATGATTTGTTTTTACTCTCTTTTTCACTTAGTATTTAGGAATTGGGAGCCACAATGTTACACCAGTCTACCCAGTTTCCTCTCTGGTAGTCACAACTCCAACCAGTAGCAGAAAGCATGGCCGCCCCGTGTATTGGCCCCTTTACTGTGCGGATGGGTGCAGGCTGCCTGGGAAACACTGACAATTTTCCTTTTTCTCCTCTGAATAATTAGCCATAGCACAGGGCTTAGCCCATTAAAAGGCAACTGCAAACGGATCAGTTGATTCTAGAAATCTTATGGGATAAAATGATCACATTTGATAATTACCCAATGTGATGACATTATAAAATATAATATGTAGGAGAGCTTGGGACACAAAGTTTCAAACAGTTCCAGGACCTCGCTCCGTGTGTGTGTGTGTGTGTGTGTGTGTGTGTGTGTGTATGTGAAGAGAGAGGGAGAGAGACAGAGAGATAAAGTACAATCACTGCTCCTCTGTCAGGTGGAGAAGGAGAGGGTAGTGCAGAAAAGATATTCGAGTAAACTTCTCCTCACCCACCCACTAACAACCATAAACCTCCTGTCCTCTAAATCTTGTCTCTGACCGTATGTTACACAGTTGATATTGTATCATTTATACCATTTGTGTCCTGGTTTTGCTCTATACCGTAAGGAAAATCATTCTCCTTTCCCATTAAAACTTTCTGCAAATACAGTGTTTAACGACGCTGTGATGTTTCAACATATGTTTTCATAAACATTAAATTTATCTGGTTGATGTTCTTAGGCATGGCGTTTGCTATTAAGGAGTTCAGTCTTACAAATAATGCTGCAATATAGCTCCGTGCAGAGAGCTTTTCGTTTTTAGATTATTGTCTTGGGGATACATTTCTAATAGTAAAATGCCAGAAAAAAAGGAAAAAATTAAATTGTAAGAACAAGATCTACTTCTCACAGCTATTTGTTTCTTGAGGTTTTTCATATGGTTGTTAAAACACCAAAAAACCTAAACACACACACACACACACACACACACACACACACAAAACAACAACCCCCATAAAACAAAAACAAATAAACAAAACCCCCAAAACAAACAACACCCCCAAACCTCTTGAAATAAAGAACAACAAGAAGAAAGCAAACAAACAATACAACCAACCCAGACACCAAACCACTATAAACCATACTGTTTCTGAAAGTCAGGTTGGAAGTGAACGGTGACCACCAGAATCCTTTTAGGCTGCTAATTAAAATGCTACTTTTGAGGAGTGTTCTGGGCCCACCTTACCACACTGAAGAGTTAGACCTAGCAACGTATTTCCAGTGGACTGTCACCTGATTTTAGTGACCTGATTTTTCAGCGATGGAAATCTAAAACAGACCGTTACTGTAATCTGCCCTGCATTGACTCACACAAGGGTTTCACGCTGTCTGGAAAGGATATAGAGTAACTAGGCAGACTTTTCTACCAGCATTGGGTCAAAACAACCGGGTCAAGATTAATGACTGCGTTTTAATGAGGCAAGCACATTTCTGCTGTTGAGCGCTCTGCAGCGGGCCAGAGGATGAATGGCAAAGGAGAGAAACCTTCTCCTCTCAATGACAAAGCTTGTTTTTTCAAGGGGATTCCTCCGCAGCGAGGGAACTCACAAAAGACAAGACCACGTCTCCTTGTCCTACATTGATAAAAATCTGCACTTTGGTCTTTGCCACTTTGTGATAGAAAGCTTCGGTGACATCACTATCTAGGAGTCTGTGCGGCAGTAAATTAAAGGAAATGCAAATATGTCACAGAAATTGACTAACTGCTAGATAACCATGGGTTTTCTGGGTGAGGTTAAGTCTTGCTCAGAAATCTTCATGACCTAAATAGGAGCTTGTGACTTTGCCTGGCTTATTTAAATAAATGTGCCCAAAAATCTAGAAAAATAATAAGTTTGAAAGCCATGCTTCCTCACAAATGGGCTAATAATTATGTCAAAATTAGAACCACGATTTTGAAATTAGAAAATTCTCTGTGGTTATTCTCAGGGTATTTATTTCACTTGGTCAGTTTGATGTGAAGGGCCTTGCAACCTCTTTGCGGGACTCCCACACCTAAGCACGTAGATCATCAAGCAGAGGTTTCACCTCCTCCATGGGTAAATTTTATAAAAAGTTTGGTCTATCTTGGAGAAATATATTTTAAAAGACTTTTTATTTCTGTGTTTGTGTTTATGTTTTTCTTCTTTTGAAGAACATTGAGATATTAGGGATGTTAACAACAATTCACTGGGAAAAAAAGCAGTTTCTATATTATAGATTTTGTTTTTGTATAGGATCTCAGTGTGTAGCCCTGACTAGCTTTAACTCACAAATCTGCCGTCTCTGGTCCTTGGATGTTGGGATTAAAGGCATATAACAACATGCCCTGAAATGATACTCTTAAAAAAATGAACTTTTGGGGTTGAGAGATAGTTCATTGGATAAGAGCATTGGCTGATCTTTCAAGAGACCCAGGTTTGACTTCCAGCACGTGTAGTGTCTCACAACTGCCAGTGTAACTCCAGTCCCAGGGATCTGACGCCCTCCTCTGGCCAGTGGGGACACTGCACACACACAGTACACAGATTTACATGCAGGCAAAACCTAGGATGGACTCTCAACAAGGGCCAGTAGAATAACCCATGAGATAAGTCTACTAGTTCTTCTAGGGTAATACAGACAAGCTCTTGAGTCTGATGAGTCTGCTTCAGTTGACTTTTTGAGTCCATGATGGGTTCATTTGCACTCTTGATATCTATAACTCATGGAGACAGTTCAGCTGGCTTTGCGTGCTTTGGTAGATATCTCCTTATTCCTGGTAGAGTGAGACTGAAGAGATCTTTGTTGAAATGGAAACATCTGATTAAATTTGTGCAACTGAAACCTTGTTGAGGAATACTATCCCTCTTCCTCCCTCTTAAAATATGACTTTGATGCATCCACGCCCTAATTTTTATATATGTTTCAATAACTTACTCGCTTTAAAGGAGCCATTTGTGACTGTTTCCTCGATGGACCTCACAGGACAGGATCTCAGTGGTAATGAGTTAAATGTTCTCTCTGTCCACAGGCCACTCCACAGGGCCAGTGCAAAGAGAGGCAACTTGGGTTGCTGATGCAATTTCAAGGGTGTCCTATGCAGGAGATTATTCAAGGCAGAGTAGTTTAAGGACAGAACCTGGTCCCTTCTAGGTTTCTAGAAGCTGTTTTTCAGTCTGGTGTTTATGCTTTTGCTCACCCTGGTTAATTATGCCTCTCATATGTCTCTCTAGATAGATTCAAGTTGTCGCAGGGCTAGCTCATTCTCACAGTGGAGGAAAGAAAGCACCTCTGTTATTTCCACTAGTCCTTGTCTTCTGAGAGATAGGAAACTAGAAGTGAACTTGAAGTTTGTACCCCGCATTGGTCACTTTGTTAATGTGCCCAATTTCTGAGGTTGACTCTGCCTTAATACTCCCTATTAATTCAGCCCATCACTTAACCGAAAACCCTTTATTAACATCCCGCAGGAATGCCCTGCTAGATGCGGCTGCTCTCTGGCTTGCTTTGAAATTGTACAAGGCCCTCATATAGAAATGGCTAAAGCTTTCAACAGATACTTTCTCTCTCTCTCTCTCTCTCTCTCTCTCTCTCTCTCTCTCTCTCTCTGTCTCTCGTTTAAAGAGGGAAAAATAATATTTTTGGAACAAATTCTATCAGTCTCCCCCTTCCCCTCTCTCAGACTGTCAATAGAGCTTCACTCTGGCTGACAGACTGCTCAAAACCAGCAAGGCATGAGCCCCAGACGAGATTTCTTTGGGCTGGGGTAAAAGACAGGAATACTTAAATTCTTGAAAGTTTGTATGTTAGCTGGGATCGAAAACTACTATATTCAGGAAAAAGAAGACAGATTCCCCAGAAGACATAGCCCTCACCTTCAAGTCCATTGTGTGGCGCTATGCGAGGTTTTTTTTATTAGAACCTGTACAATTTAACCTCGCTCCAGTGAAGAGATATGCCACCAAAAAGTTCTCTCCCTCATTTTTGGTCATCTACTGAAGTTCATCTGGCCTGATCCAGCTCATGATGAAGATGGAAGAGTCAGCTTAATAGGGTGATGGGAATATTTGGCTTGGTGATTGGCTTCGCAACCTAAGCCCCTTAATTTTCCTGGAGGTTTTTGTTTCATATTGTTTTTCCTCTAGCCAAGTGAATACAAGGCAACGGCTCTGTGCTTACTTCACTTGTAGAGAGGGTCATGAAGTATACAGTAGACAGCACAGTCAACTGTACAGTTGAAAATTGTAAAGCTCACACGTCCTAGAAATTGCTACTTGCACATGTACAACACATTTGTATATAAATCGTACTGTGAAGCTTAAAAGTGTTCCTTCTATGAGCTAATACCGGGAAGCAATATTTTAATATCTATGGATGAAACATGAGCAGACACACAGCACATATTTTTGAGTCATATTTTCCTTCATTTGTTTTCATTTATGCTGATTATAACCTAACCACAAACTCTAGCTATGGGGAAAAATTAAGTAAAAAAAGAAAGCTGATCTATTTACGCCAGTATTTTGCAGCCTGGACAAAGCTTCAAGTGCTGTCATCCGAGTCTCTGAGTCACTGAGTGCTTATTGCCCGCGACTGTTTGTTAGGCGCTTCAGACTTGATTTAGACTTTAAGATTATAAACTGAAAACAATCTATAAATGCAAGCCAATGACGCAGCACACATTGGAAACCTAACGTGAAACAGAATTGTTATTGCAAACAGAGGATTAGGTGGAGTGATTGGAAAAGGCCTCCACAGTAAGAACATTGTGATTAACGTGAGAAGAACCGGAGAAACATAATGACAAAGGTGGCCTGACGGCAGCATCATGCTAATTAGCATAGTCTTCTGGAAGGAAGATCTTTTGTTGATTAAGAATCAATGTAACAAGAATCCCCTGAAACAGATCAGTTTGTGTATCTATCCTTAAAAACGGTCCCTAAGCCAGCATCTATGTTGAAGGGAGATCTGAAGCGTTGATATAGTTCACAGCCCCTTGTTTTTTGCTCCCTGGTTATCCTCATCACTGGACCCCTGCCCCAGTTCTCTAACATACTGACAAAATAACCTGTTGTGCATGACTCCAACGCCTTCACAGCAAGCATTACCTCATTGTATTTCAGTGCACTGGTAACCTGTTACCAACAAACCGATCCTGGCCTAATTGTGAAAGGCTTTTCTCTTTGCTGAAGGGATTTAGGACATCAGTAAGCAGGAAGTAGTCACTTGGGGACAGTTTGGTTGTCCTGGTGGATGTCAGCATAGAGAGTGGGGAACAGAAACAAGGAAGAGTAAAAGAATAATCTTTTGGCTCTCTCTCTCTCTCCTCTCTCTCTCTCTCTCTCTCTCTCTCTCTCTCTCTTCCTCCTCTCTCTCTGTTATTTGTGCTGTGCTCCATACCGTATTACCAGTGTTTGCCTTTAAGATCTTTTCAATTAAAATTTTATTCATACAATATATTTTGATCATATTCTTTCCCTTCCCCAACTCCTCCCAGATCCTCCCCACCTATCCCCTAAACTTTAACTTCTTCTTCTTTATCATAAAAGCCCATAAAAACAAAAGCAATGGTCAAAAAAAAAACAACCCCAACCAAGCAAACATAATAAAATAAACATGTCCAAATCCTTATATAGCAGGGCAGACATACATATGCACTCAAACTATTAAAGCATGCACAAGACCAGCACAGGTTCAAACCAAACAGAATCCCACTGTAGAGAAGGGGAAGCAGACATAGAGACCTACACCCAACCAAGAAGCTATTTGCAATTGACACCTGCTGGGAAAGGGAACATTTGTTTTCTCCAATGGAGAGCCATCAGGTATATCAACCATACTCCAGGCCAGTGCCCGTGCTCAGAAGTAGCTGGCTAAGACAAAATGGACTCCATGCTGTGCGTGTGTGTACGTGCATGTATGTACTGTTTTTTTTTTTTTTTTTGAGATGGGGTTTCTCTGTGTAACAGCTCTGATTGTCCTGGAACTAGCTTTGTAGACCAGGCTGGCTTTGAACTTACAAAGATCTGCCTGCCTCTACCTCCTGAGCGCTGGGATTACAGGCATGCGCCACAACCACCTGGCTGCAAACATGCGCTTTTTGTTTTGGTATGTTTTCGTTCTTTTAAAATATTTTGACAAATGTAAAATACATTTGTGGCATAAGCCATGAAGCTTCAAATATGCATATATTATAAAATGTTAAATCAAGCTAATTAAAAATCTGCTTTGAGCAATTTTCAAGCATAATACATCATTATTAACTATAGTCACTATTCGTTCAATGGCTTTCTTGAAAGAACAACTTCAATTTCATTATGTCTAACTTTGCCCTGTGGTCAGCAAGATGCCACTATCATGTTGAAGGGGGCCCGATCCCATTAGCTACTGGGAGCAAAGGCAGCCTTTTAAACCCTCTCTACTGGTGTTAAAGAGAACCCCAATTCCTGGTCTTCAAAACTGTTCATAAAAGCTCCCTGGAGGACTGTTCAAACAAGCTGCTGGGGCCCAGTTCTAGAATTTCTAACTGAAAGGTCCAGCAAGTTCTTAAGTGAAGCTGAAGGGAAATAGGTTGAGAACCAAGGTTGAGAATTTCCTCCCTGATGGAGGCCTGGCCTCTGCTTTATCAGTGAGATTAAAGGTCCAGTTGTTAAATGACATCAATGGCCCTGGTGATGGCTCGGTTTCTAATTCCCAGGTCTCTCTCTTTTCCCCTCCTTCTTTTCTTCTTTTCTTTTCTTTTCTTTTCTTTTCTTTTCTTTTCTTTTCTTTTCTTTTCTCTTCTCTCCTCTCCTCTCCTCTCCTCTCCTCTTCTTCCTTCCTTCCTTCCTTCCTTCCTTTCTTCTTCCTCCTCATCTTCTTTTGTTTTTGCTTTACGATGTGTCTTAGGCTGCAACACAGCCCTCCCTTTATAATCTGCATTATCAGAATCTTTTCCTTTAAGAAACATATTTGTGATCATTGCTGTTTTGCCTGCATGTATGTCTGTGTGAGGGTGTCAGATCCCCTGGAGCCAGAGTTACAGACATGTGTGAGCTGCCAGGTGAGAGCTGGGAACTGAACCCAGGTCCTCTGAAAGAGCATCCAGTGCTCTTCCCTGCTGAGCCAGATCTCCAGCCCCTAGAACTTTTCTCAGGCTAACTTCATTTTGTTCCCATTAAAGTTTCACTAAAACTAATTTTTCTATGGATGCTGCCTGTTACTAAACCCCGCTCTTAACCCTGAACTGATATAGTAAGAGAGGCACAGCCAGTATTCAGAGCGTACACAGTCTTTGTTCATGCAAAAACAATGGCAGACCGAAGAGCAGAAAGAAATTAAAGTCTCTTGGTTACGGAGCCAGTGAACAGTAGCTTCTGAAAACTCAGCATAGACCAGAGGTTCTCAACCTGTGGGCCGAGACTCCAAAGGGTGGCGTATCAGACATTTACATTACAATTCATAACAGTTACAAAATTACAGTTATAAAGTAGCAATAGAATAATTTTATAGTTGCGGTCACCATAACATGAGGAACTGTGTTAAAGGGTCACAGCGTTACCAAGGTTGGGAACCACTGGCATAGATTTTGTAATAAAAGAGACTCACTAGTATGAATTTAACTGGTTTTATACATAATAAATCAATTTAATAGCTAGCTCCCCAAATACTTTTTTTTCATTTACTTGATACGTTTTTTAAAATTGACAATTGTTTGGCGTTAGTCACCCCAGGAGCAGGAGGGGATAGAATTCTACTCACTTGCCCTAGTTCTCTGTTTTTCTTAGATTGGACGTTAGCCAATGATTGGGTCCTTAAGCATTTTACGAAGTTCTTTAACCGATATCCATTAGATTGGTCGGATTTTCAACTGGTTTAATTACATGGGACTTATTTTCCCAGAAAAGAAAGGAATTAATTTCAAATACTTATTTTTGCTAGAAAGTGAACTCTGACGTATTTCAGAGAGACAGAAACAGGTCGAGGGAGAGAAAGGAGGAATGAGAGTGAAGGGTGTTATTTGCTCTGTTCCAGACACTTGATTATGCAAAAGAGGCAAGGTTACAGAAAGGCCTTTCTCCCTTTCTTATGACATACAGTTAGCAAGGGAGATCAGTTTTATTTTGGTAGGTTTTGTTTCTGGCAATAGTCTTAACAGTGGTTTGTTGTCGTAAACTTCCTTTGGGGCATATTTTTCCCTAGAAGGTGTATAAGTTAGACAGCATACAAACAAACAAAGACCCAAACAACCGAAGAACTATAAACCACAAAACTTTTGTGTAATGAATGATTTCCTTAAGGTGAGATTTTCCTCATGACCAGCTAATGCTGAGGTTGACAGCTCTATCATCTCTTCTGAGTAGAACATTCGTGCTTCCTTTGGATGTAGCTCAAGCAGCAAATACTTTTACATCGCCTACCTTCATTCCACCCAAAGGCCACACTGTGGATTGCTCCAGTCTTCCATTTTGCTTTCCTAGCCTACTCTTATGGAAGTCACTTCAACACTGGCACTACAGATGAATTCTCAAAGGCTGATATTGTCCAAGGGGCGAGAACCATGGGCAGATGAGTCTCAGGTCCTAACTCAAACATCCCTGAAGGAGGCCTGCCCCCTGTGTGAGCTCAGCGCTAAGAATGACTACACTTTGGGGACATCTTTTCCTTTGGGGACGTTCTTCTTTGTAGCACTCTCAAATCTACCTCCTTCTGACATCTGCTGGAACTAAAAAGAAGTCTTTCTCTGTGCGGAGAGCTCAAGGCATCTGTTAGGAAGATCTGTGAGTGGTCCTCTCTTCTGTCTTCCTTCATATGAAAGGGCCCTCGGGTTTCTCCCATGGTGTAGCTTATAGAGCTTTGCCCAGACAGACTCTTTCCTCTGGATACAGTTTTGCTACTTATTCCCCTACAAAATACAGGTGCTGCTAGATAGATTGGACACAATGAAGTACATTGTTACTTGAGGTGTTCTGTCCTTCACAGATGCAATGCACATGATCACAGAGTGCAGGTTTATAGCCTTCAAAAATACACATATGGATCCCTGACTCATAATGTGATGGGATTTGGAGATCCGATCTTTAGGTTAGGTAGGTTGTAAAAGTGGGGTTTTTATGTTGAGATCAATGTCCTTATGATAAGAGAAACCAGATATATACTCCTTTCTACACACAGTGAGAAGTTAGCCACCTGTAGGCAGAAAGACACATTTTACCAGAACCCTGCTTTCCTGGTACCCAAATCTCAAATATCCTGAGGGGGTAATTCTGTGATGTCATTCAGTCTGTGGTATCTTGTCTTTATAGAAGCTAGAATGACACACATTTATCACACTTAAAAGAGAAAAAATACGTAATTATGTGTTTGGTAAAAGTCCTATGATTTATTTGACAGAATATTTGGATTTTTAATAATACACAAATATTTTAAAAAACTTGCTTGCCTTATAATTTATGATTTTTAGTCTTTAATGTTACAAGGCTGAATATGGAAGCTTTATGAGAAGATTGATGGAAAAGAAGTAGAAACGGGCAACTTTGACATACGGTCCCTTCTCATCATTTATGACATGTATGATACATACATATATATTCCATGTTCTGGGAGTCGAGTGATCCCAAACGCTCAGGTGTTAAGGACTTGATACTTTGGTAGTCAGTATTGGGAGTGCTATGGGGTTCTGGGAGATGGCGCTATGTGGGAGGTCCTTGGCTCACAAAGGGATGTCCCTGAAACCAACTGTGAGATTCTGACCCATGCTCTAGATTGCTGTCCTGGCTCATGTCGCGAGGGATTTGCTCTGCTTTGCACTCCGCACTATTGCTGTCCAGTGCCCTCATCAGCGGTCTGTGGCAGAGGGAGGTGACCAACCTTGAAATCAGATCTTCAGAATGCTAGGCCACACAAATCTTTTTCTATTTATAAATTAATTACCTAAGGCGTTTCATTGTAGCAACTCAAATATGTGTGCACCATGTGTACATATGCGTTTGTATGGCAGATATATGTTAGAATACATATATGTATCATATGCATTTATAGTAATTATGTCCAAATACCAATATTTACAACAGACTTTATCCTTCCTTTCTGCTTACTAAATGTTTGTCTTCAGGAGAACTTATTAGGAGGTCAAAGCAAGAAGATGGTTGCACTGAAGAAAGGAAGCGTTTTTTGTGTTCTTGGAAAGAAAAGGAGTGCGTGGCCTTTGTGCCTCTGGATATTGTGCCTCCTGCAGTAAACGGGTCTGTCCCGTGCACATTAACTACTATCTAGGGAGTGATGAGGCTGAGAAGACGGGTCAGGCGCTCCACTTGATACAGCAGTCACAAATGGAACGCACATGTCTGCAGTGACTGAGTCTAATATTAACTCTGTAGGAAATCCCCTAGCCACCACAGCCAGGAGACACATTGTTCCTCTCCCAAGTCAGAGGCCTGGGACCAGGGGAACACTAGCACTCAGCACACTCTAAAAGGATCTTGCACCAAATTCCAGCAGTTTGCCATTGCCTTGAAGGTCTTGCCAGTGCCCAAAGACATTCCTTGAGATTCTGCCTTTCCTACATCTGAGTTCAGAATGTCATACTGAATCATCTAGAAAGGGCTAAACTCTGCTCTTTGGGGGCTGTTCTCAAGATGTGCCATCCACGGTAGCAAAATCTGTCACAGGTTAAGGACCACTTCGCTGTTAAGGGTATGTCTTAGTTTGTGGAAAGATATTTTATTCTAGATATAGATGTTATTTTGAGATATGTCCCAGACTGACCTTCAAAAATGGGTAAGAACAATCAGCATTCTAACTATGTTGTCTTTCCTTATTGCATCTAGCATAGGGCTGGCCACACAGTGGGGATTTCAGTCTCTTCTCAAAATGTCTGACTGAGAGCCTTGATGTGGAAAAGATTGGAACACTAGAAGGAAAAATAGCAATAATCTATTCAGATCATTGTTTTCTTTGCCCTTTCTGAAAGAAGCTATATATGTATACATACCTATCTATCTATCTGTCTGTCTATCTGTCTATATTCTTTATACTAGCCCTCTCTGAAAGAAAACTGTATAAATATATATATATATATGCATATTGTGTGTATATATATTCTTTGACACATAGAGATCTTATGTATTTTCAGGGCTCTGTGTGATAATTTTGTTACATCCAACTCTTCAAATTTGTCATGAAAACATTACCATGAACATGGCATTGGTACAGGTTCATACTATGAAGGAGACTCAGAAAAACTAACTGGAGAACCGGAATTGTTTCTTTCTCATTTTTTTCCTTATTCACATCTGCATTTCTCAGACCTGGCAGATGGTAATATCCGGCACAGACTTGGTATTAACACATGAACCAAGCCAGGATGCCACATGGATAGCGTAAGTATGATATAACTTCCTAGTCATGATTTTGCTCCAGTTCCATAAGCAAAGCCAGACTGAGTTTCCTTACTGTTTACTTTCTATAATGCTTGTTTATTTCAGTGGTTGCATTTTCTGTATGATGTTGCGTAAATACATAATATAATAGTAATGAGCTATACTAACGGCCACAGCTTTGCCATATTCAGAAGGAACATTTTTTTTTGGTTTGGGCTAACAGCTTCACACAATGCATTGGGAAGAAAGGGCTAAAAAGAAAGTGTCGTCACCACAATTACTGGAGTCTCAAAGACCTTCGGTAAACAAGCCAAGACTGTTCACACCTGTCACCAATGAGCTGTCCCCAAATCCACCTCAAAAAGGAAGAAATAAAAAGCAGGTTTGTGCTCTCGGCAGATTTGGGGCTGTGAACACCGAAGCTGAACCGAGCTTTGGTTGCAAGGGCTCTTGTAGCAGGAGGGCCCTTCCGAAAAATCTGGGGCTGGAATTTCTCCTCCATAGCGACTGTAATTGGATCCCTGGAGCTTTATTAACAGTGCAATGGGAGGCAGAGGGGAGCAGGGCCGGGTGCCCCAGCAACCAGTCTCACAAACACCTTGCTCTAAGAAATCAAGAGACAAAAAACATGTTTTCAAGGGCTTGGAGGCTCCTGCGTGCTGCCGCCGAGGGTGGGACCATCAAACCTCATGGCTCTCAAAACTGCGCACTTGCCTGAGCTCCAAGTAAAATTCAAGTGTTCTGAAGATGTTTAGGATTCACGGGAGTGTCAGCCTGCTAAAATCTCTACTTTTCCCTATTGAAAGCTCCTCCCAAAAGACAGAAACAGTTTGGAATATTCTCAACTATGAGTGTCTGTCATCTTTTATGCTAGATGTATAGCTGCATGGACTAAAGATTGTGGTATTCCTCCCAAATAACTCAGGCCCTTCCAAGGTGCTGGTTGCTTTCCACAAGCAATAGTAAGGCTCCGTTGTTACAGACGATACCTCCATAACTCACAGCACAGGAGAAGCTAAGCTAGTGCCTACTTAGAGCCTTCACCTACCTGGACTAGTTAGTGTTCATGACATAGGAAGTACTCTGCATGCTACGAAAGGGGAAAGAAAGGTAAACACCGACCTAGCTGCAAACCCTTCAGCCTACAGTAGTGACCAACTGGTGAGATATAGGCACGCAATAGCGGCACAAAGCTTGCCTCCTAACGCCATGACGCAATACTCATAGAACCGCGCCTTGCTCAGCCATCATCAGAAAAGCTCCCTCCTGCAGGAGATAGGAACAGATAGAGACCCACAGCCAGACATTATGCAGAGGGTGGGAGACCTTGGAACAGTCAGCCCTAAATGGGATCATCATCAAATCCCTCTTCTCAGGGATCTGGGAACCCAGCAGAAGAGAAAGCGGAAGATTGTAAGAGCAAGTGGGAATGGAGGACACCAAGAAAACAAGTCCCTCTACACAAAATAGGACTGGCATGTGAGCTCACAGAGACTGTGGCAGCACACACAGGGCCGCCACAGGTCTAAGCCAGGGGTCCCAGCACCAAGAGAGAAAGCGGATATAAACTCCCATCCCCAGCCAAGAGGCTTTCTCCAATTGGCAACTACTCATAAAGGAAAAGACTCCATTTCCTTAAACCGACTTTCACTGGGTAGACAAACCACACCTAAGGGTAGGCTCCATGCTAGACACAGATGGCTAACAAAACTGACTTAATGGTCATTTTGAAGGCTTTTTTTGTGTGTGTCTCATAATGCTTTGCTGCATTTTTTTTTGTTTAACTTACATATCTTTTGCTTCCATGGTATGGTTTCCGATTTTGTACTTTTATGAGATTTCTGTGTCTGCAAATGTGTGTGTGTATGTTTTGGTCTCTATGCGTTTCCTGTGCTTTTTTTTTTTGTCTGACTCCTTTTTCTTCTGTTTGTTGTTTGTTTTGTACTGTTCAGGTTTGTGTGCTCTTATGTTATTTTATCTTGTTCTATATATTGTTATTTTTAGGTGCTTGTTTTCTAATGAGAGAGAGGAAAAAAAGAATGTGAATTTGGATTGGTGGGGATGTGGGGTGAATCTGAGAAGAGTTGAGGGAGGGAAGCAATAATCAAAATATATTGTAAGAAAAAAATCTATTTTAAACAAAAATTAAAAAAATAAAAAAAAACAACCCACAAGGGTTCCAAAGATATCACTTGCTTCAAAGATTTTATATATGTATATCATCTATCTATCTATCTATCTATCTATCTATCTATCTATCTATCTATCTATCTATCTATCTATTTATCGCTATGATGAGTTTCTAGCTCTTTCTAAGTTCCTGCCCATTGACTTTTAGACAGTCCAGAGCTCTAGGCATCCCGCTCATCTGGCATCAGAAAGTTTCCAACAGTTCCTCCCAGCTTAGATGAAAGGGCAGATGGTACCAAGACACAGTTAGACTACACGGGAAATGGTGACTTGGAGGACCTTGCTTATCTCCAGTGGGGATTTTCCTCTGCATTTGTGAAAAATACGGCACCCTGACACTCCCTTTGCTTTGGAGACTAGTTAGAGAGAGAAATGCACACATAACTAGAGTGCAAAGCCTTAACCTACTGGCAAAAGGACAGGGGAAAGGAAGAGGCTAATTTCATTTCACTACACCTAGGAGCTTGGCAACTCAAGAAAGCTCCCAAAGGAAGTCCATTTTGAAAGAAGTTACTAACTGTGGGACAAAGTTTCTCCCAGCCTCCGTCCCATGTAGCCTTGTGTGTTCCCTTTGCCTCTCTCTCTCTCTCTCTCTCTCTCTCTCTCTGTGTGTGTGTGTGTGGGGGGGGGGTGTGTTAGACTGAAGATAGGCAGGTAGAATCACAGGAAGACAAGATTTCACACTTTGTGTGAACACCAGGCCCCTTATCTCATGGCACACTCCCAGGGAGCATATATCATTCTTTTGGTCTTTGCACATTGTACAGTGTTAATCTCCACACAGCAATCCCGGTACAAAGGTCTATAACCACAACACAGAATCCCCTCTACTTTTCTCCTACTAATCCTTATCTTGATTTCTATATGAAAATTATACATACATATGGAAAAGTCTAGAATAAATTTGTATCAGTCTCACCGTGTGCCCATATGGGGACACTGCAGGTCCTCGGGCTGGTCTTTTTAATTGGTAAATTAATAGTAGCATTTATTTCTGCAACTAGGTGGAATTAACTGCTCAAATTGAAATTGTCTGTATCTCTTAGGTTAAATGAAAATCCTTTGAGAGATTAACAGAGATCAGAGATATGAGCTAGGAAGTTCAAAGTCAGCCTGAATATGTGTTTATGTGCAACCTTCTAAATTACATTACTTCTTCTTGTCTTTTTTTTTTTTGAGACTCCAATTTACTTCCAGGTCCTGTGATAAATGGCTTTGATGTCTTAGGCAGGGGCTCAGATGTGCGTCATTCTTCACTGAGTTAGTTGTGTTATCAACAGCCCTGGCCACTGAAAAATCTTCCTGCAATTGTTGTGGTCTTAGTCAAAGCCTTCCTCTTTCCCCCATTCGGGCTGGCCTTCGGCGGATGAAAGAATTGCCAAATACACACTGTTTGGAGTCTCTGGTTCCGAGAAAGACAGACCAAGGCAATTTGCTTCATCTCTGTTCCTGTAGGTTTGCAGTGCACGGGGGATGTCTGTTTTGTAAGAGGTTGCTAACGGTGGGACTGAGAGCTCCTGGCTTGGTGAGCAAGCACACACATATGGGAAATGAAGAAACCTGGGTAAACACTGAGTCTCCCCTGGCAGCAACCACCACTTTCCAAGACTTTCACGCCACTGGCTACCCAAGGCAGCAAAGTCCTGCAGCTTTTGGAGACGGATTCTGGGTGTTACTACAGAAGATCAGTATCTTTTCATCTTTAGGAATCAGTGAAGCTTTGCTTGTCTACAGAGAATCGCTAGTGTGGGAAGGGTTAGAGAAATGCCTATAGGGATATTTGGAAAGAATTTTTATTGAAATGCTCACTGAGGGAGAGAGGGAGAGGGAGAGGGAAAGGGGGAGAGAGAGAGAGAGAGAGAGAGAGAGAGAGAGAGAGAGAGAGAGAGAGAGAGAGAGAGAGAGATATTCACACTTAGGAAACTTTAATGCCATGACCAACTTATTTAAATTGGACTTAAAACAACTTTTGCAGACTTTAAACCAAATTAAAGAAGAAGAGTATTCCCCCAGCCTTACAGCAATACAGAGAAACCGGGTGTCCAACACTGCCCATCCTAATGCCTCTGCTGACCCACTGTTCACAGAATGTGGGTAGCATTTCCTATGGAAAGCGTCAACTGAATTGCACTCACCAAATCATAATTTTAAGTGCAGAGGCTTAATTTTGCTTTAATACCCAGATGATTTCTCGTAGGCTATAGACAGGTCTGTTTAATTATCCTCCGTGATGATTCCCATTGTTAGCGCGACAGGACTGAGAATCACCATACAATCAGATTTCTGGCATATCTGTGAGGAAGTTTCTAGACTAAGTTAACTGAGCTGGGAAGGCTCACGATAATTGTAGATAGCACACTTCTATGGAATGGGCGTCCTGGACAGATTAAAAGGGAGAGAGCGGGCTGAGCAGCAGCGTTCACCGCACTTTGCTTCCAGACTGTGGTTGCCATGTGAGCAGATGTCTTACAATCCCACGGTCGTGTCCTCCCCGCCATGATGGACTGGTTCCTCAAACTGCAAGCCAAAGCTATCACCTCTTCCCTGAAGTTGTTTGTGTTGGGTATTGTCACAGGAGTGACACAAGTCACTCACAAACCCCACTTCATTCTAAGTCCGTTCAGTCCTTGCTAGGTAACGGCTAGCAATGGTTCAGTGTTGCAGTCAGAACCAATGGATCCCTTAGACTTCCTATTAAGCTGTGGTAGTGCAGGACAGTGGGTGCAATGTCTGTTCTGTCACCCATATACCTTTTCATTACTAGAGTAATCAAAATCCTTTCATTTAATATTGATTCCTTTAGGTATTCAATATGCTTTCTTAAAGAAAAAGGCAAATCTACGACTATTTCATAAATAGTTTTGATTAGAAGAGACGATAAGTATCCAGAAGGCAGAAGAAGAGCACAAAAAAATGGCATCTGTTACATTTGGCAGAGGAAAAAAAAAAGACCTTATCAGGTCTGGGAAGTGAGCCAGCCCATCTTCTAGGACTTTGCTACATGTAATTTGTAGAGCAACAGCAGTGTCAACTGGAAGCGTATTAAAAATGTATTCTTTCTGGCTTCATCCTAGATGTAATCAGATTCTGCATTGAAACAGGATAATCAGGTGATTTGTATGCATGTTATACTTTGCGAAACACATGTCCCTAATGCTGAATTTCTCTGAGTCATGGCCATGGAATCCAGGTACTGCCTCCTGGCTCTGCCTGATTGGACAGGTGATGCCCAGTAACTGCTGAGCCAACTGGATTCTCTTCCTAGACTTATTGTGCGGGTGGGTTCAGGGGTAAGGGGAAGCAGGGGGAAAAGAGATACAGCAGACATGTGGACGTGAGAGTCAAAGCCTATTTGCAGAGAGAAAAGCAAACGAAGTGGATGTTAAAAGTTGTAATGACAAGCTCTCTGGCTTTTTTCTAAGTCTAGGCAAGAGATTTACTAAACCTGAATTGCATAAAACACCCCAAGTCGTAAAATTAATTCCTCCTTTGTGTTTAAGCCAGCTTGGCAGTATGTTTGAGACCTGCAACAGACTTTTTCTTCCTCCTCCTCCTCTCCTCTTCTTCTCCTTCTCCCTTTCCCTTTCTCTTTCTCCTCTTCCTCTTCTTCTTCTTCTCCTCCTCCTCCCCCTCTTCCTCTCCCTCCTCTTCCCTTCCTCTTCCTCTACCTTCTCCTTCATCTCCTTCTTCTCAAATACAGGTGGTATGACTGAGATCTGGAAATGGATGGTAAGTAGGCACCCACGATACATTTGCTTGGTTTAGTTCAAGTAGCCTCAAATGTTAGTGTGCTCACCATGTTCCCTAGAGACCTTAATTCACAAAGAACTGTTCTCAGTCTATCAGAGCACATTGTGTACATGCAATTCTACTTTCACTTGGAAATAGTCTTTAGAGTTGGTCAGTTTTCCCCACATGCCATTGCTTTTCCTCCCTTCATTTTCTACCAGGCCAGGTCCTGGCCTGATCAGTTTCTAGAGATAATGACTTTATTATTGTCCCGACCTGATCTTCCTCTTTGTAGACTGCTGTGTCTGTCAGGTTCAAAGGCTTACCTCAACCTCCCACTAGGCTTTAGACATTACTGCCATCTCATTGGGGGAAAATGACAACCTTAAGATCTGTGTGATGGCAAGGTGGAGTCCTTAAATGCTAAAAGAAAACTAACTTGAATAGCAAGTGGTGGTCCCCGAAGTGTCTTTTAGTTTCTCTGGTGGAGCTGGAACCTGTAACGGACCCTAAAAGACGCACATCCTAAACCGACTTCCTTCCCTCCTACTTCTCCATATTGTATGTCCTGTTCTTACATACTCACAGTGGGAGTCCCCCCAGATCCATAATCCTGTGGGTAACATGGTGCTCTGAGTCTCCTGGAATTCCCCTCCCATATAGCAGCCATCACATCTGCTCCAGTGGTTGGTTGTTACTCTTGTCTCCACCAGAAACATGACGTTACAACCATCTTAAACCAGATAAGAGGGATTCCTGGCTTCTTGCTGCAAGGGGGTAGTTTTTCTGCCCTGAGTAATCCTCAGCTCACCTTCAACCTACCATTGACACAAGAGTGTGGCAAATGGTCTCCAAGCTCCCTCAGAGTACACAGAACTCAGAGGATGGATTCTTCTTCCCTTTTATGTGTACATCCATATAGAGGAAAAACAGAACCATTGGAACCATTTTCTGTTTTGTAGCATGGGTCTCCCACTGAGGAATGGGCAGAAGGTGTGTTTGATTTTAGCATCTGAAATAGTCTGGGTAAACCAGCAAGACGTTCAAACCAGGAATGTCTAGACTCATGTCCCCAAAGCTATTACCTTACTCTCTGAGATCTGAGACTGTTTGACAGAACAAAGGTTTCGACTGACAAAAGGAAGAAAACTATGAGAAGAAAAATAGAGACAATGAGGCTAGGTAAAGGACTCACACAGAGACTCTGAGGGATTTCCTGGCGTTTGTCCCTCATTGTAAAATAGGTGTAGGGGCTGCGGGTTTGACTCTGTATGAAAAGTTGCTTGTTATGCAAGCATGAGGACCCGAGTCCTTAGCACCCTCAGAAAACAAGCAAACAAACAAAAAATTGGGTATGGCGTGTGGTGGCACTCCTATAATCTCAGTGCTGGGGAGGAGGAGGCAAAAGTGTTCTTGCTGGCCTACCAGTCTAGTAACTCAGTGATGAGCAGGTTCAGTGAGAGATTCTGTCTCAAAAAAACCAGTAAGATGGAGAACAGATGTGGGAGAAGCCGGAAGATGTTGACATCTGGCCTCTGAACACACACATGTGTGCACGTGTACCTCCAAACAACCTTTCCATGTGTTCAATAATCTTCGTATTTTACTGTTTTTAAGCTTTATTGATGCCTTTTGATAGACGGTTCTAGAATCCAGACAAAAGCGCCACATGAGTTTTTGTTAACTGATGTACAGAAAAAGATAATAAATTGTCTGTCCTTTGCCTTCCTTAAGGTGGTTTCCTCTCTGCTCTGCTAATGGCATCCCATGGCTTCAGTGTTTCCCTGGGGAGAGCTGTGCCTCTGAGTTCCCCACAGTGCTCACTGGGGAAGGAGTAAAATTGGCCCCTTAGGGCCGCTACGTGGGCTGAGAGCCTCCTATGACAACTAGAGGATGCCCATACCTCCCTCTGCTCCTGCCTCTTCCCCAGGTGACCTGGGAAAACAAATCTTGAGTTTTGGAGACTGCTATTTCTGAGATAAGGACTAGAAGTTCAGAAGGAATTTATTTCCAGGGTCTGGAGATTCTCGATAAAAGCCCTTCCATGGAACTATGTGCCTCTCTGCCTTCAAATTCATTTTTAACTAGTTTGATTAATGAGATCTAGTACATGAACTGCTTTCAAGGGTCTGCTCTAAGTAGATTTCTCTGAGTCTGCTAAGGGTTTGGCAAGGGGAACCACCATTTCTGGTTCCTGGAGGTTGTCCTTTGGTTTTCTGTAGGCAGTCATCAATAGGGGGTGAATGGAGTGTTGCTTCACTTTCTAAATGCTGTCCTTTCAGAGAAAATCACCCACATTCCCAACAAATGGACTATGGGTATTTTCCTTTGTTTAAAAAAAAAAAAAGAGGGAAATGGTGCGGGAGAATTATCTATATTCTGTCAATCATTTATTTTAATAAAACGCTGATTGGCCAGGCAGGAAGTATAGGCGGGTCAACCAGACAGGAAGTAGAGGCGGAGTAATGAGAATAGGATAAGGCTAAGGAGGAGAAAAGTTCCTCAGCCACTCCTGCGCAGATCACTGAAGAGGCAGCATGTAACTTGCCCAGCTGAGAAAGGTACGGAGCCATTATGGCTAATATAGATGAGAATAATGGGTTAATATAAGTTATAAGAGTTAACAAGAAGCCTGACCTAATGGGCCAATCAGTTTATAACCTTATGGAGTCCTGTGTGTAATTTCTCTTTGGGATTTGCCGGCTGTTGGGGTACCGGGCGGGACGGAAACCCCAACAAGCCGGCCCTCATGCTACAAGGGGGTTTCCAAGGTTACCAAACCCTGCCTCCTGTGGCATCCCCTCCTCTGCCTGTTGTCCATGTTCCCTTCAGCTCACTGCAGCGTCTCACTACAGGGGTCGGTCCAGGTAAACTCATTTCTCAGCACCCAAAGTCCTGCTCAGAGCACCAAATAAGTCCTCTAGCCTCTTCTAGTGTGGATTTTTTTGTCAATTCTCTTGCTGTGACTTGTTCTCTTTATTTGCCCTGTCACAACTTTTCAGTCTTAGGTCTCACACACTTCTTGAGCCTCTTTCTTTGGAAGTCTCGCTGTCTCCCTGCAGCTCTCTTTATTCTTTCTCCTGTCCTTATCTCAATCTGGGGTCCCCAGTGCCCTGGACGGAAAGCTGTCAAGCTGTCCCTCCACAGAGAAATTCGGGGTTCACACCTTCTTGTCTGGGACCGTCTTGAGTTAGAACATGGCTCTGTTGGAGGCTAGACTTGGGACTGTAGGCTTTTCTCGGAAGGATTCAGTCTCTGTGCATTCCCAAGTCCCCAAACCTCGGGCCTTTCCTCGTGCAAGGGAGGGCCTGCCTGTTGCACCTTTCTGTGAATGGAAAGGCAGGAGGATGGTGAAGAAAGAGGAAGGAAGTTGTGCCCTCCCTGCTGACAATCCAAAACAGAAGTTGTACAACAGTGCCCTGGCAGCCTTGGCTACATCATATTTAAAGGAAAGACTAACCAGAGAGCAGTCAACATTTACAAGTCAGCAAGTTTTTGTATATGCATCAGAATTCCCAGAGCTCCTTGAAGAAATTTAGTGGAGTTAGCCACGTGGAACCTGCATTCCCTTGTGACACCTGTGGTCGCAGCTGAGAAGGAACGGTCTGGGCCACACTAGGCATATGCTCTTCGGTGGCCCCCATGCCATTGCTAACTCAGTCCCGTCTCCTCTTGTAGCTTCTCTGTGCTGGCCTCTGGAAGCATTTGAGTGACTCATCTCCAGAATAAGCTCTGGAGAGGATATTTGGATTTGCACACATCCACTCCTAGAGCCCCTGGTCTTGGAAATAGGAAGTCCTTGGCATTTTTTTAACTGATGCAATTTTGAATCTCAACCAGATAAGAGAAGGGCTCTAGACTTGCAAGATAATTGTATAGCTGTAAAGGTGACTACAAACCTTGAGTTAGTAGATAAAATACAGGGGCAGCTGACATGGAGAATCTATTTCCTGGGGGTTAAGAGCCTATTGGCAGTTTGCTGAGGAGGAACATGCGGATGCTTTGTCATCATTCAAGTGGTGAAAAGAAAGAAACTGTATGTACAACACTTAATATTTCCCAGTTTGTTCTGTTTGAGCCATTTGGGGAGAAATACTCTCTTTTACTTGAACCATTTCAAGTTCAAGAATGCAGCTCATCAAAATTTCCTGTTGTAAATGGTTGTTTATTTCTTAGGATTCTTGTTGTCGGGCATGAACAGTATATTCATAAAAAGAAAATAAGAAAAGTCTAGTATTTTTAACATATCCAAAGTGGAATATACATATACATACACATACCTACATACATATATGCATATTTGAGTAAGGGGAATAGGAGAAAATGGATAATATTTAAAACACACTATTTTGCCTGTCATGGCAGCACGTACTTGTCACTTCAGCATTTGAGAGGCTAAGATGAGAGGATTGTTGCCAGTTCAAGGCTAGCCTGGACTATATAGGGAATTTCAGGCCAGTCAGAGTTACCTCAGAAACAACTGTCCAAGACATTTTGTTCAAAAAAAAAAACCTGACAAAACAACCAATTAAAATGTTATATATGACAGTCAATTAAAAAGTATACACGAAGCACACAATATCATTGCGTAATTAGTCATGTTCAGTAAGCATCATCTATTTTTATAGATGGCCGGGGACTAGTTAGTACTAGTTTGTAGTGACCATCCTCTAGGCACCTGAATAGGACACTAGCTTGAACATGTTACCAAGATGTAAGTAACATCATTGATTAATGTCATTCACTAATTATATAAATTAGATAACTTCTAAGACTCAGTAGAGGGGTAGAGGTATATCTCGGATATGAAGAATAAATTATTTTTCTGGCCTTATTAGTGGGCATGCAAACAGCCAAGGCATGTTTCCATTTGGCAATTATTTTCCACTAAATAATTGCAGTGTTATTATTGGGTTACTCTGGGTATCTATCCAAATAAATTAAAATCAGAATCTTGAAGACATACTAACATCACTATGTTTATGGAAGGACTATATATATAATAAATAAGATGTAAAAGGAACCCAACTGCTCATTTATAAATGAGTGAATAGCTAGGCACTATGGTGCACACCTTTAATCCCAGCACTTGGGAAACAGAGGCAGGTGGATCTCTGTGAGTTCAAGCCAGGCTGGACTACAGAGCGAGTTCTAGGACATCTAGGACTGTTACACAGAGAAACCATGTCTTAAAAAAAAAGAATGGATAAAGAGAGCAAATGCATATAATAGACTGATGGTCTCTAGAAAGAAAGATATGCTGCAATATATTATAATGACGTTGAATGTCGAGGACCACGTGCTAAGCGAAGTAAACCAGGCAAATAGTGCACAAGTTCATTTGCATGAGGTATTTAAAATAGTTAAAATTATAGAGTCAGAAAATGAAATAGGAGGTTCTAAGGCCTGGGGAAAGAGGGATATGGCGAGTTATAGTCGATGGGAATGAGATTTTAGTCAATTAAAAAGTTAAATCTAGATATCTGCTCTGTAGCATTGTGTCTAGAGTGAACAGTACTTTATTGTATGCCATTGTTTAATGTTCCTTCCACAATGGAATAAATGTAAATAAATTAGAAAATGTTAAAAAATACTACACAGTCCTTCTATCTATCTATCTATCTATCTATCTATCTATCTATCTATCTATCTATCTATCTATCTATCTATCTATCTATCCAGCCAGCCGTCTGTCCGTCCGTCCGTCCGTCCGTCTGTCTGTCTGTCTGTCTGTCTGTCTATCTAACTATCTATCTGTCACCTACCTATCACTATAAACTTTTGGCAGGCAGAACATTGTTTATTTTATCTTACTTTATTTGGTGTTTAGGTACTTGCCCATGTGTGTGTCTTTGTATCACATGAGTGCTGTGCTTACAGAAGTCAGAAGAATATATCAGATCCCCTAGGACTGGGGTTACACACAGATGCCTACGAGCTGCCTTATGGGTGCTGAGACTCAAAACCCTGGTCCTCTGGAAGAGCAACTGGTACTCTTAAGCATTGAACCATCTCTTCAGCTCCATATGGAATACTATTTTAAAGACAACTTTGGTCCCCTGCTTTCCTCATACCTAATCCCATATTACTTTAGCTGTGTCAAGAACATGATAAATGGAATTTGTATGCTTTAGGTTTTCTTAATTTGTCCACCACCAATGATTAGAAAAAAATAAGAACAAGAACAACAAACAAACAAAAAATCCTTCTTAATTATTTCAATGAGCTACATAATTTGAAGCAGCTCTGGTAGCTGGGATGGTTTGGTTCTGAACAACTGTATACTGATTTATAGCACAGACACTGAACTTATTATTTTTTTTAAAATAAAAATTCCTGGAAAAAACCGGTAGTTCCTGTCCAAACAGTTCTAAGAAACATAAAGCAATGTGTGCACAGGGCGAGGGGGAGGATTAGTAACTGAACTCACTAACTTCAAAGGGTTCCATCTTGTTTTCATACACCCTAAACAAGATTAGACGACTCGTGATTTATGCTACCACAACCTTCCGCTGCTTCCCACTTTAAATAAAAGGATGGTTATAATTAAGATCATATGAACGCAGATGCTCCAACTTCTAAAAAATTAAGAGGGATGGCTTGATGATCGCCACGCAGACCCTCAAGTATCCTTGCAACGTTAGGGTTTGTGACCCTCGAGCCGAAAGCCTACAGTGTCCTTATCTCAGGTGCTACTTTCCGTGCTTTTTCTACCATGACTGAAAGAGCAGCAGCCACCACCGCAGCCACAGTAACACCAACAACAAACCAAGTACCCATGCTACTGCTTCCGTAAAATCTTAGCCTTTGAAAAATACTTCCATTTTAGTTGTGTGCCTAGCATCCTGCCTGGAGGATGAGGTGCCAAGGAGACTGTATCTCTATTCATGATGAGACCACTAAGGCTCACATCTTCTGAACTCTAGTTCACTGGGGCTGTTGATTTTGTTTTCTTGGCCTAGCCTGGCGATCCTTTTGCTCCCAGAGTGTTAGAATTACAGTTGTGTTCATCCGTACCCAGCTCTCTAGTCAGATCTTCTCTCCCCGGCTCTGACAGATGTTCTTTGGGCCTCACACATCCCAGGCAAGATCTCTAACACAGTTGTATCCTCTGCTGGTCTTTTGACTTCCGATTTTAAGACAGGGTCTTGCTAAGTTGTTGAGGCTACCTTTAACTACTCACTCATAGGCCAATATCAGGCCTTGAACTTGCCTCCCTCAGTCCCCAGAATAACTGGGATTAAGGGCCTGCACCACCTGGCCTGGCTCCATTGATCTCTTTAACACTCCAAAGCTTCTATACATGAATGCATGCTGTTCTCTCTTTCTAAGATACTCCTTCCCCAGATCACTGAAGTCCCCTCCTTTGAGAAGCTCTATCAAAAAGAGCAATATCCCCAACTATTGCACAGGACTCTTCTACACCCCCAGATCAAAAGTATTAGGGAAAGGAAAAATAAAAAAAAATAAAAAATAAAAAACAACTAAACCTGTATGAACCCGTTGCTTGGCATTTTCACACAATATGGAGAATCGCTACTTTTGTAATGTTTGCATTGCATTACATATTAGAAACAACACAGAAATGACTTTAAGTACAGAGGTGAGTACTGTACAAACATTACATTGTTTTAGAGAAAGGGCTTGGGCATATGTGGATTTAGTATCTGTGGGGTCAGGGAACCAATGGCCCAAGCATGCTGAGGGATGACTGTATGCTCCAGTGTGCCCACATTCCCACGAAGGACACTGATCACACTGGTCAAGGCTCTACCCCACAGGCTCCAACTTTAGCTTAATTACCTGTGATAGACATTATTTCCAAATACGATCCATCGTATGGTGCTAGGGTTCTGACTTTGGTGAATCTCAAGGGGACACAATTCAATGCCCAGCATCCACCTCCTCTGTTACCATGGCATCCTCTGCCCCCTGGACCCGTCATTAACGACAACACCTTCTACTCATTTGCCTAGGCCCCAAATTCACAGTGTTCTCTTTTCCTCTGTGTATTAGATCTCTCATTCAACAAGAATGATCAGCAACGCCTTCAAAATATTGCCTGAATCTAAGCTCCTCACCACCCTACTACCATCTTCTGAGTCCAAACCACTGATTTCCTGCTGAGACGAATATCACTGTTCCTTCCCAGTGCCCACATGGAATCTGTTTTCCTCTTCGAAGCAAGTGCGATTGCTTTAGAAGATAAGACCCGCCGTTCCCTCTTCAAAACACTGCACTTAGAAGAGAGCCCGAGTGCTACAACCCGCCGTAGGGACTTGCTAATCAAAATATATTCCAGGGACCAGTAGTATCAGCTCGCAAGGATCTTGTTAGAGATACACAATCTCGGATCCTGCTTCAAACGTAGTGAACCAGAACCAGCTCTTTAGCAGTTTCCCCGTGTGATTCCTGCACAGGTTAGAGTTTGAGAAGGAGTGACCTGGAGGGCTCATCACGTGACGCTGTCCATCTGCATCTCTGGACTCCTCTCTTTCCCTTCTTCCTTCTGCAGCCCACCCATTTCCACATTTGGCTCCCTGGCCAGCCCCATCCCTTGCCATGCATCCTACCTGATCTCTAAGCCTTCTTAGAGACCCTTTTCTTTACAAAAGCTCATCTCCCCACCATGTGTCCTTCCCTTGCTCTGCTTTCCTATGCAGTTTTTATTGCTACTTAATATCCAGCTTGTATTTGTCTAATGTTTAAAACTACAATGTAAGTGTCATGAAAGTCAGGAGATTTTGTTTATTTCATGCATAGATAGTCCCTCAAGGTACAAGAAATATTTAATATTTAAAAACTTTTCATACAAGATAACCTCCTCCTCCTTGCAGGTTCAACTGCTTTTTTTTATTTTTTATTTTTTTAGGAACACACTCTTAGGCGATTGAGACTCTAATGGGGCATTTTACTAGTTAAACACTGTCTTTATAATTTCCCCACCAGGGTTGTTTTCTCTTCTCAGTAACTTTGGCTTTTAGCCCTGGCACAGCTGGGGGTGGGGGGGCTTCCTCATTTTGCAGTGCATTAAACGCACTCAGCCGAGAGTGAGCCGAACAGAACTGCCGACTGAATAGTATAAGACAGCCTAAACACCACACGATATTGTTCTACAAGGGCGTTTGCTTTTGCATAAGAACTCATTATTTTTGTTGTGTACCTGCTGGGGCTTCTAGACTTAAAGTTCTTCATATCAAAGAGAAAACTTTAAACTTCACCATCACTTATAAGAGTGTGGCAACAAACTCCAGCCAGATGGTGGCAACATTTCAGGCCTGAGGAATCAGCGACTTTATTTATCTCTGATCTGTGAGGCCGTTTGCTCTCTAATGAGCCACAGAAGATTCTGAGTGTGATTGCATGCCAAATAACCTGCAGTAGTTCCTTGTTACAGAGACCCTACTGGTCAAAGATTTTCTCAGAAACATACACACACACACAAACATACATATCTAACACACATACATCACACACAACATAAACATACCACACAGACAAACCATACACACACACCACACACTACATACACAACACACACAATGCCACATTACACACACACACACCATACACACAACACAATACAAACATCACACACACATACCACAGACAACACACATAGACACTACACACATAACACATATATAACACATGCACACAACACACACACCAGACACCACACACACACACCACAGATATACAGACACCACACACACACACCACAGATACACAGATATCACACACACACAAAACACACATCACACATCACACTACACACACATAACACATGCACACAACACACATAGGCACTACACACATAATACATACATAACACTTGCATACAACACACACACCAGCTACACAGACACCACATACACACACCACAGATACACAGACACCACACACACTCAACACATATCACACACAGATACTATACACACAAATAACACATACATAACACATGAACACAACACACATAGACACTACACATATAATACATACATAACACTTGCACACAACAGACACATCAGCTACACAGGCACCACACACACACACACCACAGATACACAGATACCACACACACACACACACACACACACACACACACACCAGCTACACAGACATCCCCCCACAGATACACAGACAAACCACACACACACACACAAACACACACATATAACATATGTGTTATTTGTTTCATTCTGAGTCTAGTTCACTTCAGTGTTGCTAAAACATGGGCTTCTCTTCACCAGTCACTGTGATCTTGAAGAATTCAGAAGAATGTTTCCGTGGAACTCATCGGCTTTCTCTCTTCCTGGTCTCTTGGCTGGGAATTTAGTCTTGTCTTCTTTGTCATTTCAACCATATCCTCTGAGTCTCTTTATCCCAGTTTCTAGTCTATTGAGAGCCTCATCACAGGGTCAAGATTTTGTGGGCTCTTGTTGTTTGTTTTGCTGTTGCTTTGGTTGGTTGTTTTTCTTTTAAGGAAACTAGATAAACCAAATCATTCAGGGTCATACAAGATTAAGAATTATTAACCATAAAGAAGCTCGGTTCTGGATAGCTACCTAAATTGTTCAATAGCAAGCAAGCTGCAGGGATATTTGCTGCCTGCCCCTGCTGCAGGGCCAACTCCCTCAGAGAACGACCTTAGCAGTTCCAAAGCTGACATTCTGGTACTGGCAATTTGTTCAATGGCCTCTCACTGAAAGCACCCGAAAGGGAAGGCCTTGTTCGCCCATCTGACAGGCTTTCCTGATAGAGCATAGCCTATATGTCACATATTGGGTATCGGCTTTGGACCCAGCAGGCAGCCTCTGGAGGTGTCATGGTACTCATGGCCAAAGAGCTCTGATTTTACTTAATAATGATCATGAAGCACGGAAGAAGCAATTCTGGCAATTTTATCACTGCTTCTTGTCAAAATTGCTCTATTTTACTGGTAACTATTGTTAGTTTCTGAGAATGTCTCCTGTAAGAGTTAAGTTTTGTCACAGGTATGTATAGGAAACAGCATAGAGTATATATAAGGTTGGACATTATCTTAACTTTTGGACATCTATTAGGCTGTCTTGAGCATATCCTTCATAGATAAGATGGACTCTTGGCCATCGCCATTTCCTCCTATTGGAATCTAAATGTAAAGTTTCACTCCCTGCTGATTTCTTTGGCTGCCTAGATGAGTACACACCCCGGGTGCACACACAGCTTCTCTTTCTGTCGGACTTGTCCATCCTTGCCAGTCCACCCAGCTACAGACCTAAGTTCTGGAATAATTAGGCATTGATTGCAAGGGAAACATAATAAAAACACACAATTATTTTTAATTAATAATTATACATGAGAAATTTTCGTGTATTATTGTCATTTGACATTTCTCTTTAGAATCACAGTGACAATCTGTGTTAGACACAATATTTTCGAGAATCGTTGACATCACTTCTAATGTTCTGGTTTCCTTTAAAAATGGACACATGGAAACCTTTTTACTTGAAAACAAGTGGCTGGCTGGAAGGGGCCATGGTACATTTTCCTTTGCTGTAAGAAAACAACGGATGAGATGCTAGAGTCTGAACAAAGACTTGTTTGTCTCGCTCTCTCTTTTTTCCCAGAGCAAAGTTCTCCACAAGGGTCCTGTCCCTGAGCGACCTTTCAGGGTTCTTCTGAGCGCAGCAGACCTCAACTGCACGCACGGCTGGCTCTCAGCTCTTTCCCCACTTCTTTTATTTACCCTGGTTACACCTTTCTGTTTTTAAAGTTATCAGCCGGCCTTCGCCACATTCATTTATTTTGCTATGATCAGAGTATATTCTGAAGGTAGGAACGCTGCATGCAGACTGAAGATAAAATCTGTTGAATCAAACAGTGGCGTGTTCCTACCCACTCAGCATCGTCATGCATACATGCATACATGCAGCCCCAGGCACCTAGGAAATTTCACTGTAGTTTTTTATATTGTTTTATACCAGTAGGGTTTTCCTGTTCATCGTACATTTTAGGACATGTAAACCCATGAAATACTTTCCTTTCAGTTTACTGACAGCAAACTAGCTGGTTGTGAAGGACAAGATCACACGTGTCATTATTCCCCCAGACAAAGGCCTCTGCCTCTGGAGCCCACTTGAGAACAAAAGGAGCAAAACAGAGATCTTGAACTTGGAAATGTGTAGTTGATTTTAGCTTGGAAGCCTAATGGAAGCATCAGCTTTTCCTTAAATGTCTTGGCGATACCTTGAAGGGGTATCTGAGTCCAATGCAGTCTGTCTTTCTGCATGTGTGCCTTCATACAACATGCATCATATATTGCAATTTTGAGGATCTAAAGAAATCTCTCCACAGGTCTCCAATGAGTGATACTGCGCTTGTGAGTCTCTCCCTGACCCCAGTGTACAAGGCTACTAGTATGTTTGCTCTGGAAGGATTCCATTTGTCCTGGAACCATACGCCTCAAGTACCCGACCGTCATATTGTTTTGTCGTTGTTGTGACATATGCATGATTGGATGCCAGCCGAGTAGCACTTTGATTTATATCACAAGACATGGGTTTGCTGAGATAATATGCTATGTGCTAGGGAATAGTTAGGCCAGAAATGAGTCACAACAACCCAGACTCATGGTGAAAATGTGGTGCTCAGAGGTTACTTCAAGACACACGCTATTGTGTGTACCACCTCACAGGAGATTGATACCTCTCAGACACAGGTTCTGTCTGATATCTGGCACCTGCCATGGACAGATCTTGGTAACACTAGCAGACAATATGAAGTTATCTTTGCACTTTAGAGATCAGAGAGACAACAGAGAACTTCTCATTATAAAAGAACTTCTCCCCATGACCCTTTGGAAATTACAAAGAGACAAAAAAGGAGATGGCAACCGTTGATGGCAACCGTTCCTGACTTCATCACCTGGGAAGCCAAAGACATTCTGTAAAGTCTTTTTTCTATTGGGAAATTATAGTTTTCTGCTGAACTCACTGTTTGTATTGGCTAGAGGTAACCATCCAGTCTCCACCAGTCCATGTGCACGCTAAGAGAAACTGATAAACAGACCAGGGAATGCACTTTACTGGCACAACTCCAGAGTAAGTGTATGTGAGGGTCACAGCAATATGCAAAGGTTCAACCTGAAAATATTGATCCATGGAATTCGGAGTAAGAGAATGGACTACTGATGTTTCAGAACTGGATGGCCTAATTTTTATTCTAAAGGCTTTTAAAAAATCTTTTTTTTTCCTAGTGAATTATTGGGAGGAGAGACAGGTTTCTCTTAAAATCCCCACCCACCCACATACAGCCTTCTTTGTGGTCAGGTCCCGTGAGAGTAGCATATTTACCACAGCTGATGGACCTACATGGACATATTAACATTACGAGAGGTTATGGTCTACAGAAGAGTTCACTCCTAGTGTGTGTTATGTCTGTGGATTCTCTGGGTGCACACAAACGTGTAATGACACATTTCCATCATTATAGCCACTTAAGAGTGTTTTCACTGCCTTAAAACATCCTCAATTGCTATGTCTCTTCTCATCCTTCATCTATAATCCACGTATTATGATTTCAAATTTGTAAAAATTTAATCAGATAGTTTGTAGTGAACTAAAAACAGGAATTAATTATCTCAGCAGAAAGTAATTTTTACTTAGGAATAAGGTTTTGTTTATTATTCCACCTGGATGAGTAAGCAGTGTGATCCGTTGCAAAACATTTATGCTTAAGCATTCAACAAAGAGTAACTGTTAATTCGATTTGGGCAATAAACTCCATCAACTCTTTAATGTTCATTGATGATAAGCCAATAAAACATACCTGCTCCATTAGTACCATCATCAACCTGATGATTTGTTTTCATAAATGATAATTGTAATCTTCATTGGGGCCATTTACAAAAAATGTTCATACCAAGTTGAATGATGAATTATACATTTTAATTTCTACTCTAGGTTAATTACCGAGTGTTGAATTGTTCATGGCCCTTTCATACACAGCAAGTGGGGTGCAGACTGGTATAGCGACTTTAAGAAAATATTTGGAAAACTCAGTTAAAACAGAACATATATGTACCCTATAAGCCAACAGCTGTAGTTCGGACTAGATCTCCAAAAAGTAGGTAATTTGTTCACAGAAAACCATGTATAGTCTGGAGAAATGTCTCAGTGGATAAGTACTTGCCACATAAGTGTGAAGACCTGAGTTCAAAATCCCAGAACCTGTATAAAAACTGGGCACAGTAGCATGTGTCTAAGACCTGAAATGGAAGGTAGAGATGGAAGAAGTCCTGGGAACTCAGAGGCCAGCTAGCTTTGTATACATGGTGACCAATGCTGTAGAACTTAAATCACACAGGGTGGAAGATGAGGACCCACCCATGGTTTGACTTCCACATGTTTGCCTTGGCACATGTGTGCCTACACTCACATACACATCATATGTATACATCATACACACACACAGGCACCCCTCACAAAAGATTTTAAAAATGTACAAAAAATCTTAATAGCATTATTTTTATAGAAGTCCAAAACTATAGATAGATAAATATTTGTTAAGAGTAAAATTAATGAAGAAGTAGACATACACATATATACAAATAAATGCACACACATAAACATACAGAAAGGAACATTTTATTGCAGTGACCAGAGATCTTTTTCTGTAAAGGAATACATAGTAAAACTAACTAGAAGAACAAACTATAGTTATATTTAAAAGTACGGATAAATCTCAGATAATGGTGGGGCGAGAACATATTCTTTAACTCCACTTGTGTAAATTGCACATTAAGAAGTGGGGATAGAATCCAGTGCATCAGAGTGAAGCTTTTGGGAGGCAGTGTCTGGGAGGAAGTAACAAAAACATCAACCTGTGCAGTTTCACAAAGATGCACCGACTTCGTAAAACTTGTTTGTCTGTGACTTTAAAAAATTTTCTATTTTTCAAAATAAGCTACATTTAAATTAAAAGGAAGAATCTTGCTAAATGAAAATAAATCACTGAAAAATCATCACCAGGGCAATTAGAAGTGTCGATACATATCTAAGCTGTAACATCAGCTGTTGACTGATATCAAGCTATTGCTAAATATAATCTTGGATTTTATACATTAACATCATTAGTTAATATTTACTAATTAAAAATCTCTTCTCTCTCCTCTCCTTGTCTTTCACTCTTCAAACAAGATTTCACTATGTAGCTTTGTTGGCTTAGAACTCACTACATGTAGATCAGACTTCTTGTGGGTTGTTTTTACTCTTTACTCTTTTGGGGGGCCCGCCACCCAGCTTCCAAATAAATACACACATGGAAGCTTATTTTTATGTGTGAATGTCGAGTCTTAGATTGACTTATTTCTAGCCAGCTTTTCTTAAATTATCCCATCTATCTTTTGCCTCTGGGCTTTCACCTTTCTCTATTTCTGTATATCTTTTCTTTCTGTCTTACTCTATGGCTTGCTGTGTAGCTGGATGGCCAGTCCCTGGAGTCCCTCTCCTTCTCTTGTTCCTAGATCTCCCTCTCCCTAGATTTTCCTTCCTTCTTTGATATTTTCTCTGCCTGCCAGCCCCGCCTATCCTTTCTCCTGCCTAGTTATTGGCTGTTCAGCTCTTTATGAGACCAATCAGGTGTTTTAGACAGGCAAAGTAACACAGCTTCACAGTGTTAAACAAATGCAAAATAAAAGGATGGAACACATCTTTGAATCATTAGACAAATGTTTCACAACATAAACAAATCTAAGACTTTTTCAACTAATATTGCACAACATGGATTGTCCTGGAACTCACAGAGATCTACCTACCTCTGACCTCACCTCTGGAATGCTGGAATTAAAGACATGCATCACCACACTGATCTTAAAACTTTCTCTCTTAAAGAGCTAACATTTGGGTTTAACATTCTGGAGAAATTTTGTATTGGAAAGGAAGCAAATTAACATATATATTTATACTTTATTTTTTCATTTTTAATCAAAAACTTCTCCATTTATAACTGTATAATTGCTACAGGGAGAAAAAAGAGGTAAAACAGTCTTTCAAATTTCTTGCTTCATGGAAAAGTCTGTGGGATACTCTGGGCCTGTAGGCTGAAGATGGATGTCCCAGTTTTACAGAGGAACTTTGGGTGACTGTTCAGGCAACAAGATGTCTCTGTCAATTCTAGAGTTTTGGAAGTAGCTTACGATGTACTTTCTGTTTACTTAGGTAACATTATATCCTCTGGGGTCTTTGATGGAGTTGAAGTATAGATAGTTATAATTATAATTTTCCTTAGTTATGATAAAAGATAAAGTAGATATGAATATTGTAACTGTGATTCTTGCCTGATACCTGTCTTGCTTTATGTAATTTTACTATGTTAAAGTTAAAACTTTCCTTTTTATTTAGACAGAGAAGGGGAGATGATATGGGATTCCTCTCTGTATGCTATAAATATGTTTTATTGCCATTGGTTATTAAAGAAGCTACTTTGGCCAGTGGCTTAGCAGAGTAAAGCCAGGTGGGATTTCTAAACAGAGATATAGAGAGAAAGTAGGTGGAATCAAAGAGATGCCATGTAGCTGCCAAAGGAGACAGATGACCCAGAACCTTACTGGTAAACCACGAGCTTCACGGTAAATACAAAATAACAGAAATGGGTTAAGATGTAAGAGTTAGTTAATAAGAGGCCTGAGCTAATAGACCAAGCAGCATTTTAATTAATATAGTTTCTGTGTGATTATTTCAGGTCTGGGTGACCAGGAATAAACAAGCAGTCTCCACCAACATAAATGTAATGGTCTAGAAATTTACAGCTCTCTGAAGTCACATGCTTGAGATCTGTCCTCTGAGCTGCTACATGTCTTATAGCTGAATGAGATGGGAGAAGTTATTATCTATTTGGGGAAGGTTGGAAAGGATCATGAGAATAAAAGGATGTTGGATATCAGGAAAACACACAGATATTGTAAGTCCTGACATTTTGAACAAATTTGGGTGATGACAGTTTATAATACCTATTATGTATTTTATGAAGACCTGGAGAACAGAGCTTGAAGGCTCCAAACATAAAGAAAGATAAGAAGAGGGAAATGGAGTTGGGGAGGACTCAGTTATTAGAGGGTTCATTGCTCTCGCAGAGGACCCAGGTTTCTTTCTTAATATTTTATGTAACTCCAGTTCTAGGGGCTCCAACACCCCCTTCTGGCCTCTGTGGGCACCTGCGCACACATGGCGCACATGAATCCAGGCAAGCATACATAAATATTAAATAAATAAATGAAAATTTGAAAACCAGGGAAAGGCCAATGGCCTTGGTCTGATGATGAATGCACAATGTATACACGTGTTGAACTATTACACTGAACCCCATTAATGCATACAGTTGACAGGCTAATAAGATCCTTTTTAAATATTCAGAGATTTGCTTAAGCCTCTGTAATAGGCATTTCCACATTTCTGTGAAATCATCTGAAATATAATCATAACCATTCAAGTTCTGTCACCCATAGTTATCTTGGCTTTTCATGACTCAACTATCTTGTAAACAAATTCCGTAAAGGAACACTTTTCTTGATATAAAAGGGAAATAGACAGGATAGGTACCTCTCACAGATTGCCTGGTAGATGCTTAACAACTCTGTTCAATAAATAACTCAGGATTTCAAGACTAAGATGCAATTTTCCCCTAAGAAATGCAGAAACTGCATGTTGAATTCAATACTTACTTCAAAAACACACAGTACTTTTTCTAAGTATTTGATTTCTGAAAGAAGGTAAGATGCCCTAGCACAATTTTTGACATTGCAGTATGAATTTTAGAAAGTGATATAGCGTGATACCTCTTTTCCTATGGTTAGTAGACACATTCCAAGAACTGTCAGATTTGTAGCATATCACGGAGCAATAAAGATACTGTTATTCACTGGCCTCTTGGGATTCTATACTCTGTTAGTATTCTGACATTGGTTTGTAGTCATTATCCACCTCACAATGAGTCAGTTATTGAGGAAATGCATGCAAGATAATGGGACAAATAGCATAACCATGAAATTTTGTGCTCTTATGATCTAGTATTCTTACTGCACCTTTCAAAGTTTAGGGATATCCAGGCACACAAATTCCACTTTGTTATACATATCTGCAGTATTCAGGATGGTATCATGCTACACAGGTTTGTTGCTTAGGAGAGCTACAAACCTAGGAGACTGTACCATTCAGTTTGGGTGTGAAGTGGGCTATACTTCTAGGCTTGTGTAACTATATTCCATGATATTGGAATAATGATGGAATCACCTAATTACGAATTTCTAAGACCACCTTCCCATTGATAAACAATATATAACTGTATTTCAGAAAAGAGTGCCTCTTCCAGAATTAAATTCCCAATTTTCCATAGTGTCACACTGAACTAGAACCCCTGGAATCCAGAATCAGAGTAAAGACAAAATCACAATTTGTGAGATTTATGATATTGAGTATTTTGTTAAATTACACATCACAAAAATTTTAAAGATATTGGCTAAAAATAAAATATATCAAACACATATGAGGTATCCTCAGTTGTTTGGCTAAGATAACAGCAAAATCTGTGCATTTGTTTATCGTCATTTTGAAATTTTCCTTCAAGACTTTTAGTGAGAAGCAATTAGTAATTTTTATAGTGTCCGTGTTAGAATCACAAAAGGTGAAAACACAGATTAATGAGCCTGTTTTGAAAGTTTTGGACTTACAGAAGCTGCTTTTTGAATGTACCCATTAGTTACTTCTTTGAGACAAATCTGATAAGTTAATATCATATATTCTGAAATTATGAATTTCTGAAATCTGACAAAGAAATGTTTTGGTATTTTTTGTAAGAAACATGGCACTTATCAGAAACATTCATACAATGTTTCGACATTTAAGTAAGACAAAGGCATCAATAGGTACAATGGGGAAAATAAGTATTTTGTATAGTAATCGGGATAACTTTGTTTTACCCTTAAAATGCCTATGCTTTATCAATGTTTATAAAACTTAAAAAAAACTTTGCATATTTATAGCTATGAAGCAGATGGTTGGCAATTGACAGCATGGGACCTCATAAGGGACTCTGTGTGAATATTTGTCTGCTTAAATAATGCAAGTTTGCAGTGCAATGCATTCATAAACTGCTCTTCCTTCAGTAAAGAGCACTAGGGTTGTCCTCAGGTCAACCCTGAGAAGGGCACGGGAATACTATAAAAATACAGTTGGATATAAGCTAAGCTTCCTAGGGAGAGTCTTTCCGGTAGCATGAAATGTGTAGGGAATAAACCATGGGTGGAGAAGAAGAGGTGGAGTTGGCCAAGAAGGAACCAACATCTCCTAGTTCTTTCCAACATTCCAAGAATGTAAGTGGCTTCACACCACCTGGGTGGAGGTGATTGTGAGGCCTCTCTTGGCCAAGATAGGCCATGCCAATGCCTTCTGGGTCACCACTGGAAGTGGGAGAAGGTTATGAAGGAACATATAATGTTATGAATTTCTTATATCTCCATTAGGATTGTTCTGTGTATCTTAGGAGTTGTAGGACAATGCTGAGTGCTTGGGTCAGAACAATAGATAAGACAGGACTCCCTGGGAATGTGCAGGCTAAGTAAAGAGTGGAGAAAGAATGCAGTCTTTAGTTATGAAGGGAGGGATTTGTGAGTTAGGATCTAGGAGGCATCACCATGCAGGTTACCTTGGCCGGCCATTGGAAGAGGAGGAGGAGAAGAGGCAGCTAAGGAGAAAAGAGAAGGGGAGGGTCTTCATGAGCAGAGAGTATTTACTTCTCTGAAATGTGTGCTTGGGAAATACATGAAGATTGGAACTATGTATTTTTATTTTAAGGAATGGATCTTGACATATTAGCTCACAGTTGCTAACATCAACCAGGTTCTTGGACTTGGTTTTATACACATGGCAGTTGATCTAATGGGCACAAGTATTTATCATTCAATGCTTTAACATTTTTTGTATTTTTTTGTAATATACATGGTTAAATCTGTCAGAACATAGAGATATAATATATACACTTCCGTATGTTAGGTACACATTTCTGCTTTATATGTATATAAACATATATAACATTTTATATCTCATAAAGTCTTTTTCATTTCATATATTAGTTTCACACTAACCTATCTGTTTATGCCCTTTCTGCTCCTCCTCTCCCTGCTTCCTAAGCTGGGAAGTGATTGGATGGAATCATCTCAGCTGCTCCTTTCCCTCACCCAGGAGGTCCTTACTCCATCTAAGTTTTCCTTGTCCACTTGGCTTCACCTTACCCTCTGCCCCTGGGCTTGCTGATTGATGGCACCACTACTCACATGTCCCTCAGGTATCTGTCAGCTGGGATCTCACCTGACCCTTCTCCTCTTGGCTAAGGTTACTACATACCATTCTCTTGCCTCTCTGCTTTTTTATTCTGAGTCTCCTACACATTTATTTGTTTATAGACTCGTCTTGAACCTGTTGGACCCTTCCAGGACCTGTTTCTAGATGTTCCTAGGTTTATTCTCTATCACTCCTCACCATGCCCTCAGTGGTGTCTTTCCTAATGTGCTGATACCACTGCTCACCTGAAGATCTCTCCTGCGAACTCCAGATTCTCTCCTATACCCAAGTTTTCTGGGTACCTCAAATTTATCACATCTAGAATTTGACTCACGTCCTTCCTGTGCTGTCCAGGGCAGGAGGCGGGGGGGGGGGGGCACCTCTGTGTGCTTAGCAGCGTCTCCTGCATTCAGCCTGTGCAACGTCCTATCACTGTGGTGCTTTGAAAGAAAATGGCTCCCGAAGGGCGTGGCAGTATGAGGAGGTGTGGCCTTGTGGGAGGAAGTGTGTCACTATGGGGGTGAACTTTGAGGTCACCTTTGCTAAAGCTATACTCAGTGTTGTGGTGATATTTTGTTTGTACTGTAACAAATGAAGCTTGACTGAAGATCAGAGTGCAGAGCTAGCCACAGTAGGCAGCTGGAGAGGCCAGGCAGTGGCAGTACACATCTCTAATTTCAGGACTCGGGAGACAGAGGCAGACGGAGCTCTGTGAGTTTAAGGCCACCCTGGGCTACACAAGATTGAGTCAGTCTAAAAGAGAAACAGGGCTCATACCTTTAATCCCAGCACTAGGGAGGTGGGGATGGGAGTGATATGGCTGGGTAGGGAGAGGAATATAAGGTGGGAGGAGACAGGAGCTCAGGGCATTTAGTCTGAGGATTTGTGGAGACAGGATCTTGCCCACTTTGGTCTGAGGATTCAGTAGAGGTGAAAGGTCTCTCTTGTGACTGGGTCCTTTACTTCTCTGAACTTTCAGCATTTATCCTGTTATCTAACTCTGGGTTTTTATTATCAAGATCAATTAGAATTCGAGGTACATGGTATGATACACAGTTCACTTCCTTTTGCCTGCAGATCAAGGTTTAGCTCTCTCAGCTCCTTTTCCAGCAAAATGACTTCTTACATGGTGCCATGTGCCACCATGTCCTGTCACGAGGATAATGGACTAAACCTCTGAAACTGTGAGCTAGCCCCAATTAGATGCTTTCGCTCATAAGAGTTGCTGTGGCCATGGTGTCTCTTCACAGCAGCAGAAACCTGAGATAAGACACAGTCTTTCAAAGACTCCTGTATCTTGCATCTTTTGTCCTCAGTGACAATTGTCTCAGTTCAGGCAGGACTCAACATTTCTCACCTGATGATTGCTATAATTTCCTAAACTGGTGTCTTTCTCATATTGTCTTCCTCCTGGGCATCCACAACTCTGAGTAGGTGACCTGTTTAAAGTCTCGTGTCACTTTGTAGATCTTCTACTTAAGCATGCTTGCAGTTTTTATTTATTTTCTGGTCCTGTTCTTCCTCATATCTAATTAGCTATTTGTTCTCTCTTATTTTATTCTGCAGGCACACTTACCTTCTCGCAGAGTCTCTAGTTGGCCACCTGAAGTTGCATGCACCATTTGCTTTGTTGCCTAAAACTGACAACACCTTTCCCAAGAGGTTCCCACCTCAGCTTCCCCAGGCTTCCCTGTTGCTTCTCATTTGCTCCTTCTCATATTGCCTCAGGTCTTTCCAGACATAGTTCACTGTTTCCCATGGACAGAGGTCCATCCTTATGGTTTTGCAGGCTATGACACCATTGTTTGTGTTAACCATGACTCGCTCAAAGGCTGAGCTTCACTGTCCTTGTATCTCCAGACTGACACACAGTACACACCTATAAATGTTTGCTAATTGCACATGGTTTTCAATTGCAGCTTTGTAAAGGGGTGTGTAGTCTGGTGTAGGAGGTTTTTCTATGTGTCGCTTTCATTGGTTGAATAAAGAAACTGCCTTGGCCTTTTGATAGGGCAGCACTTAGAGAGGCGGGGAAAAGAGAGCTGAATGCTGGGAGAAAGAAGGCAGGCAGAGAGAGATGCCATGAATCTCTGGCATGAGACAGACTTAGGTTAGAATCTCTCCCTGTAAGCCATGACCTTGTGGTGATATACAGATTATTAGAAATGGGTTGAATCAAGATGTGAGAGTTAGCCAAGAAGAGGCTAGAGCTAATGGCCAGGCAGTGATTTAATTAATACAATTTCTGTGTGATTATTTCATGAGCAAGCTCGCTGGGCGGGACAGAACATAGGGTCCCTGCTCTTCGTACTACAGCAGCCTCACCTTCTCTACCTTCAGGGTGAAGACATAGCTGTCGCAAGACTTTTATCATGTTTGGATTGGACAACTCTGGTTCCAGTAGATGGGTTTTTTTCTTGAGTTGCCAGGCTGCAGTTCACTCTTGGTGGAGCCCGGGAGCCCAGCTTCATTGAAAAGCAAGATCTGTTGTTGCTGTGGCAATGCAAGCAGCAACAGTCTATGGAAAGCAACCATGAAACTGGGGGACTTGCTTCCTCATGCAAAGCAATACTGACTTTCAAATATAAAATTTGAAAAGGCCGTAGGATTATGGAATAAAGATTAGTAGCATAAACCTCAGGCTGAAAGTTTTCCTATCTATTTATTTTTTATAAATATAGAGAAGATGAAATAATCGGCTTCCTCATTCGTCAACACAGCGTCCCATCGTGCCCAGGAATGATTTGAGTGGCAGAATGGATGCTGCCTTGCTCGTCATCACATCAGTCCTTGTGCTCAGCAGAGGGTTGGGAGGGTGGGGCGTACAGCAGACCCCGACAAATACTGTTAATCTTCTCCACCTCACAATCTCACAACACGGTCTAATTAATGTAGAGAAAGACGTATTTCTTATCCAGAAATATAGAACGTTGTGCTTGGGAGTTGTTCTTTTGTTCCCGGAGAATCTGACCTGGGTATTGACCATGCTAGATCCTAACAGAGGTTTTTTGTTGTTGTTGTTGTTTTGTTTTATTTATTTATTTATTTATTTATTTATTTATTTATTTATTTTTGTGCTGTAACAACCTGGCTCTGACACATTTGAGCGATGCCTGCAGGTGACTGCGCTGCTGTCACAAATGCATCAGCATGTATCCTCTCAGCAAATGACGGGGTCCTATTAGGAAATGGGCAGTGAGATGCTCCGGGTGCTGGATGCTCAGCAGGGAACAAAACCGCGTCCCTGCTTCCTTGATGTTTATGTTCTGTGGGTAATGTGCTGTGGGGTGAGGCCGAGGGACAGCATGGAGTGTGTGGACAAATACACAGCCTGCCAGCTGGTGCAAGACTGATGCTAAGACAAAGCAGGGCTCGGGGGAGTGCTGGGAATTTCCTTTTCGCTGCTCTTGCTTTGGAATGTCCCCACTCCATTTTGTCTTTTGTTGCAGTTAGAAAATGGTGCCCAGAGATTTCATCACTTAAACAAACACAGGGAAAGAGAAAACGGGTGTGTGTGTGTGTGTGTGTGTGTGTGTGTGTGTGTGTGTGTGCAAATGACAGGAATGACATATTTCACACATGTAAGTTAAAAGTCAAATCTGTGAGATGGTATAACTTGGATGAGTCAAAACTCAAGTGTGGACCTTAGTTTTAAAGCCAGGTGAACATAAACTAGTTCTTGCAGTAACCTTTGGTAACCAATAAAGATGACTTATAAATATTTTTGTTTATCGTTTCTCGTATTAATTATTTCTAAACAGCAAACATGTACATGAAATGGTCTACTGGCTTGGACAAACTGAGGTAGTTTAATACTTAAAATATGCCCAAACTGTTTATTATTCATCAAAAAAGATCCCACCAGAAATGACTTGTCATAGTGGCTTAATTTTCTATACTCAGAAAGCAGGGGCAGGGGAAGGTGTAATCATTGTGAATTTAAGGCTAGCTTAGGCTACATAGTAAGTACCAGGAGAGTCAAAGCTGCATCATTAGATGCTGTGTTAAGAAATAAGAAACCACAACTGGAGACATTGCTCAGAGGTTACAAGCACTTGCTGCTATTATAGAGGACCAGGATGTGGTTCCCAGCACCCACATGGTGGCTCAGAATCATGAAGAACTCCAATTCTCAGACATCTGGCACGTTCTTATGGCTTCTGTAGCTACTGTACACGTCTGGTGCACATACTTACAACCATGCAAAACACACATACACATAAAATAAAAAGGGTTCATTTTATAAGTAACTGGCTTATATTTTCGCTTAATACTATGCAGCAGAAATGAGTTTATAGAGTATTTCATGGTCCATTATAGCTAAACCGAAACTACTCCTGCTAGCCAGACCCGAAAGTCCAGAGCCGTTGACCAGCTAAGATGTCTGTCATTTTGGGAGAGGATGCCAATAGCCGGTTATCTCCACTGAACTTTTTGTTCATTTACAAGTGTCTTCTTTTACCCCGAGGGTGGCCTGAATACTTCTTGAACACTCCTATTGCTCTCTCTGGGATTTTGAGGGGAACTCTTAGCTCATCCCAGTCCTGCCACTTGGTTGGCACTCAAAGGTAAACACAGGTCTCCTTCCATTCCCCTCTATGCATTCCGGTCTTTGAAGTCTCAATACATTTGGCTTTTTAAAAGTCCTACATTCATGTTTCATATTTTGGGTTTCAAAAGTTGAATTTCATTGGATTGGAAGCCTTTTGAAAGAAAAGACTGCTCCCATTGGTCTTTGGTTCCGACTATTTCCCATAGTGTCCTGGGATGGAAGGTGCTTGAAGAAATCTAGTTCATGTAGTTTTGAACAACAGATTCATATTTGTAAAGTCATCTTTATGTTTGTACAATGTCTCAGTTTTTTGGTTCATTTTCAAAGCACCATCAGTGGCCTCAATCAATAATTATTTTCTAAAGAAAAATCATTGTTTATTATTTATCAACTTATTGGTAGATAACTAATATTTAGGGCTGGTCCCATAATAGGCATTACTTTGTAAAATTTCTCATTTTATCATGGGTAAAAAGCCACTAGATCTAGAAGAGAGAGATATTTCTTTTTCCATCTTGTAGGAAAATTATAAATGGTAGCCTGAATTCCATATCAAGCTGCTTGTGTGAGCAGAGCTTACAGTCAGTGTTTCAGAGCTGGGGCTGGAACACAGACCCTGTTATTTTGTGTTGAGCATTAAAAAAAAAATGTTGACCTTAAGGTCTCCTATTACTGTGAAAATTACCAATCCAGCTCAGCATTTATATAGCAAATTTCAAATGTCTAACATGAACATCTCGTGTAAGCCAGACAGGTAATCAAGTTCTTCCAGAACATTCAGAAGCAAAACAACTTATCAGCATGAATGGATTCCAGTATGAAATAGCAGCAAAGCCACAGAATATTCCAAATTAGAAGAAAACCCAGCCCTGATAAAAGTAGGAAACTGAGCCAAAATATCATAAGATACAACAAGTTAAGGATTTTTATTTTTATAGAACACTATTTAAAAAGTAAGAGAAATGGGAATAGAAAGAAGTACCACGTCCGATCTCTCTCTTTGTTTTAAAAAAATTCTTTTTATAAAAAAAGTGTCTAAGTTTACAAAACATGGCTAACACATAAAAGAAGAATTGAATCAACACCAATCATTCTTTTAAATATTCTCCTTTCTTTTTGGCCAACACTTTCACACCTTTGGAAAGTAACTTTAGTAACTTGGCATAGTCCATGCATTATGTACAAAATTAGGAGATAATTCTCTGTCAGTCTCTTTTCCTTTATATAAGGATCACTTCCTTACATTTTATTAAGGTTAAAATTTTGTCTTATAGTTTCATATCTTTTTATTAATTATATAAGCTTTAAGGTTAATTAGAATTGAAGAGAGATCTGTACATAGTGTTTGAGTGTAGATATGGGGTTTGCAATGGAGGGAGCTTGAAGTCACTGACCTAAGTGTGAAGCAGAGAACAGAGGAGCCACTTATTATAGCTTGCATGCTGACTTGTGGCCAAGGTTGGCCTCCCTGAACAATTCTAAGGATTAAGCAGCTAGTCCTCAGTGCAGGCAGCTGTGCAGCCCACAATCTGCCTTCAAACCTGGCCTGTCCTGTTCTTCCGAAACTAGAAACGAGTCTCTGCAAAAACCATGCAAGACAGTAATTGATTCTCACTTAAAATTGTATCGGATTTAGTGCTTTGGAGTCCCTCAAGGTGATTATGACACTTACATATCTGCTACGATAATGAGCCAGCAGCATGGTTTTCTGAGAGGGTGATTTATTCATGAAAGTCACAAGGTAGACAACTCAACATACAAACACTGCCACCACCCCTGCTATAATGATCTGAGTATTCACTGGTAGAGAAGAGGACAGACCTGCAAACCTGTACCTGGCTAATGACCCTCATGCACATTCTGTATCAAGCATGTTGAAACCAGAGCATAGCCCAAATCCAGACAGGTACCCCAAAACTGGAATGTAGGTAGGAAGGGAAGAGGAACCCAGGAAGAAAGGCCCATGAACTTGATAATATAAAGATGTGGATAGCTTAGGTTGGCCCTCATCAGGAATCAATGCTGGGTAGCACAGAGATCCAAGATAAAGTGTTCAGAAATACAGACTGTATCTATTTTGTTCTCTTAGTTGGAAATTTTGATTAACTCAATGCAATGTTACAATATCACCGGAGAAAACATTTATAAAACTTAACAGTCCCTTACAGTACCAGACACCTTATCGTTTGCGATTGTAGATGAAATATTTTCTCAAGAAGGGTTCCAGGAAGGGGAAAGACACATTTTCAGGTTCCTCTTAAAGGAAGAAGGAACCTACTGTGCCTCACACAAGGCAGAGGAGACGCCCTTTGTGGAGTGTTCATATAGACATTCTTTCTTAAAGAAATCAAAAAATGGTCTCGGTTTTAGTTACATGTAATAATAACGTGAATTTCTCTTGCTTATCTTAAAGAAATGAATCCTTTGAACGCTTTTTGTTCTCTTCAGCTCATAGAATGGAACTCCCGCTGAGGCAGTAGTCTAATGACAGATTGATCCTTTAATATTGATACTAGGAGAGCTTGATTTTGGTATTCTTTTATCTGTAATGCCAGAGGACTTTATCAAAGTTTGAATTAAAACTTGCGTCAATTACTTTAAGGGATAAATAGGGATAAATAAATACCTCTTCAGTGTAAGGTCCTTCAGGACATAGACAATTTCCACTGCGTGAGAAACTCCAAGTGTCCACCATGACCTCTACACACCCCAATTGCTTTATAGGTTATAAATACACAGTATTTATAGGTAGCATATAATAGCTCTTCCTATGTGTTCTCAATTGGAACATTTATTCTCATTTCCCTTTTGTAGTATTTAGTTCTGTATCATTAAGAGACACTAATGAATTCTACAAGGCTAATGACTAATGCACTGATCATGCCAGAGATATCTGTATTGTGCAAGAACAGACATCGCTTAGGTGAGCTACAATAAATGACCGAGCTCTGTAAGATGCCCAGGAAACCTTTCACCTGTCACTTTCCGTGCTCAATTTAGCTATGGTAGTAGTTAGAAACACATAACTGATTAATAGCAATATATTCCAAATCAACGGGAATACATTTGATCATCAGGAATGCCTACTGGCAGGCATAGAAAACACACTATATACTCAGAAAAGATGGAGAGGCAATTGGTCTTTCTTTAAGTAGATCTCAGTACTAGATAGTCCTTTGCCACCCTTTGCCTAGCTAGTTATTAGTCAAGCACTTACAAGAGAAGCAGAGCCTAGGAAAATTTATCCAAAGTTGATGATGTCAATGACTTGACTAGCATCATGAGTTAACGACTGAGTCACGTTACCAGATCAGGTGGAAAAAAGCAATGTAAACTTACTTTAGTGGTTCTCACTGTGGTAAGTGGTCTGAAATATTGGAGCCTTTGCTTCCATTTTCTTATATGTGAAAGGACTCCAACAATAGTACAGCTGTGACTTTGTGTGGAACTGAATGAACTAAATGATGAATAGATAAAACATGTTCATAGGACACCTTCTCAAATCCAAGGTTGAGACACAACTTTTTTCTGCTTCCCCCTTTCTTTCTTCCTTTCTTCCTTTCTTCCTTTCTTCCTTTCTTCCTTCCTTCCTTCCTTTCTCTTTCTTTCTTTCTTTTCTTTCTTTCTTTCTTTCTTTCTTTCTTTCTTTCTTTCTTTCTTTCTTTCTTTCTTTCTTTCCTTCCTTCCTCCCTCCCTCCCTCCTTCTCCTTCCTTCCTTCTTTCATTTCTTTGTTCCTTCCTGCCTTTCTCTCTCTCTCTCTCTCTCTCTCTCTCTCTCTTTCTTTCTCTTTCTCTCTTTCTCTCGCGCACTGTCTACCATCTACTTTTATCTATAATTTCTAACTAATTTTTTGGGATATTAGTGCTTTTGAGGAATTTATAAATCTAAATTTAAAACCTAGCACTGAATAGCTGAAAGCAGTATGCAGAAGAATGTTGTCATCACTGCTCATGTGCTTCTGCTAAAATGTCCAGGTTCTAGTAGACCTACAAACTTTCTTCTTAATTCAAAACCATGAGAACTCTACATAGCAATTCTTTATTAAATAGCAGTACAAGAGAATAGGAAGTATTCGAAGTCTAGACAAATGTGATATCTGTTTCATGTTTGATTTTTGAGTCATGAGTAGCTTTTAATTACTTGTTTGGCTATCACCTTGCATTATGAATGACAGATCTTCCCATGCCTCTATTTACCTGACGGTGTATGTGTGTGTGTGTTTTGGGTCATTTTACCAATAATATAGGGTGTTAACATGAGGACCCTAGATAAAATGGATGATACTAACATGACAGTGTCTTTGCCTTGTTTATGATGTAATTTTAATGAACAAGTGCAAACATCTATATAAATAAAACAGTTGAAACCATTCAGTTGCCCTTGCTACTGCAAATTTTACATTGTAATCAATGTAAAACTCATTGGGCAAACGTACAGCAGCCCCAAGGCTCTACAGTTTAGAACTTTGCCATGGTTTACACCATTTCTCACTTGGTGGTTAAGTATGTCACTCATACACTTTGTGGGACTCATTTCTAATCTATAGTGAGAAAAAATACTACTGACTTTCTTCCTTATCAGGAGAGTATATTTTATTGAGTCTGTAAAGGGCATTGATGCTATATCATCCCACAAAAATATATTTTGTTATTTTATTGCTATTTGGATGCAGATGCATTGTGGGTAATTGGGTTGACTTCTAATTAGTTTATAACACATAGGTGTTATAAAAGAGGGCATCTTGTGATGTTGTAATACCTAACAGCTTTATTATTTATCTTATAATCTCAGACTTAGTATGACTATGAGATTCTTCTTGCATTTTGATCACAGTTTTTTTTAAAATGCAAAGCACTCAATAGCATGCTATCCTGGTAATTCAAGAAGCATTGAGATTCAGAAAAATGGACCAAGACTTAAAATAAAAATAAAAATCATTTTTACATCTTCTAGTGCTCTACAAATATTTTAATACTGCTTGTAAACTCACAAGTACACTGATGAGCCTCCTTACAATGGAATAAGAGGCAGTCAGTAAGACATCAAAACAACATTGGCTCCACATGACATCAACATGCATAATACATTAGAAACAAGAAGCCTTCTTACCTAGCATGCAAACACATTTGACATTCTGATCAGGGTTCTCAAACAAGATTTCGCCACACCTCTGTAATAAAAAGATAGTCTCAGTTACTTTAAGATTTCAAATGAGAATTCTCAAGCCAATATATCCATGCAACTGACATCATCATGTTATTAGTCTACTTTTGTTTTCTTTAGTTGTCTGGGGCTTCTGTAGTAATGAGACACTTTCCTGGGAGCAAAGTCTTTCAGAGGTCAGTCTAGGATGCTTCATGTCTCTGCTAACAGCTGACTCTGTGCTCCCACGAGAAGTCATGGTTTGGGATGTACCTAGTTCCTAACAGTTTCTGACTCAGTGAAATATCCACTTAGCAGGCTCAGTAATCCAAGTCCCATCTTTCTCAGTGTTTTCAGCATTGACATTGTTCTGAACTATTCACTTAACACACAGATAAAGATATTATCAAATTTGAGTGGCCAGTGTTGAACTCTCTGAGATCAGGAAAAGGACATATTAAGGAAATGCAAAGGCAGTGTAGAATTTTCCTGAACTCACAGACTCAGGGAATAACAACCTTCTTGCCTATAGCTTAGTTTCCATTTGCATTTCAAAACTGTTGTGCAAGACAAAACTTAGCAATCCAATCTATTATCTAATAGACCACTTTTGCATGATGAATATGATTGACAAATGGGATTAGTATCAGTGTTTATAAATGAACCACACAAAGCAATAAGAACATAAAGAATCTGACAGAAAAATGAATAAAAGATACAGCAAGTAATTCATAAAGAGAAAATCTGGAATGGCCAATAAACACAGAAATTAAATTAAGTTATACCAATAATTGGGAATAAAGAAATTATACTTAAGTTAAAGTATTATTAAAAAACCCACTGATTTGACAAAATTTAGAAAACTGAAAATGCTAAATATTTTAAAGAATTCAGAGAAATGTGAAGCTTTTATACTCAGGCTAGGGTATAAAATAATCACTGCAGAAAAGTTGGCAAAGTTTAGCAAAGTTGAAAAGTTCATGCATTGTGATAGAGCAAGTGATGTTGTAGAATTTTAACTAGATAAATCTGCAAAAACAGCTTCAGTGCTCTACTTAGAAAAGAAAAATGTCATTCATGAGTGCGCTCCTAAAATTAAACATAAATTAACGCTTCATATACCCTAAAAGCACGTATAGTATACAATGTATTTATGTAAAATACATTATACTCACAATATGGATTGCCAAACATACATAATTTTCAAATTATACAAAATTTATACTTATCATAAAAATGTCCTATTAGAGTCGGAGCGGTTGTTCAGTTGAGGACAGCTCTTACAGTGCAAGAATGAAGATCTAAGCTTGGCTCCCTAGAATCCGTGTAGAACCATGCACAATAGCATGCAGCTAAAATCTTAGTACTCTTACTGTGGGACAGGAACTAGAGAGAGGAAAATACTTGGAAGCCTGTGGGCCAGCTAGCCAAGCATATACAATGGTAAAATACAACAAGACCCTGTCTCAAAACATGGTGGAAGGTTAGGGACATGGTGGAAGGTTAGGGCCAACACCTGAAGTTGTCTTTTGATGTTCCATACACACTCCTCTCACACACGTGAACACATATCACACACACACACAAGCATCACATACACACAAGCATCACACACACATGCGTGCATACAACACAGACGGTAAAAAGACTCCATCTATTCTGAGGTTGAAAACACCTAAAACAGCACACATTCCTCATGCATACATTAATTTCCTAAAAAAGAAAAACTGAATAATAAATAAGGCATCAAATATAGGGTGTGGAGAAGAGATCAGAGAAATGGTATGTAGGAGGGCCTACATATTATTTCTTCCTTAGATTATTTTTTAAACTCATTTTTATATGAAACATTTTATAATAAAAATGAAATGGACATCTCCAATATTTTGGATATCCAAGTGGCTCTTTGTCCAATGTAGGTCTGCTTCAGTGTCCCTGGGTTCATGGAGGCCATTATTTGTTCTTATAACTTATTCTTACCACTTACTAAATTATTTCCTTTTCATTATTTTTTCATGTAGTTCTGGGTCTGGCTTGGCCTGGCCTGGAACTCTGTGTGTAGATCATGCTGACGCTCAACTCACAGAGATCAACCTGCCTCTCCCTCTCGGGTGTTGGCATTAGAGGCATGAACCACCATGCCTGTGTTTTCTTTGCCCTGAAGAAGACCGGCAGTAGAGCAGTCCAATCCATTTTTCCCTTTCTTTCAATGTTCACAGCTTGGATAACTCCACTCCCTAAAGGAAAAGGAACTCAAAAATTCTTCACAGATAAATGTGAAATTCTCAGCTGAGAGAACCACTTTTTAGGTTGGCCTACACCATGGAAGAGATGGAAAGCAGGTTCAGAGATTGGGAAAGCAAGCAAGGTTTGACAGGGAGTCAAGAGGTGGAACTTGGAGGAGCAAGTCTGGGCACAGTAGAAGGCTTCAAGAGGGCATTGGATTCTGAAGGCAGAGGGTGCTGGGCTCCAGATGGGGAGTCCAGATAATGAGTCATCTGCTGACTTAGTATGGTCTCTATCATGCCATTTAATCTCTTCACGCTTCATCTCTTTGGAAGTAGCATGGGGATATTGATGTGTTCCACCAAGTTAGGTCAGGGAGCAAATATGGAGATTAACGATCCATGCAGTCTGACCCTATGTGTCTTTCTGTTTTATTTGTGTTTTGACCGAGGTTAAGCCCTTGAAAATAGCCAGGACCTTTTTTTCTGCATCACCTGCCTTTTAAAGTGGTATGCTTACAGCCCCAAAGAGTTAACCATTATTTTTAGATGAAAGGTCAGAGATTTCAAAGATGCTTTCAACTTCTTGGCAGAATCACTTGCTATCAGTATTTTGTCTGGGTTAATGACCAGGCTTATATGTATGCTGCCGTGGGAGAGGTGACCTTCTTTTGTCGCAGGGACTTTCCACGGCATTGTAGGTAGAGGGTTCATAACTTCCCAAGTCTGTGATAAGTTAAGGGCATCTTGAGATGTGTCTCTCAACAGGCGTGTGTGTCTGGCTATCAGGATCTTTCTTCCCTGGTCATGGACGAAACTGGGGGGAATGTCTGAAACTCCCAAGAAGCACGTGTTCCCTAACCGTCACGCCCCGCCTGGGTTCACTGACCAGACAAGCTCATTGCCAAGTAGAAATAGGAGGTGCTGTGGCCCTTCCTTTGAGGATGAGGCCTTCTGTTTCCCTAGCTATATCTCTACAACATCTGGAAAATGGCGGAGGCACCCTTAACTAGCTCTAACTGTTTTGGTTTTTCAAAGTTGCCTGATGACAGTAGCAGCTTTTTAAAGCAATGTCCAGAAGGGAATCTGACCATTCCCAGGACATGGCCCAAACCACATTCCTTCCAGTCCCTTTTCCCCTTCTCATTGAAACATAGCAGTGTTTACCAGGCCTTCACTGCTGGGTTCCTACTCTACTGTTCAGCTCAGGCAATGACCTAGTTTAAGAGATTAATTAGGTTAAACCACAGTGTCTCCCGTCTAAGACAACTGCAGATCCAGCACAGGGAAAGGCCCTGTGTTTTGCTGGGTCGTGAGGTCGGCAACCCTCTTCCTTTTGCTGGGACTTCGCATCTGGGCATCTTGATTCTGGAAGACTTCTGGTTCTGATCATCAGAATTATGTTGAATTCTTAGAGAATCCATCTTTGTTTTATCTTTTGTGTCTGAAATAGCCAGATCATTTTGTTCCTGCCCAACAATTCCAGTGAAAACTAACCATAAATACCAAGGCATAACCATTACAATGGCAACCCAAGATGTTGGAGCCATGCTAGCAATAAAGAAATCTTCCTAGCACATGCTCACTTTTTTGAGGCACACTCCATGAGAACTTATGCATGTGAGCCCTCATCTTCACAGACCATAAAGAATCAACTTACTTCATCATGAGTGACCCTAACATGTCCTCTTGTATGCTCAGTGCTTTTATATGTCAGACCCTTGACAGCTCTTGGATGTAGACTTTGCTAACATTTGTTGAATTTGTTCTGAGTCTTGCCAGACTCTCATTTCCTGCTCTCATCATACTCCTGCAACAGTAGAAAGCCGGGGAAGGCACAGGAGCACTTCCTGCAGAATACTCTGTTGACAGCTGACGGACACATAACCAAGATTTATAGATTCCCGGGTATTGGCTACTTTGGTGTTCCTTACAGCACTGGCTAGGTAGACTGTGTCTCCAGACACTCCCTTTACTCACCCATTAGCTTCTGGCTTTTTGCCAGAGAGCTCAGGCGTTAGATAAGATGGGCTCTGTCTCGAAGTCCTTTGCTACCTTCTCTCATCTACTTTATCATCAAGGGTCAAACCTGCTCTCCTAGCTGTAAAGTAGCGTCACGTTATCTATGTTATAGAATTATCTGAAATTTAGTTTTAGCTCATTATCTGCAAGGAAGAACTATATTCAAACAACACAGGCAAAATTTAAATATAAAAATAAGGATAAACTTTAAACTCATTCATTAAAGCTCTGTGCTAATCTCATAGTACTTTTCAGGATTAAAAATGAAGAAATACTTAGAATTTAAAAGTCAGTATTTTGCAAGTTGTTTTCCAATTAGTATTAGTTAAGAGCTTTGTATATATGTTTAGGATTTGACTTTTGCTCAGGGAAGTTTTAAAATACTACATTTGTCATTCATAATAGCTACAATATGGAATGAACATCAATTGTTGGACAGTGAGGTCTTTTTCAAAATAGAATATTATTTAATCAGAGAAGGGAAGAAGGCAATTCTATCATTTGCTACAACATGAATGAATACGTAGGGTATCATGCTAAGCAAAATAAACTGAGTACAGAGAAACAAATATCATATGATCTCACTTATATGTGTGATCTGAAAACATTGAATTCATAGAAGCCAAGAGCAGAATAGTGGTCACCAATGACCAGAGAGGAAGAGGGCAACAGCTATAAGGATTCACCTACACATGAAGAATAAGATCAACAGACTGATATACAACACGCAACGACAGTCATCAAATACACCGCACACTAGGAAACTGCTGAGAGTGGGTTTTTGTGTTTGCACCACAAAACAATGGTGAGGTGCTGTATCTGCTAATTAGCTTAATTTTGTTGTTTCACAATTGTACATATTTCAAAATATTATCTTTATACTATAAATGCAGTGCATTTTATTTTCTCAACTGAGAATATAGCATAATAATTTTTCTCAACAATAGAAAAAGGTCTCAAAGTTAAAGCTGGCAACGTTTTAAATGTAACACTTTTAATTTCCACTAACTAAAATTGTGTATTCCAGTAAAATATACAATAAGATATATGTCGCTTAAGTAAATTGCATTTTTCCATATATTTCTCATAGTTTGAAAGTTGACAATAGCAGTAATTTTAGAAAATACATTTAAGTTTTCAACAGATTTTTATAAGTTTTCCTTAAAGAAAAATTAGGTCTGCTGTGATGCTACTGTTCCAATGCCAGTGATAAACTCACTGGGAATTATTAGCTGCAGTGACGAGCTCACATTTTATTCTCATTGTTTAACTCATCCCTTTCTTCAGACAACTGATACTTTATTGTTCTGGTTTTCGCGCATCTTTTTTATACCGTTATGAAACTTGCTATCACTCAGATCAGAAACCTCCCAACCAACCTTCAGCAACTAATCTGTTTTTAAAAAGCCTTCTTGTGTCTCAGAAGGGAGGGGGCAGCAGCCAACAACTGAACACAGGGTTCTTCTCTGCCGGGACGTGTATGTCAGCGTCTGCGGAGGCAGTAACAGTTTATTGAAAGTATATAATGTTAAATACTATCAAAAAGTGATGAAAAGGTATGATTCTCTGATTTTGGTCCTCCCACATTTACGGTTTTCTTGTTTTTAGATTGATTTGATGAGGGAACCGAGCGTTTGAAAAATCAATGGAGGATCTGGCCACAGTTTGGACTTCCACAAAGGACTGCAAACTGGCTCAGCCGGCTGTGAGCTCAGGAGGCTGATGGACCACACTGGGAAAGTGGAGAATGGCAGCCACCACTGAACTGTTGATTTCAAGAACACAGCACATGGCAGCTGTCCAGGGATCACAAAACTTTTGGCACAGCGGCCTCTTGAGATCCGTAAAGCCAATGACTGAATATTGGATGTTACTGTAGAAAAAAAAAAAAACAAAAAAACAAACAAACCAATATCTCTCTGACTGTGCTTGGAGCTCTCACAAAACAAACAAAAGTGTAACAAATCCTCAACACAAACCAGGCTCATTTTGGAAAACAAACAAACAAACATCAAAACTGAGTTTCTTGAGTTAAAAAACAATGGTCAAAAAGTTGGGAAGTCCCTGGACTTTAGAATCTGCAGTAGCCTGAGAGGGGCTGTGCTTCTGGTCCTTTGTGCTGAGGACTTAGTGAGTGCTCCTATGTAGCCATAGCCACACTGTATGCAGTTGCAATGGGATGATGACGGTTCAAACCTGACATTAGGAACATCTTTCAAAATTGGTTTTCTAACGGTCAGGGTGGCACATCCCTGTAATCCCAGCAATCAAGAGGCAGAGGCAGGAGGATCACAAAATTGAGACCTACCTGGGGTAGACAGAATATTCAGGGTCAGTCTGAACAACAAGGACAAGACTGCCTCACCAAACCCGAAAGGTGATGATGTGGCACAATCGGCGGAACCCTTTCCTCACAGTGTGAAGGCTCTGGTTCCGTTCTCAGCTTCACACACAAAGCCAAACAAATAACCAATAAGCTCCAGGTAATTCTGGTTTGCTTCCCTCCCATCTTACAGTTTCCCAAAGCAGAGAGCAGGACGGTGCTTATTAATATCTGGCCCATAGAAGGCAGAGCTAGAGAGGAAACATCTGAAGAGCATCCATGAGGTATGGCTTCTACTGAGATCAAACTCCTAAAAAGAGACAAAGGGTTCAGAATTTGGAACCCATTAATGTCTCCCAGATAAGTTAGCAAATAAATGAATACTCATAAAGGAGATTGGAAGAGTACCAGATTTGTGCAAGGACTGTCCTGTGAGTGTGGGTACCAAATGGGATGAGATTCAAGCCTACATCCTATCTTCCTGTAGCCTAGTATAAAGTTGGAATACACAAAGTGAAGGGATGCTTCGGTTATGGTACCCAGCCCTCACGGGCTATCACAGAAGGCTTTACTTCACAGAAAGAGGTGACCTGTGGCTGGGTCTGGAAGGTAATAATGAGCTATCAAGAGACACACTTGTACCCCATCACAGGGGAAGATGCCCGGGCTTGTAGGATCAGAGAAGTAGTTTCCAAAGACTGGAGCAAAACCACGGTGGGTCATAGTAGAGGACTTAATCACACTAGTAGCCACGAGTGAGGCTGGTGGGAAGTAGGGACCTACAGTGAATTGCAAGTCTTTCTGGACTGGGAGGAAGGCTTGCTTTAGGAGAGTTGAAGCTTAATGAATTCTTTTAGTTTTGTAACAAACAATTGTCGTTTAACGGCATCATATATCTCTGATCAGTGGGATTGCCGGCAATCTTTTTTCTTATTTTAACTTCCCCCAAAAGGTACCGGAGCCTGACGTAGCCCTCATTCCTTTTTCTTGAAATGTTCCATAGAACGGCTACGACCTAAAGGACTCTCCAGCCGCCCAGTGGAAATCTCGTGTAAGGCCGACTGCCGCTGCTGTGGAAGCCATTAGCACCTTGTGTGGAGCAGGGCAGTTTCTCTGCTCCAGGAGGATATGTTTCCAGGGTCTCTTTCTTCGCAGTGGCTCAAGTCCACAAGTATTTTTCTCAGCCCCACCTACTGTGTGGGTGGCACCGTCAGGCCTTCCTCTCTGCACACTGTGGCAGCCCTCAGCACTTCAGTACTAGAGGCCAACAGATTTGGAACTAGGGCAGATTTCAGCCCGAGCTCGTGTTTTCCTTCCTGCGAAGGAGCAGATTTCCATCCTATTGCAGGCTGTTAAAACATCAGGCTAATAAGTTTTCAACAATCTGTCAGTGCAGATCTACAGCAACAAGCTGGCATGGCCTTTGGATCCTGGCCTCGTGGTCCAACACAACCTCAGCCAGTCAAAATAAGAGACACAACAGCAAAAGGGAGAGGAAGAAAAAAAATCAAATCATCACCCCAAGCCAAGCAGAAATTCTTAACAAATCCATTGTTGCCCATTGCCAACAGCAACTCTGTGGTCTGCCTAACCTGGTTTGACCCTCGGGAAGGGCCATCTCTCCAAAAGCTCTAATTAGCCATGGTCGGGAGTGACTTGAAAGACATTTATGCCATTGGTGTTGGGAAACGGGCCTACCTGCTTTTAACGGCTTTGTTTTTTCCTTCAGTCAAAGAACAAAATGTTAGCTCAATGGCGTATGCTTTCTATTAGGGAACGGCCAGCAGCAGCAATCTCCAGAGAGGCGCTCAGCATTTTATTACAGACCCCTATTTTTAAATGTTTAAAAAACTACTTATTATGAACCAAAACTTGGAAAACCTGGTTAGGGAGGGCGGAGGAAGAGAGAGAGAGAGAGAGAGAGAGAGAGAGAGAGAGAGAGAGAGAGAGAGAGAAAGAGAGAGAGAGAGAGAGAGGGAGAGAGAGAGGATGAGAATTAAATTACTAAGCAAATGTCCAGAGTGAACTGTTTTCTGTCATTCTGACCCCAGACAGTAGCCGGCACTAGAATGATTATGTCCTTCTGGTAGATCTCCTTCAGGGAGATGCAAGGGTCAGATGGCACACAGGGTTGTTAGCTGGCATGCATTGAAATGCACATTGAAAACTGCTCTTTCACCAGGTCATTGACATGACCCTAGCATCTAGACAAGCACAAGTCTAGAAAAGCTGCCCCTGAAGACTGTTGGCCCAGAGTGTACCTGACGCATCGCTCTCAAGCATCTCCAGCTACTGCAACTGAGTAGACACCTGGATCTGCGTATTTTGGGGGGAGAATCCTGGTATGGGCTCTGCAAAATCCTGTATATCTGATACAAACACATGCACCCCAAGTCTGAACAGTGCAAAACTTGAGCGAGAATTTTGCAGCACAGTTTCATATTTTATTTATTATCTTACAGTCTCCAGGGTTGATGACCAGCCATAGCCAAAAATGTTTAATGTATTCATAGTGAGCTATTAAAGGTGAAGTCAAGAAATAGTGGAAGAAACAGGAAGAGGTATAGGAGAACAGAAAAGTAAATGTCATGAAAAACACTTTAGCAGGTTGAGGTTCAAATTCCAAACCTGGCCCTTAGTAGTTGTATGATCTGTGGCCCATTTGACTTATGTTTCTGAGTCTCAAGGTGGAGATGAGGGAGAAACACCCCTGATAATGATTATATATATATATATATATATATATATATATATATATATATATATGTGTGTGTGTGTGTGTGTGTGTGTGTGTGTGTGTGTGTGTATATCGTAATAATTATTATATGTATGATGTGTGTGTGTGTGTGTGTGTATGTGTGTGCGCGCTATAGTTTGAATAAAAGTAGCTTCATAGGCTTGTGTATTAGAACCCTTGGTCTCCAGTTGGTGAAAGTGGAAGGAATGGAGAGATGTGGCCTTGAAGGAGGAGGTGTGTTGCTTTGAGGTTTCAAGGCCTACACCTTTCCTAGTTATCTTTCTCTCCTTTTCTCTGCCTTTTGCTTGTGGATCAGGTGTAAGCTCTCAGCGACTGCTCCAGAGTCATGGCTGCTTGCCTGCTCCCCACTATGATGATCATGCGCTTTCACCCTCTAGAAGCAAGAGTCCCCTCAATGAAACACTTTCTTTTATACGTTATGATGTTTGGGCACAGCAATAGAAAGGTTAGTCAGTGTGTAAACACCTCTCTACTGTAGACCCTATAATGTGATCATTATGAAGGTAGTTTGTGGAAGAAAAGAGGGAGATAGGTGCACAGCCACTTGAGGGCGCTCTGCATGACTTACAGAGCACAGTTCCTTCTCAGTCATAGGGCCTGATGAGGAACTATATTTTACGCCTCCCATGACGAAGAACACTAGTCCAGAGGAGGGAAACCTGCACAGCTAAAGGTGCAGAGGCGGATGCGGATGCGGATGGATGGCTATGGTCAGCTTTCCTCCTGCATCCTTATCCTTGGTACTGAGGAAGGGTAAAGGATCTAAGTGAGTTTAGGAAATGGTTTCTTCGTGGGGCATCAAACTGGCCATCTCCTGCTGAGTATGGGAAAGCTTCTGAAAGATTGTCTGAGGATAAGGGACAGAAGAAGCATCATTGTTATTCCTCAGTTGAGATCGCAGCACAGGATGAACTGGGAAGTCATTTACTCTAAGCAGCATAATGTAGACACAAAGAACTGAAGGCGATTGAAGAAATGAAGTTCAGAATGGGTACAGAAGGATGGAATTAAAATAACTGTTAGGATCTTGGAGTTGGGAAACATGAGGCTGGAGAAGGTGGTAGGGACTGAATTGTCAAGACCGTGCTGGACTCTACTTAATGAAGTCATTGGAAGCCATAGAGCCTCTGCTCCAGGTGTTCCTTAAATCTGATGATGGGAGCACAATATAGCAACCATACATGCTGACCAAAGCTGTTGTCCCATTATGGATACTTTGGGGTGGGAAAATGTCCTGTTAAGAGTGAGACCATCTTACTGAATATCATGACATCTTTGCTACTATCATTAATACTTTTAGTTGTGACAATCAGCCGAGTTTGGGTGGGACTCCAGAACAGCTCATCCCTTCTGACTTCCTGCCTGCTAACACATCGCCAAGGGGCTCATTCAGATAATTTTATGTTTAGTAAATCTACACAGTTTTTAGGAAGAGGAGATTGTAGAAGTGAGAGCGTTACTTAGAGTTTCAAGTCAAGCATGAATATATTCTGAAGACCATGGCCTTCAAAAGCACACATAGGGTAAATACTGAAGCTGAGTATATGCTGAAAAGAGGGATCAGGGTCAAAACCTGGACCCCAGAAGACAGGACAACTAGGGCCTGGGAATAGAAGTGGTCTCATGGAAGGAGCATGCTGTATTTCAGAAAAAACATTCCTTTACACAGTTATCACCTTGAGAGAGAGAGAGGAAGAGAGAGAGAAAGGGAGAGGAAGAAAGAGAGAGAGAGGAAGAAAGAGAGAGAAAGAGAGAGAGAGGAAGAGAGAGAGAGAGAGAGAGAGAGAGAGAGAGAGAGAGAGAGAGAATATCACAGGAACGCAGAGACACCCAGAGAGAGACAGAGAGACACAGGTAGAGAGCTCTGAACCAGAATCAGACTCCATGTCCTTGCCACATCCCCAGCAGAATCTGTGGCAACTCCTCAGTGTGTGTCACTGCCACCCCTGTGGCACTAATGCAGTGAACATTCGGAATACCTGCCTTTCTGTCTTCCTCTTTGGCGCCAACAAGTAAGTCCTGACAATTGCTACATAACAAACACGTATTCCTAATTGTCACACTCCAGCCATCTGGCCAAAGTGTCTGAGCTTGAGATCTCATCTTTTTTTATTTACCCTGCAATTTCCAAGCTACTTTATGAGGCCCTGCAGATGGCAGAAGCTTAATAGATAATATCAGCAATATCCCCCAATCTTTGCAGAGGCGTCACGATTCAGACTCATGGGACCCCATCCAGACGGCAGCTGAATGAATATTTACTCAGGACAAAGGAGTAGTTATAATGGGCTCCTTGCAGCCCAGTGCCACAATGTTTCTGTACATAAACCAACAATTAAATGTAATCCTATATACTTATAGTTTTAAAAGAAATTCAAACCAGTCCTTGGAACTAAATAACCCCAGCCCTAGAGAAAATGACTTCCAGAAGATCAAGCCCAACATATGAACACAGGACCTCTGAGCCACAAAGAACACACTCTTTTCCACAGGGGAAAGAACTTGTTGTATAACCATTCGTGAGACCAAAGACTCAGATGTTCCCATGAACAATCAAAAACCGATTACTGGTCAAGTCATATTGGCCGTTTCCATAAGGACAGCTCTGAAACACAGATTTGGCCTTGGGCAGAGATGCCTGCAAATTCTTCTAGGTTACTGACTCCCAGTGAGATCTGGAAAATCCAGTATCTCAGAGAAATGACTGACTGATTTCATAAGCTTCAAGTGAACACAAAATATTGAATAATTTGGAAATAGTTATATTCTTCTTTGACATTAGTTGCTCAACAAGAGAACATTCAAAAGTCATCTCATCTTGGCTCTCCCTCTCTTCATTAAGAGAGGGATTTTCTCTAATTTCCTGCTATTCCCCAACATCTAGATGAAATTCTATCACATATTAAGTTCTCAGTGAATATTGCTCAATAGACAGAATGAATGAGTTGGCCGAAAATATACCTACCCATTCAATACATCATGATAGCCAACATAAAAACTGCAAGGTGGTGAGACTCTTAAAAGGAAAACTTGTGTGCGTGCTTGCGCGCGCGTGCGCACGCACACACACACACACACACACACACACACACACACACACACACGTGCATGCATCCATTTGCTGGAGACCGAACCAGGTAATAGCAGGCAAGCACCCTATTGCAGAAGTGACTCAAAACAGAGTTATACCTTAAAATAAATTCAAGTTACCAGTTTGATGCCATGATTCTTCTAAGAAGTTACTATGCAAAAATTTACTGTGAATGCCAGAGGTGGAGTCCCACTTGAGGGCAAAAATTACTCCAAGTGTTATCATTTTGAAATATAACTCTCTCTGGAAAGCCCCTACACATGTCTATTTCTGCCTTCAGCCCCCTACATGTCTATAGATATTTATGACACATATGTGATATATATATATATAGTATATTTATGATATGTATCTCTCTCTCTCTATTTATATATATATGCTATTTTTTTCAACCATGCATTAAGGAACACTTATTAGGTAGGTACTTTATGTCAACATTTCCAGATGCCACTATTCAAAGATGACATATAGATCTCATGTTTATATAGCCTAGCCTTTGCCATTTTAAGACTAATGAATTGACAAAGTGGGATTAATATGGATTACTTTGTCTATAAATCTCATATCTATTTCTTCTTTAAAACAGCAAGCAATATTAACATGAAACAAAGACATAAAATTTGTTTTAAATGGTCAGTATTCATACCAGGAAAATAGAGGCTAGGTCTATTTAACCTAGCAAATATTTCAAATATTTGAGTGGAAGGTTGTACAAGGGCCTCTTAGGGCTTGATCTTAGGCCCTGATTGTGCTGTGAATTCTCGCTCGAGTCAATTTTCTTCCTTGAGACACTCTGTGCCCCTTCATAAGCTGATGATTACAGATCTGAATGTGAATTTTTATTGTAGGAGGACTTAGTGGTGAAAATGTAAACACCAAAAGAGGCCGAGTATCAGCAGAAATAGAAAGAGACAGTTCTATCGTTGATTTAACTGTAAATTGTTAAAGACTTGGTCATGGGTAAATTTAGTCAGAATTCAGGGTCAGAAAAGTATGGAATCCAAAGAGAAGGATCTATAAGAAAAGGACTAGAAATAAGTAGACAAAAGAGCAACGGGGGCCTTGGAAAGTACCAGTGAATTTGACAGTGAAATTTAGGAATCCTGATGATTATATTTTGTCAACTTGATTGGCTCTGGGATTAACTAAGAGGCACACCTCTGGGTGAGTTGGTGAAGGTATTTCTGGAAGAATTAACTAAGCAGGGAAGAGACTCCTCTAGAGGCATCAGCACTTTCTAGGAGTGGTTCAGACAAAAAGAAGACTGGGAGAAAAGCAGAGCTGTGTTTGCCTTCCGGCTTTCACTCCCTGCTGGTTGGTGCATCTACTTCCTTGAGGCAGTTGCTGTTGCCATTCCTTACTGACATTGGAACCTGCTGCCTTCTAGTGTCGATTTAAGACCGGTGATTCTTCAGGTCCTCAGTGTTAGACTGGGACCTGCTGAGGCTACTGTCAGCCTCTCCAGTTTACAGTTACTGTTAGACTATAGACCCTGCATCCTCTAAGCCAATCCAATAAACTCCCTCTATAATATGTATTCATTCTATCGGTCCTGTTCCTTTAGAAAAACCTGACTAATACAGTTGCTTGGATTATCATAATTTATTAGCCACTTTATTTAAGATTTTGTACATAATCATACTGCTTCTTTAACATACTCCTTAACCATCTTTTTAGTCACTGTTTAATAGAAAATGATGCTTGGACTATTCTGTACGTAGGTCTAATTTATTTTTATTCCCCACTCTGACTCCAGAATAGGCTAAATGCCAGTATGTATAACTGTGTTTACATCATAGGTCTTAAAATATTTACTAAGCACCTATTTTAAAGTCGTATTACCACAATGCTTTACTCTGCAGAAATTTTGCTCTTTATGTCCAAGTTTCATTGTGATATACATTTGTTTCTTTCATTATACGGAAGTCACTATCCTCTGGACACATCCACCAGCATACTTATGTACTACAAAGGACATGAACCCAGCTAAGGGTTTTCAGTAAAATCCTCAAAATGTTCTCCCAGTGGCATGCTGTACACAGTCCTGAGGCCATTGTTGGATTACGCTCAGGTTGAAATCTTATTTGTTTTCCAGTTTTCAAGAGGGCAGCCATTTCCTTGTTATATTTTTCATAATATATGTTGTTATCATTCCAAGAGAAAAGTTGTGGCCACTTCTACTTATTTATTGTTACAAATGGAGATACCACGCCTTTGGAATCAGGAAGTAATACCCAGCTGCTCTGTTGGCTCCTTACCCCTCATGTTCACCCCACTTCACAGTCTCTGATGCTGACATTTTGTCAGAGCCCCTTGCCCTCGAAGCATTTCTTCATTTCAGTCCCCAGAGGATTTCTTCTAGTTTTCTTTCCTCACAAATGGATCATCATGATACTGTATAATCTTCTCAACTGTCTTTCATTTAACCTACACATGCTGCCCTACACATCAGAGGAGCAAGGATTGCTTTTCAAAAAGGGAAACAGACTGTTTAGCTGAAATTAATAATTACAGGTTTAGAACTATGGAATTTGGTTCAAAATAAAGTTCAAAAATCATCATCTGGTTGTGCTTTTCAGTTAGGTGCTTATTGGGTACATAGGCTTATTATAAGAAATAATTATTCACCTTTATGTTATTTAAAAATTCTGACCTGCATGCTGCTTTTACTTTAAAAGGAATGGAATGTATTTCCTGGCCATTAGAAAAGGCAAAATATTTAATGTAAGGCAAACCTGTAAGAAGGCTTGATGGTGCATGCCTTTAATCGTAACATTCAGGAGGCAGAGGCAGGTGGATCTTTTAGTTCAAGGCCAGTCTGGTCTACAGAGTGAGTTCTAGAACAGTCAGGACTACACAGAAAAACGCTGTCTTGAACCCCCCCCCCCAAAGAAATAATTAAGAAAATTACCAGTCTATTGAAATGGGTCTCTCAAATATGTGGTTAGTAGAGCTGGTAATAACACTTTCTCATAAGAAAACTATTAGGATGGCTAGAAGAGTAATTTTCCAAGGGTTCTGATAAGGGATGCTATTGAAAATTGAAATATGGCATGCTTAATTTTATGTGTAACTCCTATAGCCTCAGGAGTCTTATTCAGTGAGTAAATTATGGGTGTATCTTATGGTCCTTTTGATGTGTGTCCCTCTAAGGCATCTGAAGCTGAATACCCTGAAAATAAATTCTATGACATGTTTAGATTTTTCTGGACAGAGTCTCATATAGCTTAGGCAGGTCTCAATATCAATCTACATACCAGGGTAGCCTTGAAGTGCTGGCCCTTCTGCCTCTACTCCACCAGTTTTGGTTTTTCATAGACTGATTTTTCTTATGAGCATAGTCTAGTAGCATGCAAAGAGTGTCCTCATACTGGTCCAGTCCCAGGAATTCAGTTCTTTAACAGAGGCAGATATTTCTCTATGCATGGTCCTTTAGATTCCAGAACTATTTGAATTTATTCTAGATTATTTATTCATTTATTTTGGTTTCTTTGAGACAGGGTTTCACTGTGTATTAGTCCTGGCTGTCCTGGAACTCACTTTGTAGACCAGGCCGGTCTTGAATTCACAGAGATCCACCTGCCTCTGCCTCCTGAGACCTGGAATTAAAGGCGTGCTCTACCACCACCCAGTTTTCTAGTAGTTCTTTTTTCCCTTAGGAGTAGTTTTTATATATATATATATATATATATATATATATATATATATATATATATATAAAATATATATTTAATATAGTATATAATATATTTGTTATATAATAAATTCAAATACATTATTTATATTATATATATTTCCTTTGGGAGCTGGAACTTGAACCCTGGCCCTTATACATAGAATGAAAAAACTATTGCTTTAGAGTTTCCTCCTGTTCTCTTTCCTCCAATTCTTACCCTATCCACCTCTCCCACTATCCTCTCTACATTCATGTTCTCCTCTTTTGGACCCACCGAGTCCACGGAGTGCTGCTAGTACGTGCACACGCCATGTCTGGCTATCTACTGGAGCTATAAGTAGCTTCTCAGAAGTCACATCCTTGACGAAACGGTCTCTTCCTAGCAGCCATCAGTTGCCAATGGCTTCTTACCTAGGGGTGGGGTTTGATGGTCCCCTCCCCGGTTCATGCTAGAATTTTGTCTGGCTTGATCTTTCCCAAGGTCTTATGCTGCCATCAGAACTGCTGTGAGTTCATGTGTTCAACCAGCCCGCTGTGTCTGGGAAAAGAATGTTTACTTGTAGTCATCCACGACCTCTGGGTCTCACAGTCTTTCCGCCCCCTCTTCTGCGGCGATTGCTGAGCCCTGGGAGATGGAGGATGACATAGATGTCCTGTTTGGGGCTGAGCACTCCTTTGGGAGTTTTTGTTTGCTTCATTTCGCAGACTTGATCACAAGCAAAGCCAGTCAGGCATACAATAAATCAAGACATTTAGGAGGGTTTTATTTCCTGAGAAGTAAGTTCCTACAGGAACACATATCTAATAATTTTGAATGAAAGCATAGTCACCACAATTAGTTAGGAAAAGGAGTGCGAGCAATCCTCACAGTGGCTGCTTTGAGAGTTTGCAGAAGTCACCTTATATGTACAGGAAGAAATAATTTCAGTGACTTTTGTAAAAGCGTTTCTGATCTGGCCAGCTTTTATAGCTTAGAAAAATAGTCCTAAGACACTATCAACTAAATTTCTCCACCCAGATGAGCAAAATCAAAGACAGCTAGTCTCACAGGCTGCGAGCCTATTACACATTCATAGATATGTTGAAAAGAACTGCTTAGAAATACAACATGACACCTAACCACATTCTATTATAGGTTGTAGGCATCGGAGATGCAGTCCAGAACGAAACCTCATTCCACCTTAGAAAGATAGAAACTGCTCAAAAATACACTCCGACTAAAATTGATGGACACACGCAAACCGCTGAAGACAAGGAAAGCCAGAGTCCAGCCAGTCTCCATCTGGATATAATATAATCCAGAGGAATGATAACAAAATATTATTTTTGGAGTATACTTTTGTGTGTTTTATGTGGTATTTCACTGCTGTATGAGGACTCTTCTGTTAGTTTGTTAAAAAAATACTCAATGTTGATATTAACTCACTCTTCCAAGAAACATCTAATTAATAGCTTGCTTTTTTTCTTTCTTTCTTTTTTGGGGGATGGTGGTAGTCAGAGCTGTATTTAGGACCTCACACATACTAGGCAAGTGTTTTACCACCGAGCTGTATTCCTAGCCCTACTAGCTTGCTTCCTGCAAACAGAAATTTACTCCTTTGAGAATTTTGTCTTCTACTGACAGAAATTAAATGTCAGTGTGTGTGTGTGTGTGTGTGTGTGTGTGTGTGTGTGTCCCTACCCACACATAAAAAGAGTGAAGGCAGTAACTTTCTCTTTGGCAGGTACAATCTGTGCACTTTCAATGCATTACTAAGATTTATGATTGTGTGTTAAATCCAAAATCTACAAGCAAATCTGACATATTTACTGTGAACAACAGCAAAATGGAGTGACAATTGCCCCTTCCCCGTGGGTGTATTTTTGTTAGTGCTCAGAACTGAACCCGATGTCACGGATATGAGACAAGTCCTCTACTACTGAACTGCAAGCCCCTGTCTCCATTGCTGTTTTGAAAGAATCATTGAACATGGTTTCTTGGACCTGTCAATTTACCCAAGGACCCGGCTTATAAACCTTGAAACCATCCTTTCAAGAGATGTTTAAAGTGAACAAGCTTTCAATGACTTCTGCACACACAGCTCTTGATAGGAATATCAATTGTGGTGATCAGATCTCGGGCACATCCTAAGATTCTCTCCTTGCATCAGCTAGGATACAGGCTCTGACGGTACCAGAGTGGTCCACGTTTGTAACAGGTACTGGTAAACGGGCACCAATGGATCCGTTGCTGTCATTTATCACTTCCAATGAACCAAGTGAAGCAACACATTGAAGACTCTCCCAGGCCACTTGGGCATCATAGTGACTGTTATTGGCTAGAGGGGTCACCTTTCAGAGCTGTGCAAACCATCCAAGTTCTCATGATGTTTTAGGATGTGAAAGTTTTGCACAGTAGTTCTATACTTTCTGTCAAGAAAATATTTGGCTATTTTCAACCAAAACATAGTGAAACATAAGAGCACGAAGCTCAAGTTGATTTAAAACACGTGTTTTAGCAGAAAAAAAAAACCTGAAGCAACGAAAAAAAAGTACTGTCTGTGAAGAAACACATTTTTCCCTGGAAGAAAAATTCTCATTAAGCTGTATGCTAACAAGTATTTCACACGCGTAGATTGTTATTAGAAAAACAATTAGAGTCACGAAAGAATCTAAAACAGCCAGAGAACAACCTAAGAACAAAATGCAGAAGTGATAAATTCATTCAAAGACTACAGTTATGTACAATTTTTTAAAAGTCACTAAGGGCAATTTTCCCTCTTTCTTTTTAAAGGTATTTGAAGAAAGATAGGAAGAAAATATAACATACACTTGGGATGTATAGTTAAGCTTTGATCTGGTTTAAGACACGCTGTTCCAAAAATATGAGTCCTGGCAATTGACACAAGGCAGTGGCAGAAGTCCTCGCTGATCTTCCCATCCTCCTTTGCCCTGACAGTCTACATGTCGGCAGCATTTTCTGACCTTCCCCGAATCACGGAGTAATGCGCTAGTCTGAGAAATACCCTCTACCTTAAAGACAGGCGTCACATCGACCCTGGGAAGAACCTGGAGTCCCAAACTTGCCTTGTTTCCCCAGCCTATTTCTCTAAGTACATATTCGGCCCTCTGGACACAACTCTGTACACACAGAGTACTCTGCCTCGAACCTTGTATAACAAATAAACAAAGTGATCCAATGTTCCGGATCTTTCCTTAGAAAGTCTCGGGTAAAACATTGATGAAATGGATGTGTCTTCTTTTTCTTTTGCTCTGAGGATCCAACCTCATGCCTTTCTGGTTGAGCAGGGAGCGCTTTGCCGACCGAGGCATCTCTCCAGCCCTCAACAGATCTCTTAAGGCATACTTTCCGGTTATTGTAATGAAGAATATTATTAAGCAATTATCTTTACAATTACAGAGGTTTCTGTTATTATTTGTTCATTTTCAGTAATTTTAAAAGCATGTGCGCGGTCAACGCTAGAGCCGACACTTTTTAAAATACAGAAACCCCTTGGGTGTTTTGTGGCATTATAGTGGTAAAACTCATTTTTGTTCAATTTCCTCCAGGGAAACAACTTAAAAACTGGCTTCACTGGTTTTCATGACGTCCTGCTGTTTTTAGTAAAACCAAGCAAGCACAACGTGGCAATGCAAGATCCCGGTTATCGCCGAGTCATGAGTCACCGGGATCAGCATTGCGGAGCGCCAACGCTAAAAATCCTGGAGGAAGACTGAGATATTTCCGTATTTAATAATGCGAAGGACTTGGACATTTGACTCTCTCATTGTATCTCTTTATGGTCCTCGAAGAGCCTGTTGTCATCGACTCTGCCTAATCTTAATTTTTGGCAATTAGGAAATGTAATATTTATTATATGTCTTTAATATTTAATATTTATTACATATATTTAAAATTTTTAAAATAAAAGATGTTCTACTTTTTCTGCTTATAATTTTAAAATAGGGTATTTAATTGACACTTAAATTCTTAAAAAGGTTTCAACTTGCAAGAGCTTTTTTTTTTTAATGAAACAAGATTTTTTTTGAGTTACAGAAAAAAAATGCAGAGAAATGTTGTACTCTGAATTTGGTGTAAAACTACAATTAGGCTGGATGTGTAAGTGCACAACTATAATATCAGCACATGGGAAATGAGGCAGAAAGATTTCTGTAAGTTAGAAGTCCACCTGAGGTACACAGTAAAACCTGTTTGAAAAAAAAATTAAAGAAAGAAAAGAAACATCTCTCCAAAGAATATCCCCCAGTTGTGGCATTCGTCATCCAGACTTTATACTCTTATGATATCACATAGGCTTCTCTTTGTTTATTGGGATCTGTGAAAGCAGCCGGACCGCTTCTACTGTGCGACAAGCGGTTCATATGTTGTACTCGTATTTTCAGATGCCGCGTCTCTCTAATCACCTTCACAAGTAAACATTCTACTTGGACATTGAAAATGACCTTTGTGGTTTCTCCAATACTTGCATCTCTTTTACTTGTTGGAAGTTTTGCTTCAGATGCTACCTGTCATCCGAGAAACCTGAAATCTGCGGTTCCAGACAATTTCCAGAACTGGTGGACAGTTCTAGACCTATGTGTCCCAAATGTCCAAGTTTGGCTTTGGATTGTTGCAGTTTATGGTGTGACTTGCCGTGAGAGACCCTGCCTGTGCAGCCGAGGTCCTCAGCCAGGCATCTCCGTGCCCTGAGTCAGAGCGAGCTGAACTCATCCTGTGAGCCTGCGCCTTGGCGTTTTCTTTCCTAGTTCAGGCTCCTTCGTTTCCCAAGAATGCAGGAGACCATTCCTCCAGAAACATTCCATACTCTGTCGCTTCCTCCGGTGCCCCCTCTCTTCAGCCGACTCCTATCCTCGCTTAAAATGTCCCTTCAACTATTGTCCCCTGAAATGAGCATTCCTTCCAAACCCTCCACCAAGAAGTACTGCTTGACTGGCTAGTATTAAAAGTTTGAGTCTGAGATGTGATTGGTTAGCTTCTGTCCAAGTTAGACCATTAATAGTATACGGCCAGGAATCATACTGTGCTCAGCACAGTGTCTGAATGTTACCAGACACTTGCTAAGCAAGTTCCTAGGTTTTCCTATACGTCAGGTGAGGATAGAAAATGCACCTACGTCACAGGGGTTTTATGGTATTAATAGGATGATGCAAATATGTGTGTGTATACATATATATACACGCTCTCTCTATATATACATAATATATATACACTACACATACGCAATATATATATACATGCACACTATATATATATATATATATATATACACACACATTGCACTAAGAACAATGCCTGTTATACCGTAAGAGTTCAATTTTATTTGTTGAGTGAACATATGATTTTAAAAAATATTTATTCTGGTGTGCCTGTGGCTTTGGTTTACTAGTATGTCAAGAGAGTTCACTCTTTGCATCAAATTATTTTCAAAAATTTTAGTTTCTATTTTCTAGCTAC